>NC_060139.1:123025494-123716994 GCF_021461385.2 Schistocerca piceifrons | reverse complement strand
TAAGAACTCGTGGCCAGCCCCGGCTGGGGCTTTGAACTGGTACCACATAACAATATGCGTGTCCGATTATTTCACGTTAACTTCTTCACATTTTAGCGCTATTGATTTTCAATTTTTCTGTTAGGAAACAATTTATAAAAATTAAATACGGTTCATAAAATTCTATAAAAAATACTTTGTTATTTGTTTACCTTAGGAGATGACTTAAAAATAGAATGCATCATTATCATATCATCATCATCATCATCACCATCACCATCTTCCCTCCTCTGGAGGGTCAGCAGTAGAAAAAATGGGAATGGATGGCAGCGAATATAAGTGCGTTTTATTCACGCTCCTGAGCATATGTTCAGTAGGAACAAAATTTTTGAATGAGATGCTGCTCCTCACACATTGGCTGGCGATCAAACATCTGTTGACTGTGGAATTAACGAGCCTATTCGTAATTTTTACTTTCATAAGATTCATCGTACTAAAAACTCGTTTGTAGTCAGCATGGAAGGGATAAATATGAGAGCGCACACACTGGCAGGACTGAAAATTATCTCTCCAAACAAAGCTTTTAGGTTGAGTACGTTCCCACAAAATACGTCCACTTCTTAACAATTCTTAATATTTTAGTCTATTTCACGATAGGAAGTTTCCTACAGTCGTAATCCATTTGTTGTCCAGATGCTTATCATCAACTGTAGCTACTAATCTTGGCATTTTCGACATAAGACGTATAAGACAGGGAGTTTTTTCGCTGTATTTGTTGAAAAGAGCCCTTTTAGGCGTCAAAACTGCAAGCAATGGCGATAAATCATCATCAGAGTTACTGTTCTTTTCTAGTGCTGAATATCTGGACTGCATGAAATCCCTACATCTGAGCGAAAAGTCTATCACGAAGCCTCGTTCATTGTATATTCATGGTTTCTGAATTGCCTTCAGAAATACAACTACTAAATACATTTGGCTGTCAAGAACAAACTTTTACCTCTTGGTGGAATCAATATTTATCAATTTATTGCTTGCGGCTTACTGCTGGTCCTGTACCCTTCTACAATTTTTTCATGTAACTCAATAATAACAACTTCATCACTCTGAACAATACGTATTTAAATCTGTGATTTTCGGTAAAACATAGGCCAAAAGAAAATAAAACAATTTTTGAAAAATGTCACTCGAGGATCGGTGAGCGTCTGCCGCAAAAGGTACTTAGAATGAAAATAGAGAAGCAAAGTATTCCACTGTTCTAAAATTCTCACTACAACGGACCGCAAAGATTGCCATCTTACCTGTAATGGATGAAACAATTTATGAATTTTGATACCTGAAAACTTCTGAAGTTCATGCAGTTGTGCCTGTCTCGTAGCACTAACTTTAAAACGGTTGTGACTGTTCCTAGCTAGGTCTTCAGAACATCTGAGAAGACATTTACAAGCTTCGCTGGCACATATGCGAAGCGAGTGACATATACATTTGAGATTTAGTCCAGAACATTTTTCATTTAACCGAGCACCAACAGAGTTTCTTCACCCTACCATAGAATTACAATCGCCAGAAACAAATCGTATAATATTGTTTTCAGAAACATTGTATTCAGGAAATGAAAGCATTAGGCTAGAATTAATCCTTTTTCTACGGTTTGCTCTTCAGTTTGCCTTATCATATTCACCTTGTTTAAAAACTTCACAAAGATTTCAATATTTACTTTCAGTTTTATTTGTGTCTTTATCGAAAAATACAAACACGACACATGACATTTTAACAGATCCTACGTCTGTTGGCACATCGGTAAGAACAATGAATTTTATACGTCTCAGTTTTCCTGCAGGTTCGTTCTTGTGGCTCTCTCATATCACGCTCTTTACGTTCTGGTAACATTTAGTGCAACAAAGTGTAAAGCCTCGGTGATTTTAGAAACTCTTAAACAACGCCCTCCACGCAATCTGCAACATTGAAAGGACGATTGTTCTGACACAAATCACGCCAATTTAATTTCCACAATGTGAGTCTAATAATTTAAAGATGCATCAGCTGTAGCTGATTTCACAAATGTACTCAAAATTATATGGCTTTTAGAGGACACCAATTTCGCTTTTTGACATGATTTTCACTTTTGGAATGTTTTTATCACATTCTGATTCAGACACAAAAGTTATGTTACAGATTCTACGTCTAGCTCTTTCAGAATTCGATTCATCAAATGGCTCAAATGGCTCTGAGCACTATGCGACTTAACTTCTGAGGTCATCAGTCGCCTAGAACTTAGAACTAATTAAACCTAACTAACCTAAGGACATCACACACATCCATGCCCGAGGCAGGATTCGAACCTGCGACCGTAGCGGTCGCTCGGTTCCAGACCGTAGCGCCTAGAACCGCACGGCCACTCCGTCCAGCTTCGATTCATCAGCTCGCGACCAACCTTTAAATTCAGGATTAGTTTCCCAGCTTTCCTATATTTTTCATTTCGCTTCTTACATTTAAACACGCCCGCCGTACATTTCTTGGGACTACTAGGACTACTATCACTGTCTTCTGTTTCTATTGATAGAGTTTCACTTATGAATGAGCACCGCGGAGGATGTAAAGTAGTCAATACGGTGAATTATCCAGGGGATTCATCTCGGGGAATAACCTAAGTTGACTTATGAAGCTGCATTGTAATGAAATCGGAGAATCCCACGGTGGGAAAGACTGACATGTAGGCTGCTCAAAACCGTATTTGTGAAATAAACTGCCAAAAATTAAATAAACTATAAAAACTAAATTAATAAAAGAGATGAGATCTTAGCTGTATTAAGCGTTTCAAAAGATCGTACAATAGTCGTGTGATCCGAAGGGTGGATGGTATATTCGTGCACTATCTTATCGTACATGTACGATCCAGATCGTACGGTTGGCAACGCAGCCTCCTTAGACAGTTGGCGATCGCGCACAGACAGCCGGACTGTCGCGGGTGCTGCCAACCTGCCTTGCAAGCTTGCGACGATTATCATGGAACAAGGCAGCATCAGTGCACGACAGAGGCTGGAAAGCGCAAAACTGCCATTGTGTAGATAGATCCCTATTCAAATCGCCCATCGCTGTTAAACAAAATTTCCAGTTGCTTAACGCACTCACGATCTACAACCATGGGGACTTATGTTGACACTAGTGTTTATGTTTGCTGGCTTTACAAATTACTTGTACTAAAAGTAAACTGTTTTATTTTGCTCCTACAGGAGTCCATGGTGTTCTATTATTTGCCCTAAATACTTCGCCACATGCACTACAAGGGTTCATGGCAGATTGGTATAATCCACGTACAGCGAGAAGTTTAAACTCGTTCGTACGCTCATCACAACGCGGCAACAATTAGGTGATTAGCAGAGCACCAAATTGTCGGGTGCTATTTTTCACAACCAGCTCTTCGTGGAAATACCACACAGAGCAGTGGCGAGTGTGCTGTTCAAAAGAGTCTGTGTCACTAATGTCCTACTGAATCATGGAGTTTTGTGGAAATTTGTGCTAAGGACTATGGGACCAAACTGCTGAGGTTATCGGTCCCTAGGCTTAACACACCACTTAATATATTTACGCTAAGGACAACACACACACACACACACACACTGCAAGAGACTGAGTGTATTGACTTATATTCCCATACTTTTCATTCTCATGTGCCCTTGTCACATTCTGTGAGATCTATGTCATTTCGAGTTCCTGTTTCAGGTCAGGGACCTGCGTATAACAGTGTCACGATTAGGGTTGCCATCCGTCCCGACAAATCGGGACCGTCACCGTTATGGTCCTTCTCGTCCCGACATCCCACCAAGGCCTGACTTGGTCCCAATTTTGCAAAATACTGTAACGGGCTTGGCTCAGTCACTGAAGTAACGCCGTCCGGTAGCGCAGCATGTAAATGCAGCCTCAGTTAGTTTTATTTATATCAACAAGTTTATGTTGACAAGATTGTGTCACAGATGGCGTTGCATGTTGCGTATCGTGTATCGTCGATGCAAGTCCTTCTAGATCTAACGCCACTAGTCGAGAAAATACCAGACTTCTCCAGTAGTGCGGGGCTGGAACTATTTAAGCAGCGCCACGCGGAAGAATCGGGCAGTTCTCATTTGAACAGCGATCTGATAAGACGACTGCAAGTTAGTAATGTGTGAAGTGCTACTGCCGGCATACAGAACGTGAAGTGTATAGTGACGTGTGCTTCGATGACTTAAGTGTTATTGTCGACTATTTACCGTCTAATAAACGTATCTTATCAAATCTTACCAAAATGTCTAAGGATGGAAAGAGAACGTGCCACTTTTCGGCTGATTACACAAGTTAAACAAAAGAGTGGTCTTTTGTTATGAAAGGACGCCCAGATCAGGAAGCGTTGGGTGAGACTTGTAACTGTTTCATCTCAGTAACGTAAGGAGGTGAGGTAAGACAGGTGTAAGGCAACACATTTCTACGAAGAATCATACAAGTATATTCGCGGTAGCATCAACATCAAAGCCTGCTTCTACTTTCATGATTAAAGAAGATACTCGTGAATAATTAATCGTTGCTGCTGCAGAACTAACAACAGCTTATAAAGTTGTCAAGCACCATCAATCCTTAAGTTCTCCTAACTATATCGTAAAACTGATTGCCGAGGAGTATGCTGACTACTCGCACCACACTTCTTGTCCGAATGCATTAAACAAGTACAAGAAGTCTCATTTTGCGGCATAGGCACCCACGCATCGAACCACAATGCTGAAAAAGTGTTTCCCTTGGTTGTTCAATAGTTTACTGAAACTGACGGAATCCAACAGAAGTTGTTGAAGTTTGATTCGCTGAACAACGAAACACCGCCGACAGCTGCAAAGGTTTGTGTAGACACTTTAAGACAGCTGCAAATTCCATTAGATAAGACAATCGCTTTTTGTGGAGACAGTACCAATACCAACTTCGGAGGGCTTCATCATTATACACTACTCGCCATTAAAATTGCTACACCAGGAAGAAATGCAGATGATAAACGGGTATTCATTGAACAAATATAGTATACTAGCACCGACATGTGATTACATTTTTACGCAATTTGGGTGCATAGATGCTGAGAAATCAGTACCCAGAACAACCACCTCTGGCCGTAATAACGGCCTTGATACGCCTGGGCATTGAGTCAAACTGAGCTTGGATGGCGTGTACAGGTACAGCTGCCCATGCAGCTTCAACACGATACCACAGTTCATCAACAGTAGTGACTGGCGTATTGTGACGAGACAGTTGCTCAGCCACCATTGACCAGACGTTTTCAGTTGGTGAGAGAGCTGGAGAATGTGCTGGCCAGGGCAGCAGTCGAACATTTTCTGTATCCAGAAAGGCCCGTACAGGTCCTGCAACATGCAGCCGTGCGTTATCCTCTTGAATGTAGGGTTTCGCAGGAGTCGAATGAAGGGTAGAGCCACGGGTCGTTAACATATCTGAAATGTAACATCCACTGTTCAAAGTGCAGTCAATACAAACAAGAGGTGACCGAGACGTGTAACCAATGGCACCCCATACCATCACGCCGGGTGATACGCCAGTATGGCGAAGACGAATACACGCTTCCAATGTGCGTTCACCGCGATGTCGCAAACACGGATGCGACCATCATGATGCAGTAAACAGAACCTGGATTCATCCGAAAAAATGACGTTTTGCCATTCGTGCACCCAGGTTCGTCGTTGAGTACACCATCGCAGGCGCTCCTGTCTATGATGCAGTGTCAAGTGTAGCCGCAGCCATGGTCTACGAGCTGGTAGTCCATGCTGCTGCAAACGTCGTCGAACTGTTCGTGCAGATAGTTGTTGTCTTGCAAACGTCCCAATCTGTTGACTCAGGGATCGAGACGTGGCTGCACGATCCGTTACAGCCATGCGAATAAGATGCCTGTCACCTCGACTGCCAGTGATACGAGGTCGTTGGGATCCAGCACGACGTTCCGTATTACCCTCCTGAACCCACCGATTCCATATTCTGCTAACATTCATTGGATATCGACCAACGCGAACAGCAATGTCGCGATACAACAAATCGCAATCGCGATAGGCTGCAATCCGACGTTTATCTAAGTCGGAAACGTGATGGTACGCATTTCTCCTCCTTACACGAGGCATCACAACAACGTTTCACCAGGCAACGCCGGTCACCTGCTGTTTGTGTATGAGAAATCGGTTGGAAACTTTCCTCATGTCAGCTCGTTGTAGGTGTCGCCACCGGCGCCATGCTTGTGTGAATGCTCTGAAAAGCTAATCGTTTGCATATCATAGCATATTCTTCCTGTCGGTTAAATTTCGCGTCTGTCGCACGTCCTCTTCGTGGTGTAGCGACTTTAATGGCCAGTAGTGTATTAAATAAATTTCTTACATCATTTCTACAACCCCATCTCAGAGTCTCCCGACAAGGTCCCCGCTGGATATGGCAACCCTAGTCACGTGAGCCAGGTATGTCACGTCCCATTATCTGTGTTACGTGGCGGAGCTCATTTCGTATTGACTCACCAGAGGTCCCTGGTTCAAACAGGATGTCCGCACCAACGGACTGTACCGTAGCACGAATTTCCTTTTCGGCCTTTTCAAGAATGTCAGTGTTTTTCTCTGAAATCCACTCGTTAAATGTCTTGTTGAACTGTTCACCTTGAGCAAAAAGGGTTTTGTTTATTCTTTGCTCTTACTCAAGTGACAGATTTTAACGTATTGCGTCAATTTTGACATGTTTGTTTCCGCTATAGTGTGTTTTTTGATTTTGATAAGATCCTCGTACAACTGCCTTACTACACCGGGTATTTCACGGTATGCTTCTGTAAGGTCTGCTACACTCCTGGAAATGGAAAAAAGAACACATTGACACCGGTGTGTCAGACCCACCATACTTGCTCCGGACACTGCGAGAGGGCTGTACAAGCAATGATCACACGCACGGCACAGCGGACACACCAGGAACCGCGGTGTTGGCCGTCGAATGGCGCTAGCTGCGCAGCATTTGTGCACCGCCGCCGTCAGTGTCAGCCAGTTTGCCGTGGCATACGGAGCTCCATCGCAGTCTTTAACACTGGTAGCATGCCGCGACAGCGTGGACGTGAACCGTATGTGCAGTTGACGGACTTTGAGCGAGGGCGTATAGTGGGCATGCGGGAGGCCGGGTGGACGTACCGCCGAATTGCTCAACACGTGGGGCGTGAGGTCTCCACAGTACATCGATGTTGTCGCCAGTGGTCGGCGGAAGGTGCACGTGCCCGTCGACCTGGGACCGGACCGCAGCGACGCACGGATGCACGCCAAGACCGTAGGATCCTACGCAGTGCCGTAGGGGACCGCACCGCCACTTCCCAGCAAATTAGGGACACTGTTGCCCCTGGGGTATCGGCGAGGACCATTCGCAACCGTCTCCATGAAGCTGGGCTAAGGTCCCGCACACCGTTAGGCCGTCTTCCGCTCACGCCCCAACATCGTGCAGCCCGCCTCCAGTGGTGTCGCGACAGGCGTGAATGGAGGGACGAATGGAGACGTGTCGTCTTCAGCGGTGAGAGTCGCTTCTGCCTTGGTGCCAATGATGGTCGTATGCGTGTTTGGCGCCGTGCAGGTGAGCGCCACAATCAGGACTGCATACGACCGAGGCACACAGGGCCAACACCCGGCATCATGGTGTGGGGAGCGATCTCCTACACTGGCCGTACACCACTGGTGATCGTCGAGGGGACACTGAATAGTGCACGGTACATCCAAACCGTCATCGAACCCATCGTTCTACCATTCCTAGACCGGCAAGGGAACTTGCTGTTCCAACAGGACAATGCACGTCCGCATGTATCCCGTGCCACCCAACGTGCTCTAGAAGGTGTAAGTCAACTACCCTGGCCAGCAAGATCTCCGGATCTGTCCCCCATTGAGCATGTTTGGGACTGGATGAAGCGTCGTCTCACGCGGTCTGCACGTCCAGCACGAACGCTGGTCCAACTGAGGCGCCAGGTGGAAATGGCATGGCAAGCCGTTCCACAGGGCTACATCCAGCATCTCTACGATCGTCTCCATGGGAGAATAGCAGCCTGCATTGCTGCGAAAGGTGGATATACACTGTACTAGTGCCGACATTGTGCATGCTCTGTTGCCTGTGTCTATGTGCCTGTGGTTCTGTCAGTGTGATCATGTGATGTATCTGACCCCAGGAATGTGTCAATAAAGAGTCCCCTTCCTGGGACAATGAATTCACGGTCTTATTTCAATTTCCAGGAGTGTATTTCAGTTTTTAAGGAATCGAAAGTGGTGGTAATCTGATTATTTATGTCTTTAACTACACTGTCAAGCAATTTGTCCATCCTAATGGATGTTCTTTTGAAATGCGGGAAAAATTTTCTTTCAGCTCATTCTTTAGTTTAGCATCTCGAGGTGACAACTCGTTGTTTTGTATAACATCCCGATGCGTCATCATTTCATTCAATTTTTCAAATAAATCGTCGAACAATGTAAGAGATTGTCTGCTCGCCATAACGTCCGCACGATATCGCCTCCTCGAACAGATTAGCGGATTCTGAAGCGTCAACATGTGAATCTGCTTTGCACGGTAGTCGGATCGACAATGTTGCCCTCTTGTGGATTACACTGTGGAGATATCAGCCTACTATTTCCATCTGGATCAAAGAATCTGTTGCATGCTCTGAACGTTTTAAGCCTTCGAAAACAGTAAAACCGTCACCGTTTGCCGGCATTAGTGGTATGGAGATCACAGTTCGAATCTTGGCGCGATAGAAAGTGCCTGCACTGGGAGCAAGGCCAGCCACGACTAGCGAGCCAGAGATGACCTGGAACGATAGACGCTGCTGCCTTTCCTAGCCAACGGCACCCACTAGCTGATACACATCGCATCGTGGGCTTAGCCAGCCGTAAAAGGAAACACACTCCCCTAATAGCTTCTCTACAACCGCCATCCAAGGAAGTCCCCCGCCCCTCCCCTCCCTCTCTCTCTCTCTCTCTCTCTCTCTCTCTCTCTCTCTCTCTTTCTCTTTTTCTAGAGTCTTTCCATCTCTGTCCTCTCTCTCTCTCTCTCTCTCCTTTCTCTATTCCTGGACCAGAAATAACTCTTCCTTCTTGCTGAAGCGGTTTGTACGTCTCTCAGTACTGATCTGAAGTTATAATTGCTACTATATGTGCAGGTATCATTCAACCTACGTATGTCACAAATGCAATAGCGTTCTGTGAACATTCATTACACATAACTAAGATTAGTGGAAACAATTTATCGTTCAAAAATGCAACTCTAATCTTGAGGTAAGGGTAGGCTTGGGAGTTCATTCCTCGCGATGAAAGCGTCTCTAAATGCGATAACTGTAATTTTACAAGTTTCTTGAAGCAATTGAAATTTGTGTCGTTTTAGAAGAAACCCGTATCTAAATGGTACACCCTTGAAACTTACCTAAATAGAAAGAAAACATTCCTGTGTAAACATTGGTATGCAATCACTTTAGCATTTAATTGTCCGCCCCCGGTAGCTGAGTGGTCAGCACGACAGATTGTCAGTTCTAAGGGCCCGGGTTCGATTCCCGGCTGGGTCGGGGAATTTTCTCCGCCCAGGGACTGGGTGTTGTGCTGTCCTCATCATCATCTTATCATCCTCATCGACTGCAGGTCGCCGAAATGGCGTCAAATTGAAAGAACGGCACCCGGCGAACGGTCTGCCCGATGGGGGACAATAGCCATTCGATTACATAAATAAATAAGTATTTAATTTCTTGCGAACTTTGTGAAGAAGAACATATAACATCGCAAGGAAAGAAAGAAGACGCACACTTCTACTGTCTGGAGCCTGCGATCTCGCTATCACGCTTGTCTGATGTCTTGTAGCAAACACGTAAGTTCTCCTCTGTATGTTAAATTACTGAAGTAATCATTGTAATATCTGCCATATTGCCGTCTCTCTCATTTCAGTTTCATCACCTATCCGCCTTCTTCTTAAGCAAATAATTTTCATTGTATTTTTAGATTTTTTACTTCAGGCTTCAAATAAGTGAAGTTGGTGACGAATTGTTGAACGGCAAACGACCGAACGCTAATCGCATTCTCTCGTTACTTACTTCTTTGAATGAAACTAAAGCGTCCCTGAGACGTTTCTTACCGATTATTCTTCACAGCTCACGTGATATTTTTCGTAACAATTGTAGTAGGTTGATCGGTCACCCGCAGTCTAACAAGTGCGTTAACCAATTTGATCACTGGTTCGATATGAAAGCGGAGGAAAAGGTACCTTTGAGGTAAAATGGTACTAAATAAATGTTAACTACCTCTCTCGCACTGAGAGATCAGACGTATTAAATTGTATTTCTAGCCACCATATTCAATTAGAATACCCTTTACAGATGCCAATTAACTACGGTTAAATGAGAGTTCTTTTTAGAAGGTAGCGTCTCATATCTCAGTCTCGTTTCGGATCTTTAAAGGATGTGAAGTAAGCCATCTAACATGTAAGTACTACAGACGAAAATCTGGAAGGATCGCAGATCTTTTTGTCCTTCACAGGATTATTATCACTACAATTGAAGCATATTCCCGGACAGAATTATTGAACAAGTTCACTACACAAACAATTCAAATTTCTGAACTGCTTTGTGTCCTATATCCGAAAAGTATACATGCTCTCCAACCTGGATAAGATCGCTTTATAGCCATACCCATATTAATATTATGAATCCAAAAATAGCTCTGCCCGTTACGTTTTCAAAACCAAACAGCTGAACCGATTTCGATGAAATTTGATACGGAAATACAGGGTGGTCCATTGATCGTGACCGGGCCAAATATCTCACGAAATAAGCGTCAAACGAAAAAACTACAAAGAACGAAACTTGTCTAGCTTGAAGGGGGAAACCAGATGGCGCTATGGTTGGCCCGCTAGATGGCGCTGCCATAGGTCAAACGGGTATCAACTGCCTTTTTTTTATAGGAACCCCCATTTTTGTTGCATATTCGTGTAGTACGTACAGAAATATGAATGTTTTAGTTGGACCACTTTTTTCGCTTTATGATAGATGACGCTGTAATAGTCACAAACATATGGCTCACAATTTTAGACGAACAGTTGGTAACAAGTGGGTTTTTTAAATTAAAATACAGAACGTAGGTACGTTTGAACATTTCATTTTTCGGTTGTTCCAATGTGACACATGTACCTTTGTGAACTTATCATTTCTTAGAACACATGCTGTTACAGCGTGATTGCCTGTAAATACCACATTAATGCAATAAATACTCAAAAATACGTCCGTCAACCTCAATGCATTTGGCAACACGTGTAACGACATTCCTTTCAACAGAGAGTAGTTCGCCTTCCGTAATGTTCGCACATGCATTGACAATGCGCTGACGCATGTTGTCAGGCGTGGTCGGTGGATCACGATAGCAAATGTCCTTCAACTTTCCCCACAGAAAGAAATCCGGGGACGTCAGATCCACCTGTCATGAAATATGCTATTCAATACCGCTTCAACAGCACGCGATCTATGTGCTGGACATCCATCATGTTGGACGTACATCGCCATTCTGTCATGCAGTGAAACATCTTGTAGTAACATCGGTAGAACATAACGTAGGAAATCACCATTGAGATTACCATCGATAAAATGGGGGCCAATTATCCTTCCTCCCATAATGCCGCACGATACATTAACCCGCCAAGGTCGCTGATGTTCCACTTGTCGCAGCCATCGTGGATTTTCCGTTGCCCAGTAGTGCATATTATGCCGGTTTACGTTACCGTTGTTGGTGAGTGACCCTTCGTCGCTAAATAGAACGCGTGCAAAAAATCTATCATCGTCCCGTAATTTCTTTCGTGCCCAGTGGCAGAACTGAACACAACGTTCAAAGTCGTCGCCATCCAATTTCTGGTGCGTAGAAATATGGTATGGGTGCAATCAATGTTGATGTAGCATTCTCAACACCGACGTTTTTGAGTTTCCCGATTCTCGCGCAATTTGTCTGCTACTGATGTGCGGATTAGCCGCGACAGCAGCTAAAATACCTACCTGGGCATCATCATTTGTTGCAGGTCGTGGTTGACGTTACACATGTGGCTGAACACTTCCTGTTAAATAACGTAACTATCTGGCGAAGGGTCCGGACACTTGGATGATGTCCAGGATACCGAGCAGCAGACATAGCACGCGCCCGTTGGGCATTGATCACAATAGCCATACATCAACACGATATCGGCCTTTTCCGCCCTTTGTAAACGGTCCATTTTAACACGGGTAATGTATCACGAAGCGAAGACCGTCCGCACTGGCGGAATGTTTCGTGGTACCACGTAGTTATACGTTTGTGACTATTACAGCGCCATCTATCACAAAGCGAAAAAAGTGGTCCAACTAAAACATTCATATTTCTTTACGTACTACACGAATATGTAATAGAAATGGGGGTTCCTATTAAAAAAACGCAGTTTATATCCGATTGACCTATGGCAGCACCATGTAGCGGGCCAACCATAGCGCCATCTGCTTTCCCCCTTCGTGCTTTGTAGTTTTTTTTCGTTTGATGCTTATTTCGTGAGATATTTGGCCCGGTCACTATCAATGTACCAACCTGTATATTGAACGCTGAGGAGGAACATAGGCTACTTGAGAAACATCTACATCTACATCTATACTCCGCGAGCCACCTTACGGTGTGTGGCGGAGGGTACTTATTGTACCACTATCTGATCCCCCCTTCCCTGTTCCATTCACGAATTGTGCGTGGGAAGAACGACTGCTTGTAAGTCTCCGTATTTGCTCTAATTTCTCGGATCTTTTCGTTGTGATCATTACGCGAGATATATGTGGGCGGTAGTAATATGTTGCCCATCTCTTCCCGGAATGTGCTCTCTCGTAATTTCGATAATAAACCTCTCCGTATTGCGTAACGCCTTTCTTGAAGTGTCCGCCACTGGAGCTTGTTCAGCATCTCCGTAACGCTCTCGCGCTGACTAAATGTCCCCATGACGAATCGCGCTGCTTTTCGCTGGATCATGTCTATCTCTTCTATTAATCCAACCTGGTAAGGGTCCCATACTGATGAGCAATACTCAAGAATCGGACGAACAAGCGTTTTGTAAGCTACTTCTTTCGTCGATGAGTCACATTTTCTTAGAATTCTTCCTATGAATCTCAACCTGGCGCCTGCTTTTCCCACTATTTGTTTTATGTGATCATTCCACTTCAGATCGCTCCGGATAGTAACTCCTAAGTATTTTACGGTCGTTACCGCTTCCAATGATTTACCACCTATGGCATAATCGTACTGGAATGGATTTCTGCCCCTATGTATGCGCATTATATTACATTTATCTACGTTTAGGGAAAGCTGCCAGCTGTCGCACCATGCATTAATCCTCTGCAGGTCCTCCTGGAGTACGTACGAGTCTTCTGATGTTGCTACTTTCTTGTAGACAACCGTGTCATCTGCAAATAGCCTCACGGAGCTACCGATGTTGTCAACTAAGTCATTTATGTATATTGTAAACAATAAAGGTCCTATCACGCTTCCCTGCGGTACTCCCGAAATTACCTCTACATCTGCAGATTTTGAACCGTTAAGAATGACATGTTGTGTTCTAGGAAATCCTGAATCCAATCACAAACCTGGTCCGATATTCCGTAAGCTCGTATTTTTTTCACTAAACGTAAGTGCGGAACCGTATCAAATGCCTTCCTGAAGTCCAGGAATACGGCATCAATCTGCTCGCCAGTGTCTACGGCACTGTGAATTTCTTGGGCAAATAGGGCGAGCTGAGTTTCACATGATCTCTGTTTGCGGAATCCATGTTGGTTATGATGAAGGAGATTTGTATTATCTAAGAACGTCATAATATGAGAACACAAAACATGTTCCATTATTCTACAACAGATTGACGTAAGCGAAATAGGCCTATAATTATTCGCATCTGATTTATGACCCTTCTTGAAAATGGGAACGACCTGCGCTTTCTTCCAGTCGCTAGGTACTTTACGTTCTTCCAGCGATCTACGATAAATTGCTGATAGAAAGGGGGCAAGTTCTTTAGCATAATCACTGTAGAATCTTAAGGGTATCTCGTCTGGTCCGGATGCTTTTCCGCTACTAAGTGATAGCAGTTGTTTTTCAATTCCGATATCGTTTATTTCAATATTTTCCATTTTGGCGTCCGTGCGACGGCTGAAGTCAGGGACCGTGTTACGATTTTCCGCAGTGAAACAGTTTCGGAACACTGAATTCAGTATTTCTGCCTTTCTTCGGTCGTCCTCTGTTTCGGTGCCATCGTGGTCAACGAGTGACTGAATAGGGGATTTAGATCCGCTTACCGATTTTACATATGACCAAAACTTTTTAGGGTTCTTGTTTAGATTGTTTGCCAATGTTTTATGTTCGAATTCGTTGAATGCTTCTCTCATTGCTCTCTTTACGCTCTTTTTCGCTTCGTTCAGCTTTTCCTTATCAGCTATGATTCGACTACTCTTAAACCTATGATGAAGCTTTCTTTGTTTCCGTAGTACCTTTCGTACATGATTGTTATACCACGGTGGATCTTTCCCCTCGCTTTGGACCTTAGTCGGTACGAACTTATCTAAGGCGTACTGGACGATGTTTCTGAATTTTTTCCATTTTTGTTCCACATCCTCTTCCTCAGAAATGAACGTTTGATGGTGGTCACTCAGATATTCTGCGATTTGTGCCCTATCACTCTTGTTAAGCAAATATATTTTCCTTCCTTTCTTGGCATTTCTTATTACACTTGTAGTCATTGATGCAACCACTGACTTATGATCACTGATACCCTCTTCTACATTCACGGAGTCGAAAAGTTCCGGTCTATTTGTTGCTATGAGGTCTAAAACGTTAGCTTCACGAGTTGGTTCTCTAACTATCTGCTCGAAGTAATTCTCGGACAAGGCAGTCAGGATAATGTCACAAGAGTCTCTGTCCCTGGCTCCAGTTCTGATTGTGTGACTATCCCATTCTATACCTGGTAGATTGAAGTCTCCCCCTATTACAATAGTATGATCACGAAACTTCTTCACGACGTTCTGCAGGTTCTCTCTGAGGCGCTCAACTACTACGGTTGCTGATGCGGGTGGTCTATAGAAGCATCCAACTATCATATCTGACCCACCTTTGATACTTAACTTAACCCAGATTATTTCACATTCGCATTCGCTAATAACTTCACTGGATATTATTGAATTCTTTACTGCTATAAATACTCCTCCACCATTGGCGTTTATCCTATCCTTGCGGTATATATTCCATTCTGTGTCTAGGATTTCGTTACTGTTCACTTCCGGTTTTAACCAACTTTCCGTTCCTAATACTATATGCGCACTATTTCCTTCAATAAGAGATACTAATTCAGGAACCTTGCCCTGGATACTCCTGCAGTTTACCAATATTACGTTAACTTTTCCTGTTTTTGGTCTCTGAGGACGGACGTTCTTTATCAACGATGATAATGTCCTCTCTGGTAAGCCGTCAGGTATTTTATCGTTTCGCCCAAGGGGGGGGGGGGGTCCCTCTAACCTAAAAAACCCCCGTGTGCACGCCACACGTACTCTGCTACCCTAGTAGCTGCTTCCGGTGTGTAGTGCACGCCTGACCTGTCTAGGGGGGCCCTACAGTTCTCCACCCAATAACGGAGGTCGATGAATTTGCAACCATTATAGTCGCAGAGTCGTCTGAGCCTCTGGTTTAGACCCTCCACACGGCCCCAAACCAGAGGACCGCGATCGACTCTGGGCACTATGCTGCAGATATTAAGCTCAGCTTGCACTCCGCGTGCGATGCTGGTTGTCTTCACCAAATCAGCCAGCCGCCGGAAGGAACCAAGGATGGCCTCAGAACCCAAGCGGCAGGCGTCATTCGTTCCGACATGTGCTACTATCTGCAGCCGGTCACACCCAGTGCGTTCAATAGCTGCCGGAAGGGCCTCCTCCACATTACGGACGAGACCCCCCGGCAAGCACACCGAGTGCACACTGGCATTCTTCCCCGACCTACCCGCTATTTTCCTGAGGGGCTCCATAACCCGCCTAACGTTGGAGCTCCCTATAACTAATAGGCCCGCCCTCTGTGACTGTCGGGACCTTGCCGGAGAATCAGCTACTGGCCCAACAGGCGAGGCATCTTGTGGTGGCTCGGAAACGATGTCATCACCACTAGGAAGCACCCCGTACCTGTTGGAAAGGGGTAAGGCAACTGCCACGCGGCCAGATCCCACCTTCGCCTTTCGGCCAGGCACGCGGGAGCCCACCACTGTCCGCCATTCACCCTGGAGTGATGGCTGACCGGTAAGATGCTCACTGCCGGAAGACGCAGCGACATCAGGGGTTCCATGCGATTCCAAGGCCACCGAAGTAGGCATAGGTCTCACCACAGTTGC
This sequence comes from Schistocerca piceifrons, assembly GCF_021461385.2. Lineage (NCBI taxonomy): Eukaryota > Metazoa > Arthropoda > Insecta > Orthoptera > Acrididae > Schistocerca > Schistocerca piceifrons. The sequence goes on along the minus strand of NC_060139.1, from coordinate 123,700,617 downwards.
CCCAACGCCACTACGAGCCGACGCCTGCGCCTCGAGCTCGATGAGCCTAACAGACAAAGCCTCCACCTGCCCCCGAAGAGTGGCCAATTCTCCTTGCGTCCGCTCACAACCACCACAGTCCCTACACATGACTATGTTTACCCTACTCTATACGGTGACAAATTCCCAAGATAATCTTCTGATGAGCTACTCTGATAATCAAGAAACACTCACTGAAATACGAGACGCGAAAACTACGCTAGGTTTTCCCAGAAAAACTATTTAAAAGCTAAGCGCAGCAAATAAGCACAAAAACGCTTTATACAAACAGTACTCGCTGCTGCTGGTGCTCTCGCTCTGGCTGTCACAAGACAACTGATGATTCAAGTGACTAGTGGCCGCGAAACAAACAAAAGACGGTTTTAGGGCGCTTTCTGTTCTAAACGATCAAGAAAACACTAAGAAATCTAACACGAAAACTACGTAAAGTTTTATCAAGAACTGTTAGTTACTATGCAGAGCAGATAAACACAAATAGAATCCCTTCCTCAGTGGAAGGTCGTAAACAAAATGCAAAATAAACGCTTTATACAAACAGTACTCGCTGCTGCTGGTGCTCTCGGTCTGGCTGTCACAAGAAACTGTGTTTTACAAGACATATATTGATTTGAAGAACAAAATGCGAACTGGGGAAATATTTACTCTTTCAAAAAGCTCTTTACTCATTGAGTTTTGAACCTTACCGTATTATTTTGTGAAAACGCTTTATTGGTTGATATGTTCGACGTAATACGGTTAAATGTAATTAATGCAATGCTTAACATTCAGGCGATAAAAGTAATGGGACAGCGATATGCACATGTGTAGATGGCAGTAGCATCGAATACACAACATATAAAAAGGGCTGTGTTTTGGCGGCGTTGTCATTTTTACTAACGTGAATCATGAGAAAACAGTTACGACGTGATTATGGCCATACGCCGAGAATTACCAGGCTTTGAACGCGGAATTGTAGTAGGATCTAGATGCGTGGGACATCGCTATGGAATCAAGTATTCCGAGATCCACAGTGTCAAGAGTGTGGAAAGAATACCAAACTTCAAGCGTTACTTCTCACCGGACAGTGCAGTGGCCAAAGGCCTTCACTTAACGACCGAGGCCAGCGGCTTTTGCGTTTAGCTGCCAGTGCTACAAGAGGACCAACACTGCGTGGGATGTAAGACAGGACAGTGTTTCGAAATATTGCGTTGATGAACTACGGCAGCAGAAGACCGACGCGAGTGCCTTTGCTAAAAGCACGACATCACCTGCAGCGCCTCTCCTGAGCTCATGACCATATCGGTTGGACCCTAGAGTCCGAAACCGTGGCCTGGTCAGATGAGTATCGATTTCAATTGGTAAGAGCTGATGGAAGGGTTCCATTGCTGCGCAGACCTCACGAAGTCATGGAGGCAGGTTGCCAATAAGGCACTGTGCAAACTGTTGGTGGCTCCAAAATGGTGTGGGCATTTTTTACGTGGAATGGACTGTATCCTTTGGTTTTGAACTGATCATTGACTGCAAATGGTTATATTCAGCTACTTGGAGATAATTTCCAGCCATTCATGGACTTCATGTTCCCAAACAATGATGGAGTTTTTATGGATGCGAATGCACCATGTCACTGGACACAATTGTTCACGATTGGTTTGAAGACCATTTTGGACGGTTCAAGTGAATGATTTGGCCATCCAGTTTTCCTGACATGAATCCCATCGAACATTTATGGGACGCACTCGAGAGGGCAGTTCGTGTAGAAAATCCTGCACCGGCAACACTTTCGCAGTTATGAGCGGGTATACTTCTGCAGGAGACTTCCCAAGATTTGTTGAGTCCATGCCACGTTGAGTTGCTAGACTACGCCAGGTGAAAGCGCCCCCCAGGCCCTCCTGGTGGCAGCTTTACAACAGGCTTTCCTGCGCCGGCTCTGAGCACTATGGGACTTAACTTCTGAGGTCATCAGTCCCCTAGAACTTAGAACTACTTAAACCTAACTAACCTAAGGACATCACACACATCCATGCCCGAGGCAGGATTCGAACCTGCGACCGCAGCGGTCGCGCGGTTCCTGACTGTAGCGCCTAGAACCGCTCGGCCACCCCGGCCAGCTACTGTTTTAAGTGTGAGTATCTTTGCCATAGGTATTAATAGCATTATGTCTATAGTAAAAATTCCTGTACAGTGTTTTTTTTTTGTAGATGACTTCTCTGTGTTTTGCTGTTCTTCAAGCCTTGCACGACAACATGTCAGTTGCAACTAACTCTTCGACGTTTGGGTGAATGGGCGCAGAAGTCTGGTTTTATGTTTCCAACCGAGAAGTTTGTATGTGTTCTTTTTATCCATTTTCAATACATTTTAAACTTTCCTGAGTTGAGGATGGGGGACAGTGCTCTTAATTTTAAAGACGCAGTGAGGTTTCTGGGCATCATATTTCGCTGTAAATCTGCATGGTTACCACACCTGGAGAACCTGACGGAAGGTCACTTAATGCTCTAAGTATTTCAAAACTTCTTAGCCACAGTACATGGATACCAGACACGACTTATCAGCTCCTATTTTACAGGGCATTTGTGCGATCTCGGCTTGGCTATGGGTGCACGGTGTATGGGTCTGCGAAACCTTCTTATTTAAAGATGGTGGACACGGTACACGCCGGCCGAAGTGGCCGTGCGGTTAAAGGCGCTGCAGTCTGGAACCGCAAGACCGCTACGGTCGCAGGTTCGAATCCTGCCTCGGGCATGGATGTTTGTGATGTCCTTAGGTTAGTTAGGTTTAACTAGTTCTAAGTTCTAGGGGACTAATGACCTCAGCAGTTGAGTCCCATAGTGCTCAGAGCCATTTGAACCATTTGAACCAACACGGTACACCATGAAGGGATTCGGTTGGCCACTGGAGCATTCAGAACAAGCCCCATACGAAGTCTCTGTGTGGAGGCTGATGAACCACCACTTGACCTCTGGCGACAGCTACTTATGGTGCGCCAAGCATATAAGACACTGTCCACAACATACACAACTGCATACCATCCACTGCTCGGCTTCTACTGGCACGGATTTTTCATAACCAGCAACGAGCAATGAGGCCCTATGGGATTCACGCACGGGATTGCCTTTTAGAAATGGGTGTGGCCAGAGACCCAGACTAATTTTAGACGTGAATAATTTTAAGAAAAACAGTACACCAAATTTTACATTCCAATCTCTGTTTTTTAACATTATAGATTTGCATCATTGATTACACAGATGGCTCCAAACAAGGGAATTCCATTGGCTCCTCTCTAGGGTTCCCTGACCATGTCACCAGGATTCGCGTTCCTGTTGAGTACACCGTTTTCGTAGCGGAGCTTGAAAGGTGGCTACACTGAGCCACTGCGCCAGAGATTGCGCCAAAGAGTATTATTCTGCCGCCTCCACAGTGCTTGTTAAGAGCTCGTGGCAGTCTGTGCTTGTTAAGAGCTCGTAGAAGAGTGCCTGTTAAGAACTCGTAGCAGTCAGTGCTTGGGGAGAGCTGGTAGCAGTCAGTGCCTGTTAAGAACTCGTAGCAGCCAGTGCTTGGGGAGAGCTGGTAGTAGTCAGTGCCTGTTAAAAACTCGTAGCAGTCAGTGCTTGTCGAGAGCTCGTAGAAGTCAGTGCTTGGAGAGAGCTCGTAGTAGTCAGTGCTTGTCGAGGTCTTGTGGTAGTCTGTGCTGAGATGTTGTAGCAGAGAGTGTTTGTTGAGATGTGCTATTAGGCAGTGCTTGCTGAGATGTGATATTGGAGAGTTCTAGTTGAGATATAATGTAAGGATTAGAATGATTTTCATCAATATAAATGAGGTAACTAACTCCGTTTGTTTTTATTTCAGTGTCCTAAATAATGCGTCATTACAGGTTCAGTCAACAAAGCATCTGGCGTGTGTTCTGTATTAGAGTTTAATTCTGCATTCCTTACGCAATTATCGTATTTCTAATTTTCTTTTATCACGTCAGTATAATTGGTATTTAAAAATTCTTGTCTTGTTGAAGAAGAACCGTGCCAGATGTGTACGTTGAGTCACACTCCCACACACAGAACAATTACATTTGTACTTGGGTTTTGTAGGTTTTATAGTTGCTGGGGACTTAATTAATTGAGTTAACGAAAAATTTTATTTCATTATTGTTGTTGTTCTTTGCAGTCAGATAGCGTAATAATACTAGTCAGGGCCAACCGTTTACGAGAAACAGCGTAATCGGACTAACAGCTACTAAAAATATTTTCAATCATATTTAATTAAGCCCCCATGCACGTGGCGACCGCTGCTTCGGATCGTCCCTTGGATTCTTCTGATTGTAAAAATAGTAGATGGTAGTATTGTTGTAGTAATTTGTAGTTAGTAATTGTAGTCTATTTTGCATGTGTAGATTTGGTAATTGTCATTTTTCTAATGGTATTTTTTTCTCAGAATTTGATTTGTTGTCTTGTATACGCGTTTGACAATTTAGTGCAATTATTTCAATTGTTCGATTAATCGTGTTTGAGGGAAACTTTTCATGTAAATGGTATTGTTGGAGATAAAGAGTCATTGTGTGTAATTTTCGTACAGTGACGAGTTTTGTATATTTTGTAAATGATTACGCGATCGATGAAAAAGGCAAAAATGATGGATAGTGAGAATGACGAAATTGTTAACATGGCGAACTCGCCAACAGAGGAAAACAGTATGATGGATAATGAAGTGGAAAACAATGTAATAAGTCGGGAAAGTAGTCCGGAACCATTTCAAAATTTTTCTCAATCAGAATATTCACAGATTACGTTGTTAACGACAGAAGAAACGGAGCAGTTGATGAGTGCAATATTAAATTTGGGATCACGGTTAGAAACCAAGATGGAAGCAATGACAACACGGTTATGCTCAAAAATAGGAACAATGGAAACTCGGCTAATATCTGAATTTAAAACAGAAATAGGAACAGTTAAAACCGAGATGGAAGCAGTGGGATCTCAGTTACGATCTGAATTAGAAACTGATATGGGAACAATGCAAACACAGTTAGGCTCACGAACAGGGACATGTTTCAAATACATGAAAGACGAATCAAATAAAGAAATTAGAGAAGAAGTACAACCGATTTTGAAGGCTCACAATAACAGCTTAATTTCAACAGAAATTAGACAAGAGGAACAGGGCAGGGAACAGGAAGAAAAAGATCGCGTGATAGTACAGAAATTTTCAGAGTTAAATTTACAACGTGCACACGATAAGGAAGAAATAATTGAAAGAACCGAGGAATCCGTACCAAATGACAGAATAAATAAACTAACACAACAGTATGAACAGTTAACTACTAAATGTGTTAATACTGAAACCCGAGTTGCGACACTTACGGAAGACGTAAATAAACAGAAAGAACAATTAGGTGACTTATCGGAAAGAGTTGAGGAAATTTCAGATAAATTGACAAATCTTAGTTTACATGGGGACAGAGATTCGGATGATACAGCTCCATTACCATTCGGAGAAACCGAAGAGTACCAGAACATAAATAAGCATGTTAAAAATCAAGGAAAATTTAATGAACGCGTGAACAGGGAATTTGAGGCATTACGAAAGCAAGTCAAACAAATTGAAGGCGAAATAGTAGGAAAGGACAGTAGAAGAAACTTAGAATCACAGTTAGCAGAAGGGTTTGAAGAAAATAATTTGTTTCATTTACGGGATGCGACAAGAGAGCGCCAGGCGCCCAAACTTGATAATAATCGACATTCGGACTGGGACAGACGCGGTAGGTCTTTGTCGCCACGAGGCGAAAACTTTGACTATAAACACTTTTTGACTGTTCGGAAATTTAAGATCTTCCGCAATTCTAAGAATGACATACATCCATGTTCATGGTTAGATCAATTTATATACGCACTTCCGCCAAAGTTGCCAAAGTCACAAACTAGAAATTATGTGCGGCTATTAATGTCCTCAGGGGATTCACTACACTAACTGAATATTTGCCGTAGCGAGCATAGGGCCCCGAGCTGTAGCGGTGCTATTTCTCTTTTAGTTTTCTGCACCGCTGCCTACTCTTTTACTATTCTTTGCATCTGTCAAACCAGCTCTTCGACTATCAATCTATCTAGAGAGTAAGTAGACAATAACCTGATATGACTATTTACCTAAAAGTGATTTCGGAAATTACCGTTTGGACTTACTGTATCTTCTGCAGCATTCATTCGTAGCTTAAATGAAATTTTACCTGTTTATCTTCGTGACAATATTACTTCATGTGTTGACGATATTCTTATTGCTAAACGTTCTTGGAGTGAGCACAACAAAATTTTGGATTCATCGTTACGTATCTTTGCACGAGTTGGCATTACTGTGAACTTAGAAAAATCTGAATTTGGTCGTTCACAGGTGAAATTTCTCGGTCACATTATTTGTACAGAAGGTATTCTTCCTGACCAAAAAAAATTAGACGCTATTCGTAATTATGCTGTTCCTACCACAGAACGTGAGGTTCGTAGTTTCCAAAATTTTTGTGGAATGATATACTTTAAAAAAAAAAATTTGTAGAATGACATACTTATGAGAAACTAACAGCTACATGTAAACATGCGGAGAGTACAAGGATACCGCGCTGTGTTTTGGCGGCGGCACATACTCAAAGCAACAGTCAAGTCTGCGCGCCGCACAAGGCGGTCGTTGACCGCGAACAATTGCTTCCTACGTCACGTGCCTACAGCTGATCGAGCGCTCAGTGCGAATGCACTGACAGCCGTAAACAAATACACAGTTTAATTTCTCCGACTAAATTCAGTATAAAGCTATAGTGACTTGATGAATTATGTTATTAACATTCAGTATTTTTCAGGATACGGTTCTACAAAATATTTAAGAACTTCAGGTAAATTCTGTGTGTCTCCGACGTTAAGAGGACTTGCTATCGAGAAATTTTCAGGAAGAATGTAATTTCGAAGAAGAAACTAATAAACTAAAAAAAAAAGGTAACTGTTAATTGAGTTCATTTTTCAGGTAACATAATTCCACTTAGGTACGTACTTTAGACGTAATTTGCTGCTCGCGATTACGTGATTTATACTTTGTGCCAAATTTTATGTTCTATGAAATTATTTGTGAAGCGACGTGCTTGCGTACGTTAACTGATTTTGACAATGATTATTAATGAACTGGGTTGTAACTTGTGTATATTATGCATCGCTTGGCTGCACTGCTTTTTCACTGATGTCATATTTTTTTTTAATTATGTGCCTGCTGTGCTTATTTATTTAAATTATAATTGTCACCTGATTTATTGTGCTGATGTGGTTAGGTATGTAAGTTATACTTTGTGATTTATCTGCTTGCGCCTTCATGTTTACTTATTAGGATGACATATGAACATTTATTTGCTTATGCTGATATGATGCTAATGACCTGTTTGCTGCTATGCGTATGGATTGCATATTTATACATTTCTGTTTGTTGTCATAACTACTCTTTAATTTGGTGTATAGAAATGCTGATATACTGTGTATGAACATAGAGTTTAGGTCACACTATTGTATTAATTATATATTGTTTGCTTGGCAGAGCCTCGTTGTAAGAATTGTGCTGCATACACTTGTTGACATTCTGTTCTCTACTGGTATATTTACTCGCTATTGCTTGTTTTGCTTACGCTCAGTGCCTTATATTTTTGAGATAAGAAAATGAACTGCTATAATTCGACGAACGACATTAGTACAAGAAACTTCATAGAAGTCACATGAGCTGAGGTTTTATGGAAGCTGTATAAATTTATGCTAATAGGAAGGAAGCTAACGACATGACATACCAAAACTAGGTTTAGACCATTGACAGTTATTACACTGCATTTTTCGTGAGCAATTGAAATAGGAAGTGACACTTGACACAAGAAATACTCCACATGTTTGCTTCTGTTTGCCATAATTCTTGAAGTGGTGTACACACTGTGAAATATTATGATCATTCACACTCCGTAATCGTACTTAATTACTGAGAGTTATTCGAACTAAGTCTGTTAGAGGTCATGTATGCATTTCTTTTGTTTATAATTCATAATGAGTAGAAGATTTGGCTCAGATGGATTACACAGAGGTTGTGTGTTGACAATGTGTCTTCGGATTGTATGGGATGATGAGGTTTGCATTAGGATTTTATCTGTACTTGTTCGAGGAGACTGACTAGAGGAAAGAGTTGTTATGGAAGTGAAATGATATTGGCAATAAGGTTTATATGTATCGACGCATTGAAGAGGTATTATTGAGGTATTATTGAGATTGTGTGAAGTTGATGATTATTGGAGTTTTGGTGGATAAGAGGTAAAGTAAGTGAGATGCATATTTTTTTTTTTTTTTTTTTTTTTTGTTGGTCTTATGGAACAAGGAGGATGAAGATAGCAGACTAGAACAGTAAAGTAGAAGGAAGATAGTCTATATACACACTTTGTTAAATCACTAAGCAGTATATACTTTTTTTTTTTTAAGAGAGGAAGTATTTGCATATCTTGGCTCACTGACAGTTGTTCAACAACAGTACATTTGATCTGGCTTGGCAAACATTGGTCTTGACATGATGACTATGACGTTGACCTAACTATTATTGACTGTTATACATTGCTGCCACTACTACTTGATACACATAATGAACATCAGATTTTGACAGAATTACATTTACACAGTTAACACTATTCAATTACACAGTAGTACTTAATGTGGACAAAAGATGAATGAGTGTGTTTTGTGTGTTTTCCTTTCCTAATCCTACCCACCTATCTCGTAAATATTATTTTATTTGTTTGTAGTGGCTTGCACTGACACCCATAAATATTATAGGTTTACTGATATTTGAGTATTTGTAATAGTTAATATGAAAATTATCTGACATCATTTGTGTGTTTGTTATGATTTGTATGTTTAGTGTAAAAGCATTTGTATGTGCATTCAAACTATTGTTCATGCCTGAACTGTCTGATTAGTGAAGGTAAATATTGTGAACTGTTACCTGCACTTTTTCAACATAATGTGTGACACTTAGGAATGATTAATTTCTGCTGATGAACTGTGTGATCAGTGATAGTGAATATTATGGACTGTTACTTGTACTTTTTCTACATGATTGGTGCCACTAGGACATGTTTAATTTCTGCTGATGAACAGTGTGATCAGGGATAGTGAATATTATGGACTGTTACTTGTACTTTTTCTACATGATTGGTGCCACTAGGACATGTTTAATTTCTGCTGATGAACTGTGTGATCAGGGATAGTGAATATTATGGACTGTTACTTGTACTTTTTCTACATGATTGGTGCCACTAGGACATGTTTAATTTGTGCTTATATACTCTGATGAACAGTGTGATCGGTGATAGTGAATATCATGGACTGCTCTCTGGACCTGCTCATCATTGCTAGGAGCAACTGATGGACTACTTGTGTGGAAATGAAGTCACTTCTTGCTGTCTGCACCTACTCAACATTGCTGGGTGCCACTGATGAACTGATTCTACTGAACTAATGTGACTTGTTGCTGTGTGCACCTGCTCAACTTTACTGGGTGCCACAGATGGAACTGCTTCTACTGAAATAATGTCACTTGTTGCTGTCTCCACCTACTCAACATTGCTGGGTGCCACTAATGGAACTGCTTCTACTGAAACGAAGTCGCTTGTTGGTGTCTGCACCTGCTCAACATTACTGGGTGCACAGATGAAACTACTTCTATGGAAATGATGTCACTTGTTGGTGTCTGCACCTGCTCAACATTGCTGGGTGCAACAGATGGAACTGCTTCTACTGAAATGATGTCACTTGTTAGTGTCTGCACCTGTTTAACTTTACGGGGTGCCACTAATGGAACTGCTTCTACTGAAATGAAGTCACTTGTTGGTGTCTGCACCTGCTCAACATTACTGGGTGCACAGATGAAGCTACTTCTATGGAAATGATGTCACTTGCCGGTGTCTGCACCTATTCAACATTGCTGGGTGCCACTGATGGACTGCTTCTACTGAACTAATGTGACTTGTTGCTGTGTGTACCTCTTCAACTTTACTGGGTGCCACAGATGGAACTGCTTCTACTGAAATGATGTCACTTGTTGGTGTCTGCACCTGCTCAACTTTACTGGGTGCCACAGATGGAACTGCTTCTACTGAAATGATGTCACTTGTTGGTGTCTGCACCTGCTCAACATTGCTGGGTGCAACTGATGGACTGCTTCTACTGAAATGATGTCACTTGTTGGTGTCTGCACCTGCTCAACATTGCTGGGTGCAACTGATGAACTGTTTCTACTGAAATGAAGTCACTTGTTGCTGTCTGCACCTACTCAACATTGCTGGGTGCTTCTGATGGATTGCTTCTACTGAACTAATGTGACTTGTTGCTGGGTGTGCCTGATAAACTTTACTGGGTGCCACTGATGGACTGCTTCTACTGAAAAGATGTCACCTGTTGGTGTCTTTTTTTGTATAAACTAATTATTGAAAGCATTTATGTGAACATTTGTATAAACTGATTTTTTGTGTATTGTGTGAACTCTTATGTAAAGTCACATGTATGAAAAGAAGTTGTATTGCTTACTGTATTTCATATATTAGGTTATTGAAAGGTCAGTGCAAAGCCAAAATTTTAACTAATTATGTGATATTTAGGTATTAATATTATCTTTTATTTTTGTCTGTATTTTTCTGGACGAATTTGGTGGTATTTTCACCACCAATGCTGGCAAAAATACCATCAAATTCTGGCCTGTGGAGGAGGGGCATATGAAAGGTGGCTACACTGAGCCACTGCGCCAGAGATTGCGCCAAAGAGTATTATTCTGCCGCCTCCACAGTGCTTGTTAAGAGCTCGTGGCAGTCTGTGCTTGTTAAGAGCTCGTAGAAGAGTGCCTGTTAAGAACTCGTAGCAGTCAGTGCTTGGGGAGAGCTGGTAGCAGTCAGTGCCTGTTAAGAACTCGTAGCAGTCAGTGCTTGGGGAGAGCTGGTAGTAGTCAGTGCCTGTTAGGAACTCGTAGCAGTCAGTGCTTGTCGAGAGCTCGTAGAAGTCAGTGCTTGGACAGAGCTCGTAGTAGTCAGTGCTTGTCGAGGTCTTGTGGTAGTCTGTGCTGAGATGTTGTAGCAGAGAGTGTTTGTTGAGATGTGCTATTAGGCAGTGCTTGCTGAGATGTGATATTGGAGAGTTCTAGTTGAGATATAATGTAAGGATTAGAATGATTTTCATCAATATAAATGAGGTAACTAACTCCGTTTGTTTTTATTTCAGTGTCCTAAATAATGCGTCATTACAGGTTCAGTCAACAAAGCATCTGGCGTGTGTTCTTGTATTAGAGTTTAATTCTGCTTTCCTTACGCAATTATCGTATTTCTAATTTTCTTTTATCACGTCAGTATAATTGGTATTTAAAATTAATTAATTAATTAATTAATTATTTGTGTTAAGGAAAAATTTTATTTCATTCTTGTTGTTGTTCTTTGCAGTCAGATAGCGTAATAATACTAGTCAGGGCCAACCGTTTACGAGAAACAGCGTAATCGGACTAACAGCTACTAAAAATATTTTCAATCATATTTAATTAAGCCCCCATGCAAGCTCCGCGCGACCTTGAAGGCACTGGAGCCGATGCATTGTCTTCGGGACAAACGGTTTCTCATCTGCTGCGAATCCCTTAGTGTTTTATAATCGTTACAGAACCTGTACCCAGCTAAGAAGTTGACCCAGCTGATATATGACCAACTCTACCTGCTCCAACGGCGGGGTAAGCAGGTGTCATTCTGCTGGGTGCCAGGTCATGTAGGGATATGGGGAAATGAACATGCAGTTGTGGGATGAGGAATGGCTGGCGGTGACGGCCAATAAGCTGCGGTTGATGAAGTCAACTACCTGGCTGTGGCGTTCCTCCTGGCGGTTGCTCAGATGGGATGAAGTGACCCTCACATATCTTCGAATTGGGCAATGCCCTCCCGCACATAGCGTTTTACTACTGTGAGAGGATCCTCCGTTTTGTGATGCTTGTGGCATGCACATCTCTATCCGCCACATTTTAACAAAGTGCATTCTATACTGTGATGCAAGGGCAGTAGAAAATATTGGTTGGAATCTGTCCTCTATTTTAGCTGATGATGAGACGAGTGTGACTAAGGTTTTAAAGTTTTGTGGTGTGTCTGGACTCTCACCTAAACTTTTAGGCTGGAGGTTTTAGTGTGTTGCAGAGTGGGCTAGCTCATCCTTTTTTATTCTTGCGGTCAGCCAGCCACATCCATCTGCTGTATTATTTTAGCTCTTTATGCCACTTTCTTGCTGTGTAGTTAACTCGGTTGGGTTGATGTGGAGGAGGAAGCCAAACAGCGAGGTCATTGGTCTCATCGTATTAGGGAAGGATAGGGAAGGAAGTCGGCTGTGCCCTGTCAAGGGAGCCATCCTGGCATTTGCCTGAGGCGATTTAGGGAAATCACGGAGAACCTAAATCAGGATGACCGGACACGGGATTGAATTGTCGTCCTCCCGAATGCGAGTCTAGTGTGCTAACCACTGCGCCACCTCGTTCGATGTGTAGTTAATGTTTTAATATTTGACGCAGTACTTCACTCCGTGCTTCTGTCACAGGTACGCACATAGTTTTCCAACTTTTGTTACCTTTGTTCTTCGTGCTGTTTTACCCTCCTGTTTAGTGTATTTTCCCGACACTCTGAAGACCTTGCTGTCGTGCACCCATACCAACATATCCATCCATCCATCCATCTGTTGTGACAGAACATCATTTTTGATCACTTAGACCATGGAAGCGGAGCAGTACCAGACCCAGGCATGGTGTAATCCATGTCACTACTTAGGCGATCTGACTCTCGTATCACGTAGAGCCGCCACGGTAGCAGGCAGCATACTAGACCTGTGGAAACCAGATGCACTTTAGCACCAAGTGGAGACTTCCGCTATGTCAGCTTGGCCCCTTTACAGCTTTTGACAAAGAAATGTGGCAACAGTCTTCTGCGCCCTTGGCTGCAAGTTATGGACGCCAGTTTGAGTAGGAGTGGTGCAAAACTCTCCATAGACATATTGTTCAAGTGGTTCAAGTGGGTCTGAGCACTATGGGACTTAACTACTGTGGTCATCAGTCCCCTAGAACTTAGAAATACTTAAACCTAACTAACCTAAGGACATCACACACATCCATGCCCGAGGCAGGATTCGAACCTGCGACCGTAACAGAGACATATTGTAGTGCATCAGTTAAATCCTTTTTGCTGCGGTGGAAACAGAGACTAAACATTATGTAAAGTTTGTGTTTGTTATTTAAACATCAGGGGGGGCTCAATTAAATTCCAGAAAATATATATAGGCGGATATCAACATGTAGAGCACTGAAAAGAGCTCTGAGCAAAAGATCTAGGACAGATATAAGAAAAAAACTTTACAAAACAATGGATGCCTATTTACATTACATCTATACTCTGCAAACCACTCAGAAGTGCGTGGCAGAGAGTATGCCCCACAATAGTAGATATTAGGGTTTTTTACCGCTACATTCACGTATGGATCGTAGGAAGAATGATTGTTTAAATGTCTTCATGCGTGCTCTAATGAATCTAACGTTCTTCTTGCGTTCTACAAAAGCGATATGTATGTGTTTAAAGTATGTTCCTAGAGTCACCATTAAAAGCTGTTTCTTGAATCTTTTTGAGTAGGCTTTCTCAGAATAGTTTACATGTATCTTCAGAAGTCTGTCAGTTCAGTTTCTTCAGCTTCCCTGTGACACTGCCACGAATCAAACAAACAAACCGTTTGTGCTGTCCTTCTCCGTATACGTTCAGTATGCCCTGTTAATCCCCTTTGGGATGGATACCACACACTTGAACAATATTTTAGAATGGATCGCATGGGTGATCTGTAAGCAATCTCCTTCGTAGACTGACTGCATTTCCCCAGTAATCTACCAGTAAATACGTGGTGTCTGTTCTTTCGAACATGTCTGAAAGAACAGGCACCTTGTTTGGTCTAGCGGTCATATAAGTAATAGCTGAAAGACTTCATTGAAGTTAGCCACATTTGGGCACTGAAATGTATCAACAGCAACAGGTGAAAATTTGTACAGGATCAGGACTCGAACCCAGATTTCTCGCTTGATGCGAGTGGTTGCCTAATCGCCTCGGCTATCCGAACACGCTTGCCACTCGCGACCACCCGCCCTCCAGTCTCCCCCCCCCCCCCCCCCACTACCAATCCGCCTACCCTCGCGACTCAGTTTCCCAGCATGTTACACAATACTGACGCAGTACCACCTGTTCATGAACCCCTTACTCACAGATTCTCGATTCTGGCATGATAGACACCCACTTTTCTTTCATTGCGAACGCACACCATGACCGATCTCTCACAGGAATCACGGAATTGAAAGTAAGTAGTGCGTGGCACTACGTCAGTAGTATGTAACAGGCTGGGAAATTGGGTCCCTGGGAGAGGCGGGGTGGGAGGGCGGAGGGGTGGCGGTGAGAGGGAGGGGGGTGGAGCGTGCTCGGGCACCGAGACGGTAAAGACCACAGCTCGCGTAAAGCGGGAAATCCGTTTTCTAGCCACAAATTTTCTCCTATTGCCACTGATATATTTCAATGCCCAAATGCAGCTAACGTCAATAAAGCCTTTGAGCAAACCGAACTGCACCACCATCTCTACCAATGACTAAGGTTATGTGTTCGTTTCTTTTTATATCCCCAAAAAGTAGTCAATCATGTATTTGTATTGAGTTAAACGATTCCAACTGCGACTCATTGATATTATAGACATAGGATACTACACTTTTTCGTTTTGTGAAGTGCACAATTTTAAATTTTTGTACATTTAAAAATGGCAGAAAGTAATGGGATTTATAAGAGGTGAACAGAAACACGAGCCAGACAGCAAAACTGAAATTGTTAAGAACGGTGTCTGTTGTCACAGGAAAGACAGAACGAGAAATGTTCAGTAGCAGCAAAAATCTGGAGTTTAAAACAAAAGACCGTACTTCACACAAACAAATGTTGGAAACATGTGCATAGGACGTATAATAAAAGATTACCTAAATAAACATGTAATGAGCAGATCATAGCCTTTAACTAGTTCAAAAATAGTCTCATAATTCTAACTATGCATTAAGGGTAAAACAAGTGATAAAAACATGCTTCGCTATCACCCAGGAGAAAGAACAAATTGTGGCAGACCGCATACCAGAAGCATTCGACAAATATAAAATTAACGCCACTACGTTCCCTAAGGCTACTTGCCTAATAGAAGAAAAAGGAGAAGACGACGAACATTGGAAAAAGCTGGAGAAGATGATTAATTTACTTTCGTATAATAGTAGCAGATGCTCATGAAAGGGTTTTTATGGGATGTGCCCATAATTCGAAGTTAGTAGTGTTGATGCCAATTCCTGAATAGAGAAGGCTACGAACAAGTTTGCAAAATTAGTGCATGACACAAAGATATCATTTCCATTAGCAGTCTACATGGCAAAAGGCACAATCGTTCCGGAAAATTTCCAAGGTGAGTTACCGGTACCGAAAAAATGTTTTTAAGAAGAAAATTATGAAGCAACAATATGACACAAATAAATCTTTGGCGACAAAAACCTCATTTTTAAATTTAAAATTTTACGTGCAGATAAATGTATTTGAATAATGAATATTTCACAAGACTATGGTTTAGTTGTGTCAACAACATAAACACAACTGTCACTGATATTTTTGAAAGAATCATCCCGAAACGTCACTCAGAAAAAAGTGTGGAAAAAAACAAAATCTAAGACTGAGGATAACTGGAGATACGAACTTTATTCCTGATGAATTGGACGAAACTGTCTCAAGCAGTCACTATTCCACGCCACTCTCCTAAATATGACAAAGACATGTTTTTCCTCCACTGAATAATTTTTTGTTAAAAAGTAAATGAGCTAACCAACTTGTGTAAGACATTATACCATTACCCTGCTCGCAGAATTGCTTGGAATTTCTTTATTCATGAACTTATGGGGAAATACGTAAGTGGATCTGCTATGAAGTAGTCCAGATTGTGTATTGCATCCTTTACTATTAGAAATTTTTATAAAGTATTTATCCTACCATTTTTCAGCATCGGTCCGCAGTTAGTTCGTCCAGTGGTTAGCGTCGCTGTCTGTAGATCGCGGGTCCTGGGTTAGAATTCCAGCCGGTTCGGAGATGTTCTTCGCTCGCAGACAGGGTTTCTGTGTCGTCTTAATCATTTCATCCCATCTTCATTTACGCGCAGATCGCCGAGGTGGTGCCAAATGGAAAAACGTGCACCAGTCGGCCGAACAACGCAGGACGGTATCTCCCAGTCAGCAATGCCATACTACAATTTTATTTCAGTTTCCATTTTAGCATCAAAGCCCGGTCTTTTTCAGATGATACCAGAATTTTCATTAAGGGAGACATTAACATTTGCAACACAAAGTCTCTTCAAGAACGAAATAATCATGAAAACGGTTTAAAGGCTATTGTTTAGTTCTAAATGACGATACGGTGGAGGTTTGAAGATACTTGAAAAAGCTCAGGAGCAACAAAACTTTAGAAACGATAAAAAATGTAGCACCAAACAAATTTATTACATAAAATTTATATTAGTATGGATACGTAATGAGCTAAAACGGAAAAAACCACCTACTGAACAAATAGTTGAATAAGCCTTATAATATTTTAAGAATCCTTAGAGACTGCTGTAATACTGAAATTACTCTATGTGCTTACTGGCCAAATAATTAGTCTTAAGTGTACTAATCTGGCGAGATACAACTCGTACAACAAAGCAATCCAATAATTTAAACAATAGAATCGAGGAATAAAAGCATGTAAGAGCAACAATAGTACAGATTTAAAAATCGTCTCTCCCTTATAACAATGACGGTTTGTGGGGATATGAAGTGGAATGATCAAACACTCTCGGAAGTAAGTAAAACAATTGGAATGCCCTGGTTCGTTGGGGAAATATTGGGAAATTGCAATCAGTCAACCGATGGGAGAGTTTGACGGAAAAGCTGAAGAAACTGAACTCGTAGACGCTTGAAGATATATGTCAACTTTAAAAGCTCAGGGAGCAGTGTTAGTCGGAAATATACCACAAACCCCCATGTACCACTCGTGTAACGACAGTGAAGACAAGGTTAGACTATGTAAAGCGTGCACAGAGGAATCTGGGATATCATTATTCACGAACTCCATATGCAAATACAGTGAGAAGAACCCCCCACCCACCCCCAGTAGGTGGTCCTACAAGATTCCCTATGCCACGCATTTCACATTGGTTTTTGCAGAGTATAAATGTAGATGTACGTAACACAGTATCATTCAGGCAGTTTCCTCCACTAAAGAGCCAAAGTCTTAAGTGTAAAATTCTAATGAGAAATAATAATGTACAGAACATTCTGGTTGAGAAATACGAATTATTTAGGAATAAAGGATATGACTCACCAAAAAGCAGAAGCACTGTGTCGCCAATAAGTACACAAACGAAAGGTACAGAGCTTTGCTAGGTTTTGGAATGAACTTCCTTTCTCAAGATTGTAGGAGAAACATTCAGACTCTTCACATATGAACACGCCTGTCTCCTTACATAGTGCTCAGTCGACTGCCAGCTCTTTCCTGGCCCATTGTCAGTGTGCTGGGCTGAGGTGGGGTGCAGGGTGGGGTGGGGTGAGGGATGGAGAGAGGGAGAAGACAGGGAGGGGGTTGGGAGGCAGTGTCTAATTGCTTGTGGAAGAATGGGGAGCCGTCTGCAGGTCATCTGGGGGTGAAGGTAGAGGGGGCAGGTGGCAGATGGCTGGGCACACGATTTCACAGACTAGAACATGATATGGCAGTGAATAACTAGCTGACACGAATTGGGTGGGGAAACTGTGACAGGGGATGATCTGCCAGGGTAGCCGAGAGCACTTATGCCCTGCTTCTTGGACTCGGGTAGGCGCACCGGCCCCATATCGAATCCACCTGGCGGATTAACGACATGGGCCGGTATGCCGGCCAGCCTGGATGTGGTTTTTAGGCGGTTTTCCATATCCTGCTAGGTGCATACTGGGCTGGTCCCCAAGTTCCGCCTCAGTTACACGACTCACAGACGTTTGAAAATGTTCACACTTTTTCATGACGTAACACTAGATGCAGACAGCTGAGGTACACTACTTCCATCCCGGGAGGTTCAGTGTGGTGTCAGGAAGTGCATCCAGCCACCCTCTGCAATTAACACTGCCAAATCAGTATCAACAAAGCCGACCCCGTGTTGGAGCGGGACAAAGGTCCCGAGAAAGCAAGAAAGCAAGCACTGGCGCAGGGGATGACACACACACACACTATTGGGTTGGGATTGGGGGTACAGCGAGTTACTTAGGCTTAGGTCACAGAGGTTGCTGAAAACAAGGTGGATCACTCACTGGCACAACATGCAGCAGAGCACAACATGTGTGGCCTCACAATCCATGCATCTGGTTTCTCCCCACCACCACAGCTTTTCTGAGTTGTACAGTCGGGAGCAATCCTTACAGCACATCCTTCGCTCCCCTATTCTCCCTGGTGTACACCTATGGTAACTTGCTGTCCCCACACCCCCACCCTTAGCGTGTGTGCGTGTGCGTGTGCGTGTGCGTGTGCGTGTGTGTGTGTGTGTGTGTGTGTGTGTGTACGCCACCCCTGTCTCAATACCCCCACCCAGTTTGTGTCAGCTAGTTGTGTGCTGCCATCTCACACCCTAGTCTGTGAAATCGCGTACACAGCTGTCTGACACCTGTGCCCTCTCTCTGCACCCCCAGCTGGCCCACAGACGGCTCCCCACTTTCCCAAGAGCTGCTGGACACTTCCTCTCAACCCCCATTCACTCCTGCCCCTCTCCATCTCTCACCCCACTCCACCTCAACCTAGTACATTCACAGTGAGCCATGAATGAGCTGGCAGTCTACTGATCACAATGTAGGGACACAGGTGTGTGTTTGTGAGTGAATATGTGTGTGTGTTTCTGTGCATGTTTCTCCTGTAAGCTTGAAAAAGGAATTTCATTCCGAAAGCTAGCAAAGCTCTGTACCTTTGTGTGTGTTTCTGTCAGTGACACAGCATTCCTGTCTTTCAGTGAGTCGTCTCCTTTATTTCTAATGAGAAATAATTGCGACTGGAAGTGCTTAGCTCCATACCATCCATGCCAGATAATGGTTACATTATCCTAAAGGTTTGGAAAATAACTGGTTTGAAATAATTTTAGACATTTTCATTTCTCCAGACATTTATTGGCTTAGATTCAAGAAGAGCAGAGAATGAAAGACTAAGCCTTCTAAAACTAAAAAAAGAGCTTCACTGCAAAATAAAAACATAACAATAACCAGAATAAAAGCAGTCTTTTCGAACGTGCACACTTTGCACATCTGTAAAGTCAAAATCTGCTATTTGGTGACACTCGGTACTGTGTTCCTGCACTTCTGCAGACGCTCCACGTTTGGTGGGGGGATTAGCAACTGATCTTCATCCTAAACAAATGTAACATATACCCATTATTGCATGTTAACACGATTGTAGTGCAATCATTGGAAGCAGTATTTTCATGAGATATCTAGGACTACACGTGCGGAGCGATTTGTAGTGGAACGACCACGTAAGATTGACCACAGATTGACCAGTTGCCAGACTGAGATTGAAGGGACGAATCTACAGGAAATGTAGTGTGTCAACATAGGAGGTAGCTCACGAAACCGCGTTCGACCGATGCTTGGATAATGTTGATCAGTGTGGATCCATACCAATAGGATTGATGGAGGAAGTAGAGATGATCCAAAGAAGTGCAGCGCTTTTAATTGCAGGGTCAGTCAATAAGCAAGAAAGCACAGCCGACTCCAGTGGGAGACACTGCAGAAGAGGCGTTCTGCATCACTGTGCTGTTTAGTGTTAAACTGGCGACAGCATACGTTCCTAGAAGAGTAAGCAAATATACTGCTTCCTCCTACGTATATCTCGCGAAAAGACCACGAAGATAAAATTACAGAGGGTTTGTTTGTAAGTAACTTTCGCTTCCAGTCAAGATTTTCTATTATTTATGTTTTACATTAAGCGTTTCGGGAAATGATTCCCTTTTTCAAGTGTGTATTTCTTTGCAACATGTCATTTTTTTGCAATGTTTTCGATGCTGCTTCGTTTTGTTATCTTTACTGTAGTAGATTAAAAACGTGCAATTTTTAGTTAGTTATCTATTTTTATTTGTAGTTAGTGGCAAAATTTGGAAGAACGTGTACTTACATTTCTGAAAAAGACAAAAACAAATGTATATCTAGCATCCCATACATTAACAATATATCGCAGAACATAGCAAATATTCTCAAAAATCACAAGTTAAAACTTGGGTTTTGTACATCAAATAAACTGTAACAAAAACTAATAAATAATACAAAGTGTAATCATGACCCTTACTCAGATTCTGAAAGTAACATGCCAGGAATGCTCCATGTTCTACCTCGGACAAAGAGGCTGAAGTTTCAACACCAGATGCACAGGGCACATGAAAGTCTACATACTCAACAGACACACAACTTCAGCAATAGCTACATACATACACAATACAGGACACCCATTTCGAAAAGTAGAGTAAAATGTCAAAGTACTCCACCGACTAAATATAGGGTATGAAATGGATTTGTTAGAACTGGAGGTACATACACATTGCAGAAAATGTCAAGACAAAATTCTAAATGAAAAACTAGAAAGTGAATCGGTGAATTTCTTCAGATGCTTCGACAATATACTCAAATAAAAATAGTAAAACATAGAAATAAACACCATTGTAAAATATATGTAAGCGAATCCACATTGTTACAAAGGCTTATCCGTAGAGGACCTGTAACATTATCTCCGTCAAGTAAATCTAAAAACATCATTGTAACTGTTTGTTTATGTATGTTATTCTCGATGTGTACTGTGCACTGCAAATCGTGAAAGATGTTTAACATGTGTGAGACTCTGCACAAATGGACCATAAGAAAACTCATCATCATCATTTAAGACTGATTATGCCTTTCAGCGTTCAGTCTGGAGCATAGTCCCCCTTATAAAATTCCTCCATGATCCCCTATTCAGTGTTAACATTGGTGCCTCTTCTGATGTTAAGCCCATTACTTCAAAATCATTCTTAACCGAATCCAGGTACCTTATCCTTGGTCTGCCCCGACTCCTCCTACCCTCTACTGCTGAACCCATGAGTCTCTTGGGTAGCCTTGCTTCTCCCATGCGTGTAACATGACCCCACCATCTAAGCCTGTTCACCCTGACTGCTAAATCTATAGAGTTCATTCCCAGTTTTTCTTTGATTTCCTCATTGTGGACACCCTCCTGCCATTGTTCCCATCGACTAGTACCTGCAATCATCCTAGCTACTTTCATATCCGTAACCTCAACCTTATTGATAAGGTAACCTGAATCCACCCAGCTTTCGCTCCCATACAACAAAGTTGGTCGAAAGATTGAACGGTGCACAGATAACTTAGTCTTGGTACTGACTTCCTTCTTGCAGAAGAGAGTAGATCGTAGCTGAGCGCTCACTGCATTAGCTTTGCTACACCTCGCTTCCAGTTCTCTCGCTATGTTGCCATCCTGGGAGAATATGCATCCTAAGTACTCCAAACCGTCCACCTGTTCTAACTTTGTTCCTCCTATTTGGGACTCAATCCGTTTATATCTCTTTCCCACTGACATTACTTTCGTTTTGGAGATGCTAATCTTCATACCATAGTCCTTACATTTCTGATCTAGCTCTGA
Organism: Schistocerca piceifrons; assembly: GCF_021461385.2. Classification (NCBI taxonomy): domain Eukaryota; kingdom Metazoa; phylum Arthropoda; class Insecta; order Orthoptera; family Acrididae; genus Schistocerca; species Schistocerca piceifrons. The sequence continues at coordinate 123,678,848 of NC_060139.1, read as the reverse complement.
AATATTACTTTGCAAACTTTCAATCGAATCTGCCATCACAACTAAGTTATCCGCATATGCGAGACTGCTTATTTTGTGTTCACATATCTTAATCTCACCCAGCCAGTCTATTGTTTTCAACATATGATCCATAAATAATATGAACAACAGTGGAGACAGGTTGCAGCCTTGTCTTACCCCTGAAACTACTCTGAACCATGAACTCAATTTACTGTCAACTCTAACCGCTGCCTGACTATCCATGTAAAGACCTTTAATTGCTTGCAAAAGTTTGCCTCCTATTCCTTAATCTCGTAGAACAGACAATAACTTCCTCCTAGGAACCTGGTCATATGCCTTTTCTAGATCTATAAAGCATAGATACAATTCCTGTTCCACTCATAACATTTCTCCATTATTTGCTGTAAGCTAAAGATCTGGTCCTGACAACCTCTAAGAGGCCTAAACCCACACTGATTTTCATCCAATTGGTCCTCAACAAATACTCGCATTTTCCTTTCAACGATACCTGAGAAGATTTTACCCACAACGCTGATTAAAGAGATACCTCTTTAGTTGTTACAATCTTTTCTGTTTCCATATTTAAAGATTGGTGTGATTACTGCTTTTGTCCAGTCTGATGGAACCTGTCCCGACTCCCACGCCATTTCAATTATCCTGTGTAGCCGTTTAAGACCTTAATTCCTCTGTATTTGATGAGTTCCGAGCTAATTTCATCCACCCCAGCTGCTTTATTGCACTGCAATCTATTGACCATTTTCTCCACTTCCTCAAATGTGATCCTATTTCCATCATCATTCCTATCCCATTGTACATCGAAATCTGAAACATTACTGATCGTATTTTCACCTACATTGAGCAACTCTTCAAAATATTCCCTCCATCGGCCCAAGGAATCCACAGGATTCACCAGCAGTTTTCCTGACCTATCCAAAATACTTGTCATTTCCTTCTTACCTCCCTTTCGAAGACTGCTAATTACACTCCAGAATGGTTTTCCAGCAGCTTGACCCAAAGGCTCCAACCTGTTTCCAAAGTCTTCCCAAGATTTCTTCTTGGATGCTGCAATTATCTGTTTGGCTTTGTTTCTTTCATCAACATAACTTTCTCTGTCTACCTGAGTTCTAGTATGTAGCCATTTTTGATACGCCTTCTTTTTCCTTTTACAGGCTGCCTTGACTGTGTCGTTCCACCAAGCTCTTTGCTTCATCCTACCTTTACACACTACTGTTCCAAGACATTCTTTAGCCACTTCTAGTACTGTGTCCCTGTACCTTGTCCATTCCTTTTCCAATGACTCATTGACTACATTCAACCAACTGGTACCTTTCTGAGATCACTGTTATGTACTTGTGCCTGATTTCCTTATCCTGAAGTTCCTCCACTCTTATCCTCCAACATATGGGCCTGACCTCCTGCACTTTCGGACTCACAATACCAATTTCACTGCAGATTAAATAATGATCAGTGTCATCAAAGAATCCCCTGAATACACGTGTGTCCCTCACAGCCTTCCTGAATTCCTGATCTGTTATTATATAGTCAATGACAGATCTGGTTCCCCTGCCTTCCCAAGTACACCGGTGAATGTTCTTATGTTTAAAAAAGGAATTAGTGATTACTAAGCCCATACTGGCACAGAAATCCAAGGGTTGTTTCCCGTTCCTGTTGACCTCCATATCCTCTCCAAATTTACCCATAACATTTTCATACCCTTCTGTTCGATTTCCAATCCTGGCATTAAAATCACCCATGATCAGAACACTGTACTTGTCCTTTACTCTAACAACTACATCACTGAGTGCATCATAAAAACTATCCATCTTATCTTGATATGTCGCTTCACAATGCGAATATACTGACACAATCCTAATTTTCTTGCTACACGCTGTCAAATCTACCCACATCCGTCGTTCGTTTACATACCTTATTGCAACTACGCTGGGTTCCATTTCTTTCCTTATGTAAACCCCTACACCTCATTGTGCTATTCCTGCTTTGACTCCTGACAGGTAGACCTTGTATTCTCCCACTTCCTCTTCTTTCTCACCCCTTACCCGAATGTCACTAACAGCTAAAACGTCCAGCCCGATCTTACTTGCAGCCTCTGCCAGCTCTACCTTCTTTCCAGAGTAGCCCCCATTGATATTAATAGCTCCCCATCTCACTGCCATTTGTTTGCCGAGTCGTATCTTAGGAGTCCCTGGTTTTTCAGTTAGAGGTGGGACTCCGTCACCTCCAAAGGTCCGAGGCATTTTGCTCTGATTGTTGCAAGCATCATATTTAAAGTACTAGGGAAGCAGGTTGCTAGCGTTACTTGCCCCGAGTCGCATTGAGTTTTACCCCTAACGGTTGAGGGGCTAACCGGTGGATTTGGTAGTCTTTGCCGTATGAGCACAAAGGTGACCACGACTCAGAATATGTCCGAGATGCCCAGCCTTATTCCAAAGTAACTGGTATCCCGACTGTCGGCACCACTTACCTGGCCACTCATACGTTGCCCGTGGTTCATGAACTAGGACATGACAACAGGAACCCGCACCATGAACCACCCATAAGAAAACTATAAGTACAAATAGTTTGTACATAAGAAAACTATAAGTGCAAATTCTTCCACTGTCGCCACTAACTGGGTACATACTAAAATCGATAATTAACTACAAATTCACGTTTTTTGTATACTGCAGTAAAGTCATCCAAACAAAACAGAACCTCACACATTGAAAACACAACGAAAAAATGGCATACTGCATTGAAATACATACTCGAAATTGGGAAACATTTCCCGAAACGCGTCACGTAAAATACAAGTAAAAGAAAATCGTGACTGGTAGCAGAAAGTTATTTATAAACAAACCCAGTGTTTTCACAGTTGCAGGCTTTCAAGAAAACCATTTATAATGAACAAAATCAGAAAATTACAAAGATTCGAGCCCACAAGGAGGCTTACTGGAAATCGTTCTCCCTGCTAATCATTCGCGACTGGTGGCCTGTGGAGTACAGATGTAGATGCAGATCCACCCTGGCATGTAGTCCGTAAAATGGTCTAAATGTTGCAGTTGAAACCTCTTCAGTTCTTTGACACTCAGCCTCCAAATGCTATCCACTGTGAGAGGATTGTTTCTACGACGACATCGACCAAGTTTCAGCTGATGTCAAGTACGTTACATTGGATTAATGCAGCAGATATCGCAGGCCATTCTATTCGTTTGGTTCCTGCCTCCTTCAGTAAGATGATCACGAAGTGGGCCTTGTGTGCTCGTCCATTGTATTTCTGGAAGACGAACTCAACGCCGAAATGTTACTCGATAACAGGTCTGACGAACTTCTCCCGATACTACAAATAACCTTCGATAGAGATGAGAAGCTTCCTACATTCTTATTTGGAACGAGGCTAAGACGTGACCGACCTCCTCCTTTCGCACCTGAGACGTGCAGAATTACATAGCAGCTTTCACACTTCTATATGACTACTATCGGGTGTCATACATATCCTGCACATGTAGATGAAGAAAACACGACATACTGAGCTAGATCACATTCTAGGCGTTCCCTGGCTGGTGTTTATGACCATGGGCGACAACTGTAACGCAGATCTTCAGTGTTTTTATATCTCATGATATAGACAGAATGTTCGAATGACGTTGAGAGGTGGCACGCCACTCTTTAACAACATCGTCAGTCAGATTAATGTACATATTTTAGGTCATGGCCTCAGTATTTCCCTGTGCTACATTTGGTATGTGTGGTCTGTGACTTTTTGACATGAGGAAATTGTAGGTAGAGCTTCCTGCAACCAGTCACGATTTTCTTTTACTATTTTAAGTGGAAAATCGATCACCTTAAACATTAAAGGTACAGACTGCGATCTAATGCAATAGGTTTTACATATTTTGAAAAGTTTCGATGAGGTAACCAAAGAGGTGTCCTCAGAGAAAACGGTCTCACTTTCAGAAATGAAAATATGTGCCTTCAACTGTGGAAAAAGCATGGTATACTTTGCAAATCATTTTTAAAAGCTGTACATCTGTCATACTTTTATTTAATGTGAGTGGCTTCATAACATTAAAAAATTTACACATTGTTTGCTGTAAATGAAAAGCACTTTAGGGAGAGGGCACCAGAAAAGATAATAAATTAAGACTTGATCCAGAACCTGACTACACTAATGGGCTGCATCCAGCTTGAAACTCTAATCGCGTTTCTGGGCGAATACCTTCACCAGAAGTGGTACCTGACTTCAGTGAGGGCGGTTCACGAGAAGCGATTTATCTTATTTCTGCATCTATTAATGGCGATCTTGATCGGCTTCCTGACCGACATCGTCCCAGAGGTATTGTAGGATGCTTCGCTTTTAGATGTCTCTTCAGGTCTGATGATGAGACAGAAGCCATGGCATTTTTCTTCTGACGATAGCGGACTTTGCCCTTTTTCTTTCGTTTTGGTAAAATGGTATAGAACACAATTCGTAGTTCTTGTAGGCGACGGCAATGTGAATTGTTGTGCAATAAGGAAAAGTACGATCGCAAAATTAAAATACTTACTATTATCATAGCCATTTTAAATTGTAAAAGCTTAAAGTGAGGACAAATATACATGCAGCACATTCTACAATCGGAAGTTATAGAACAGGATGTAGGATGTTGTGATTTGCGAAACTTAGACCCACAGTCGTGAAGTTTATATCATATACGAAAAGGTCTTAAACAGTCATAGTTATTAAGAAACTTGCAAAGATAAGTCTGTCAATATGCGAGGATTTCAGTACTGAAAGATAAAAAAAATTTGAATAATGTGCTACCCGAATTTGGGCTGCACAGCACGTGAACAAGTGATGTCAGGATAATGGTGCCGATATAGACTGGAAGAAAGCAGTGCCGAACTGCACAATAATCCTGGGTTCGGTGTGGGGTGGCGGTGGGGTGAGTGGACTGCTGCAGCCTGTTGTGAGGTTATGGACCACTGAGGGCTACGGCGGGAACGAAGCCTCTCCGTCGTTTCTAGGTCCCCAGTTCAATACAATACAATACAACTACTGCTCCCTAGGACATGAAGGTTTTGCCTCGACAACACAGCAGACACACTCGTTCCCATCAGAATACAAGCACTAGATTTCCGACTGTTAAGAAGAGTAGCTGGGTACATTTTGTCTGGCAGCAGAATGGATGTACGAGGGTTGGATCTTTAATAGTGGCAACTATTTGTTAACAGCTCGTACGCCGGCCGGAGTGGCCGAGCGGTTCTAGGCGCTACAGTCTGGAACCGCGCTACCGCTACGGTCGCAGGTTTGAATCCTGCCTCGGGCATGGATTTGTGTCATGTACTTCGGCTGGTTAGGTTTAAGTAGTTCTAAGTTCTAGGGGACTGATGACCACAGCACTTAAGTCCCATAGTGCTCAGAGCCATTTGAACCATTTTTTTAACAGCTCGTACAAAATAGATACGTGATTCAATGTTTTACTGACCTTCAAAGTAGTCAGCAGCAATAAGTATAGCCCGTTGCCAGCGATGTGGAAGTCGAAGGATACTCTTAGCAGTGCCAGCTGCGTTGTATTGCCCGACGAATTTTTAGCAGTTCTGAAGCGAATGCCGTGAAGTGTTTCCTTCAGTTTAGAAATCAAGTTGAACTTACGAGGGATTAAGTCAGGGGAGTGCAGTAGGTGATATAGCACTTAGCAGCCCCATCAGTCAAACAACTCAGTAACAGGTTGTACTGTACGTGCTTGGGCATTGTCCTGCTAAATGATGATCAGGTCCTGCAGAAAGTGTCATCACCTCTGTCTCTAAGCTGGTCGTAGGTTGAGTTCCAAAAATAAACAGTCAAAATCACAAAAGTGTGCGGCTGGCCATATGTGAATCCCTGATTTTTAGTTATCCACTGACTCGTGAACAGTACCGACTATTCCTATTCTGTGTTATTACAGGTGACGAGAAATGGTGTCATTATGCTACGTAAGGAAAAGAAAGGAATGGTTGAGCCCAAACAAAACAGCAGCCTCCCATAAAAGACCTGTGCACGTCCACAAAAGATAATGTTTTGCATCTGGTGTAACAGCGACGGTGTGATATACTACAAATTGCTTCCCCGAGGTGTAACAATGACTGCTGATATGTACTGTCAACAACTGAGACGTCTTGCAGACTCAAAACAAGAACAACGACCAGGAAGACTGTGTGAAGTGATACTACTCCATCATAACATAAGCTCACGTTCTGCTAGACTGACAAAAAACACTGTACATGAGTTGGGTTGGGAGGTCATTCCACACCCACCTTATTCACCTGATCTTGCTCACTCAGATTTTCCCTTTTCCGCTCTCTACCGAACAACCTGCAATGAACTTCCTTTCCGGCTGAAAATGCGCTCCGAACATGGTTCAGCGAGTTCTTCGCCTGAAGCTGCGTGATTTCTGCAGTCACAGTATCGAAAAGTTCCCTCAACATTGCCAGACTGTGGCAAATATTGGAGGAGAATATATTACTCATGGTTAAAGTATCTGTAATGTACCTGTTGTGTTTATTAAACGTATGGGAAAAGGCTATGAATTTATGCACCAGCCCAAGTTAAAAAATATCTCCTTGTAGAGTGTCTGGGGGTGTCTCAGGTAACCTAGTTATGTGTTGCGTTGTTTTGCAGTTTATTACATTCTGCCTTTCATTCATCTTTATGCGCGCTGTTTTCGAGAGGCGTAAACAGGAAGTCGTGACGCAGCCGCTACCGAGAATTCAATGTTTTCACTGCACACATCCGAAGAACATGATCAAAAGGAGTTAGCGTACGGCACGCTTTGGTTACACAGCACTCAGCATATGCCGGAGGCCTTTTTGGGAGAAGAGTGTACTTCACAGCACTATAAGTTCCTCTGACGTTAGGGAATTGTGGCAAAGACTGTGCGCCAGGCCCACGTAGAAGCTCGCCAATGGCTCCTTTATTAAATATATTGATGGTTATGGGGTACCGCCCATATAACCACTGTCAGAATTACACTACTGGCCATTAAAATTGCTACACCACGAAGATGACGTGCTACAGACAGGAAATTTAACCGACAGGAAGAAGATGCTGTGATTTGCAAATGATTAGCTTTACAGAGCATTCACACAAGGTTGGCGCCGGTGGGGACGCCTACAACGTGCTGCCATGAGGAAACTTTCCAACCGATTTCTCATACACAAACAACAGTTGACCGGCGTTGCCTGGTGAAACATCATTGTGACGCGTACCATCACGTTTCCGACTTTGATAAAGGTCGGATTGTAGCCTATCGCGATTGCGGTTTATCGTATCGCGACATTGCTGCTCGCGTTGGTCGAGATCCAATGACTGTTAGCGGAATGTGGAATCGGTGGGTTCAGGAGGGTAGTACGGAACGCCGTGCTGGATCCCAACGGCCTCGTATCTCTAGCAGTCGAGATAACAGGCATCTTATCCGCATGACTGTAACGGATCGTGTAGCCACGTCTCGATCCCTAAGTAAACAGATGGGGACGTTTGCAAGGCAACAACCAACTGCACGAATAGTTCGACGACTTTTGCAGCAGCATGGACTATCAGCTCGGAGACCATGGCTGCGGTTACCCTTGACGCTACATCACAGACAGGAGCGCCTGTGATGGTATACTCAACGACGAACCTGGGTGCACGAATGGCAAAACGTCATTTTCTCGGATGTTTCCAGGTTCTGTTTACGGCACCATGATGGTCGCATCCGTGTTTGGCGACATCGCGGTGAACGGACATTGGAAGCCGTCATCGCCATACTGGCGTATCACCTGGCGTGATGGTATGGGGTGCCATTGGTTACGCGTCTCGGTCACCTCTTGTTCGCATTGACTGCACTTTGAACAGTGGACGTTAGATTTCAGATGTGTTACGACCCGTGGCTCTACCCTTCATTCGATCCCTGCAAAACACTACATTTCAGCATGATAATGCACGACCGCATGTTGCAGGTCCTGTACGAGCCTTTCTGGATACGGAAAATGTTCGGCTGCTGCCCTGACCAGCACATTCTCCAGATCTCTCATCAATTGAAAACGTCTGGTCAATGGTGGCCGAGCAACTGGCTCGTCAAAATACGCCAGTCACTACTCTTGATGAACTGTGGTATCGTGTTGAAGCTGCATGGGCAGCGGTACCTGTATACGCCATTCAAGCTCTGTTTGAGTCAATGCCCAGGCGTAACAAGACCGTTATTACGGCCAGAGGTGGTTGTTCTGGGTACTGATTTCTCAGGATCTATGCACCCAAATTGCGTGAAAATGTAATCACATGTCAGTTCTAGTATAATATATTTGTCCAATGAATAGCCGTTTATCATCTGCATTTCTTCTTGGTGTAGCAATTTTAATGGCAAGTAGTGTAGTTTCAACCTTAACTGAGTATATTTTCAAACATCTCAAATGACATGTGTGATGCAAGTACCATTATAACAAAAATCAACTATTACTTTTATTTTATCTGAAATTAGGTCCACTGTATAAGAGAATTAAAATACAGTCATTAATACAAAAGGAGGGAAGGTACACCAAAAAGCCACATTTATTCATTTACTTCGTTATAATGTGATTAAAATCTTTTCCTATGTTATTTGCGTTACGCTACAGGTGTTACACAAAAATATCGTAACACCACGAGATGTGCATCTTTGATTATAAACGCATATGGTAGCCAAGACTGCTCATTCAATTCCTCTTCTGGACAACGGCAGCTGTGCAGTGTCCTCAATACATTGCAACCGTCAGTCGTTGTCAGAACTGTGATTTGTGTAGTTGTGAGTGCATTACGTCAGAGATCCATGCATTCGAAAGTGGTCAAATGTTTGGTGTTATCTGACGCATTTAGAGGCATATATTTATACAGCATATAGGGAAAGCAGAAAAACATCTTCCTCTAAGTCACAACGTGGACGAAAGTGCGTTGTTGAGTGATAGTGACGGACGGTCATTCAAGAGGATTGTGACGCAAAATAGGACGAGAGATGGAAAAGTCACTGCAGAACTGAAAATCGCATTCCAGAACCCTGTCTGCACCAAAATGATAAGAAGGGGGCTCCATAAGCAGGGAATCACAGGGAGAGCTGGAAAGAAAGGAAGAAGGATTGGGTTTCACGTCCCATCTGTTGTGGCCACATGTAGTAAGCTTTGCTTCACACAATGGAGAATGGCAAAATAGAGGCACGCCGGCGACCAAGGCGTTGCGAAGTAGGCAGGCACAGATAGCCTTGCTGACAGCAGCAATCTACCTACAGACTGATGCAAGGACGCACACAGACCGAGCGCCGAGCGAAGCCTGGAGAGTGCTGAGTAAGGGGAGGTGAGGCCAGCAACCTAAGTTATGCTGCAATATACTGTGGGAGTAATAACAAAAAGCTACCATTGAGGGTTAAAAACGTCCTCCTGCCGGATATAAATAGTGGAGTGCAGGCAGCAACAGACAGAAGCCATTAGGAAGCAGTTCGGATCTGAGGATGGACGTGGTCCGTGTCCGAATGTTCAATCCGATGTGACGATTCCGGAAGTCTGTTCCAGCTCGCAGGAGTCATCTGTTCACCGCCAGATGTCAACTTCAGCTCTGGAGGTCGGCACGAGTTCGGTCGGCACCATGGCTGGCTAACTACAGCGAGAACTTCCAGCAGGGCCGGCCGCAGCGCGGCCTTAGTCACAGGCGCCACCGGGGACTGACGCCCGGACTTCAGGGCAACGCAGCCCCATGGCGTGTGGTCCGTCCATGAGGAAACCTCGCGGACGTCGCGACTGACGGCATCCCAGCCGCCGGTGCAGCAGGCGTCGGCAGCTGACCTCACGGCGACGCGGCTCCGTGGGCGTGCCCGTACTGGGGCGGCGAGCAGCGACGAGTTCATCTCAGCCACAGGGCATCCTGGCTGCAGCGGAGCACTGGTGGCCTGAGGCTCCCGAGTGCGATCAGCGGCGCTCGTTGCGCGCATTGTCGGAGAATCTACACAGTAGCAGCCAGGCGGAGGGATCCGCAGGGCTGGGCAGCGACGACGAGGGAGAAATTGTAAAGAAAGTTCAATAAATAATTGTAAAACTCCACGCCGTCTCAGTCTTTGGCGCAGCCACTGTGTCTGCTGCTAATAAGTAGTGCAGAAGTCGTAACAAGTGGTGCAGACGTCGTAACACATCGTTGGGACACATTTGGAGGCGGCGTGTTTGTTGTCGTTAGAAGTAGTTTATCTTGTAGCCTGATTGAAGCAGACAGTTCCTGTGAGTTACTATGAGCAGAGGTCATTCTTGGCAACCGGAATAAAATAATTATTGGACCCTTTTACCGACCTCCCAACTCAGACGATACAATTGCTGAAAGGTTCAATGAAAACTTGAGTTAATTTCAAACACGTACCTGACTCATACAATTATAGTTGGTGGTGACTTTAATTTACCCTCGATATGTTGGCGAGAATACATGTTTAAACCTGCAGATACACATAAAATATCATCCGAAATTGTGCTAAACGCATTCTCTGAAAATTACTTCCAGCAGTTAGTTCATGAGCCCACACGAATAGTAAACGGTTGTGAAAACACATTTGGCCTCTTTAGCAACAGGTGATCCTGAGCTAATCACGAACATCAGAACGGATGCATTGGTTAGTGAACACAGGATGGTCGTGGCGAGACTAAATATTGTTCGACGCCATCCTGAGAGTCTTCATTCCTTACAAATTAATGATGTAAGTGTAGACCAGACGTGGCTTGAATTCAAAGAAATAGAACCGGCAGCAATTGAGAGATTCATACCGTGTAAATTAACAAACGACGGAGCTGATCCCCCTAGGTACACAAGACGGGTCAGAACACTGCTGCAGAAACAACGAGAAAAGAATGCCAAATTTGAACGAACGCAAAATCTCCAAGATTGGCAATTTTTACAGAAGCTTGAAATTTAGAGCGGACATCAATGCCAGATACTTATAGTAGTTTCCACAACGAAACTTTATCTTGAAACCCGGAAGAAAATCCAAAGAATTCCTGGTCGTATGTAAAGTATGCTAGCGGCGAGACACAGTCAATGCCTTCTCTGCACGATAGCAAACGAAATACTATCGACGGCAGTTCTGCGAAAGCAGAGTTCTGAACACAGCCTTCCGAAATTGCTTCAACCAAGAAGACGAAGTAAATATTCTAGAACCCGAACCAAGAACAGCTGCGAACATGAGTGATGTAGAAGTAGATATCACTTAATACAAGCAAGTCTTCTGGTCCAGACTGAATACCAGTTAGGTACTTCTCAGAGTATGCTGATGCAAAAGTTCAATAGCTCCATACTTAACAACCACCTGCAACCGCTCGCTCGACGAAATACCCAAAGAATGGAAATATACACAGGTCACACCAATATTCAAGAAAGGTAGAAGGAGTAATCCACTAAATTACATACCCACATCATTAACGTTGATATGCCTCAAAAAGGGCTCTGAGCACTATGGGACTTAACAGCTGAGGTCATCAGTCCCCTAGAACTTACAACTACTTAAACCTGACCAACCTAATTGTAGTGGCGTAGCAAGACAGCCACGCCACTCGGAAGTAGTCGAAAGGCACGCGTTAAGCTCACGCAGATTGGCGTGAGGTCTGGAACAGGACAATGTCTTGAGAATTGCAATAAAGTACGAAAATCCTGTAATACTTAACTTTAATCCACATTTGTAGTACATCGCTCTTGATGATACATGCTTCACAATATTAATTATCAAAGCTATGACGCCTTGCTAGGTCGTAGGCAATGACTTAGCTGAAGGCTACGCTTACTATCGTCTCGGCAAATGAGAGCGTATTGGTCAGTGAACTGTAGCTAGCTACGTCGGCTGTACAACTGGGGCGAGTGCTAGTACGTCTCTCTAGACCTGCCGTGTGGTGGCGCTCGGTCTGCTATCACTGACAGTGGCGACACGCGGGTCCGGCGTATACTAATGGACCGCGGCCGATTTAAAGGCTACCACCTAGCAAGTGTGGTGTCTGGCGGTGACACCACACTAATGACATCACACACATCCATGCCCGAGGCAGGATTCGAACCTGCGACCGTAGCGATCGCGCGGTTCCAGACTGTAGCGCCTAGAACCGCTTGGCCACTCCGGCCGGCAACGTTAATATGTAGCAGGATTTTGGACCATACCTTGTGTTCGAACATTATGAATTACCTCCAAGGGATCGGTCAATTGGTACACAGTTAACACTGATTTAGGAAACATCGTTCTTCTGAAACACAACTAGGCCTTTACACACACGAAGTGTTGAGTGCTACCGACAAGGGATTTCAAATTGATTCCGTTTTTCTGAATTTCCAGAAGACTTTCGAAACTGAACCACGCAAGCGGCTTCCAGTGAAATTGCGTGCCTATGGAATATCGTCTGAGTTTTGTGACTGGATTCGTGATTTACTGTCCGAGATGTCACAGTTCGTAGTAATTGATGGAAGGTCATAGAGTAAAACAGAAGTGATTTCTGGCGTTCCCCAAGGTAGTGTTATAGGCTTTTTGCTGCTCCTTATCTACACTCATGGAAATTGAAATAAGAACACCGTGAATTCATTGTCCCAGGAAGGGGAAACTTTATTGACACATTCCTGGGGTCAGATACATCACATGATCACACTGACAGAACCACAGGCACATAGACACAGGCAACAGAGCATGCACAATGTCGGCACTAGTACAGTGTATATCCACCTTTCGCAGCAATGCAGGCTGCTATTCTCCCATGGAGACGATCGTAGAGATGCTGGATGTAGTCCTGTGGAACGGCTTGCCATGCCATTTCCACCTGGCGCCTCAGTTGGACCAGCGTTCGTGCTGGACGTGCAGACCGCGTGAGACGACGCTTCATCCAGTCCCAAACATGCTCAATGGGGGACAGATCCGGAGATCTTGCTGGCCAGGGTAGTTGACTTACACCTTCTAGAGCACGTTGGGTGGCACGGGATACATGCGGACGTGCATTGTCCTGTTGGAACAGCAAGTTCCCTTGCCGGTCTAGGAATGGTAGAACGATGGGTTCGATGACGGTTTGGATGTACCGTGCACTATTCAGTGTCCCCTCGACGATCACCAGTGGTGTACGGCCAGTGTAGGAGATCGCTCCCCACACCATGATGCCGGGTGTTGGCCCTGTGTGCCTCGGTCGTATGCAGTCCTGATTGTGGCGCTCACCTGCACGGCGCCAAACACGCATACGACCATCATTGGCACCAAGGCAGAAGCGACTCTCACCGCTGAAGACGACACGTCTCCATTCGTCCCTCCATTCACGCCTGTCGCGACACCACTGGAGGCGGGCTGCACGATGTTGGGGCGTGAGCGGAAGACGGCCTAACGGTGTGCGGGACCGTAGCCCAGCTTCATGGAGACGGTTGCGAATGGTCCTCGCCGATACCCCAGGAGCAACAGTGTCCCTAATTTGCTGGGAAGTGGCGGTGCGGTCCCCTACGGCACTGCGTAGGATCCTACGGTCTTGGCGTGCATCCGTGCGTCGCTGCGGTCCGGTCCCAGGTCGACGGGCACGTGCACCTTCCGCCGACCACTGGCGACAACATCGATGTACTGTGGAGACCTCACGCCCCACGTGTTGAGCAATTCGGCGGTACGTCCACCCGGCCTCCCGCATGCCCACTATACGCCCTCGCTCAAAGTCCGTCAACTGCACATACGGTTCACGTCCACGCTGTCACGGCATGCTACCAGTGTTAAAGACTGCGATGGAGCTCCGTATGCCACGGCAAACTGGCTAACACTGACGGCGGCGGTGCACAAATGCTGCGCAGCTAGCGCCATTCGACGGCCAACACCGCGGTTCCTGGTGGGTCCGCTGTGCCGTGCGTGTGATCATTGCTTGTACAGCCCTCTCGCAATGTCCGGAGCAAGTATGGTGGGTCTGACACACCGGTGTCAATGTGTTCTTTTTTCCATTTCCAGGAGTGTATATAAACGATTTGGGAGACAATCTGAGCAGTCTTCATAGGTTGTTTGCAGATGACGTTGTTGTTTATCGTCTAGTAAACTGATCAGAAGATCAAAACAAATTGCAAAACGATTTGGAAAAGATATCTGAATGATGTGAAAACTGGCAATTGACTCTAAATAATGAAAAGGGTGAGTTCATCCACATGAGTGCTAACAGGAATCTGTTAAACTTCGGTTAGACAATGAATCAGTGTAATCTAAAGGCTGTAAATTCAATTAAATACCCAGGAAATACAATTACGAGCAATTTAAATTTGTAAGAGCACATATAAAATGTCGTGGGGAAGTCGAAACAAAGACTGTGTTTTATTCGGAGAGCACTTAGAAAATGTAACAGATCTACTGAAGAGACTGTCTACACCAGACGCTTGTTCGTCCTCTTTGGAGTACCGTGCTGCGGTCTGGGATTCTTACCAGATAGAATTAACGGAGTACACTTAGGGATTTCAAAGAAATAGGGGAAAGAGTGTCACGGACATGATACAGGACTTGTGATGGACACCATTAAAGAAAGACGTTTGTCGTGGCGGCGGAAGCTTCTCAAGAAATGCCAATCACCAACTTTCTCCTGCAAATGCAAAAATGCTCTGTTGATGCCGACCTACATAGGGAAAAACGATCATCATATTAAATTAAGGGAAATCGGAGCTCGCACGGGAAGAGTTCGTTTTTCCGCGCGCTGTTCGAAAGTGGAATAATAGAAAATTATTGTGAAGGTGGTTCGGAGAATCCTCTGCCAGGCACTCGAGTGTGATTTGCAGAGTATCCATGTAGGTGTAGATGTAGATCGACATCGAGGTCATTAGAGAAGGAGCACATGCTCTGTTGGTATCAAGGATGGGGAAGGAAATGGGGCGTGTCCTTTCAAAGGAGTCCTCGCAGCCATTGCCTAGAGTGATTTAGGAAAATCACGGAAAACCTAAACCAGGGTGGCCGGACGCGGGTTTGAACCGTCGTCTTCCCGAATGCGAGTCCAGTGACGAGCTGGAACTCCAAGACCGCTCATCACTAATGCAAATGTCCGTAAAAGGAAAACTTGGTGCTGGAGCCTTAAAACTTGGACTGTGGAGCAATGGAAGGAAGTCATTTGGTCGGGTAAATCTGGTTTCACAGTGTTTCCAAATTCTGGCCGACTTTAAGTCCCAAGAGTGAAACATGGCGAGTGTTTGGTGATGATTTTGGCTGCCATGTAGTTGTATTCCTTGGTCCCCACGGTTACTCTCCAAGGTTGCATTACTGCCTTGGATTACGTGCCTATTTTGACCGATCGGATCCCTCCCTAGGTACAACGTTTGTTCCCCCATGGCGAAGAAGTGTTCCAAAATGACAAGGTCCCTCTTCACAAAGCTCGCATCGACCACGAACAGGTTTTGCGAGCACTATGGTGAATTGCCGGATCGACCCTGACCACCACAGCCACTAGATCTCAATATTAGTGAGCCTGTGTGGTCTGCTTTGGAGAGGAGAGTGCGTATCGCTCTATACCTTTATCACCTTTACCTGAACATGCTACTGTTTTACAGAAATAAAGACACTCGTATAAAATTCTCTTGACGACCATACAGGACCTGTGTTTATACACTCCGTTTTGAATACCAACGGGCTTCCTACACCGTATTAGGTGTGGTAATGTGTTGTGTTTTTGTGTTTCCATATTTTTGTCCACCCCCTGTAGGTCTTCTGTCACTAAAAGAGATTGACTGTTCGTTGATAATACTTTGTAGGAGATATCAAATGTTGCAACAATATCGTGGTTTCTTGATATCGTCTGCTGCAGCCGGAGAAAATGTGGTTCACCTCTTCCTCACTGCTACATTGAGATAAAGAAAATGGGATCATGGTGAGGCGCCAGAGATCCTGTCGGAACCTCCCGTGATTAAATCGAAGGTGCGTCATTGTCGCTACAGTGTTTCTGTTATATTAGCAATTTTGGTACCAAGGGCATAATGGGAGACCCGGTATCAACGTGGCTTAGTGTCTCACTTGAATTTCTAAAGAGCAATGCAGGTTTTCGTTCCATCACGCCCCGGATCAACACCTTATGGTGTGCAGGAGTTCGTCAGGCGATACTTTGTCGTATTTCGCTAAACAAGTGTAAACAGCTTCCTTGGCTTGAGTGTCTATTTGTTCATTTCTCTTCAGATTGCTGTACACCTTCACCCAGGACATAATAGTGGTCTTATTTTGCCGGGAAAGCTGCTGAACTACTTCCATTTAAATGTAACATACTAGAAAATTTACAATGTTACTGAAATCGCACTACTTCAACAGCATCAATACTGAGAGACCCTCTAAAATCGTTGTAAGGTCTGCAGTAAGAACAGAATGCTAATTTAGGGTAGTTTAATTAGATCCCTCAAATACTCTTGCCATCTACGAATCTACTTCCTGCTTTGTCATATTGTTCAGATCTACTTGTGTAAATCTATCTTTAGGATGGTCATGTAAATTTTCAATTAAAATCTTTCCAACCAGAGCACCTTGGGAGCGATGGGCTACTCAATACCTCGATCACTGCGAACCCGACCTTACTTCTCAGCTATTGGTTGGTGATGAGTCCTGCATTGATGATTTTAGCATCATCGAATTATATAATGGCACTTAGATTTCTCGAGGATAGCATACGCTCTTTTATTAGTTATTCTAACAACCGAAATGTGTGAAGAGGCATTTGGATGAAACTTTGTGGGACACATAACCTTGTTCCATCTGCTGAAAGTTTCACAAAATTTCGGGTGGCTACCAATGTCTGGAAGGATCTTAAATTTATGGGGAACATGGATTCATCAGGTTGTCTCCATACCGTACAGTCCATCCGCTCGATAGAATTTGAAACGAGACTCGTCCGACCAGGCAACATGTTTCCAGTCATCAAGAGTCCAATGTCGGTGTTGACGAGACCAGGCGAGGCGTAAAGCATTGTGTAGTGCAGTCATCAAGGATACACGATTGGTCCTTCGGCTCCGAAAGCCCATATCGATGACGTTTCGCTGAATGGTTCGCACGCTGATACTGACGCCCAACATTGAAATCTGCAGCAATTTGCGGAAGGGTTGCATTTCTGTCACACTGAACGATTCTCTTCAGTCGTCGTTGGTCCAGCGATGTTGGAGATTTGATGTTTTACCGGATTTCTGATATTCACGAGACACTCGTGAAATGGTCGTATGGGAAAATCTCCACTTCACCGCTACCTTGGAGATGCTGCGTATCATCGCTCGTGCTTCGATTATAACACCACGTTGAAACTCTCTGAAATCTTCATAACCTGCCAGTGTAGGAGCAGTAACCGATCTAACAACTGTGCCAGACACTTGTCTTATTGTGCGTTGCCGGCCACAGTGCCGTATTCTGCCTGTTTACATATCTCTGTATTTGAATATGCATGCCTTATACCAGTTTCTTTGGCACTTCAGTGTATATGACACACAGATCAGGAAATATGACGTCATAAACAGTGAGATGCGTGAAAAACTGCTGCATCATTTATGACTTTTAGTTCATTACTTCTTTCCTACCAACTCTATTGGAAACATATTTCGCAGACAGTATTTATACATGCCGTTAAATGTATCTACACAAAAACATAATTGTACGATACACAGTTAGAGAGATATGACGTCATAAACACTGAAATGTGTGAAGAAATGCCGTATCATGCATGAATTTTTCAATATATTTACTCTTTAGTAGCAAGACACTGCTGCAGTCGAGTCAACTTACGGAAAACTCTGACATCTGTAAGCGCTTTTGATAGATTTAGACTGCGGAACGCTCCGGACCGGAACAATAGCCGTCTGTAGAGCTATGAAAAGGCGTTGCCAGAGAGATGTTTGTAATATCGCGTTGCCGACACGCGAAGCAGCTCCACTTATACATTTGCACGTTGTGCATATCCCTTTGTACGACTGTTTCATTACTTCCGAGGTGTCTTCACGAATGCAAGGATATGAAATTTTTTCGATATTACACTACGAACACAGTTTTTTTTGTTTCTGTTTCTAATAGAAAAGTGACAAAACGAATACCCGGCATTGCCGGGTTTGTCAGTTAGTGTGCAGTAAAATTGGGGGGAGGGGGGGGGGCCTCCCACTCGAAAATACAAAGTTAATCCCGCCCACGCGGGTGGGCTGGTTAGGAGGTGGCCAGATATAGCATAGACATGTCCCCTTGTAATTAATTTTTCGGCTAGAATATTGTTTGCATACGCTGTGTCGTTTTTGTGATATTTAGTTGTGTTGAGTTAAAACACACCCAATATATGTCAAGTTCAAGAATCCTCAGATCCAAAGATCAGATTTAAAAAAGTGTATATTAGGGCGCATAAAGGAGGGAGCGACGTTGATGTCTTCCTAGAAAATGCCATTTATCAGTATATACCTTAACCTACCAAGCATTTGTTAGTGGATCTTACGTATTGTTTGGTGAACAAGGATGTCCACTGAGGCAATGGTTAGGAGATCGTGACTAATGAACTTCGATGTTCTAGTCGGAGGGCACTCGAAACTAATTCCTGGGAAACGGTTTCGGTCACTAAGTTCCTGTTGAGGTATGAAGTGTTGTACATATATTGTAAGCTGACGATTATGCCGAACGCAGATGAGCCAAAACAGTATGACCACCTGCTTAACAGCATTTTGGTGCCCCTCTGAAAAGCGATACATCGGCGATTCTGCCTGGCATGTATTCGACAAGTCCTTGCTATATTTCAGGAGGCATAGAGCAATAGATGTCTGCTCATAGGTCACGCAATTCCCGTAAATTAAGAGCGGGTGGTTTCTGGCTTTGCGACTGTAGCCCTACACAGTCCCAGATATTTTCCGTCGGATTCAAATCAGCAGAATGTTGTGGCCACGACATCATCGTGAGTTCTCTTTCATGCTCGTTGCACCACTGAAACACGATTCTGGCCTTGTGACACAGACAATTAACTTACTGGAAGATGCAATCAAGCATGGAAGGATGCAAAATGATCCGCAGTTGTGCTCACCCAGTCCCATGGAAACCCAGGTACATGTCCCGCACAGCATAATACTAGCCCCACTGCCCAGCACTTGACGCGGTGCACGTTTCGCGCAGCCGTTAGCCTAGATGAGGGCGTATGCGGACGAGACCATCGACCTCGTGTTACAAGAATCGTGGATTCATCCTTCCAGACGACATGCTTTCATTGATCGAAAGTCCAATCTCGATGATCCTATGGCCAGTAAAATAGCAACGGGAGAGGTCATGGGATAATATGGGAAAAACGTTTGGAGCGTTTGCTGCGGCGTCCCATGTTCCGGCATGTGTGCTGAACGGTGTGCATCAACATGGGAACACGTAGCGATCGTCTTCTGCAGTGTCCTACATTCAACAATGTGCGCTGAATGGTGAGCTCCGATACACTTATGCCTTCAGCAGCATTGTATTCTGTCGTCAGACCTGCCACCTATTCCGACTTACATAGTGGGCAAGCATCCGACCTCCACATTCTCCGATGAAGTGAAGATATCCAGTACCCTGCTGTCCGCTCGTGGTTTCATCATGCTTCAACCAGTTTCCATAAATGCTCGCAAGAGTAGCACACAAACAGTCGACCATCTTCGCCGTTTCGTAGATGCTCTTTTCCAAGTGCTGGGCCATACCAATTAACTTTTTGTCAAAGTCGCTTATGTCAGTGGATTTCACCATTTGCGACCCACATCTTCGCTAGAATGAATCCCTATGTGTGTCTACTCCGCTTCTACAGTTTATTTGCCGCACGACGTACACTCAGCGCTACCAATGGCATTTAGTTTCGCGGTAGGCTGTGGGCAGAAAGTTTTCCTCATCATCGTTGATAGCATTAAGTTATAGCCGGCCGTTGTGGACGAGCGGTTCTACGCGCTTCAGTCTGGAACCGCGCGACCGCTACGGTCGCAGGTTCGAATCCTGCCTCGGGCATGGATGTGTGTGATGTTCTTAGGTTAGTTTGGTTTAAGTAGTTCTAAGTTCTAGGGGACTGATGACCTCAGATGTTAAGTCCCATAGTACTCAGAGCCATTTGAACCATTAAGTCATCAGTATTCTGTGCTGGTTACGTTTTATATTCTACAAATGCAAAGGTACCTCTAAAACCACCAGTACAAAATAACTAATAGCGTCTAACTGTATGATTTTCCATATTAGCATATAAGGTCAACGGCTTTGCCGTTGTGGTGACACAGGTTCCCGTCAGATCACCGAACATAAGAGCTTTCGAGCTTGGCTAACACCTGGATGGCTCACCGTCCAGGTCCGCCGAGAGTCGTTGGCAAGCGGGTTGCACACAGCTCAATTGAGGAGCTACTTGATCAAGAAGCAGCGACTCCGGCCACATAAACTGACAACAGCCGGGAGAACAATGTGCTGACCACGGGTCCCTTCATCACTGCATCCTGTGACGCCTATCGGCTGAGGATGTCACGGCGGTCAGTCGGTTCCATTGTGCCAATCGAAGCCCGTTTAGTTTTAGTGTCTTAGACAAGCGCATCAGCGTAGCATAAACGTACACTTCATGCCTCAACTTTGTAATATGCTTCTTTAGCTGTATACAGAGTGCTCAGAAATTCTCGTTACAGACCTCTGGAATTTTTAGAGGGGTCTGAGTAGGTAACATTTTGAATAAAATCCATGTTCAGAAACGCGCCGTTTCCGTACCATCGCAGTTTCAAAACATGTATGTCAGGTAGGTATGCATCGAGGTAGTCATGATGGGGGAGGGGTGCTCACGTCGGTTTGGCTGATGTCATTTCAAGTCCATCCTACCTCTCTGACCGGTTTGGAGTCTCATTCACATCTCTGTGAGTGTTACAGCAACATGTTTCACCATACATTTGCAGAATACACAGGCACGATCCTCCTGTATGGCGAAGCTCACGGTAATGGAAGAGCAGCTCGTCGCCTTTATCAAGATCGTTATTCACAACGTATAACAACTCCATCGCATACTCTTTTCGGCACTGTTACGCAACGTCTTCGAGAACGGGTTACCTTCACCGTCAGCAGGGGTGACTGCAGCGCTCCAAGAATACGCCGAATACCCGAAGTGAAAGATTCCGTTCTGTATCACGTTGAACAGAACCCATCAATGAGTACAGTAGCAATTTCCTTAGTAGAATGAGATTTTCACTCTGCAGCGGAGTGTGCGCTGATATGAAACTTCTTGGCAGATTAAAACTGTGTGCCGGACCCAGACTCGAACTCAGGACCTTGGTAATAAATTCAGTTGGGAGGAACACAGCACAGAACTGCAGAAACCCCTTAACAAATCTCTATTTGCAATTCGAGTGTTAGCAGATATAGGCGACATAAAAATGGGAAGCTTGTATACTTTTCCTACTTTCATTCCATAATGTCATATGGTATAATATTTTGGGGTAACTCTTCAAGTCAAACAAAAGTTTTCAGAGTCCACAAGCGTGTAATACGTATTATTTGTGGAGTAAATTCACGGACGTCATGTAGAAACCTCTTCAAAGAACTGGGTATACTAACCACTGCCTCTCAGTATATTTACTCCATAATGAAATTTGTCCTAAATAATATATCTCTTTTTCCAACAAACAGCTCAGTTCATACATACAATACCAGGAATTAAAATGATCTGCACAAAGACTTAAAAGCACTTACTTTAGTTCAGAAAGGGGTCCACTACTCAGGAACACTCATCTTCAATAATTTGCCAGCAAACGTAAAAAATTTAGTTACAAATAAAGATCAGTTTAAAAGGAGCCTGAAAGACTTACTAGTGGCCAACTCCTTCTACTCCATTGACGAATTTTTTAAGAGAAACAAATGATGTATTGTATATATTCATACTATTAGTATTGTTATTTCAGCTAAAAAAAAATTGACATGTTCCACATCCACGAGGATCTTCTCAGCATGGATCTATGGAACGAAAAACTAATCTAATCTAATCTACCTTTTGCGGGCAAGTGTTCTACCAACTGAGCTACCCAAGCACGACTCACGACCCCTCCTCACAGCTTTAATTCTGCCAGTACCTCGTTTGGGAGGTAGGAGACGAGGTACTGGCAGAATTGAAGCTGTGAGGACGGGTCGTGAGTCGTCCTTGGGTAGCTCAGTTCAGTCTGCCGCCGGCAGTGCTGCGAGGCGGTCACGCGCCAGAGCTCTGCGGGCGAGGCGCGCACGGTGTGTTTGTGTTTACTTCGGCCGCTGGAAGTGCCGTTTTCCTTCTAGACCACCATGGCGCACAACTATCGGAAGAAGACATTACGTTTCAACTTTTGTTCCGACTTCGCCCGACCCAAGGCCCTGGAGATAGAACGATTTATACGCGCTGAAGTTAAAATACCACCAACGGATCTAATTGGTATCCACTTGTCCATAGTTAGCAGTACCGTCTACGTCAAAATGATCAACGATGCGGCGTGCGACAAGGTGCTTCAAGAGGCAAAACGTGGACTGCGCTTCTGTCATTCCGACGGCAACGTCGGACCCGTTACCGTCGATCACGCAGGTCTCGGCACACGGACGATAATGATCTTCGAACTGCCGTTCGAACTACCTGCAGACGTCGTCATCGAGGCGCTCCGTCCCTATGGCAACGTTCTGGAACATGTTGCCGACCGATGGGTCCAATTTCAGACCTATCCAGTTTTAAACGGTGTTAGACAGGTCCGCATCGAGTTGCAGAAACACGTGCCTTCCTATCTACGTATCGGAGGCTGCCGTGCCATTATAATGTACGACGGCCAACCTCGGACCTGTTCCGGTTGCGGGAAAGAAGGTCACCTGCGGTCTGAATGCATTCAACGACGTGTCGCGCAGCTCCCGTTGTCGGAAGCGTCCGTCACACCCACGATGACCGCCCTACCGGTCACTTACGAAGCGGCTCTTGCCACGTCTACAGTTTCGTCCAGTCCGTCGCCCGGTCCTTCCGATCGGCACGTCCCACCGTCCCAGTCACCAACGGACGGTGCAGACGTCCCACCTGATAACCTTGCCGCCGAATAGGCTCCCGCACCGGACGATGAGGAGACCAGCACATCTTCACAACACGTGTCTGACAATTTCATTGTACCCACCGCCGCCTTCGAACCAGGTCGACGCTCCTCCTTGCCGTCGTCCGACACTGAGGAACACGCGCGCAAACAACGTTCGCCACGTAGGCGCAAACGCCGTCGCCGTTCACCCACGGGCTCGCAGAGCGTCGCCACCCGCGACGACGAAGACGACACCCAAGCAGCCGACATTTGCACGCAGAGGTCGGCGGACAACTTTCACGATAAACAAGACATTTCGCAGGACGGGACCACTATGGAGGTCGCTCCGCACAATGTAACGATCGGTGCGCCGGTTGAGACGCCAGTCTCCCCGCCGAAAACACCAGATCTCTCTCACCACGACGCAATTCCCATGGACATTGGACAGACCCACGGCACAGGAGCATGGGCCGACAACATTGAGGAAGATACGCCCCCTCCTCCGGATGAGTTGCCTCCGCCGGACGAGGCTGCCTGTTAACATCAAAAGCGAGCCACTGCAGCTGATGGGACGGGACTCCCTGTCGGTGCCCTCCTCTTACTTCCCTTGGTGATGGTAGATGCGCGTCCCCCACCACTGAAACAAACGTACCGGTTTGCCGCACTGAACATCAACATGATCGGCACTGCACCCAAGCTGCAACTCCTATGTGACACGCTTCGGGCCTCTGACGTCGACGTCGCCCTTCTTCAGGAAGTACGCGTTGCCACACTACCACCAGTCTACGGCTACGACTCATACACGTCCCCATGTGATCAATCATAGCGTGGAGTGGCTTTCTACATACGCGAAGGAATCCCACTCACGGACACGACAATCCTTCCCTGTGGAAGAGGCATGGCTGTTACCATCTTCGACACGCGCGTCATCAATATCTACGCTCCGTCTGGCTCCACGAACCGTCGGCAGCGGTCCACTTTCTTCGGACATGACGTGGCGCCCCTGTTTTCTGGACGCTATGATCGCCTTATCATGGGAGGCGATTTCAACTGTGTCCTCCATCCGCAGGACCAAGTGCCTGGTTATTCGCCATGCCCGGCGTTGCTCACCTTAATCGAAGATTTTCATCTAGTGGACGTTTGGGAGAAAATTCATGGCAATACCCCCGGTTTTACCCATTATACAACACATTCTGCGAGCAGACTGGACCGGTTTTATGTCTCTGCTCACCTCGGCAATGAAGTCGCCCAAGCGGAACGATGGCCCCTTGCATTTTCGGACCATTGCGCCGTCATTTGCTCCCTGGCTCTGCCACCTCAGTCAGTGTGGCGCAGCAGAGGTTACTGGAAGCTTAATACCTCCCTCCTTAATGATTCACACTGCCGACAATGTAGTGCCACTACATGGGCGTCTTGCGAAAGACGCCTTCCGCAGTACACATTCACGTTCCATTGGTGGCTCAAATGTGCCAAACCTGCGATCAGAAAGGCCTTCATACAATGTGGCAAGGAAGCAGCAGCATGGCATCGAGACACCACAAATTTTCACTACGCCGTCCTCCGTGAGCTCGATGCGCTCCCTTCATCACCTGACATCCACAGGGAACGACAACGTACTAAAGCTCGTCTCCTCTCTCTTCAACGTGCACGACTGCATGGTGTCGTGGTGCGTTCCCGACGACAAGACCTCCTCCACGACGAAACCCCATTCACAATCCATGCCGCATCCGACCATAGTCGTCGACGTCGGCTTTTCGTACCCAACATCACGACCTCCGATGGTGTTCACCACACAACACAGGCAGCAGTCGTGTCTGCCTTTGCTGAACATTATCGCCAATTTTATGATGATGAACCGATGGCGACGCCCATTCCTGATGATCTCCGTCCTTCCTTTGATCGGACCCTCACCGTAGCGGAGTCAACGTCCATGATGTCTTCTGCAATCACCGCAGAAGAGGTGGTAGATGCGATCAACAAAGGGGCCAAGAACAAATCACCCGGACCAGACGGTCTCCCAGTGGAGTTTTACCGGGCGTTCACCACGTTAATGCTTCCTCGCTGGACGGAAATGATTCAGGAACTCTTTACTCCGTCCTTCCCAATTCCACCTGAATTCGTCACTGGCATTCTTCTACCTGTGCCTAAACCGAAGGGAGGGTCTCATGTCTCTGCATATCGCCCCCTTACACTACTGAATGCAGACTATAAGATCTGTGCACGCCTCTTAGCAGCGCGCATACGCACCGTCTTACCTAAGG
This sequence comes from Schistocerca piceifrons, assembly GCF_021461385.2. Taxonomy (NCBI): domain Eukaryota; kingdom Metazoa; phylum Arthropoda; class Insecta; order Orthoptera; family Acrididae; genus Schistocerca; species Schistocerca piceifrons. Next base: position 123,653,654 of record NC_060139.1, on the reverse strand, counting down.
TCCTTTCACCTGAGCAGACTGCACGTGGTTGTGGGGCCACCTTACAAACGGCCCTAGGAGAATGCCGTGACCTCATTGCACTGGCGTCGGTTTGTCGCCTTCGTGCAGCACTGGTATCCGTCGATTTCACGAGTGCCTTTGATCGCGTTCGACACCCATTCCTCCTCATGGTGGCGACACGTATGGGGTTCCCATTGCTTTTTGTCGATGCCATTCGCCGGTTACTACTTCCCGCGGTCTCGATGGTACAAATCAATGGGAGGCTTGTAGGACCGATTCCTATACGCCGCTCTGTGCGTCAAGGATGCCCCATGTCTACTTTACTATATGCCATTGCACTTGAGCCCCTCATCACTGGACTTACCTCTAGACTGCAGGGCCTCACTTTGCGTGAGCACACCTTCCACTGTAGGGCTTATGCAGACGATCTCCTCTTTCTCACCTGCTCCTCCACGGAACTCAATGACGCCATCCAATGGATCCACCAGTATGGACGTCTTTCTGGTAGCATTCTTAATGTCCGTAAATCGACTATGATGCACATTGGGCGCGGCCTCCCGGCTATGGTGCCGACCCCACTCCCAGTCAGTGCCACCCTTCGTTACTTGGGTATCGAATTTACGAGCTCCACACACCGCACAGTGGCCCTGGCTTACCGGCGGCTTTTGCAGTCGATTCGGCACCATGTCCGCGGTCAAGTGCACCGTAACTTAAACCAACTCCAACGTGTGTCCTATGTCAACATCTATGTCGCCCCTAAACTGGTACACGTCGCCCAGATCCTCCCAATGCCGTTACTCCTTGGCCGCCGCATCCAATCAGCCTTTGGATATTTCGTGTCAGCAGGGGCACTTTTCAAAGTCCGCTACGACACTCTAACACTGCCTCCTGCAAAAGGTGGCCTCGGACTCATCAACGTGCGCGCACGCTCTTCTGCACTCTTTGTCCACACTCTGTTGCGGCACTGGCAGGGGCCGGTCCCGTCCTTAACACGCAGTCTCTTAGATATCCTCCGACCAGCTTCTCTCGATCCACCGATCAATGTGGCACCTATTTCTCCATTATTGTACTACGTCGCCAATTGTTTCATAGAACTCAGCTACGTTCGGGCCGATCTTCCAGTCACCCGTCCTCCCCGTACAAAAGATTATTATCGTTTGTTTATGCTGTCCAACCCTTGCGACCCCATGGTGCTACAGCATCCTGACATTAACTGGCGCACGGTTTGGGGGTGTGTGCACGCACCCTTTTTACCGTCGTCTGTGTCTGCACTCTGGTATGTTTTAGTCTATGGAAAATTCCCGACTAATAGTCGACTTTATCGCATAGGACTGGCCACCTCCCCACTCTGCCCTGACTGTCAGCTCGAAGACACCGACGAGCACCGTCTTACGTGCCCCCTGAAACACAACGTATGGCTCCTCATCCAACGAATCGTGGGCTTTTACCTCCGTGCCCCGCCATCGACGGTAACCCCGGATTTCCTGTTGTTGCCCCAGACATTTCACTACCCTCTTGCTAAGCACCATACCCTAATCTGGTTTCGAGGACAGGCTTTAGAATATCTCTTTCAGAGTGGTCCGCATACAGTCCTTGACTTCTGGTACAAAGTTGTGACCGCGCATAGCACCCTCACCCGAAAACCATCTTACCGACAAACTTTTGCCGGTTATCTCCGCAGCGTCTTCCTTGACCCCCCTCAAAGTTGGGGTATACCATGCCTACCTGTCACATGATGCAACACCCTTATCCACGTTCTCATGCATCGACCAAAAACAAACACAATTTTTTTTTGTTTTTTTTTTTTAAAAAAGGAAGAAGACAGAATATGTTATATTTTGTTGTATTTAATGTTTTTCTTTTTTAATATTTCTTTTTGTTTAACTAACAGTCATTTGTATATTTTTAAATGGTACCTTGAAGAACTCTTGCATAGTGAATATATATGTACACTCCTGGAAATTGAAATAAGAACACCGTGAATTCATTGTCCCAGGAAGGGGAAACTTTATTGACACATTCCTGGGGTCAGATACATCACATGATCACACTGACAGAACCACAGGCACACAGACACAGGCAACAGAGCATGCACAATGTCGGCACTAGTACAGTGTATATCCACCTTTCGCAGCAATGCAGGCTGCTATTCTCCCATGGAGACGATCGTAGAGATGCTGGATGTAGTCCTGTGGAACGGCTTGTCATGCCATTTCCACCTGGCGCCTCAGTTGGACCAGCGTTCGTGCTGGACGTGCAGACCGCGTGAGACGACGCTTCATCCAGTCCCAAACATGCTCAATGGGGGACAGATCCGGAGATCTTGCTGGCCAGGGTAGTTGACTTACACCTTCTAGAGCACGTTGGGTGGCACGGGATACATGCGGACGTGCATTGTCCTGTTGGAACAGCAAGTTCCCTTGCCGGTCTAGGAATGGTAGAACGATGGGTTCGATGACGGTTTGGATGTACCGTGCACTATTCAGTGTCCCCTCGACGATCACCAGTGGAGTACGGCCAGTGTAGGAGATCGCTCCCCACACCATGATGCCGGGTGTTGGCCCTGTGTGCCTCGGTCGTATGCAGTCCTGATTGTGGCGCTCACCTGCACGGCGCCAAACACGCATACTATCATCATTGGCACCAAGGCAGAAGCGACTCTCATCGCTGAAGACGACACGTCTCCATTCGTCCCTCCATTCACGCCTGTCGCGACACCACTGGTGGCGGGCTGCACGATGTTGGGGCATGAGCGGAAGACGGCCTAACGGTGTGCGGGACCGTAGCCCAGCTTCATGGAGACGGTTGCGAATGGTCCTCGCCGATACCCCAGGAGCAACAGTGTCCCTAATTTGCTGGGAAGTGGCGGTGCGGTCCCCTACGGCACTGCGTAGGATCCTACGGTCTTGGCGTGCATCCGTGCGTCGCTGCGGTCCGGTCCCAGGTCGACGGGCACGTGCACCTTCCGCCGACCACTGGCGACAACATCGATGTACTGTGGAGACCTCACGCCCCACGTGTTGAGCAATTCGGCGGTACGTCCACCCGGCCTCCCGCATGCCCACTATACGCCCTCGCTCAAAGTCCGTCAACTGCACATACGGTTCACGTCCACGCTGTCGCGGCATGCTACCAGTGTTAAAGACTGCGATGGAGCTCCGTATTCCACGGCAAACTGGCTGACACTGACGGCGGCGGTGCACAAATGCTGTGCAGCTAGCGCCATTCGACGGCCAACACCGCGGTTCCTGGTGTGTCCGCTGTGCCGTGCGTGTGATCATTGCTTGTACAGCCCTCTCGCAGTGTCCGGAGCAAGTATGGTGGGTCTGACACACCGGTGTCAATGTGTTCTTTTTTCCATTTCCAGGAGTGTACTTTTCGTTTGTTCAATACAAATTTAAAAAAAAAGAATTTGGTAGAGGACTTGCCCGCGAAAGGCAAAGGTCCCGAGTTCGAGTCTCGGTCCGGCATAAAGTTTTAATCTGTCAGGAAGTTTCAGTTTCCTTAGTTATTATTGAGTGGAACTGTAAAAGAATTTATGTACTTGGTCGCCCCTAATAAATTGCTTGTAAGAGTGGTCGCGTTGCCAACATGTTTTCAGATGGTTGTAGCACCGAAGTGGTACGTTTCCAGACATGGTTTGCTATTCAAAATACAGGGTGTTTTGGACGAAAATAATGCCTAAAGATGGGACGTGTTCAAAATGGTTCAAATGGCTCTGAGCACTATGGGACTTAACATCTGAGGTCATCAGTTCCTTAGAACTTGGAACTACTTAAACCTAACTAACCTAAGGACATCACATACATCCATGCCCGAGGCAGGATTCGAACCTGCGAGTGTAGCGGATGGGACGTGTCGGCAAGGAAATGCGTAGTGGTGCTGAGAGGGGGGGGGGGGGCAGTTTCAGAAAATTTGCCTTTAGATGTCAGTCAATGAGTCTTCTGAGTTTGCAGTGAGTCAGAAGTAAGGTGGCGTCCGCTCAACAGAAGCCGTTTTGCGTGCTGCAGTTTGCAAAGAGTCGTCAGTGATTTCTGTCCAGCGTGCTATTCGTTAGTGGCTTGGCATTTATCAGCCTTCACTCGAAGACATTCGTCGGTGGTATCGTCAGTCTGAAGAAACAGGATGCTCGTGCAAGGTTAAAAGTCCAGGTCGGCCTCGCACAGGAAAACACAATGACTGGAATGAGCTACCTTCAAATTCTGCAGAGCTAGCTTTTTCCACAACTTCAGGGCAACCCCGATGAGTTCATTTTCCAACATGATGGAGTTCCACCACACTGGCACAACAACGTACCTCAGTTTCTCAATGACCCTCTGTCTCAAAGCTGGATAGGGTGCACAGAACCCCGAATTACTGTCCTGCATTCTTGGCCTCGAAGATCGCCAGACATGACCCCATGCGTTTTTGTTCTTGTAGGCATATGTAAAAGAAAGTATGTTCATTTCCCCTTTATCTCGTAACATAGAAGAAGTGAAGAACAGAATAACAGCAGCCGTAACTTCTGTAAATGCAGATACGTCATGTAAAGTTCATGACGAATTGTCTACACGTTATCCGCGCTGCTATTCGTGAACACTGGAGCATTTGTAATAGCATAGTTAAAACTTTAATAGCCTGTGTTTTAAGTATTATGAAATCCATCCCATGTATATAATACGTTTTTATCAATAAATATGGAGTTTCGAAATCGGGTCATTCATTTTGAAACACCCTATATTATCTACTCACTCTCCAGCTACAAGACCTACAAGTCTGTAACGGGAATTTTCGAACACCCTGTATTTTTAAACTCAATAAGATTTATCACCTAATTATCACTTCTTTTATATGCAAATAGTTTCAGCCCGAAACTGCTATCTTGTTGTTGTGGTCTTCAGTCCTGAGACTGGTTTGATGCAGTTCTCCATGCTACTTTATCCTGTGCAAGCTTCTTCATCTCCCAATACGTACTGCAGCCTACATCCTTCTGAATCTGTTTAGTGTATTCATCTCTTGGTCTCCCTCTACGATTTTTACCCTCCACGCTGCCCTCCAATACTAAATTGGTGATCCCTTGATGCCTCAGAACATGTCCTACCAACCGATGCCTTCTTCTTGTCAAGTAGTGCCACAAACTCCTCTTCTCCCCAATCCTATTCAATACTTCCTCATTAGTTACGTGATCTACCCATCTAATCTTCAGCATTCTTCTGTAGAACCAGCTTTCAAAGGCTTCTGTTCTCTTCTTGTCCAAACTATTTATCGTCCATGTTTCACTTCCATACATGGCTACACTCCAAACAAATACTTTCAGAAACGACTTCTTGACATTTAAATCTATACTCGATGTTAACAAATTCCTCTTCTTCAGAAACGCTTTTCTTGCCACTGCCAGTCTACATTTTATATCCTCTCTACTTCGACCATCATCAGTTACTTTGCTCCCCAAATAGCGAAACTCATTTACTACTTTAAGTGTCTCATTTCCTAATCTAATTCCCTCAGCATCACCCGACTTAATTCGACTACATTCCATTATCCTCGTTTTGCTTTTGTTGATGTTCATCTTATATCCTCCCTTCAAGACACTGTCCATTCCGTTCAACTGCTCTTCCAAGTCCTTTGTTGTCTGTGACCGAATTACAATGTCACCGGCGAACCTTAAAGTTTTTATTTCTTCTCCATGGATTTTAATACCTACTACATTTTTCTTTTGTTTCCATTACTGCTTGCTCAATATACAGATTGAATAACATCGGAGAGAGGCTACAACCCTGTCGCACTCCCTTCCCAACCACTGCTTCCCTTTCATGTCCCTCGACTCTTATAACTGCCATCTGGTTTCTGTACAAATTGTAAATAGCCTTTCGCTCCCTGTATTTTATCCCTGCCACCTTCAGAATTTGAAAGAGATTATTCCAGTCAACATTGTTCAAAGCTTTCTCTAAGTCTACAAATGCTAGAAACGTAGGTTTGCCTTTTCTTAATCTAGCTTCTAAGATAAGTCGTAGGGTCAGTATTGCCTCACGTGTTCCCATATTTCTACGGAATCCCAACTGATCTTCCCCGAGGTCGGCTTCTACCAGATTTTCCATTCGTCTGTGAAGAATTCGTGTTAGTATTTTATAGCCTTGACTTATTAAACTGATAGTTCGGTAATTTTCACATCTGTCAACGCCTGCTTTCTTTGGGATTGCAATTATTACATTCTTCTTGAAGTCTGAGGATATTTCGCCTGTCTCATACATTTTGCTCACCTGATGGTAGAGTCTTATCAGGACTGGCACTCCCAAGGCTATCAATAGTTCTAATGGAATGTTGTCTACTCCCGGGGCCTTGTTTCGACTCAGGTCTTTCAGAGCTCTATCAAATTCTTCACACAGTATCATATCTCCCACTTCATCTTCATCTACATCCTCTTCCATTTCCATAATATTGTCCTGAAGTACATCGCCCTTGTATAGTCCCTCTATGTACTCCTTCCACCTTTCTGCTTTCCCTTCTTTGCTTAGAACTGGGTTTCCATCTGAGCCCTTGATATTAATACAAGTGGTTCTCTTTTCTCCAAAGGTCTCTTTAATTTTCTTGTAGGCAGTATCTATCTTACCCCTAGTGAGATAAGCCTCTACATCCTTACATTTGTCCTCTAGCCATGCCTGCTTAGCCATTTTGCACTTCCTGTCGATCTCATTTTTGAGACGTTTGTATTCCTTTTTGCCTGCTTCACTTACTGCATTTTTATATTTTCTCCTTTCATCAATTAAATTCAGTATTTCTTCTGTCACCCAAGGATTTCTACTAGCCCTCGTCTTTTTACCTACTTGATCCTCTGCTGCCTTCACCACTTCATCCCTCAAAGCTACCCATTCTTCTTCTACTGTATTTCTTTCTCCCATTCTTGTCAATTGTTCCTTTCTGCTCTTCCTGAAACTCTCTACAACCTCTGGTTCTTTCAGTTTATCCAGGTCTTATCTCCTTAAATTCCCACCTTTTTGCAGTTTCTTTAGTTTTAACCTACAGTTCATAACCAACAGATTGTGGTCAGAGTCTACATCTGCCCATGGAAATGTCTTACAATTTAAAACCTGGTTCCTAAATCTCTGTCTTCCCATTATATAATCTATCTGAAATCTGTCAGTATATCCAGGCTTCTTCCATGTATACATCCTCCTTTTATGATTCTAGAACCAAGTGTTAGCTATGATGAAACTGATATGACTGACAGGAAACGTTATAATGTCAAAATAGTGTTCAGGCACACAAACAAACACTGCCCGAAGAGGCCTTCAAAGGCCAACAGTACCGACCGGCCGCCGTGTCATCCTCATGCTTAGGCGTCACTAGATGCGGATACGGAGGGGCAGTCAGTTTTCGTGACCGGTGCCACTACTTCTCAGCCAAGGAGCTCCTCAGTCGGGCTCTCAAGGGCTGACTGCACCTCTCTTGTCAACGGCACTCGGCAGTAAAGCAATATTAAACAAACGGCGTCTTCAGTAACGCGGAATGTCTCTGTAGTCTTTCTTTACAGAAAGTAAGAAGCGCTACATCATCTAAAAACTTATTAACTCGCCGTGATTGTTTCAAAGCAAAACTGGAGAATTTCAATGAAATGAACACCCTTAGCTGCTCACAGGCGTTGACATACGTCAACGGGAACAAATGAAAATGTGTGCTCCGACCGGGACTCGAAACCAGGATTTCCTGCTTACATGGCAGACGCTCTATCCATCTGAGCCACCGAGGACACAGAGGATAGAGCGACTGCAGGGATTTATCTCTGGCACGCCTCCCGCGAAACCCACAGTCTCAACGTATTGTCCCGCACTACATTCGTAATGCCCCCCGCCCATTATACTCATTACTCGCGGCGCGTTGCCGACTCCCGTAAGAGTTCGGGCACTGTTTGTGCATTCGCACAGAAGAAGAAGATGGTCAAGTGGCCGGTGAGCTTTAACTATATGTATACTAAGATGGTATCTGTTCTTTCGGACATGTCCGAAAGAACAGATTCCATCTTGAATTTCGTTGTAGCACTAGGGCGTTGTATGCGGTACTAATGTTTTTGTGGCAAGCTAACTTTCCGTATGCATATGGACATGCTGAACGTGTAATTTGTATGATATGCGAATAAAACTTTAGTCCTGTGCGTCCACCTATATTACAAAGCTATAGTTCAATTCTTTTATCTTGGCGGCTCGCGCATGCCCGCCTAGACGCGGGAGATTGCTGCGTTGCCAGTTGCACACGACGCACGCGCCAATAGAAGCAGCGCCATAGTATAGCATAGTTCGCAAGCTTAGGTTTAGGGGGGAGCACGCAGTTCATGAAGTAAAGCCTCCACGGCCGCATTAACCCTTTCGCTGCTACAAAGACGTGCTCCCTGCATTCCGCGCTGTGGGCGATTTTGTCACTGCACTGCTCGCCTGTGCAGACACATTGTGTTCCGACTGCTTTGACACTCTTTATCATTCGATTCCACAAAAACTATTTGGCTCAAAAATTAGATTTTTACCTATCTTCTTGACTGATACCTTCCCCCCATAAATGACTTAATTTTGTTTCGATGTTCAACGCAGTTATTATGCAGCATTAAATATAGTAAACCATTGCACGAAATTTTGAAGAGTTTGCAGAGGTAAAAGTCCATAGAGTATACTTTCCGGATGGTCGATTTTAGTTGCCACAATGTTGAGAATGAAATGTGGACAAGATACCTATATATTTCATTTAATTTAAGTACCACATAAGTGTCGTATGTAATATTGAGAAATATTCCACCTTTCGCGACTGTAACAAAAGTTTTACTTACACTGGGCACGTTTGGCTTTACTTTAAAGCACTTCAATCAATCAAAAGGAAGTAGACAAAATACATTAAACAAAACTGTGGACTTACAAAAACATTAGGACTTGAATATACCGTCTGTCAGTGAAGTGCTCAGAGCTATGTCAAATATAATTTTGTGTGTGGCACATGCAAACAGCATTTATTTGCTAAAACACTGATGAGCCAACACAAACGTTGAATATTGTGCTACCGCAGCACAAAACTACGAAAGGTGACTTGGCAATGGAGGACACAAAATACATGATGCTTCAAAAGTGAGAAACGCGTCTGGTCTAAATAAGTCGCTTATTACAGTTGCAGAAGAGGGATATATTTCAATACCATTGGTAATACTGCGACTGTGGAACAAAAACAAGAAATAGAGCATGAATACAATTGTGTATGTGCCATACCTTTCACTGATGGAAGTGCTTTAAAATAAAGCCAAACGCGCCATGTGTAAATAAAACTTTTATTACAGTCGCGAAAGACGGAATATTTCTCAGTATTACATACGACACCTATGTGGTACTTAAATTAAATGAGATATTGTTATACAGTAAATATTATATGAAATTTAGGTATCTTGTCCACATTTCATTCTCAAAATTGTGGCAACTAAAATCGACCATACGGAAAGTATACGCTATGGACTTTTACCTCTGCAAACTCTTCAAAATTTCGTGCAATGGTTTACTACATTTAATGCTGCACATCAAAACAAAATTAAGTCATTTATGGGGGGAAGGTATCAGTCAAGAAGACGTGTAAAAATCAAATTTTTTGGCCAAATAGTTTTTGGAAATCGAATGATAAGTGTGTCAAAGCAGTGGGAACACCATGTGTCTGCACAGGCGAGAAGTGCAGTGATGACAAAATCGCGCACAGCGCGGAATGCGGGGAGCACGTGTCTGCAGCAGCGAAAAAGTTAATGAAGAGGCAAAGCACTAGAAATTTCATTCAAACGAATAAAATTCGTGAAGTAAGCCACTCCAATATTGTTTTTAAATAAAGAAAATATTAAGCACCGCACAAGGTTTGAACTCATAACCGTTCCGCTATCTCAGCTCATCAAACAGTGTAACTCCATAAGGACTATAACACCTCACGCAACTACTTATAAACACTGTTGGTATGACTATGACTTACTCACGCTTCGTCGAAGTACGATAGGAAATAAACAATTACCGCTGTTCTTTATTGCGAAAAAGCAGTTCGTGAGATTGAAAGAAACACCTTTCCTTGCTATCGCCTGAATTAGGAGTCTTATTGCTTGTTTGGTTTAATTAATAGAATATGAAGCAATTGGTATAAAGAATGCTTTTTCCAAACTTTCTATAAAAGAAAGTCTGCTATCAAGACATTGCTTTTGTTCTTTTACTTTATTTATGACTGAACGCTTCTAAAACTGAAGACACTCGTCCGTGCTCTGCACTGCAGTCGAGATCTGGCAACGTCGTTCTCTGTTCATTGGCTGACTGTGTTTTGTGACGTCAGATGCGCAGAACGAACCTAAACTCGGCCGCCAAGATATATGACGCGCACTTTACTAACGCAGAACGAGCCTCAGTTGCAGGTTGCATATATAACGGCATCAAGGGGCAAAAAAATTTTATTTTCAGTATTTCGAATAATTATCGACCGAATTTATAAACTGAAAATTCTGTCTGAATGTACACATCAAGCGGGAAACCTTATGATAAAAGTCTGAGAGAATGAGACAAGTGTTACAGAAACTGTGTGTTTGTTTCGAGGCAGCACAACTGGCGGCTCCTAAATAACCGGAGAATAGCAGCAGTTAGCGACTTCCAACAAATTTTGCGCACTATTTCAAACCTTAAAGAAAATTTTTTTCTCTGACACCATAGACAAAACGTTGAAGAAAGTTGTCGCTTACTACATTTTCGCTGTTCATCCAGTAATACTTCTGCATCAGACAAGACACATTAATTAATTACTTCTTCACTATCGATTCTATTCGCAGCACAGTTTGCAGACAGTATCCACATATACCACTGCATTTACCTGCAAAATATATTATTATACGGCTCATAGATCAGGAGATATGACGTCACAAACACTGAGATGCGTGAAGCCTCGTTTTTGCTAAAAATACAGCGCAAATTACCCAGACTCCATTCATCCAGTGTTTCATAATAAGAGCACTCAGCAATTTCCAATAAACTTAAAGCATGATTTCAAAGCTTTTGTAAACTTTTTCTCCTTTTTTTCGGTTACATACTGAACGTCAGACATTTAACACATTAACTCATCTGTAAATTAATCAGATATTTGAAGCTGTTTTACACATCGGTACTTCTATTCTTTACAGAATATGGGTTTTACTAGTTGCTTACGAGTGCCCATTTTTAATGTTCTGCTGGAGTAATGTGCACTGTATAAAAATGCTGTCACTGTTAGCGCTGTACTCGAGTAACTGCCCAAGTGACTGGCAAGTCACACAATTACGCAGTTAAAATACACCTAACAGCTTCCTGCTGGCATTACGCAACTAGCTACAGTTCGAGTCAATACTCAGTGTGCGAAGTTCCTGGGAGCACAAACACGGGGTCCATGTCTAGAGCCGCTGATAACGAAGCGCGCACACACCGGCGGTTAGCTGCAGCCGCAGCGTTGCTCCGCCTGGTTTACCCGGCATCGGGAGCGAGACACCGCAGTTATCACTTACTCTGAAGCTGTTTCATTCGCTTCTCACACACAGGTTGTATCTCATATATTGAGGAGGTTAAGCAGGTCTAAATCATTTTACAAGGAAGATTTAAGATGAATTAACTGCCTGAAAATAAAATGGGTAATGAATTGCGTAATACCTATTTTTGACATGGAAGCCATCACATACTTTCCTTCGGGTGTTTACTTACTCGTTATTAAATTCCCAACGATTCGTTTCTCTCTTCTAAATGATGTGCAGTTTTTAATGTCCTGTAAGTAATGTAGTATTCCCATCTACTTGCTGACTTTCATTTCATTAATTAAAAATGGCCCGACAGTTCCTTGGCTCATTTATCTCAGTCTTTAAAAACTTATGGAAAGGGATAAAATCTAGCTACAATGTAAACTCCAAGCATTAAACATTTTGTTAAAAGTATTAGTACTTTATAGAAATTATGAAGCAAAATCTTTCATAAATATCAGTATAACAATTTCCTTGAATATAAACGCGTTTTTGTGCCCACGCAGGAAGAAGTAGACACTAATTGTATGACGAACCCACGCTTGTCGATATGATGCTATCTGTGGAAGAAACGTGGTGATCTACAACACACTCCACAGTAATACACTGTCACTGTGACTTACCGAGATAGCTTCCCTCGAATACGACCAAATAAGTTCCAAGTGTAGTCTGCAGTGTTTCGAACATTATGAGTCCCACAGCGGGATGTAACCATCCTTCATATATTCCATCGCCAGCGAGTCGAGAGCAATACCTCTGGGAGATGTGGTTGTGGATCGGGAACCAGTGCGTGGGTGGACAACGGGGCAGGAAGTGAAAGTTTGTGTGGACGTTTTGAACAAGGAATGAGTATGGCTTTCGTTTCGTTTTATCTATCTAAGCGGTGCTGCAGTACGAATCCTTTAACAGTGAAACCACGTTAGAATCATTATTAACTGGCAACCTTTTCCTTTATGTGAACTCTCTCGCCCCATCTGTGCGTTGCTGAACACGCTGAGCGGTAGAAATGCGAGACGCCGAATACCATTGAATCTTAAGTTTATGAGCGATGTGGCACGAAACCCTGGGTTTTCGCACAAACTGAGCAGTTTACGGACGAGTTAGGAAAGTTACTAGCGGGCTGAGAGGAATTGTTAGTAATACTGCTCGAATTTACGTCTTCAGTAACCACTGAGAAAGAAAACATCTAACAAATCACATAAGCTGCCCAACGTCTGCTTACAGGGTCGACAGGAATTTGAAGACAGTGTACTGGGGATACAAACCTCAACTATGTGTAGTATGTAGGTATGTTCTACATCTCCTCCTAGACCCATGGCTTGATATCACCCAAACTTTGTACATGTAACACTCACTGTCTAGAAAGAAGTATTGTGGGAGTGAGAATCAACTTGCTCCCATTCTGGTGGGGTGACATAGGAGATGAAGAGGGAGAGGGGAGAGGAGGAGATAGACAGAGAGAGGGGGAGGAGGAGATAGAGAGAGGAAGTAGGAGAGGGACAGAAAGAGGAATGAGGGACAGAGACAGAGACAGAGAAGTTGGACAGAGAGAGGGAGAAGAAGGAGATCAACAAAGAAAGATGGAGGAGAAGATGGACAGAGAGATGGAAGGGGAGGAGTTGGATAGAGAGATGGAGAAAAGGAAGGACAAAGAGAGGGGAAGGAGGAGATGGATGTAGTGGGGAGCAGGAGATGGCCAGAATAGGAGGGGGGAGACGATGGACTGAGGGGTAGAGTATATGGACAGGGGGAAGGTTGAAATGGACATAGAAAAAGGGATAAATAGAAGGATAAAGAGAGGGAGGAGGAGGAGACAGACAGCCAGAGAGAGGCCAGAGGAGGATATGGAAAGAGAGGGAGGAGAAGGTGGACAGAGAAAGGCGAAATGTGGAGGTAGAGAGGTGCAGGAGAAAGAGATGGACAGGGAAATGGGGAGACAGAGAAGAAGGAGAAGGAGATGGACAGAGAGGGGGCAGGAGATGGAAAGCGAGAGGGAGAAAGAGGAGATAAACAGATAGGGGGAGGGGGAGAGATGGGTAGAGAGGCAGAGGAGACAGATGGAGAAAGGAGGAGATGAACAGAACCATGGGGTGGAGAACAAGGACAAAGAGAAAGATGGGGCAGGAAGTGATGGACAGAGGGATGGAAGGGGAGGAGATGGACAAATAGAGACATGGGAAGATATGGATAGGGAGAGGGAGAAGGTTGAGATGGAGAGAGGGAGGTAGGATTAGATGCATAGGATGAGAGGAAGAGGAAGTGGACAGAGAGAGGAGGAGAAGGAAATTGACAGAGAAAGGGGAGAAAAAGTTGGGCACGGAGACAGGGAGGAGGAATGAGGGGGCCAGAGGAGATGGATACAGAGAATGGGATGGAGAGATGGACAGAGAGAGAAGGGTGAAAGAGCAGATCTGTGCAATGTATGTGACACATGTGTGCGCTGGTAAGAGGCTAGTATGTATAATATTTAAGACTGAAGCTAACTAATTACCCTCTTAATTATAACCTCACATTTCTCCTAACCGCCCAATATACAAATGCGAATTTGTATCTCTATATTGGAAGACGAATGATCTTAGAACATAAAGGGGGGAAGAAATGGGTTCTTCCATAACTAGTTCCTTCTGCAAGGTGCTACACAGTTCTGTTTTTTCCCATTCACAGTGGGTAGACTGTTCATTTTCAGTTATTTTCACATGTAATCCCCTATCAATACAGAACACCGCACTTGGAGCTCTAACGGGTCTCACGCAACAATAATTTTTCCTGTAATAATGTTAATCATACAGAACTGCTTTTACCTGTGGCAGTCCGTATCTGCCGTAGAAGCATTAGTTTCCTTGTTTTGTCTCAGTTCTACAATCCCCTAGAACATTCTATATTGACGTTATAAACTCGGCAGAGCAAAACAACTCTCAGTAGGACTTGAAACATTGTTCATTTTGGTTACTCGATTTCTGAGGCGGCGAGGAGTTATATTCCTACTCCTTCCACTGCACTTCAAACAATGGACGCAAATTCAGAATGCCTGGGGTTCACACCATCGTCCAAGGGCCGCTGGGTTTCACATATTACACACAGGTCAAAAAAGATTTTGCATCACCTCGGTTCCGATAGTTCCAGAACCTGTACAGAAAATTGAAATGGAGATCAATAGAAACTTATTACCGCCCCTTATAACGCTCATGAAAACCACATACAGTATTGCATGTTGTACCACCATACAGCGAGACCTTCAGAGGTGGTGGTCCAGATTGCTGCACACACCGGTACCTCTCACACTCAGTAGCACGTCCTCTTGCGTTGATGCATACCTGTGTTCTTCGTGGCATACTAGCGACAAGTTCATTAAGGCACTGTTGGTTTAGATTGTCCCACTCCTCAACGGCGATTCGGCGCAGATCCCTCAGAAAGGTTGGTGGTCACTTTGTCCATAAACAGCCCTTTTCAATCTATTCCAGACATGTTCGATAGGGTTCATGTATGGAGAACGTGCTGGCCACTCTAGTCGAGCGATGTCGTTATCCTGAAGGAAGTCATTCACAAGACGTACACGATGGGGGCGCGAATTGTCGCCCATGAAGACGAATGCCTCGCCAATATGCTGCCGATATGGTTGCACTATCGGTCGAAGGATGGCATTCACTATCGTACAGCCGTTACGGCGCCTTCCATGACCACCAGCGGCGTTCGTCGGCCTCACATAATGCCGCCCCAAAACAGCAGGGAACTTCCACCTTGCTGCACTCACTGGACAGTGTGTCTAAGGCGTTCTGCCTGAGCGGGTTGCCTCCAAACACGTCTCCGACGATTGTCTGGTTGAAGGCATATGCGACTCTGATCGGTGAAGAGAAAATGATGCTAATCCTGAGCGGTCCATTCGGCATGTTGTTGGGCTCATCTGCACTGCACTGCATGGTGTCGTGCTGTCGGGGTTCCTCCGAGACATAATCCGTAGGTAGCGGTCATTCACTACAGTAGCAGTCCTTGGGCGGCCTGAGCGATGCATATCATCGACCCTGTCTGTCTGTATCTCCTCCATGTTCGAACAACATGGTTATGGTTCACTTCGAGACTCCTGGAAACTTCCCTTGTTGAGAGCCCTTCCTGGCATAAAGTAACAATGCGGACGCGATCGAACCGCGGTATTGACCGTCTAGGCATGGTTGAACTACAGACAACACGAGCCGTGTACCACCTTCCTGGTGGAATGTCTGGAACTGATCATTCTGGCGGACCCCCTCCGTCTAATAAGCGCTGCTCCTGCATGGTTGTTTGCATCTTTGGGCGGGTTTAGTGACATCTCCGAACAGCCAAAGGAACTGTGTCTGTGATACAATCTCCACAGTCAACGTCTACCTTCAGGAGTTCTGGGAACGAGGGTGATGAAAAACTTTTTTTGATGTGTGTATATTCCCTAAATTAATTCAAGGAATACCTTCCAAAAGGCTATTGTAGGTTCCGAACTTTTATCTTGTGTGCTTCTCAAGTTTTCTTGTTTGAGCAATGTACGATCCAGTGAAGAAAAACGCATTTTATTTAGCATTAACATCCAATATGTAACAAAAGCTGTTACACAAATCAGTTTAATGCTCTACAGTGACTTGTGTATTGCGCAAAGAAGAAACATGTAGTTTGCAGATTCAATAGTTTTCGTTTCTTTTTCATCTATCTATGGGAGTAATACACAACACAGAGGGCTAAAATTACCGTGATCTCTTTGAAGAAACCATCGTTAACAACGACTTAACGTATTCGTATGGAGTGTAGCCTTGTCCTGAAGTGAAGCGTGAATGATAAACGGTAAAGGCAACAAGAGAATCCGATGTTTTGAAACGTGGCGCTACAAAAGTATGCTGAATATTATGTGGGTGTGTCGGGTAATCAACGAAGGGGTACAGAATCTAGTCAGGAAGGAAAGAAATTTACAGCACAACTTGACTAAAAGAAGGAATCGGTTGATGAACACATTCTTAAAGCATCGTGGAGCCGGGAAGGGGAAAAAACCTGTAGAAGAAGATCACGGCTTGATCACTGTAAGCAGGTCCAAGTGGGAGTAGTTTTCAGTGGTTATGCAGAAATGAAAAGACTTGCACAATAGTCTAGCGCGGAGCGCTGTATCAAACCAGTATTAGATCTGAAGACAGCAAAATGCACCTAAGCACTCTGGTAAGACTAGTAGCGTAAGAATAGCGTACCATGAAAAATATCTTACGACATGGCTTCAAAAACTAAATGATACGGTGCATAAGAAAAGAGAACTGTATTAAAACATCATCATGTCTATGTATCTTCTGTCACTGATAAATAAATTATTCGTCTCTTTTTAGTGTATGGATTCCCTCTGTTTGTTTTGCTATTATTTCATGTGATATATGTGTACAATATATTAAAACTGTTTTCTGGTTGTTGATTGAGAATGATTATATTGTCAAGGCCGAAACAGCTATTACTGAATTTGTGATCAACGCATCGTTATTGGGGCAATTAATCGCTGTAACAAATAAGGCTACTGTGGGGCGGCGGTTAGAAAAAAAAATGAATCGTTTAACTGTTGCAGTGCAAATGTTTGAATGTTGAATCAGTTTCTGGCTTTTAGAATGTTGTTAATGCTGTCTTTCGCCGTTCTCAACACTGGCTCTCTATCTACTTTTTAGCACCCAGAAACTGATTTAACAAAACGTGAAGCCAGTACTTAGAGATCCTAGTGCCCACTTCATCTGAGAATACCATTATAGCTGCAGCTTATAGCTCTGAGGAATTAGGAGATTGTCCGAGATTTCTAATCAAAAACGGTTTTCCAAAATAGTTGAGTATATTCTGAAATTCACTGATAAAAAAACACAAGTATCCCTACAACCTAACTAACAGATCAGTTCAGAGTCTAATGCGCTGATGCAACTATAAATGTCCGAATTAAATGTTAAAAAGAATGCTCGCCATAATTTGATGAAAATATTTCATCAAACGCCACGCTAAATATTTGGTAGAATGTCTGTCCCGCGACGGCACGTGAAAATATGACAATACGCAAACTGAAGCTAGATAATGAAAATCATCCCAGAATTAACACTTCACTTGAAATGTTTTCATGGTTCCGCGTATCTCTAGTAACTTAATACGGCACCCGAGGCTGTTTGTAGCAGTGATACCGATGCGACGCGACTCCCGACACAGATGGCGTATCATTCAGCGTCTGGAGAGAACTGGGGCCTTCCTTCCTCGCGCAGCGTTCTTATATATAAAGCCGCGGTGCGGACGGCTAAGGGAACGCCTGATCAAATCGGCTCTCCCGACTAGTCGCTGGGCTAGTAACGCACCACTTCAAGTTACATAATAAATTATAGCTTCTTTTGCTGATGGCCAATGAAGCTCTTAATTTAAATGAGCATTCAGCACGCAGGTAAGTATTGATAATAAATTTTTGACGTGGCTAAGTTAAATATTTTGGGCGAGAGAATTAATTTAATTACACTGCACGCAGTAGATGAGCTCTGAACTGGCCCTTTTGAGATCCGCTATCGCTATAATTTTATAGGTATTCAAAAGAAACTTTTCACATCTTCATAGTCATAGCAGACCTCCAACCTATTTAAATCTAAACATCCTAGCCTTATTTATTAGCCTACTTAATCTATCTTGCTTCCTTCAGTTTTGAGATGAAAACCAGGAAATCATGAATTTCCACTAATATCTTAATTTGTGAAATCCAAAGTACTGTTTTTATTAAATCATTATGAAAGATGAATCTAAATATAAATTTTGAAGTCTCTAGCTCTTTTCTGTTGCGCCAATGATTTTTTCAGAAAAATGTCCAAATTTCGAAAATGGCTGAAGTTACCGAACTGATATTTAACACACATTAATTTAGTATTATTCCTGACATGCTAGAAAAGTTTTAGGTCATTTGCTTGATTTTTAAGGTATTGCGCAACATTTATGATGTCAGAGCTAGTTACAGCAGATTGGCCGACACACAATGGAAACTGATGTGAATTTACTACAGCGTGAGTAGGCTGCTTCCCTACATCACCCTCTACTTAAATTTTTTTTGTTTATGAATGTTAATGAATGAAAAAAAAATTTAATTACAAAAAAGGGAAGCAAGAGTACAGTTTAACTCCCTGCGAAAAATCAAAATTGAAATATAAACATGTAGAAACATTAAAGAAAACTGATTACCTATATTAATTATTTAAATTGTGGGCATGTTCACTGCCTTTTAAATAATGTCATTACTCAAAATTTTAAGCAAAGTCAATGAAATATTTTGGCATACATATTGCCTTAGACAAACAAACACATACAAATTGAAAAATTATGAAAATCTTAGATCCATTAAATACCTTAAATACATTTTTACATACACAAATTCAAAGAAAATAAAATGATACACAAACAAATGATTATCTCTTAGCAGTCTTTTCTAAACCTGAAAGAAAATTTCACAAATAATTTTTACACACGTGGTTGTAGCCGCTTTGGCTGGCGTCCTACACTTCCATTCACAAGGGTACAGGAGTGGAAGTTGCTATGGTGTGCGTCCTTCACGTTCTCTCTAAATTACATGGAGAAAGGGGAGGGGTGACTGTGAGTTGTGTCCAAGTCACTCCACACTTTCACGCAGCTACCAGGCTGCCATTATCTGGTTTGTCCTGTAGAACAAACAAAAAGAGTGCCTCAGACTCTGTTCACTTAATATCTATGGGTGGGTCACAATGAAATGGGGATATATACATTTTATCCTTTGATATTTTGTTGGAACAAAGTTAACAGAACTTTTTCAATATTTACTCTCGCGGTTACTTAACTGTCATAAAATCGTTAAACAAATGGCTCAAAACGCCTTTAGTCATGTACTAGAGAAATTTTATGCTCCTAAGACATACAATCATAAATCATATTTAATCTGAATTTATTATTTCTGGGCCGGAACACTGAACCAATGCTTGGTACATTCCTGATACATTTGTATTTTAAGCACTTAACTGACTCATCTTTGATTGTCTTATTCTTAGAGATAGTATGAGTATGATTAGTGGTTGTTTTCACAGCTTCTTTGTACATGTGAGTAACTTTTGGTAATAGTACAGTTGTGAGTGTTCAAAACACACTACGTTTAGTTGACTACAAAATCCACTTATTGGTCCTCTGCTGTTGTGATAGTTCCACATCTGCAATTAGGTACTTACTTACTTTGAAGTGTATTTATGCTGAGCTAAAATTAATGTTTCACGTCTGCCATTATGTTATTTATTTATTTTGCTAGTGTATATACTTATTTAACACTCACTCTATTAATATTTAAAGCATAGGATAGCACAACTATTTCATATTCATAGTGTATTGCAGCTGATTAGTTTGCTCACGTGGCAATCCATTTCCACTCGATCGGACGCTGAAACCTCAGGTAGTCTCTCTCAGACCTACCACTAAAGTGTATCAAGTAATTATGGACGAGCGTAATGCTAAATTCCTTAAACCTATAGGACACCATGAGCTGCTCTGTCTCATCTAACATAAGGGTACCTATGGTCGCTTCACGCCTCCAACTCATAACCTCAATACGTGTAGGTGTATCCTGTCACACACTACACTAAAATAATGGCCAGCTCCAACCTTATAAATACTTCAGGGACGTGTCCTTCACGTCTCAACCACAAACACTGCTCAATTCTATTACACTGCCTTTCCTTGCGACACCAGGTGAGTTTAATCTTACAACTTATCTGCATATTTTTCCTAACACTAAGCAATCTCTTTCTTACTATTTATTAGTTAGCTCTAATGCATACACTAGGTTTCACTACCACTTCAGATCCTGCTTGTACATGAATTCATATATAATTGTTACTCAAATACATTTGTATCTTAATTACGTCATACTTCTCTATTGTTTGTCACTATTAGGTTTGTCACATTAGGTATTTTTCTTCACTAATCGGTGGATAGAATGGTTCCAGAACTCTTGGCTTGATAGCCATGACGGAAAATTTTCATATTGGAAAGAAGGGGTCAAAATTTTTGTGGATAGGAAAGATGAAGAGTGAGTGAGACCTGAAATGGAAAGAAGTTCTCACACAGCTGGGACTGCACAGCTGCCACACTGTGTAGAGGTTACAGGACAACCTCCTCCCTACAGCATTCATTAGCTTAATGCTGGCTTGATAGTCATAACGGAAAATTTTAGTATTTGGAAAGAAAAGGTCGAAATTTTTGAGGACAGGAAAGAGGAAGAATGAGTGAGACCTGAAAGGGAAAGAAGATCTCACACAGCTGGGACTGCACAGCTGCCACACTGTGTAGAGGTTACAGAACAACCTCCTCCCTACAGCATTCATTCACTACCTTTGACCACGCCACGTCGATCTGAAAATACTTTATGATGCCCTTTTAGAACCTGTCTCAGTTCTTTCTTCTGATTGGCTGAAATCTTATAGATATCCTGCAATTTAGCGTCTATTTTGTCTAAAATAATTGCTTCTTCTTCTTCTTCTTCTTCTTCTGTGTTCAGCTTACTGTTACTAAGATTAACACCTTCGTCCCAATACCTCCTATTTTTCAGAACTCGTATAGGCAGCTCCCAAGTTTCATCATCAGTTACTACATGTTTATCACTAAAAGGTACTATAATTACTCCGGTTATTGGCAAGACCATTCTTAACTGGCTTTTTTCAAAGTCAACAACACTCTGATATTTTGACAAGAAATCTATGCCAATTAAAACCTCAATACTGAGATTGTTTACAATTAAACATGGATGATCAATTAAATTACCATTAATGTTAAAGGGCAGTAAAGCTTCTTGCTTTACTGTTTTTGAAACCTTGCCAGTAGCACCAATTATTCTTAGTCCTGATACCCTCATTACTGTAAGCTTGTCTTTACCAGGTAATGCATCAAAGAAGGACTGAGATATTGCACTCACCTCACTTCCACTGTCTAAGAGACAACGTACATTGATACCCAACATATTCACTATTATTATAGGGTGGCTTATTCTAGGTTGTACGGGTGGTTCCTCAAATTCATCTAGTAGTTCCTTTTGGATTTGTCTCCAACTAAAGTGATCGACATCTGTCTTCATTACATTTAGGTCACAGTGTGTAGGGGTTTCCTGAATTACATTTTCAGCTGCCTTTTCCAGTCGGTCTATTAATTTTAAATCGAAACACCACACGACTTCATTACATTTAGTTTGCTGAACATAACCCAAATTACTGTAGTCTGAGCGATTCTGCGTCTCCAGACCGGGCATAACACTAGTTACAGCTAAACCACTTTTACCATTATCGTCGGCTTCCTTCTTAAGTGACAACTGGTCACAGCTACTGGGTTCATCGACCCTCAACAGCCTACCCTCTACATTCTCACTTATCTCCTGTCCTAAATCTATTAGTACATTATCAACATCCTGCACAGGCACTTTAGATAAGAGCACATCATCTTCATTGTAAATATAAGCATGAATTTCTTCTGCTTCTTCACCTGTCGATTCAGTATTTTGTAGCTCCTCCCTATCGTTACACTGCTGCGCCTTCTCTTTCTCTTCCCACTTAGAAAGCGTCTCTAACACGGTATCTATCAAATACTGTGAGTGATCTAATATTTCTGTTGTATCCTTAGATGCTACCGACACTTCATCCACCTGTTCAGTTTGAGTATTCTGATTTATCTTACCAATTCCCGTAACTACTGGCTTAGGAAAAGTAACCGCCTGGTGAGCGCCAGTGTCCTCATAGACGGGAACTAGTTTTCCTGCCTCGGCCTACTACTGTTTCCTTTATTTTCATTATAGTTGACTGGCACAGCATTACTTTCCGTACTGTTGTTTACATGCATATTTCTGTTTGGAACAAAATTATTATCCCTTGGACGCCATTGTTGGTTCTGATAATTATTTCCCCAATTCCTACCTCTCTTAGGATGGCGAATACCTACTGTTCTGATGTTTACATTGCCATTTTGCTCGTTCCTAAAATTACTATTATTGTTATTGGCATTTCGGTTATTACGTGCTTGCTCCTCATTGGCAGCAACACGTTCTACACGTTCCAAATACTCAATGAAACGATCCAGATTGTCTCTAGGGGCTGATATAATTCTAGTTTGCCAATACCATGGCAGTTTGACTTCAAGACCTAGTATTATCATTTCAGGTTTCAGCTTTTCGTCCAAATGTGAGAAACGTGAAATCCATAACCTAGCAAACTCTTTAATGGACTCCTTGCCTGCATTGAAGCGTTTTCCACTCCAAAATTCTCTCAACACTTCATTTTGCTTATTGCTAGACCAATACTCATTAATGAAAGCTGTTTTAAACTCCGCTAATGTTTTACACTTCAACATAACATCAGCTGACCAACGCATGGCGTCACCTGCTAAATGGCTTCTAACAAATGAGATTTTCTCTCGCTCAGACCAAGTTGGTGGAATCACATCTTCAAAATCGTTCCAGAAATCTAGCGGATGGATATTTTTATCTGGATCGAACCGCAAGAACTGCTGACACCCGATAAAAGCGGCGTTTGCAGCTACAACTTGTTGTATACTACCATTACCAGAAGTTACTGAAGCTACTTTACTTTCAATGTTAGCAATGTTAGTACTGATATTTTCTACTTTCATTTCAACATTATCTACTCTTTGCACAATATGAGTAGTGTCAGTTTTGATTGCTTCTACTTCTGCTTGACATATGTTTACTTTTATATTAACATCTTTAAATCTATCTGAGCACAGTTCAGATTCCGCCTCGATCTTCTCTGTTAACTTGTGCTCCAGCTTCGCATCTTCCATTTGGAAGGCTTTGCGAACCTCAGCAACTTCGGATTTAACTGTTTTATACATTTCAGAAAACTGTTGAGCAACCTTTTTCTTAATATCTTCATGATTGTAATCAATTTTACAATTCAAACTGTCTAGATCCTCTTTCAACTTATTGCAACCAGCCTTGAAGGTATCGTCCATTACCTCCAATCGTTTATTAAAATTAGTTTGGCTGGCCATAATCTCATACTTTAATTCAGCATTATTGGATTCTAATTTATTGTTCATTGCCTCAAACCGTTTATTAAAATTAGTTTGACTGGCCACAATCTCATATTTTAATTCAGCATTACTGACTGACAATTTTTCATTACTGGCAGCTATTGCTTGTAATATAACATTTAAATCAACAGCCCCAGCATCTTTGGGTTGCCCACCAGCTGGCTTTTTATCACACTCAGGTGACGAAAAACTAGCTCCAACACCAGAATCATCAAAATTAAATGAAACTTCTGATTGATTAGTCATATCTAACTTCTCCTTCTTAAATTCTACCATCTCTGATGACTGTTTCATTTTTAATGCATCAGAGAAACTATCATCCAATAAATTTACAATTTCTAATTTCTGCTTTACTACAGGGGTTTCTGTTATTGAATCATTGCCCCATTTTACACTACGGTCAGGAGACAATACTTCATGTTTCACCTTAACATTACTACTTTCATGCATATTTACACTTGAACCGTTGTCTGGATTTACAGTTCCCTCAACAGACATAGGTTCTGATATAAGTTTAACTTCAGTTTATTTTGGCGGTTCCATCGCCGACAGTCTTTTAGTGCAGGTTAGTAAAATTTTTAACAGCTTTTCACTTAACTTAGTTCCTTTTGCACGACGTATGGCGTTGCCGGCGCGGCGTACCAGGATTCCTGATGCGACGTGGCACGTTGAACTGCAGCCGGCTCTCCGACGGCTGTTGTGTGTTTGCGTGGCCCGCAATTGCAGGCGCTGCGCCGGCTGCTCCAGCGGACGACTTCGGTGCGGCGAGACTGGCTTCTCGCGATGCCGGCAGCACCGCTAGACTCAGTGCCAGCTCCATCAATCCAGATGTGTTGTTAATCCAATTGCGTCGTCCACATGCACATGTAACACTTTCACTGTTCTATTACTCAGCTGCGTGTCGCATTCCACTCGCGAATCCGAATAGTAAAAAAAAAAATCACTTTCACTTAGTTGATTTCCCGGCCGATGCACCATATGTCGGGCGGTGGTTAGAAAAAAAAATGAATCGTTTAACTGTTGCAGTACAAATGTTTGAATGTTGAATCAGTTTCTGGCTTTTAGAATGTTGTTAATGCTGTCTTTCGCCGTTCTCAACACTGGCTCTCTATTTACTTTTTAGCACCCAGAAAGTGATTTAACAAAACGTGAAGCCAGTACTTAGAGATCCTAGTGCCCACTTCATCTGAGAATACCATTATAGCTGCAGCTTATAGCTCTGAGGAATTAGGAGATTGTCCGGGATTTCTAATCAAAAACGGTTTTCCAAAATAGTTGAGTATATTCTGAAATTCACTGATAAAAAAACACAAGTATCCCTACAACCTAACTAACAGAGCAGTTTAGAGTCTAATGCGCTGATGCAACTATAAATGTCCGAATTAAATGTTAAAAAGAATGCTCGCCATAATTTGATGAAAATATTTCATCAAACGCCACGCTAAATATTTGGTAGAATGTCTGACCCGCGACGGCACGTGAAAATACGACAATACGCAAACTGAAGCTAGATAATGAAAATCATCCCAGAATTAACACTTCACTTGAAATGTTTTCATGGTTCCGCATATCTCTAGTAACTTAATACGGCACCCGAGGCTGTTTGTAGCAGTGATACCGATGCGACGCGACTCCCGACACAGATGGCGTGTCATTCAGCGTCTGGAGAGAACTGGGGCCTTCCTTCCTCGCGCAGCGTTCTTAGATATAAAGCCGCGGTGCGGACGGCTAAGGGAACGCCTGATCAAATCGGCTCTCCCGACTAGCCGCTGGGCTAGTAACGCACCACTTCAAGTTACATAATAAGTTATAGCTTCTTTTGCTGATGGCCAATGAAGCTCTTAATTTAAATGAGCATTCAGCACGCAGGTAAGTATTGATAATAAATTTTTGACGTGGCTAAGTTAAATATTTTGGGCGAGAGAATTAATTTAATTACACTGCATGCAGTAGATGAGCTCTGAACTGGCCCTTTTGAGATCCGCTATCGCTATAATTTTATAGGTATTCAAAAGAAACTTTTCACATCTTCATAGTCATAGCGGACCTCCAACCTATTTAAATCTAAACATCCTAGCCTTATTTATTAGCCTACTTAATCTATCTTGCTTCCTTCAGTTTTGAGATGAAAACCAGGAAATCATGAATTTCCACTAATATCTTAATTTGTGAAATCCAAAGTACTGTTTTTATTAAATCATTATGAAAGATGAATCTAAATATAAATTTTGAAGTCTCTAGCTCTTTTCTGTTGCGCCAATGATTTTTTCAGAAAAATGTCCAAATTTCGAAAATGGCTGAAGTTACCGAACTGATATTTAACACACATTAATTTAGTATTATTCCTGACATGCTAGAAAAGTTTTAGGTCATTTGCTTGATTTTTAAGGTATTGCGCAACATTTATGACGTCAGAGCTAGTTACAGCAGACTGGCCGACACACAATGGAAACTGATGTGAATTTACTACAGCGTGAGTAGGCTGCTTCCCTACACTATTTTACTGAAATCTACAGACCCCACCAAAAATGACGTCATTAGCTTTCTCACATGAGCTAAAACTATATTTAAAGGACGGCCGACATCGATATTTCGCTCCGACAGTGTGCTGACTCTGACTGCGTTGTTAAAGAAGAAACATCTGCTTCTGGAATTAAACCGAGACATTATGCGTACAGATACGCATGGGCGCCTTCAGTGTTAGGAGATGGCCGAAATACTTCTGAGATGGAAATACGAGCACCCAAGATGATCCGTGTAGCCCTCGCCCTTGAACTGCATCCACGTTTCGCAAGAGTAGTAAGACACAGGGCAGTGCAGGAAATGAGCCAGACTTGGGTTGTCGAAACATTATTGCCCAATAAAACCAAAGACAATAAACTTGGAGGTTATGGTTGTCGTCGTCATTGCTTTATTGAGCGAAATAGTTGAGATCGTAAGCGTCTGAATTTAGTTCGGAGACGAACCATCACCCAAAGTACTCTACAGATATTTCTAAATGAAGTATTGTGACAGGTGATGACACCTGGTTCCATCATTTTGAGCCTGATAGAAATCTTCAAAGGCAGTATTGAGACTTGCCATCAAAAAAGAAATCAGTTACAGTACGATCTGATGGAAAAGTGTGTGCACTGTCTTCGGGATGTAGAGGGTTGAATTCTGGTTCATTTTCTTGGGCCTGGACAGAACGTGAATGTTAAATCGTTCTTCCGACCCTTCTTGTTACAAAACGTAATAATAAATGAAAAGCACTTAATTGTGTATGTTCTACGGCTTTAATTTATTTACTTGACCGGTTTTTGGCTTACAAGGCTTACAGTTAAAATATGATAATGGCCTCGTCACCCAAATTTAGACTACCTAAATAAATTAATCCCGCAGAACATATGAAATATTGCATTTTCACTTACAAGAACAAAAATGCTCTGCGTTGCATCAAGAAACTCGTGAAACTCCGTCATGCATCACAGACTAATGCTCTGGGAATAAGGACTACAAAGTTCGACCTTAAACTACATGTGTCACAGCTTACAAAGTTGGGACTTTTGTTTACTTGGCACCGTCCGACTACCATCGTTTCGGATCTATGGAACAACAGCTTCAAGGCCAACACTATGAAACGGTAGAGGACGTGCAAAAGCGGTGCGTCAGCGTCTTCAACCAGCCGGAACGAAATTCCACAGAAGACTTAAAGAACGGTGGGAAAATTTAATCAAAGAAATGGTGGCTATGTAGAAAAATGACGAAAAGGTCAGTAGATTATGTTAATGAACATGGTTTTGCCAAAAAATAAAATTAATGTTCGTAACAATGGGTTGCTGCCGACTTTCCACTGTCCACAGAAAGGATTTCTTCCATGGAACTTCCGTTTCTCAATTTGTTACTTCTTCCCCCCTTACAGCTCTCTACAAAGAAGGTGTATTATACAAATGTTAATACAGTTGCACGAAGTCTATACAACTCTTTGCAAATGTACTTCGATCTGTATACATACCACATGCCCTCATCAGCAGAGCGTACAATAGTAACTGAGTACCAAATACAAGTCCGTAGCAAGTTAATTTGCGAAAACTGTGCTATGAACTAATTGCTTTACCACTTGCATTAATGTCATCAACGGTGAATTTCTACTTTGTTGTAAGTCAAAACAGATAATGACGCGATCGACAGAGCATAGTAACGTCTTCAGTTGTCGGATGACTCATAATGAACACTCTGTTGCCACTGGTCACACACTTCAGACGCTAGAGAAGGGGCTTCTAATGTCTATACTTCAAATTGACGTTATTTTTCGAAACAAGCCGTGCTGTTTTGATGAAATTGTAGAATCTTACTGCCAACAATAAAATTTCGTTTATTTTAGATTCAACTCTTCCAAGGTATTTTGCTTACGAAACGACTGGATTATGTCAAAGGAGACGGTATTGTTTATGTTTTATTATCCTTTCTTACTTATTTCTGACCAAGAAGTCTAGGTCTCGGAAAAAGCATAGAAACTGGGCTGATATGAACATCTGCATCAAGTAAATATTTTGGCCAATGCAAATATAAAACTCTACAAGCCAATGGCCCATCTCCAAGCCTTATAACCAGCAGAAAGACTTAACCTTGTCACAATAGGAATACTTCAGAGGTTAAAAACTCTCAGGAGGATAGTGGCACCTAAATGAAACTGAGACGATCAACACAGACGACAATCGAAACAAAAACTGAATACTCAGGTTGAGAGTATCTCGGACACCGCTAGAAAAATGACTATACTCTCCGGACACTTCCTTAGAATAGATAGGGGAAGCGCGACACATCTAACAATTAAGCCCCTTTTTGAGCAAGAGAACCCAAGTATACCTGATCCAAGACGTGTAAAAGGGATGTGGAAGAAAGGAGTTTCAGAGCAGAGTAACTTTCAAACTAAAAATTGAGGCTGCCGTAGGTTTCCAAGAGATAATTAGACTCAGAGCGAAAAAATAATGAAGACAAAAGCGAAAAGCCGGCCACTGTGGCCGAGCGGTTCTAGGCGCTTCGGTCTGGAACCGCGCTGCTGCTATGGTCACAGGTTTGAATCCTGCCTCAGGCATGGATGTGTGTGACGCCCATAGGTTAGTTAGGTTTCAGTAGTTCTAAGTCTAGGGGACTGATGACCTCAGATGTTAAGTCCCATAGTGCTTAGAGCCATTTGAACCGTTTGAAGAAAAACGAAAAAAGGAGGCAAAGTATGACAACAAAATGAAGAAATGAAGTCGATGCGAAGTAACGTGGCTCGTAGATCAACAAAGTTGTAAGGAGAAGAAGATAACCAGATCACTGCTATCTCCTGCAACACATGCCACTATTCTCTAAATTTGTGTCGTGTCACATTTTAGACAACTAACATTTGAGGTAGCTGTGCATTAATTATCAATGACCTACTCGGAACATTAATCAGTTTACTGAGTTCCTCTCTATCTTAAATTTTGCTGAGAATACAGATCTGAAACGTGCAGCATTAACTCTCACAACTTATATTCAGCTTCTTACGACTATTAGTCGTATCAGGGAGTATTTGGAAATGGCGGTAGAGATATCTCTGCGCGTGGAAAGCAGAATTGTATTTTGACTGTTCGTATTTCTTCAGTGAGGAACGAGGAGTTTCCTATCGTTATACTTGGTTTCATGAACCATGCACAAAGTTTGGCCATAGGCTAGTAACAGCAATGGCAAAGATAATTGTTATGGAAATAATATCTCTCGCAGTTGAACTTCTAGCGCGACAGTACAAAAGTATGCACCAAATATAGCAGCGATTGAGTCAATACGTAATCAGAAAGTTGTACACATTCTGTTCACTGTACAACGAAATTCTCCTACGGTGTATATGTGTACGTTGTTGTTGTTGTGGTCTTCAGTCCTGAGACTGGCTTGATGCAGCTCTCCATTGCTACTCTATCCTGCGCAAGCTTCTTCATCTCCCAGTACCTACTGCAACCTACATCCTTCTGAATCTGCTTAGTGTATTCATCTCTTGATGTCCCTCTACGATTTTTACCCTCCACGCTGCCCTCCAATGCTAAATTTGTGATCCCTTGATGCCTCAAAACATGTCCTACCAACCGATCCCTTCTTCTAGTCAAGTTGTGCCACAAACTTCTCTTCTCCCCAATCCTATTCAACACCTCCTCATTAGTTACGTGATCTACCCACCTTATCTTCAGCATTCTTCTGTAGCACCACATTTCGAAAGCTTCTATTCTCTTCTTGTCCAAACTAGTTATCGTCCATGTTTCACTTCCATACATGGCTACACTCCATACAAATATTTTCAGAAACGACTTCCTGACACTTAAATCTATACTCGATGTTAACAAATTTCTCTTCTTCAGAAACGATTTCCTTGCCATTGCCAGTCTACATTTTATATTCTCTCTACTTCGACCATCATCAGTTATTTTACTCCCTAAATAGCAAAATTCCTTTACTACTTTAAGTGTCTCATTTCCTAATCTAATTCCCTCAGCATCACCCGATTTAATTTGAATACATTCCATTATCCTTGTTTTGCTTTTGTTGATGTTCATCTTATATCCTCCTTTCAAGACACTGTCCATTCCGTTCAACTGTTCTTCCAAGTCCTTTGCTGTCTCTGACAGAATTACAATGTCATCGGCGAACCTCAAAGTTTTTACTACTTCTCCATGAATTTTAATACCTACTCCGAATTTTTCTTTTGTTTCCTTTACTGCTTGCTCAATATACAGATTGAATAACATCGGGGACGGGCTACAACCCTGTCTCACTCCTTTCCCAACCACTGCTTCCCTTTCATGCCCCTCGACTCTTATAACTGCCATCTGGTTTCTGTACAAATTGTAAATAGCCTTTCGCTCCCTGTATTTTACCCCTGCTACCTTCAGAATTTGAAAGAGAGTATTCCAGTTAACTTTGTCAAAAGCTTTCTCTAAGTCTACAAATGTTAGAAACGTAGGTTTGCCTTTTCTTAATCTTTCTTCTAAGATAAGTCGTAAGGTTAGTATTGCCTCACGTGTTCCAATATTTCTACGGAATCCAAACTGATCTTCCCCGAGGTCCGCTTCTACCAGTTTTTCCATTCGTCTGTAAAGAATTCGTGTTAGTATTTTGCAGCTGTGACTTATTAAACTGATAGTTCGGTAATTTTCACATCTGTCAACACCTGCTTTCTTTGGGATTGGAATTATTATATTCTTCTTGAAGTCTGAGGGTATTTCGCCTGTTTCATACATCTTGCTCACCAGATGGCAGAGTTTTGCCATGACTGGCTCTCCCAAGGCCATCAGTAGTTCTAATGGAATGTTGTCTATTCCCGGGGCCTTGTTTCGACTCAGGTCTTTCAGTGCTCTGTCAAATTCTTCACACAGTATCTTATCTCCCATTTCGTCTTCATCTACATCCTCTTCCATTTCCATAATATTGTCCTCAAGTACATCGCCCTTGTATAAACCCTCTCTATACTCCTTCCACCTTTCTGCTTTCCCTTCTTTGCTTGGAACTGGGTTGCCATCTGAGCTCTTGATATTCATACAAGTGGTTCTCTTCTCTCCAAAGGTCTCTTTAATTTTCCTGTAGGCAGTATCTATCTTACCCCTAGTGAGACAAGCCTCTACATCCTTACATTTGTCCTCTAGCCATCCCTGCTTAGCCATTTTGCACTTCCTGTCGATCTCATTTTTGAGACGTTTGTATTCCTTTTTGCCTGCTTCATTTACTGCATTTTTATATTTTCTCCTTTCATCAATTAAATTCAATATTTCTTCTGTTACCCAAGGATTTCTATTAGCCCTCGTCTTTTTACCTACTTGATCGTCTGCTGCCTTCACTACTTCATCCCTCAGAGCTACCCATTCTTCTTCTGCTGTATTTCTTTCCCCCATTCCTGTCAATTGTTCCCTTATGCTCTCCCTCAAACTCTCTACAACCGCTGGTTCTTTCAGTTTATCCAGGTCCCATCTCCTTAAATTCCCACCTTTTTGCAGTTTCTTCAGTTTCAATCTACATATATGTGTACGATTAAGAGTAAATTGAGACGGTCTGATGGGTCGACACGAGAAGTTCGGAAATTGCCGGTCGCTTCGGGTGTTAGAGGACTGTTGAGGTTGGGACGTCGTAGGTTGGGCAGAGCGGCAAGCAGGACACGTGGCGGAAGACACACCAGACCCTAATGCTGGGCACAGCACAAATGTATCTGAACACACAGTGCATCGAACACTCCTAACGATGAGCCTCCGAGGCCGACGACCCAAGCATGTGTCAATGTTAACACCACGACATTGCCCGCTCCGGTAGTTGCGCCGGCACGGTAGCTCAGCGCAGCCGGCACGGTCGCTCAGCGTGTTCGGTCAGAGAGCCGGTGGGCCTCTGTAATAAAAAACTGAGTTAATCGATCAACAGCGAACTTAAACGGATGTCTTACGACATCCGCCCCGAGCAGACGCAACGAACGAAAGCGAATAAAATGAGATTAAAAAAAAAAAAAAGTGGTCAGCGCGACAGAATGTCAATCCTAAGGGTGCGGGTTCGATTCCCGGCTGGGTTGGAGATTTTATCCGCTCAGAGACTGGGTGTTGTGTTGTCCTAATCATCGTCATTTCATCCCCATCGACGCGCAAGTCGCCGAAGTGGCGTCAAATCGAAAGAATTGCACCCGGCTGACGGTCTATCCGACGGCCCTAGTGACACGACATTTACATTTATTTATTGGCAACTACAACTGAAATCGACACTGGACGTTGTCGCAGTGCCAGAGCGTTGCATGGCCTGATGAATCCCGATACCCTCTTCATCGTGCCAAAGGGATGGCGCGAATCCGTCGTCTTCCAGGGGAATAATTCCTTGACACCTGTACTACGGGACGGAGACAAGCTGGCGGTTTTTCTATTACGCTCTGGTGAACATTCACGCCGGCATCTCTGGGTCCAGCGGAGCTCTGTGATGGTACCATGACGGCCAAGGCATTTGCGATGTGATTGAACGTAGCGTCAGAGCTCATCACCCCCATCCTCGGAATTTACGGGAATTAGGTGACGCGTGTGCAGATGTGGTGCCACCGACCTACCAAGGCCTCATTGCTCCCATGCCACGACGTGTCGCCGCTGTTATTCGTACCAAAGGTGGACATATCGGAATATTAGGTTGGTGCTCATAACGTCCTGACTGATCAGTGTATAGTGACGTTCCTTGGTTTGTTACTACTCTCTACGACATAATTTGATTCAACGTCGTTATTCTAACACTAGAAAGTGGTAATAATTACAAGCAATTGGCGTCATACAGAGATAACTGAAACCGATTTGCATTACCCGTATTATCGCTTTAGGACTGTAGATAATTGTAAAAATTATTTTCAGGTTCAAATTACCAAGGACAGTTGACATATTAGACTAGAAGTAGCTGATTTGGTTCGTGGATTCCATTTGACCTCATGACCAAGTGCTGGAAACAAATGATCAACAGTTTACGCAATCTGAAATGTGATCTGTGCGAGCCATCTGCACATAAGTGTTACCATCAGAACAAATATCAATAAACCTACAGAGTAAACGCCGTGTCAGTTCATTACCACATCCATGAAAGACTAACAAACTGACCCAAAGTAAGAGATCTACATCTACATCAACATACATACTCCGCAATCCACCATACGGTGCGTGGCGGTAGGTACCTCGTACCACAACTAGCATCTTCTCTCCCTGTTCCACTCCCAAACAGAACGAGGGAAAAATGACTGCCTATATGCCTCTGTACGAGCCCTAATCTCTCTTATCTTTCTGGTCTTTCCGCGAAATATAAGTTGGCTGCAGTAAAATTGTGCTGCAGTCAGCCTCAAATGCTGGTTCTCTAAATTTCCTCAGTAGTGATTCGCGAAAAGAACGGCTCCTTTCCTCCAGAGGCTCCCACCCGAATTCCTGAAGCATTCCCGTAACACTCGCCTGATGATCAAACCTACCAGTAACAAATCTAGCAGCCCGAATCTGAATTGCTTCTATGTCCTCCTTCAATCCGACCTGATAGGGATCCCAAACGCTCGAGCAGTACTCAAGAATAAGTCGTATTAGTGTTTTATAAGCGGTCTCCTTTACATATGAACCACATCTTCCCAAAATTCTGCCAATGACCCGAAGACGACTATCCGCCTTCCCCACAACTGCCATTACATGCTTGTCCCACTTCATATCGCTCTGCAATGTTACGCCCAAATATTTTAATCGACGTGACTGTGTCAAGCGCTACACTACTAATGGAGTATTCAAACATTACGGGATTCTTTTCCCTATTCATCTGCATTAATTTACATTTATCTATATTTAGAGTTAGCTGCCATTCTTTACACCAATCACAAATCCTATCCAAGTCATCTTGTATCCTCCTACAGTCACTCAACGACGACACCTTCCCGTACACCACAGCATCATCAGCAAACAGCCGCACATTGCTATCCACCCTATCCAAACGATCATTTATGTAGATAGAAAACAACAGTGGACCTACCACACTTCCCTGGGGCACTCCAGATGATACCCTCACCTTCGAATGAACACTCACCATCGAGGACAACGTAATGGGTTCTATTACTTAAGAAGTCTTCGAGCCACTCACATACTTGGGAACCAATCCCATATGCTCGTACCTTAGTTAGGAGTCTGCAGTGGGGCACCGAGTCAAACGCTTTCCGGAAGTCAAGATCTGAGGGATACAGGGGAGTCCGTGACAGGATCGAAGCATCTGGGGAAATAACGGCAAATGACAATTAAATGCAAGAACATTGTACCGAGTGATCACAGAGTTCCATAACCCCCTCTCGCGTGTTCACATATTCATAGATGGTCGCATTGTATTGATGTGGGATAATGACAGAGGACAACTTTGAAGTGGTGTGGGTAGTGTGGCTGTGCCTTATTATTTATACGTATATTCCATAACGTCTGCTTGTACACCATCGTTTTCATAACAGAATATGTTTCTGATCTACGTATGATGTGAAGTCCTCCTCAACATTGCTGGGGTAATGACAGCAAATGCACGCCGAACAGCATCTTTAACTTCGTCAGCTGTCTCGTAAAGTGTGGCAGCAACCTTGTGTTTAATGAACCCCCATACTGCATTGTTGAAAAATGAAAAATCAGGACTTACAGGTGGCGACTCCAAAGGAGAAGGCAAATGGGCCGAATCATGTCCAATTCATTAATCGCAAAATACTTCATTGAGTTACTCTCTAACGGGATGGGTACTTATATATTGGGCTGTCGCTCCATCCTGCTGGAACCGTATACGACAGAGTAGCCACCGATCTTGCAGATGTGAAAGAAACTAATCACTTAACACGTTGGCATACGCAATTTGATTGACAGCGCAGTCAAAAAAAAAACATGGACTTACGAAATGGGATACAGACGTTGCTGCCAAGATCGTGACATGTGGTAGATTGTGTTCAACTTCTTCTGTTTACGCCAGAAATAAATGTTTCTTGTTTTTCGCTGCGATATATTGAACACAGGACCGAAAAAAACATTTTCCTTTCGAATGAAGAATTGAAAGACATAGAATACTCGGCCACAAGCATGATTAAGTTTTTGTATGTGATTATCACTCATTTCGTTTACAGACGGAAGTTTAAATGCCTTTAACCTCAAATCATTCTTCACATGCTTTTGAAATGTCGCTCATAGAACTCCCAATTCCTTTGACCGTTTACGAATGGGCTTTTTTGGTGAACGCCCAACAAACGCTACAGCCTCCACATACGTTTCCAGTCGGTTTGGTGTTTATCTTGAGCGTTGCTTTTCTTTTATGCAACCAGTACCAAATAATTTTTTTATACCGTAAAATTGTTGATTTTTGTAGGGAAGGCTTCTGAAACCTTACAGTGAAATCAAGTTGAATATTTCATCCACGGCGTAAGTGGAGTCATATATACATATCAGCACTCACAACAATAAGCAGCAACAATTTATTAACAGCTACGTAATACATAATACACTGCTGTTAGTGAGACTTTGTGACGACAATTTATATAGTGACTATAATTTTCAAAGTTAGATGAGGTCGTTGTGCTAATCCCCAGTTTGGTTACATCGTACGCAAAAGCGAGTTGTGAGCAGTTTGAGAAAGGAATGAAAAATCTCCTTTAGTTACTTATATTAGCTACCTACATTATCAAACGTTGTACAGAAGAAGCTGACTGACAAATAAGATTATTTACTTTCAACTGACACATTCTAAGACATAGAAAACGATGCACTTCGAAGGAGTTATGGAAATCGGTCGCAAATTGAAATTCATACAGGTATCGACGGAAAATGCAAAACGGTAAACTTTGGCGGTCGCTGGATGAATGTGTGCCGCTGCAGCGCAATTTCACCGCGCATCCGCCAATGTCAGTTCCAACGTGCAACTGTGTCTCGAGTGACCACAAGGACCGTTAACAGGCGGCTCACAGAAAGGGGATTGAGCTGATGGTGCTCGTTGGGCCAACTGCCATTGACGTCTGTATGCCAACAAGCCCATTTGAAGTGGTGTCGGGCACATTCGGCCTGGAATCTCATTAACTGGAGTAGAATCGTCTTCAGTGATGAGTCCCGTGTCTGGAGGAATGCCGGACATTTACCACGCCAGACATTTGCCACGCCGGACTTTTGCCACACTTGCCCCTTCGCCAGGTAGCTTGAGTAGCGACCCCTCAGGTAAGGGACGCCCTTCCTCGTACTTCTTCTGTCCGCTTTCAAACCGCCGTCTCCACATCTTACTCGATACAACCATTACGTAAGGGACCTTCTTCTTCGACATCTTGGCGAAATACAGAACTTCTTTTCCGAAATAGAAATATTTATAACGTTTGGGAAACGAAAGCAATACCGACGATTATGTCAGTATGTAAATAGTTCCGCCAAGTATAAATATAGATCCCTCTGTCTGTAGGGTAGCTTCCTTTCATGGTTACTGACTGCGGTAGAAACAGTCCATCGGCAGGGCAGCAACAAGAAAGGAACGATGTAAAGACAATGCGAATGTACTCTAATCATTTCTTTTTGATCACAGCATTTGTGCCTACTTTAATTACTACAACTGCATGCCCAAAAGACAATAAGGAAAGAAGAAATGGGAATGTGAATGTTTGAAAAGAAGAACGACATACTCCATACTAATTTACTCTCTATCACTTTCGGCAAAACATTAGTTAATAAAGTGTAGCGGGACAATGTTCAAAACATGACTGAAAATACGTTCACTAAATAGAGATAAGAACATCTATGATTGACATGTCATCTAAAGTCGACGTACAATTTTAAAATGTTAGGAATAAGGAAATGAAGTAATACAGAATGCTATGCTTGTAACGTACGTTGTTGTTCTACATTGTTTAGCTCTGGTATTTACAAGGTCACAGAGAAAGCATCCTTGGTTTTGGAGGGAAAAGCCGTAATTGTAAAGATCTGCACTGCAGCAGAAATAAGAAGCACAACTTAAGGAAAAATAATGTAATGTGTGTTTCAGTTCACAAACGACATTAAAGCAGATAGTTCCTGTGACTTAGTGTGGGCAGAGGTTATATTCGACAACCGGAATAAATTAATAACTGGCTCCTTTTACCGACCCCCGGTCTTAGATGAAACAGTTGCTGAACAGTTAAGAGAAAACGAGTCTCATCACAAATACACTCCTGGAAATGGAAAAAAGAACACATTGACACCGGTGTGTCAGACCCACCATACTTGCTCCGGACACTGCGAGAGGGCTGTACAAGCAATGATCACACGCACGGCACAGCGGACACACCAGAAACCGCGGTGTTGGCCGTCGAATGGCGCTAGCTGCGCAGCATTTGTGCACCGCCGCCGTCAGTGTCAGCCAGTTTGCCGTGGCATACGGAGCTCCATCGCAGTCTTTAACACTGGTAGCATGCCGCGACAGCGTGGACGTGAACCGTATGTGCAGTTGACGGACTTTGAGCGAGGGCGTATAGTGGGCATGCGGGAGGCCGGGTGAACGTACCGCCGAATTGCTCAACACGTGGAGCGTGAGGTCTCCACAGTACATCGATGTTGTCGCCAGTGGTCGGCGGAAGGTGCACATGCCCGCCGACCTGGGACCGGACCGCAGCGACGCACGGATGCACGCCAAGACCGTAGGATCCTACGCAGTGCCGTAGGGGACCGCACCGCCACTTCCCAGCAAATTAGGGACACTGTTGCTCCTGGGGTATCGGCGAGGACCATTCGCAACCGTCTCCATGAAACTGGGCTACGGTCCCGCACACCGTTAGGCCGTCTTCCGCTCACGCCCTAACATCGTGCAGCCCGCCTCCAGTAGTGTCGCGACAGGCGTGAATGGAGGGACGAATGGAGACGTGTCGTCTTCAGCGATGAGAGTCGCTTCTGCCTTGGTGCCAATGATGGTCGTATGCGTGTTTGGCGCCGTGCAGGTGAGCGCCACAATCAGGACTGCATACGACCGAGGCACACAGGGCCAACACCCGGCATCATAGTGTGGGGAGCGATCTCCTACACTGGCCGTACACCACTGGTGATCGTCGAGGGGACACTGAATAGTGCACGGTACATCCAAACCGTCATCGAACCCATCGTTCTACCATTCCTAGACCGGCAAGGGAACTTGCTGTTCCAACAGGACAATGCACGTCCGCATGTATCCCGTGCCACCCAACGTGCTCTAGAAGGTGTAAGTCAACTACCCTGGCCAGCAAGATCTCCGGATCTGTCCCCCATTGAGCATGTTTGGGACTGGATGAAGCGTCGTCTCACGCGGTCTGCACGTCCAGCACGAACGCTGGTCCAACTGAGGCGCCAGGTGGAAATGGCATGGCAAGCCGTTCCACAGGACTACATCCAGCATCTCTACGATCGTCTCCATGGGAGAATAGCAGCCTGCATTGCTGCGAAAGGTGGATATACACTGTACTAGTGCCAACATTGTGCATGCTCTGTTGCCTGTGTCTATGTGCCTGTGGTTCTGTCAGTGTGATCATGTGATGTATCTGACCCCAGGAATGTGTCAATAAAGTTTCCCCTTCCTGGGACAATGAATTCACGGTGTTCTTATTTCAATTTCCGGGAGTGTAGGTACGCTGCTCATACAATTATAGTTGGCAGTGACTTCAATCTACCTTCAGTATGTTGGCAAAAATACATTTATCAGACCCTATTGTAGACAGAAAATAACTTCCGTAATTGTTCTAAATGCTTTTTTAAAAAATTATTTTGAACAATTAGTTCACAAGGCCATTCAAATTGTAAATGGTAACGAAAACACACTTGACCTCTTAGCCACAAATAATCCTGAGCATCACGACAGATACAGGGATTAGTGAACACATAGTCGAGCGAGTCTCAATTCCGTAACAAAGAAATTCACCAAAACTAAACGCGAAATATATTTATAAAAGCAGCTAAAAATTCGCTTGACGTCTTTCTAAGAGACAGTCTACAGTTCTTCCAAACTATGTAAGTGACGACCATATGTAGCTCAAGTTCATAGAAATAGTATCAGCAGCACTCGAGAGATTCATACCTAACAAATTAATAAGAGACGGAACTGATCCCCCACGGTACACAAAACACGACAGAAAGCTGGTGCAGGAGCACCGAAAAAGGCACGTATAATTTAGACGCGCGCAAAATCTCCAAGAGTGGCGAAGTTTTACTGAGGCTCGATATCTGGTGCGGATTTCAATGCGAGATGCATTTAATAGTGTCCACAACGAAAGTCTCTCTAGAAATGTGGTGGAAAATCCAAAGAGATTCTGGTCCTATGTCAAGTAAACCAGTGGAAAGGCTCAGTAAGTACCTTCACTGCAGGTCAGGCAGCGGGTGAGGAAGAGGAGGAGGAGGAGGAGGAAGAGGAGGAGGAGGAGGGGGAGACAAGGGACCCAACCCTTCGGGGCTGGTAAAAACGTGGCAAATGTCCGGCGTGGCAAATGTCCGCACATCATATGGAGAGGTCCCGGACAGTGGAGGGCTGCCGACCTGACTACCGTCCGCCATAAGGCCCGACAGGCAGGAGTGGTGGTATGGAGTGCCATGGCTTTTCATAGCAGAACTCCTTTGGTTGTCATTCGCTGCGCCCTTGCAGTACAGCGATACGTCGACGATATTCGACGCCCCGTTTTGTTACCATTCACGGCGAACTACCATGGGTTTACATTTCAGGAAGACATTTTCGATGTGTCTAAATGCTTTTGAGTGTCTCTAAAGTGGATTCTCGTGTTCAGCTGCATGGTTTTCTCAAATAACCACGAAAATCGGGGCCACAGAAATGCTAACTGAGGTCACCCTACCTGTTTATTACGTTCACCATGTTACTGCAAAAGATTTATTTTAAGAATTCTGTTAATTTTTTGGTATCACAAAGACAAAATCCTTGTTTTATTCAGTTATCTTTTAGTCCCAGCTGTGTGCTCTTCTAAGTGAACTTTTGAAAGCCTTGCGTGTGTGTGTGTGTATGTGTGTGTGTGGGGCGGGGGGGTGGGGGTTGGAGGAGGCTGATTTTCCACCATAGAGCACTCTGAATCTGTGATCGGTGAACTTTCTACTTGCTCACTTCCACAAACTTTCAAGAATACTTTGATTTACTTATTTTCTGTACAGATGACTAATGGATGCCTGTTATGGAATTTGTTGCCGATGGAGATTGGAGTTTTGGAGATCGCTTTCATTCCCTTCTCAAACAGTTTATCACTTTCTACACAGTTCTGCTGCTATTACTGAAAAGGAGAGGCCTTTGCAACGTCACTGATTCACATACTTTCTTTTTGTAAAGTTTTGTCACTGTTGTCCGTGACTTCCATTTCAAAAGGGAAGAATAATAGATCATGAACTGCATAGAGTGTAAAATGAACGACTGGAAGCAGGAATGTATTCTACGTCAAAGCAGTTTGATAGGTAAGTTTATACTTTTCCTCATCTTGCACGTTTGAAGGTTTACCACCATGACAAATCAGTATGTCACTGAAAATTGAAAAAAAAAACCTCTAAAGACTGTAACTGTCTTATTGTCATATCGAGAGCTTGCATGTATTTAAACACAAAGATACGAGTTGTTAAACTGGTCCGAGGCAGTAGAGTAGCTCACTCCCAGCCGGAGACGGTCCCTGTAGTTCGTAAGACACAGTGCCACGTGACCCTATCGCTGTGACGCACTTGGGTAGTTCCTCAATGTCTGCAGCACCACAGTCCGCCAAACCGAAAGCACTGTTGCGCTTCCCTTGATGCGGCAGTCGAAGGAACCGCAGCGTACAGCCAACGATGTAACATTTGACATAGGCGTAGCTCTACAGATGACTGCACGTCATGCGTCCGGCGTATGGTAGACATATCCGTTTTTGGAGGCTCCAACGAGAACGAATGGTATCAAATTAGGTTCGTCGTCAAATGGGACAAGCACCTGGTGTGGTGGTATTGGGTACATAGCCGCTAACTATAATGGCAGCCGTTATATTTCCGTTGTGTTTATTTCCGATGTGTTTAGGATGGTGGTTGTGCTTTATCTTCAAGGTATCTTTGCTGTTCTTATTCAAATTACAACACAAGTCCGCACGTTGCCCCGTCCTGCACAGTCTTCAGACCTCTCACCCACGAAAAACAACCGGTCATCGGCTAGCGTGGAGTGGCAGCCACTGCGATTAACGAACTCTGGCAGAGAATTGAATTAACGTCGACTGACCTAAACGTATCTCATCGCATCTCTCATCCAAGCTCATTTATACTCAGTGCCCAACAGGGTTATATCGGTTCTTGCTGTCCGAGGTAGCAGCTTACTCTGTTCGCACCCTTGAAACTTCTTTATTTCAAAATAATTTTTCTTAAACTGCTGAATGCTTACTCAATGTTCTTAAGCTGCTGAGTGAAACTGAATGCAAGTGAGACTGCTTAAACTGCTGAGTGACCTTTACTATACCGTCTCTTTGCTTGTCTTAATCGTTTCATTTCTGACCTACAGAATTTGCCTTCATTAATACAGCTCAAACTTATTCCATTCATTAATTACTCACAATATTTAAGGATAACGCGATATGACTGCTTTCAAATTAACTCAAAAGAATGCCGCTGAATAAGAAGAAATCCTAACAATAACCTATACATTTCATAAGCCACTTACCTCACAAAAATCTTCATTACACGAACTACTCCCATACTGTAAGCGCCAATACAGCCAGCTAAATAAAAGATTATAACTATTGTAGGCTTAACTACTGATAGTCATGTGGTTAGCAAACGAAAGATTTTGTTGCAAAGTAAACAAAGTATTTTTATCTTAATAATATGACATACACCACAAAAAAGTATATAATCATTCGTGACATCCAGTTCCAAAAATTATATAATCATGGAGAATATTCAGTCTCCAAGTCGGATACGCCCAGATGGTCCGCTTTCGCTAACACTTCAAACCTCTAACCTCCATTAATGTTAACTACTCACTTCCAGCCTCCATCACTGCTGGCTGTTCGCCGGCCGCGGTGGTCTAGCGGTTCTAGGCGCGCGACTGCTACGGTCGCAGGTTCGAATCCTGCCTCGGGCATGGATGTGTGTGATATCCTTAGGTTAGTTACGTTTAAGTAGTTCTAAGTTCTAGGGGACTGATGACCACAGATGTTAAGTCCCATAGTGCTCAGAGCCATTTTTTGCTGGCTGTTCACCTCCAACTGCTAGTCCGACCAGCCACAGAGTCTCTTATAGAATGCACTCAGCGCCGTCAGAGTAATTAATGCAGAGCGCTACATAGCGCTGCCTCTATACCTGATAACCGCCTACATTTTTAAACCGGTATTCTTCCTGCTATAATATATCATGTCGGTTCATAAGTTCGTAATGTTTTTGTTTTGCATGTTGGTATTCCGGTTGCTATAGGTTTATTTACCGATTGCCATTTTTTATTTGTAGTTCTCTATAGCTATTTGAGTTTACACATTGTCATTTTGTCATTTGGAGGTAGTGAGTGGAGCTGTGGACGCTAGAAAATGGAGTGAAAAGTGGAGACATCGGAACATTTCTGACATATTCTTCTGTTTGAGTTCAGTAGAGGTGACAGCAGTGAAGGCAGCCAGAAACATTTGCGCTGCGTAGGGGGATAGTAACGTTGGACCGTGCACGGTAACAAAATGTTTTTTTTTTTTTTCGTTTTAAGGATGAAATTAAAGGCTCTCCACGTTCTGGAGGACCTTCGGGGTTTGACGAAGATCATTTAAACGCATTAAAGCACAACAGACTGGAATACTTTCTTTCAAATTCTGAAGGTGGCAGGGGTCAAATACAGGGAGCGAAAGGCTATTTACAATTTGTACAGAAACCAGATAGGTTACCGTGGTCTAGGGGTAGCGTCTTTGATTCATAATCAAAACATCTTCGGTCCCGGGTTCGATCCCCGCCACTCCCTAAATTTTGATAAATAATCAGCATAAGAAGTCAGCCTCATTCTGCCAACGGCCTTGTCAAAGAGGGCGGAGGAGCGGATAGAGGTTCAGGGCACTCTCTTGTCCTAGGGGTGGGAAATTGCCCCTAAAGGCGGAAGAATCAGCAATGATCAACGACATGAGGATGCAGAAGGCAATGGAAACCACTGCATTAAAGACACGTAACGTGTATCCACAGGACATGTGGCCTGTAATTGAAGAAGTGTCATGATGATCTCTCCATTGCCAAAAGATTCCGGAATAGCCCCCATTCGGATCTCCGGGAGAGGACTGGCAAGTGGGAGGTTACCATGAGAAAAAGATTGAATAATCAACGAAAGGATAACGTTCTACGAGTCGGGGCGTGGAATGTCAGAAGCTTGAACGTGGTAGGGAAACTAGAAAATCTGAAAAGGGAAACGCAAAGGCTCAATCTAGATATAGTAGGGGTCAGTGAAGTGAAGTGGAAGGAAGACAAGGATTTCTGGTCAGATGAGTATCGGGTAATAACAACAGCAGCAGAAAATGGTATAACAGGTGTAGGATTCGTTATGAATAGGAAGGTGGGGCAGAGGGTGTGTTACTGTGAACAGTTCAGTGACCGGGTTGTTCTAATCAGAATCGACAGCAGACCAACACCGAAAACGGTAGTTCAGGTATACATGCCGACGTTGCAAGCTGAGGAAGAACAGATAGATAAAGTGTATGAGGATACTGAAAGGGCAATGCAGTATGTAAAGGGGGACGAAAATCTAATAGTCATGGGCGACTGGAATGCAGTTGTAGGGGAAGGAGTAGAAGAAAAGGTTACAGGAGAATATGGGCTTGGGACAAGGAATGAAAGAGGAGAAAGACTAATTGAGTTCTGTAAGAAGTTTCAGCTAGTAATAGCGAATACCCTGTTCAAGAATCACAAGAGGAGCAGGTACACTTGGAAAAGGCAGGGAGATACGGGAAGATTTGAATTAGATTACATCATGGTCAGACAGAGATTCCGAAATCAGATACTGGATTGTAAGGCGTACCCAGGAGCAGATATAGACTCAGATCACAATATAGTAGTGATGAAGAGTAGGCTGAAGTTCAAGACATTAGTCAGAAAGAATCAATACGCAAAGAAGTGGGATACGGAAGGACTAAAGAGTGACGAGATACGTTTGAAGTTCTCTAACGCTATAGATACAGCAATAAGAAATGGTTCAAATGGCTCTGAGCACTATGGGACTCAACTGCTGAGGTCATTAGTCCCCTAGAACTTAGAACTAGTTAAACCTAACTAACCTAAGGACATCACAAACATCCATGCCCGAGGCAGGATTCGAACCTGCGACCGTAGCGGTCTTGCGGTTCCAGACTGCAGCGCCTTTAACCGCACGGCCACTTCGGCCGGCCTACAGCAATAAGGAATAGCGCAGTAAGCAGTACAGTTGAAGAGGAATGGACATCTCTAAAAAGGGCCATCACAGAAGTTGGGAAGGAAAACATAGGTACAAAGAAGGTAGCTGCGAAGAAACCATGGGTAACAGAAGAAGTACTTCAGTTGATTGATGAAAGGAGGAAGTACAAACATGTTCCGGGAAAATCAGGAATACAGAAATACAAGTCGCTGAGGAATGAAATAAATAGGAAGTGCAGGGAAGCTAAAACGAAATGGCTGCGGGAAAAATGTGAAGACATCGAAAAAGATATGATTGTCGGAAGAACAGACTCAGCATACAGGAAAGTCAAAACAACCTTTGGTGACATTAAAAGAAACGGTGGTAACATTAAGAGTTCAACGGGAATTCCACTGTTAAATGCAGAGGAGAGAGCAGATAGGTGGAAAGAATACATCGAAAACCTCTATGAGGGTGAAGATTTGTCTGATGTGATAGAACTAGAAACAGGAGTCGATTTAGAAGAGATGGGGGATCCAGTATTAGAATCTGAATTTAAAAGAGCTTTGGAGGACTTACGGTCAAATGAGGCAGAAG
The DNA here is from genome assembly GCF_021461385.2 of Schistocerca piceifrons. NCBI lineage: Eukaryota > Metazoa > Arthropoda > Insecta > Orthoptera > Acrididae > Schistocerca > Schistocerca piceifrons. The sequence goes on along the minus strand of NC_060139.1, from coordinate 123,608,710 downwards.
GGATAGATAACATTCCATCAGAATTTCTAAAATCATTGGGGGAAGTGGCAACAAAACGACTATTCACGTTGGTGTGTAGAATATATGAGTCTGGCGACATACCATCTGACTTTCGGAAAAGCATCATCCACACAATTCCGAAGACGGCAAGAGCTGACAAGTGCGAGAATTATCGCACAATCAGCTTAACAGCTCATGCATCGAAGCTGCTTACAAGAATAATATACAGAAGAATGGTTAAGAAAATTGAGAATGCGCTAGGTGACGATCAGTTTGGCTTTAGGAAAAGTAAAGGGACGAGAGAGGCAATTCAGACGTTACGGCTAATAATGGAAGCAAGGCTAAAGAAAAATCAAGACACTTTCATAGGATTTGTCGACCTGGAAAAAGCGTTCGACAATATAAAATGGTGCAAGCTGTTCGAGATTCTGAAAAAAGTAGGGGTAAGCTATAGGGAGAGACGGGTCATATACAATATGTACAACAACCAAGAGAGAATAATAAGAGTGGACGATCAAGAACGAAGTGCTCGTATTAAGAAGGGTGTAAGACAAGGCTGTAGCCTTTCGCCCCTACTCTTCAATTTGTACATCGAGGACGCAATGATGGAAATAAAAGAAAGGTTCAGGAGTGGAAATAAAATACAAGGTGAAAGGATATCAATGATACGATTCATGACATTGCTATCCTGAGTGAAAGTGAAGAAGAATTAAATGATCTGCTGAACGGAATGAACAGTCTAATGAGTACACAGTATGGTTTGAGAGTAAATCGGAGAAAGACGAAGGTAATGAGAAGCAGTAGAAATGAGAACAGAGAGGAACTTAACATCAGGATTGATGGTCACGAAGTCAATGAAGTTAAGGAATTCTGCTACCTAGGCAGTAAAATAACCAATGACGGACGGAGCAAGGAGGACATCAAAAGCAGACTCGCTATGGCAAAAAAGGCATTTCTGGCCAAGAGAAGTCTACTAATATCAAATACCGGCCTTAATTTGAGGAAGAAATTTCTGAGGATCTACGTCTGGAGTACAGCATTGTATGGTAGTGAAACATGGTCTGTGGGAAAACCGGAACAGAAGAGAATCGAAGCATTTGAGATGTGGTGCTATAGACGAATGTTGAAAATTAGGTGGACTGATAAGGTAAGGAATGAGGAGGTTCTACGCAGAATCGGAGAGGAAAGGAATATGTGGAAAACACTGATAAGGAGAAGGGACAGGATGATAGGACATCTGCTAAGACATGAGGGAATGACTTCCATGGTACTAGAGGGAGCTGTAGAGGGCAAAAACTGTAGAGGAAGACAGAGATTGGAATACGTCAAGCATATAATTGAGGACGTAGGTTGCAAGTGCTACTCTGAGATGAAGAGGTTAGCACAGGAAAGGAATTCGTGGTGGGCCGCATCAAACCAGTCAGTAGACTGATGACCAAAAAAAAAAAAACAGATGGCAGTTATAAGAGTCGAGAGGCATGAAAGGGAAGCAGTGGTTGGGAAGGGAGTGAGACAGGGCTGTAGCCTATCCCCGATGTTATTCAATCTGTATATTGAGTAAAGAAAACAGTAAAGGAAACAAAAGAAAAATTCGGAGTAGGAATTAAAATCCATGGAGAAGAAATAAAAACTTTGAGGTTCGCCGATGACATTGTAATTCTGTCAGAGATAGCAAAGGACCTGGAAGAGCAGCTGAACGGAATGGACAGTGTCTTGAAAGGAGGATATAAGATTAACATCAACAAAAGCAAAACGAGGATAATGGAATGTAGTCGAATTAAGTCGGGTGATGCTGCGGTAATTAGACTAGGAAATGAGACGCTTAAAGAAGCAAATGAATTTTGCTATTTGGGGAGCAAAATAACTGATGATGGTCGAAGTAGAGAGCATATAAAATGTAGACTGGCAATGGCAAGGAAAGCGTTTCTGAAGAAGAGATGCTTGTTAGCATCGAGTATAAATTTAAGTGTCAGGAAGTCTTTTCTGAAAGTATTTGTATGGAGTGTAGCCATGTATGCAAGTGAAACGTGAACGACAAATGGTTTAGACAAAAAGAGAATAGAAGCTTTCGAAATGTGGTGCTACAGAAGGATGCTGAAGATTAGATGGGTAGATCACATAACTAATGAGGAAGTATTGAATAGAATTGGGGAGAAGAGAAATTTGTGGCACAACTTGACTAGAAGAAGGGATTACCAATTTAGCATTGGAGGGCAGCATGGAGGGTAAAAATCGTGGAGGGAGACCAAGAGATGAATACACTAAACTGATTCAGAAGGATGTAGGTTGCAGTAGGTACTGGGAAATGAAGAAGCTTGCACAGGATAGAGTAGCATGGAGAGCTGCATCAAACCACTCTCTGGACTGAAGACCACAACAACAATGCACAATAATAGACATCAGTGTACTCGAGAACTGACAAATGTGGTGAACTGTATCGTTCTACCATCGTATGAAATTTGCATGCTGTGGGGAAGTTTCAATAATTGGATGTATGGATACCCACGCTCTCAGGCAAAATCACAAAAATCACCGATTGGCCATATATGCATCTCTGCTTGGCTCGTGAACAGCACCGATCATTCTTATGCTGTATCGTTACTGGTGATGAGAAATGGTGTCTTTATGGTGACGTAAGAAAAAGGGAGGATGGTTGAGCCCAAACAAAGCAGCAGCTCTCCGTATAAAGACCTGCGATCTTCCGCTGAAGATAGTTTTATGTGTCTGGTGGAATACCTGCGGTGTGGTGTATTACGGATTCCTTCCCTGAGGTATAACCATCACTGTTTATATTTATTGTCACATTTGAGACGTCTTGCAGATGAAATCCAAGAATAAATACCAGTAGGACTGCTTGAAGTTATGGTACTCCGCGATAACGCCCGCCTGTATTCTACTAGACTGAGGAAAAAAACTACGTATGAGTTGGATTGGGAAACCATTCCGCACTTACCTTATTCACCTGACCTTGCGTCCTCAGATTATCACCTTTTCCGCTCTCTATGCAGCAACCTTCAAGGAACTTCCCCTCCCCACGAAAATTCTCTCCGAACATGGTTCGATGAATTCTTCGCCGGTCGTTGTGGCCGAGCGGTTCTAGGCGCTTCATTCTGGAACCGCGCTGTTGCTACGACCGCAGTTTCGAATCCTGCCTCGTGCGTGTATGTGCGTGATGTCCTTAGGTTAGTTAGGTTTCAGTTGTTCTAAGTCTAGGGGACTGATGACCACAGATGTTAAGTCCCATAGTGCTCAGAGCCATTATTTTTATTTCGTAAGTTGCGTAATCGAAATTCATCCGAGCATTGACAGACTGTTGTAAGTAGTGAAATAGAATATATTATTGATATGTAAAGTTTCTGCTACGTACTGTGTTTATTAAAGTTATGGAACACGCTACATACTTGTACAGCAATCCACTATAAGCACAACAAACCAAATTTCATTATATTTTATCCTTCCCGATGTTGCAATTTTACTGCCCAACTTTTTTATGAAACAGCATAATCTAAATATGATATTTTAGTTTAAAATTCATTATTCTTTGGTAAAATCTGTCTTTTATGTATGAGAAACGATACTGAAGCACTTACTGCTTCTGTTTCTCCTTCGTGTAAATAATTTTTGCTATAGTTTGCAACTTTTTTGAAAAAAGTGTTTATTTGTTGTGAACTAGACCTGGACTGGTTTCCTATCTTAAACTTCCTGTTCCTGTGTTGTCAACGCAAGTAGTGTAGTTACTAAACGCTATCTGATAAAGATGTGTCACCAAAATTGTCTGAAACTGTTTAGCTGCATTTGAATAAACTTTTACCAAAATGTAAAATTTATAATAAGAAGGCTGTTCTGTGAAATTCTGTAATGTGCAGTTCAGTGAACAGTGTTCCAGTGTGTAACGTCACCGTACGTGACTTGAAATTTCAACACACAAGATTACTAGAATAAAAATGCTACGTTAAATTACGAAACGAGTTTTGAAGGAATAAATAACCCTAAATGTTTCTGTGAAAATGCCCTGTAATTTTACGACCGCAAACTGACTTAACAAATTTCCAAACACTGCATGATACCCACGCAAATGTAACACTGCATTGTGAGAATAAAACTGTCTGCATAAGAAATGAAATCTGAAATGAACTTCACCTAATCTGACCCTGCCATTAATATTAAAATGCAGCACCTAACTTCATTGATCTTACTGTCTTCACTGTAACGCAACTGGTCCTAACAAATTTTCGTGGCTTACCTGTGGCAACGGATCCTCAGTACCACTCGAAGTGATGCGTATACAAACACAGCGCAACAACAAATTAGTTGAAAGGACAGAAAGACTTATGCAGTGCAATGCAAGGACGTGCAACTGTTCTAACAAGGGAACCTCCCCATCGCACCCCCCTCAGATTTAATTATAAGTTGGCACAGTGGATAGGCCTTGAATAACTGAACACAGATCAAACGAGAAAACAGGAAGAAGTTGTGTGGAACTATGAGAAAAATAAGCAAACTATACAAAATGAGTAGTCCATGGACAACATAGGCAAAAACAAGGATAACGTGAGCATAGGTGAGCCGTGGTCCAGTGGTCAGCGTGAGCAGCTGCGGAACGAGAGGTCCTTGGTTCAAGTCTTCCTTCGAGCATAAAATTTTGTTTTTTATTTTCAGACAATCATCAAAGTTCAGGCACTCACACATAATCAACTTCGCTCTCCAAAATTCCAGGACATGTTCAGATTTGCTTGGACATATGCAGGATTTGACAGTCTACACACGGAAAAATTTGAAAACGTCAGAAACATTTGTTTTGACAGAGCACAGGGAAAAGTGTGCAACTGTGAAACTGTTGGATTCAATTGTTGCAGCTTATGTGACAGACTCTCATGTTTTCATCAATTTTTTGGGAGTAATTCTCACATCCACAAGAAAACCTAAATCGGACAATGTAGAAGAATCTTTTTACCCATTCGCCAAGTGTACAAGTTAGGTGGGTGGACAACATATTCCTATCATGTGACGCACATGCCCTCACCAGTGTCGTATAGAATATATCAGACGTGTTTTCCTGTGGAGGAATCGGTTGGCCTATGACCTTGCGATCAAATGTTTTCGGTTCCCATTGGAGAGGCACGTCCTTTCGTCTACTAATCGCACGGTTTTGCGATGCGCTCGCAAAACACAGACACTAAACTTATTACAGTGAACAGAGACGTCAATGAACGAATGGACAGATCATAACTTTGTGAAAATAAAGAATGTAAAATTTTCACTAGAGTAAAGACTTGAACCAAGGATCTCTTGTTCCGCAGCTGCTCACGCTAACCACGGGACCACGGCGCTCCTGAGCTCACATTATCCTAGATGTTGCCTATCGTTCACATGGACTACTCAGTTTGTATATTTTGCTTATTTTTTCCATAGTTCCATACAACTTCTTCCTGTTTTCTCGATTTATCTGTGTTCAGTTATTCAAGGCCTATCCACTGTGCCAACTTATAACTAAATCTGAGGGGGGTGCGATGAGGAGGTTCCCTTGTAAGAAGATAAAGCTTTGGCTTTAGCCACTAAGCTCTGCAGAGTGCAATGTGGCGACACACTTAACCAGAATGTAAACCTTCATGAGAGGTCGGTAGTACAATTTAAACTTCTTGAATAATTGAAAAGAAACTAACCTTTTTAAAGAACTATATTGTGAACAATGAGACTCATTCTTTGCAATTACAATGATCTTTACAGAAATCACTTCTTATTTAATATATGATTCTGCTGTGAAATTAATTATTGAACTAGTAAAGGAGTGGTGCATCGACAACTACCGAGTGCAACTCATGTGAAGTGATGACTTCACTTATTCATTTCTGAACAATGAAACTAATTAATCCAAACCAATAAAGAAAATCCTACTGAAACTTTCCAGTTTCCAAACACATCATACATTACGGGCAAGCAAGCAGTGCAGCAACAACAGTACCTGGAAATCTTCACTTACCCAATTAATCCTTACCAAATCATCTTCCCAAAATTCAACATCCTCTATATCTTTCTGACCAACACCCGACTCACTCACTAGCTTCACTTAGAATGCTACAGCAACAACAGTGCTGCTGACAACCAAAGATAACATTGTTTGTACTCAGAACCTCTGTGGCGTAACATACACTCCATTGAAAACCAATGTTTGAAAAATATCCCGTATACAGATTTTAAGTATGACACATCGAATGAAAAAAGAGCTTATATGACTCAGTTTGAAAAATATCCCGTACACAGATTTTAAGTATGACACATCGAATGAAAAAAGAGCTTATATCACTCTTCTTGAATACCAGAAACTAGCTTGAAACCTTATACGTTCCGCGACCTTCACGCACCACTCACCAGAATCATTTACAACTTCCTGATTATTAACTAGGTGTAAAGCGTCGACGAAATTTTGAGTCTCACAACAAAGCGAGAAACCTAGCTTGCTTAAGCATTCGTCATTCAAAGCAGATTCGATAATAGTTCTGTTTTATTACGCAAAAACTGTTCAGTCCTTACTTGCATCCTTTAGGTATTTTGATAATTGCTCATTACCACTATTTGAAATAATTACAGGAAGTAGGTCCACCGTATCGTTAGACGTTCGCAGTGAAAGACAGTTACTATTCCAGAGAACAGTAGCAGCGTACCATTTCGTATCCTTCAATGTGGCTCTTTATTTGAGATGCCATTTTCTTCCAGAGTTTTCTCCGTAATTCAAGGCAAAATCTCCGATATCTTGACCTAGACTCTAGAGCTTCGATAGTAACTATCAGAATGTGAACTCATTCCTTGTAACTGACACTGCCTTTATCCAAGTCTGCAGCAAGCTTAATGGATTTTAAAGCTTGACATCCTCTTCCTTTTACCGCTTATAACGAGAAAACTTTTGAGACACTTAATTTCCTGCTTACTTGTGTCTACCGACCTGCAGTATTTTAGAGACTACTTCTTCCCTCTTGAATCCTATTTAATACTTTTATTCAACAGGCTCGCGCTTTCGGCCAGTTATGACAGTCTTTAGTGATTGCACATTTTATACAACATTTTATGTTTGTTTTAAGGGGACAGGTTCATACAAAACACATGCTATTTAAAAGATGCACCAAATCCACAATTTTGAAGATACTGCAATGAAATTATGTACCATGATTTACTTGGAATTAACACATTGTTAATTTACTTGAATTATATATATTTTACTTTTTATGGAATTCAAAAATTTTATTTCCAAAAAATGATACACGTATCTTTTCCTCAGAAACTATTCAAGAGATCTCTATAAAATTTTCTCTTCTTAATCTATCGGGATATAGTAAGCTTCTCTCATGAGGATTTTTGAATATATCGAACAGGAGAATTTTATGGATTTGAGGTCCGCCAGTTATGCAAAACACCGTTTTTCTCAGTACCCAAACATGTTTCGGCACCACTGTGCCATCATCAGTGGGTTTTCGTTTTTATTTATTCCTTTACATTTGGTGAGCATGAATTTTCTGGACCACTTTTGTGTTAATTATTACCGGTAGCATGTCATGTTTTCATGCCGCAAGCACTTCCATTCTCTCCATCATGCTGAGATGTTGTGATGCGTACGTAGCTATAACAAGTATTTTCCACAAATAACGTAGTAAAACGCTTTTCACTACACCAGAACACAGTGTGATTGTGGTTCTTTAACAAACCACAATCACGTATCTGACACCACGTTTCTTGACAGATTCCTTAAAAATAATTTGCATACCACCTGCCTTCGTTCCACCATTAGAATCAGAGTATGTTTTACCGCAGTTATTACTCTTTACATCTTCTTCACTTTCTCCGCTAAGTGCACAGTTATGGCAGAACTTGCTCATAACTTGGACATCAAGTACCTTACTTGCGTCAATACGTACGACACTTGACACATCATATAATGATGTATACTCGCTTTTCATGAACGTAACATCATATGACACAGTAAGGTCTCTTCTAATATGACTGGAATCGTTTTTATCTAAAGAGCCATTTCCTGCAGTAGCTTCTACTGTATCTGCTATCATGCTGTCCTCACAAACTTCAGAAATTATGTCTTTCAGATCACAGTTTGGCACTGGCATGTTCGTTATGCCACACAATAAATTTACCCCTTCTCTCCTAACTCCAATGCACCTCAAAGCATAGGAAAACCTCGTATTAGCTTCATAATACCAGTTATTATACTTTGAAGTTTTGGATGAATTCTCAGCTACACAATCTGTGTATACAACATGCAGGTTGGCCACCAATACCACTCCCTTGCCATCATCTATAAACTGAATGTTATCTCCGCCACACGTCTTGAAAACACAAGAAAAAACTGCTGCAGTTAATAATTCAAGGTCAGTTAGTAAATCCAGAGTACTGAAAGTCACCTGTGTAGTATCCACTGTTCACCTCACCAACTTTTAATTGGTGCTGCTTGGAGTCAAGTTTACATTTTTAGCAAATGTTCTTAATTCTAACCTAACCTCACTTCTGGTTTGTTGCTGTTTCTCACGTCTTGCATTAACTAATTCCTGCAAACGCAATTTATACGGTTTTCTATGCACTCTTTGTGACAGTCGCATTTACTGAATGATGAAATAATCGAACACTTGCGTAAATCTCCATCAGCAGCACAAGACAAAATAAAAACTGCTTCTTCACAAACAAGGTTGCCGGCTTGTTATTGTTTCTAAAATACGGAACATGATCACAGATGATCTATAAAACCAAAAGGTATGTATCACAGCCTTCCAGCTGTATTCCGTGCAAGTTTTCTTGTAACTAACACACGGAATCGTTGTTACCCGAGCTAGTATTGAAGTGTTGCTTCAAGAACTCCACCGTAATGGCTCCCAATATTAGGCCACATCCCGCCGCCACACCTGCGACGTACTGACGCCCCTATACGTGAATACAAAATCATCATGGGAAATCGAAGCCTGCCAATCCACCAAGACATCGACGCTGCAAACACTTACGTCTTCCCCTACGAGAGTACGTACGGTATTGCCGACCATGATCGTCGAAGACCATAGGCGCGCAACCATAACAGGACTAGTGATTAGAAGCAAACGGGCTATAGAAATCTAGTCTGAAGATAGTGCAGGACATGCAGAGGTGTTTATTGTGGGCGAGAAGTGGTTGGAATTTGGTGATATGGTAGAAGATCATTATGAGGGAAGCTAAAGGAGGATGCAGAAGGGACGAAGCCTATTGCGATCAAGGATTTGGAGGGAGTGATAAGCAGAAAACATTGGCATAGGAGGGACTATTTTGTTGAGATGTAATGTTATAAATAATTTGGGGAAACGTGTTTTTTACCACCTGTGCCGTCGCCCAGACAACAGAATTTAGATGGTGAGGTTTGAGGTCACGCTCTATTGAAGTCACTGTGGAGGGAAGGTTTGGGTCATTGGGTGTCCCTGCCAACAGAGAGGCAGTGCACATGCTGCACTTGATAATGGAAGCAAGACTTAACATGCAAATTGGTGATAAAGAAGTGGACTAAGTTATGGAGTTCTGCTGCCTTGAAAACAAGATAACCAACGATGGACGAGGCAAGGAGGACGTAAACAGGTCATACGTGGTTAAAAGAAGTCTGCTAGTATCAAATGCTGGGCTTCATTTGAGGAAGGAATTTCTGAGAATGTGAGTTTGGAGCACAGCATTGTGTGGTAGTGAATCATGGACTATGGGCTATGGGGAAACCGAAAAAGAAGAGGATCGAAGAGTCTGAGGTATGGTGCTACGCACTTTTCTGCATTTTTTTCTTATTTGTGTTTTTATATCGTCCATTTGAGGTGTCTTTCCCATATTGGTGAAACGTTTCCATGGAGGGGTCTTACAGGTCCATCTTTAGAGTTTACTTTGAACTGGTTAAAGTTTCTGAATTTGGGTTTTGGACTCAAGCCCTCATGCCATGCCATGACGTGCTCCCATACATCAAACGCCGAGACGACTGCTGATACGTAAGTCCCATTTCGGTTGTGATCTCTAGGTCTCCAAAGACGAAAAGGGTGTTAATTCTTTCTCCATACTGAGGCTGTTATGATGACGACGAATGAGTCGTCGCCAATGTTGACTAGTGGGCAATGCTAAATAGAAACGTATAAATCACAGCAGGTTTGTCAGTAACGTCAATAAGGTGCTGGCTGCATGGTTTAGATCTGCAACGACTACAATAGTTAGAAGTCGTTGGTAAAAAATAATATATATTGTACTGAACTGGTTGTAAAGGATTCTTCTTGGCTGCATAAGTATAATTATAAACAGATAACTATTAAGGCCTCACTTAGGCCATACGTTACTAAGCGCCTTGTTAGAGGTTGCTTCCTATCAGCTGAAGGCTATGCTGCTTTACTAGTTGACGTCCCGAGCAAGAGTGGACGAGAGCTCGCCAGAAACTTGATACAAGCCGCAGAGCGGCGCTAGCGGCGCTGGTCGCGACTCTTGGGTCCAACGATACTAATACCGACCGCGGTCGATAACTGCAACCCCTAACAAGTGTGGTATCGAACGTTGATACCATAGAGGCAATTTTCACTCTCTGCAGTGCCTTATTAGCCGTTAATTTCTGAAAAATACTCATCTGTGCTTTTTCTCTGCTTAAAAGCACTTTTTTCTCTGCAGCATATGAAATAAAATAATTCTCTTGCCAAAAGTATTTAACCTTGCCGCATTAGAATTTTATTATAGATACTTACCTATGTGTTGATTGTACAATTAAATCAGGAGCTTCATTGGTCTTCAGCGAATGAAGCAATTAATTATTTAGTAACTTGAAGTGGTGTTTTACTAGCCCTCGGCGGTCCGCAACGCGGCTATATAAATAAGAGCGTGCGAGCTATAGTTGATTCAAATGGCTCTGAGCACTATGGGACTTAACTTCTGAGGTCATCAGTCCCCTAGAACTTAGAACTACTTAAACCTAACTAACCTAAGGACGTCACACACATCCATGCCCGAGTCAGGGTTCGAACCAACGATCGTAGCGGTCGCGAGGTTCCAGACTGTAGCGCCTAGAACCGCTCGGCCAGCCTGGGCTGCGCGAGCTAGAGTAAGGCCCCAGTTCTCTTCTAGATTCTAGATCGTGTCAGAAGCCGCGTCGCGTTTGTGCAGTTGCCAGGCACAGCCTTGGATGCCGTATTATGTAACTCGGTATGCACATAACAATGAGTTCGCATTGGGGTCAACAGTTAATAGCGGAATGACTCCAGTGATTTAGTGTCAGTTTGCGTATGTCGTATTTTCACGTGTCGCCACAGGACAGACTTTCTACCATTACTAGCGTCAACATTTGATGAGTAATAACATCAAATTTTGTCGAGCATTCACTTTTAACATTTAAATCGATAACAACTGTTGAACAGTTTCGTTATCTAAGGATAATAGGATCTGCACAATAGACTCTGAACAGCTCTGATACTACAATAGCTGATATGGGTAATCATTTGCCTGGAATTTTACGCTTTATCGCTTTCAGAATATAGTGAAAATTGTTATAGTTAACTGCATTTTCCTTGAATTCTAGGCAGCAACATGAATCCTCAGAGTAATGAACTTCAATAATCAATGACTTAAGTTCTCCATCAGAGTGCGCATAGTGAACTCTAATTGAAGGCATCACATTTTTGGTAATCACTTTCTGGTTGCCAGCATTTTAGTTAGAGAGCCCGTGTTGAGAACAGCAACAAATAATAGGAAATATAAAATAATATTTTCCACCCACCGCCCCACACTTTCTATGGTTTTACTCGAGGTACGTAGTAGAGGTCTGCAGGTGCAGGATTTCTTGAGGTCCTCATCGGTTGGAGGAATGTCACAATCTTCGCTTTTTTCCATTGATCTTGGAAGTAACCAAGATCTACACATTTGCTGAATATTTTTGTAATTAGTAACAGCAGTTTTCTCGGCGTTGTTTTAGGTATTTATTAATGATCTGGTCGAGGTCTGAAGCCGATTTATCCTTTCTGTTTTAATAATAGCATTGACTTCCTAAGGCGTCACTAATTGCTAGTGGTGTATTGTCTGTCTTCCTCGAAAGTTTTGAACTGTTTGCTCCACATTTCTCTTCCATATGCAGGCGAAAGTTTCGTTGATTGTCAGAGAGCGCCATGTGAGGCCTTTGCCATTTGCATCAGATCAACGTGGTTTCTCGGAATTTCGAGCGCTCTGACCAAGAACAAAGGAGTCTATCTTCTCTTCCCACCTTTCTCTTCTCAGCTCAGCCATTCTCTACCTTAATTTCACATTTTGTAAATTGAAGTTCGAGGAGGGGGAAAGGAAAGGAAAGGGAAGAAACTTCATCGGGATTTGACGCAGAATCAGCGGCGACGAGCAGAACTGTTTGCTAGACCAGGATTCGAACCCAGAATCTCCTGCTTATAAGTGCTTTGCATTAACCACTGCGCCATCTAGACCCAGTGTTTATAGCACTTGTGCAGACTATCTCAGCACACCTCCAGGCCGACCCACATTTAGACCTACAGTTCCCGTCTCGTTGGAGAGCGGCCCCATTTTCAGCCATTCTGCGCATCCCCCACCATTAACTGCTAGCAGCCAATAAGTCATCCTCTCTCCGAGCGGCTTGCCGCGAGTTACAAGCTAGACAGCGAGAATTTCTCTCCCGCATGCTGCGCTGTTGCCGTATTTCACGACAGTGCAGTTTCATTAAATGAGCGACAGAAGTATTCGTTCAGTTGTCGATGTTACACTCCTGGAAATTGAAATAAGAACACCGTGAATTCATTGTCCCAGGAAGGGGAAACTTTATTGACACATTCCTGGGGTCAGATACATCACATGATCACACTGACAGAACCACAGGCACATAGACACAGGCAACAGAGCATGCACAATGTCGGCACTAGTACAGTGTATATCCACCTTTCGCAGCAATGCAGGCTGCTATTCTCCCATGGAGACGATCGTAGAGATGCTGGATGTAGTCCTGTGGAACGGCTTGCCATGCCATTTCCACCTGGCGCCTCAGTTGGACCAGCGTTCGTGCTGGACGTGCAGACCGCGTGAGACGACGCTTCATCCAGTCCCAAACATGCTCAATGGGGGGCAGATCCGGAGATCTTGCTGGCCAGGGTAGTTGACTTACACCTTCTAGAGCACGTTGGGTGGCACGGGATACTTGCGGACGTGCATTGTCCTGTTGGAACAGCAAGTTCCCTCGCCGGTCTAGGAATGGTAGAACGATGGGTTCGATGACGGTTTGGATGTACCGCGCACTATTCAGTGTCCACTCGACGATCACCAGTGGTGTACGGCCAGTGTAGGAGATCGCTCCCCACACCATGACGCCGGGTGTTGGCCCTGTGTGCTTCGGTCGTATGCAGTCCTGATTGTGGCGCTCACCTGCACGGCGCCAAACACGCATACGACCATCATTGGCACCAAGGCAGAAGCGACTCTCATCGCTGAAGACGACACGTCTCCATTCGTCCCTCCATTCACGCCTGTCGCGACACCACTGGAGGCGGGCTGCACGATGTTGGGGCGTGAGCGGAAGACGGCCTAACGGTGTGCGGGACCGTAGCCCAGCTTCATGGAGACGGTTGCGAATGGTCCTCGCCGATACCCCAGGAGCAACAGTGTCCCTAATTTGCTGGGAAGTGGCGGTGCGGTCCCCTACGGCACTGCATAGGATCCTACGGTCTTGGCGTGCATCCGTGCGTCGCTGCGGTCCGGTCCCAGGTCGACGGGCACGTGCACCTTCCGCCGACCACTGGCGACAACATCGATGTACTGTGGAGACCTCACGCCCCACGTGTTGAGCAATTCGGCGGTACGTCCACCCGGCCTCCCGCATGCCCACTATACGCCCTCGCTCAAAGTCCGTCAACTGCACATACGGTTCACGTCCACGCTGTCGCGGCATGCTACCAGTGTTAAAGACTGCGATGGAGCTCCGTATGCCACGGCAAACTGGCTGACACTGACGGCGGCGGTGCACAAATGCTGCGCAGCTAGCGCCATTCGACGGCCAACACCGCGGTTCCTGGTGTGTCCGCTGTGCCGTGCGTGTGATCATTGCTTGTACAGCCCTCTCGCAGCGTCCGGAGCAAGTATGGTGGGTCTGACACACCGGTGTCAATGTGTTCTTTTTTCCATTTCCAGGAGTGTACTTTCTTGTAGCATTACAACTCTGAATGGGTATCTGTAAACGTTTTAGTGTGATTTCCAAATGAATGTACCAGGTGACGGCAATAAACGTGAATTTCCTCACAATCAACTTTAATTAACTTGTGGGTCTATGGAGTATCGTCTTAGTTGTGCGACTGGATTCGTGATTTCCTGTCAGGAAGGTCACAGTATGGACTCATCAACGTAAATCATTGAATAAAATGGAAGTGAGATCTGGCGTTTGCAAGTAAGTGTTGTAGGCCTTCTTCTCAACCTGATACGATAAACGATTTAGGAGGCAATCTGAGCAGTCCCCTTAGACTATTTGCAGATGATGCTGTGATTTACCGTCTTATAAAGTCATCAGATGATTAAAACAAATTAAAAAACGATTTACACAATATATCTGTATGGCGAGAAAAGTGGCAACTGACTCTAAATAATGTAAAGCCTGAAGTCATCCACATGAGTACTAAAAGGAATCGGTTAAATTTCGGTTTACAGTATAAAACACAGAAATCTAAAAGCTGTAAATTCAACTATTTACTTAGGTATTACAGTTACAAATAACTTAAATTGCAACGATCACATGGATAATGTTGTGTGGAAAGCAAAACAAAGAAGCGACTTATAAGCAGAACACTTAGAAAATGTAACAGATCTACTAAAGAGACTACTTACACCTCGCTTTTCTGCCCTCTTCTGGAATATTGGTGTCTGGAGTGGGATCCACAGCAGATCAAGATTACATCAAAAAGTTCGAAGGACGCAACTCGTTTTGCATAATAGGGGAGAAACTGCCACGGATATGATACGCGGATTGGGGTGGCAGGAGCTTCACATGAAACTCCAACTTTCTCCTCAGAGTATGAAAATACTTTTTTGGCGCCCATCTACATAGGAAGGAAAGATCGTCATAGTAAAATAAGAAAAATTAGAGCTCGCACGGAAAGATTAAAGTGTTCATGTTTTCCCGCACGCGGGAGTGGAACTGTAGAGAAATAACTTGAAGGTGGTTCGATGAACTCTCTGCCAGGCACCTAATTGTGAACTGCAGAGTAATCATGTAGATGTAGATGTAAATGCTTCACAAGAAGTTGAAGAGGTTTATGTCCTGCATTTATAACTTTTTCAAATGTGAGTCTGAAAACGAAACTTATATTTTTGACGTTTTGAAGACTCAAGGACGAAATGCACAAGCACGTGTCGGCGTGGGAACTGAACAGAGAACAGTAAACAAAAGTATCGGAGATGTAGAAACCTTAGGAGAATTTGTTTTCGTGCCGCTTGGAAAGCATCGAAATCGGAAGAGACCTGTAACACAAATAGATGATTTTCACAACGATATTTAAAGTGCTCCGTGTTTGAAATGTATGTAAGAAGGGAAAACTTGTTACAGACATGCCTGAGCAAATTCGGTTCAATGGCAGCGCTTCGTCAATGCAAAGAATTATAGAAGACATTGGTTTCAAAAATGGTAAGAACAGAATTTTTAATTGAAAGGTGACATAGAAGCAGCACGAATCACATCTCTTACAAAGATGCACATGACAGGAGGAGCAGATAGTTCTACAGTGTATTACCTTGATGATGAAACATAGGTGAATCAGAATCATTCCATGAATGCCTGCTGGAAAATGAGGGATGATACTGTCGACTTTGAAGTTCCCATAGGAAAAAGTTATGGAATACTTATTCTGCATGCTGGCTCTTCTTCTGATTTGATTTCTGAGAGTAAACTTGTATTTAGGTGTAAGAAAAACATAGCGACTACCATTCGGAAATTAACGCTATCCTTTTGAAGAAGTGGTTCACTGCACAGTTCTTGCCAGACCTTGCTTCGAAGTCGCTCACTGTAAGTACCACGCCAGTTATCATTCAGCTCTTAGAGAAAAGGCCAAGTACGAACACGAGGAAACGGGATATAGTTCTCTGCCTGAAAAATAAAAATATTCTGGACAATATAAGCCAGACTCGTACTGACCCTAAATTTACAATCAGATGGTTCGGACATGGAGTGCAGATGGTATTACGATGTAGACTCTGAGACAAAGTAAAGTAATAATCTTTCTTGGTTTTAAAGGCTCATGGTATAAAAATATTTCTGTCAACATATCCATTGCATACATAGTACTTGAGAACTTCCTAACTTTTATTGATTGGGAACATGTAGACTATGAAGTATTCAGACTATAATGTTCAAGAACAACTTAAGCTTTTCCCATCTTCTTGTATGCTCTAATTTATCGCGAGAATGCGGCCGGATAAATTCGTCAAAACCTCAAATATTTCGACAAGTAAACTCCTGTCATTTTCAAGGCACGAATTGGAAAATACGTCAAAATGAATGGGAGGGTTATCTGTCGAGATATCGGTAGTTTTCGACGTTAACGGTCAGCATTCCGTCGAGTTATTCACAGAAGATGGATCACAATGTGTTTTTCCGCTGTAATGCCGAACGAATTAGTCTAAACTCATAATGCCTGTTGACACCAAAAAATATAACATACCATCAATTTTTACGATTGTCTTTTCACTAGTCTTTGCTGCCAGTAATTATTTTTTATGCATAATGATTTACATTGAACTGTAATGAAACACACCCACATATGCACATTATACATCTTTAAAAATTATATGAAGTAGAAGCAGTTGTCAAATATAACTACTTCAGTTTGAGTTTGAAGTTTATTTTCATGTTATTACATTTTTACTTATAATATAGTCTAAATCGCAATAAATGGCAATTATTGCAAACATTTTCGATGACCTTGTCGTTAGACAATCGTTCTTTTGAGAGAAAATGTACTTGAGTTCTTCACAAAACTGTGTCAGCTGTTCTAGTCTTTCGACGTCACACAGACAGTTGCTGTGGAGCAGTGGACACAACCTCCAGATATGAAGTGACTTCTCTCGTACAGACGACTGATCGAAATCTTTTTTCAAATGTTTTATTCCCTCATAGATTTGAACGTATAATACGATGTACCGAAGGCAGTGGACCTGATTGTTGTCCGCAGCAACACAGTTCGGCAACTCAGACTTTTGTTTGTCTGCTCTCTACCGCCACGCATGCGCAGACCTCATCCCCTCCATGCTTCCCTATCGCCCCGCCCCTAAGCGCGGAAGCGCCGTCTTACGTGATGTGGGCTATAGTGCCACATATTCTCATTCCCCGTTCATGTCCTCCGTGCTCGCTACTTTGGGATTCCTGCATGAGGTCGAACGTAATTGCGCATTCTCTCTCAAGATGGTGGATTCACTGGACATCGAGGTTACCCAGTTACACGAATGTGGGGTGCCCATTATTTCAGATATGTCCAAAAGAACAGACGCCACAGATAATTAATTAACGTTGTCGTGGGTGAATCATCTTTTGACTCGTGGGTCTCGTGACGTCTGCCATCTCTTTCTGAACTGAATTACTTTTTTTTTCATCTTAAGTTAATTGACTGCAAAATAGTGTTTCATACACGTTTATGCACAAACGACTGCATTAGCATATGTCAGTGTCATTTGTTTAGTAGAATACAGATCCAGTAACAAGTAAAGAATATTGCTTCCGTTCCAGTTTAGAAATAAGACAGAGTAAAATGAATTTTAGTTTCTAATTAATTGTTGTAACATACAAAATAGAAAGTAAGGAAAAATATAACTCTCCCACTGCAGGTAACATCTTTGGTAATAGCACCCAGTAAGTTTGTAGAATTTTAGTTCTATAATATTATGCTTGGTAGATGCACAGCGGAATTTGTGTGTGTAGTT
The DNA here is from genome assembly GCF_021461385.2 of Schistocerca piceifrons. Lineage (NCBI taxonomy): Eukaryota > Metazoa > Arthropoda > Insecta > Orthoptera > Acrididae > Schistocerca > Schistocerca piceifrons. The sequence goes on along the minus strand of NC_060139.1, from coordinate 123,590,794 downwards.
GACATGGATTCGATAGCAATTATTACAGTAAGTGATGTGGTTACTGAACCGTGAATTTACTTTCAAAACTTTTTCTTAAGAATTTACTTTATTTACTAGTGATTCATCAAAAACATTAACACGTTTAATCACACTATGTGAGCGTGGAAGTAGTTGGTAACTGATGAAAACAAATCAAATTTCTTTCAACAAATGGAAATTTTTATTCCTAAAAGCCTTTTTTTTTATTTTAGAAGCAGATTTAAAATTGTAATCAGAAAGCACTCTCTAAATATCAAGTTACAATTTATTCAGAGGAGGAAAGAACAAATTTTTGACAATATGAGCTTTCGGCCTGAGAACCTTCGCGCGCCGTAGTCACGACCGCTCACAACAACCTCTGAAAGACTACACTGATGAAAATCTGCAACACACCAGATTACTTTAAACTAAAATTTTTAACAACTCACACAAGCACATAAACTATGCACCCCGTAGAAGGGATGGAAATGGTACAAAACACTAACATTAAAAAAAATGGCTCTGAGCACTATGGGACTCAACTGCTGAGGTCATTAGTCCCCTAGAACTTAGAACTAGTTAAACCTAACTAACCTAAGGACATCACAAACATCCATGCCCGAGGCAGGATTCGAACCTGCGACCGTAGCGGTCTTGCGGTTCCAGACTGCAGCGCCTTTAACCGCACGGCCACTTCGGCCGGCTAATATTAAAAGATTAACTTGTCACAGAATGTGCAACTTGATTTTTTAAAAAAAACTCTTGCGGTGGAAGGGTGGCAATTTTATATACTAAAATAACCATTTAAATAAAAACCCATGAAATGCAGTCTTACATAAAATATACAAGGTTGGCCAAACATGCTCTACATTACACATATACCGCCTCTCAAGATGATAGGCAAGATAGAAACATATTTCAGGAATTCGGTCGTTACACTTCAAGCAATAAATTCGTTAACACCGAATCCGACAAACATGACAGAGGCAGCTATTAATGTACGGCAGACCTGACAGACAGACACTAACTGCCTAACAAATGCAGACGGGAGACAGACCAGCAAGCTGGGGACGAGAGACTGACCAAGAAAACAAGTAGAATTTGACAAGTAAATGAAGCAACGTATCACGAATCACTTAACTTCTAATAAATTGCGATGTCTGGCGAAGACCTGGCGCAGCACCCCCAAAACGCTCTCCCGAACCGCCCGCTGCCAGCCACTTCAATGGACGCAGGAAGGCGCGCCGATCTCCCGTCTCACGGCGTCGCATCTCGCACCGGCCAGACCGATGTCGTGGGTTGACTCCTGTTGCTCTCGTGTCGGCCGCGAAGCCACTACCCCTCGCTATACGGCGCGACCCACTGGACTCACGTGGCGACCTCACATGCGCCGACGCTCAAGACGGACAAGTCATCTCGTGTCTCAGTGCGCGACCGACCAACCGATCGATCCAACCGCCAATGACCTTTGCCCGACCAACTCGAGCAGACTGGCGGCCTAACGCGCAGACTCAGATACAGGAACTCAGCCCCGACCGGGCGACCACTAGCTGAACTCTGTTGCTGGCAGAGTGGCAAGACTCTCATTTTCTGGCTTTAAAGTTTGATCCAAACGACAGGCATACTAGCACTCCGAACGACAGACAGACACTAACTGCCGCACAAATGCGAGCGAGAGACAGACCAGCAACTGGTGACGAGTGACTGACTCAGACTCACTCCGACTGACCAACTGCCACTGGCGAACTTATAGCGCCCCTTAAATTCACGTGAACAGTCAACCTTTCCCCTTTCCCACCAGAGGGAGACACCAAAGCTGCGGTTGCCACAGCAGCGCCACTGCCAGAAACGGAGGGCGACTGCTTCACACAATGCGCTGCGGCGCACTCTTCAAAACAGCAAATTTTTCCACGGCTTAGTTAGAAGACGTTGAGTACATTCATGCTTAGACCCTTGGTTTCAGAAAATTTTCTCAATCAATTGAAGTGATACACTCATTTATACACTGACAGAAAAAAACTGCAACACCAAAAATTAGTTAATGTAGAGTAATTAAATTTCGGGAATAGACTTGTATAGGTAACATTTGTGATTCACATTACAAGATCAATGGTTAGCGAATGAGTAAGTACGAAACACGACATCGCAAAATGTGAAATGCTGGCACATTCAAAACCGGTGTAACCGCCAGAATGCCTAATTAAAGCATGCAAACATGCAAACGTTGTGTTGTACAGATGCCAGGTGTCAGTTTGCGGAATGGAGTTCCATGCTTGTTGCACTTTTTTCGTCAGCACAGAGACGGTTAATGCTGTTTGTGGACGAGATAGGAACTGTCGTCCGATGACGTCCCTTATGTGTTCGACTGGAGGCAGATCTGGTGATGGAGCTGGCTGAGGCAACATGTCGACAGTCTGTAGAGCATGTTGGGTTCAAATGTTCAAATGTGTGTGAAATCTTATGGGACTTAAGTGCTAAGGTCATCAGTCCCTAAGCTTACACATTACTTAACCTAAATTATCCTAAGGACAAACACACACGCACCCATGCCCGAGGGAGGACTCGAAACTCCGCCGGGACCGCATGTTGGGTTACAACAGCGGTACGTGGGCGAGCGTTATGGAAAACACCCCATGGTATGCTGTTCATGAATTGCAGCACGACAGGTCGAATCACCAGATTGACATACAGATTTGCAGTCAGGGTGCGTGGAATAACCACGAGAGCGTCTCTGCTGTCATACGAAATTGGACCCCAGACCATAAATCCAGGTGTAGGTCCAGTTGTGTCTAGCATGCAGAAAGGTTGGTTGCAGGACCTCAACTGACCTCCTTCCAACCAACACACGGCCATCGCTGACACCGAGGGAGAAACAGCTTTCATCACAAAACATAACAGACCTCCACCTTGCCCTCCAACGAGCTCTCACTTGCCACCGCATCAATCGTTAATGGCGATGCTTTGGGGTCAGTGGAATGCACGTTAAAGGGAGTGTGGCTAAGAGCTGTCCTTGAAGTAAATTATTTGTCACAGTTCTCTGTGTCACTGTGGTGCCAACTGCTGCTCAAATTGCTGCTGCAGATTCAGTACGACGCACCAGAGCCGTACGTCCAACTCGATGGTCTTTCCTCCCGACGGTGCCACGTGGCCTTCCGGAGATCGGTCTTCTTGCGATCGTACATTCTCGTGACCAGCATTGACTGTAATCATGTGCAGTTGCCACATTCCTGCCAAGACTTCCGCATTGTTGCAGAAGGAACATGCAGCTTCTCGTAGCCCTATTATACCCCTCTTCCAAAGTCAGTAGGGTGTTGGTAATGGCGTCATTGTCGCTTAAACGTATTCTTGAGTAATATCAAAACACCACACCGAGTCCCAAAGGTAACTAACGCTCACGACCGGTACAGCGTGTATTTCGAAGAATCCTGGCCTGCATTCTCACACCTGCGTTACTAGCGACACTCTTACGAGACTGGCCCGAAACCTGAACAGATATCGTCTTTGATATGTAGAAACAGCCAACCAACTGTCGTTCTATTCGCACAACTCCTTGGGGTTGCGATTTTTTTTCCGTCAGCGTATAAATCAAGAAGGCTTCTGTCGAATTACACACATGGAATGTATAAACGTTGTTGACTCGAGGACAGGGTCTCTTAAAAGGAAAGCTATAATTTATTTATAATCAGATTTGTTTTTACAATATGTTTTGAGAGCAATATGCTCTCCTAAAGTTGGACTGGTTGTATTGTTACTGCTATCACTTGGGAATGGCGTAACAGGCCGAAATCCCGCTCGTGGTGAACAAACACATTTTTAATGGACTGGTTTGGAATGTTGTTTCTAAGGCTGTCAGAGTCTGTCATCAGTCGATGTTCCTGGAAGTTACTGGAAATCGAGAAACCCTGAATCAGCACTACTAGAATTTGTTACAAGTTCAGTGGGCTGTTCAGAAAAAAAAGTGATAAGAATAGCCTTTAACAATCGTGAGTTAAACGACCGAAATATTTGAGGACATACCAGCATTTAGTGAACAGCAGATTTTCCTTTTATTCTCAAATGTATTTATGTATAAAATTTGTATTATGAGTATGTAAATACATGACTTGACGAATTCATGCTCTCTTCATTGTCATCTCTCCGCGGATACGTTTACTCGCTGGGAAGATTTTCTGCCTCCGTCAAACAATGGTGATCGATTCCATGCATGTGCTTTGGCTTTCACCTGGTCGATCATAAACCAGTTATTTCCTAAAACAATAATGATATGTAAGGCATCAGCACGTTCTGTTTCAAGTAAGTTCTAAAGTTTTTCAACATAATATATCTCTTCTTTCATTTATAACCGTCGACAGTCTTCCTCCTGTATTTGCTCCTATTGCTAATAGAAAGCTTCTAATTCTGGCGCTCAGTTTCTCGGCTCCTGTCTAAAATTCGTTCTTTTTCCCAAAAAATTTAGTGTTGCACATACAGGCGTGGGCACAATATGGAAACACTAATAATAAAACACATTACCATACCTAACACTGTGTAGAAAAACCATTAGCATTCGAAGCAGCTCCCAGTCGCCTCGGAACGATTAACACAGGTCCTGTATCGTTTTCTAAGGAATCTTATACCATTCTCCTCGAAAAACAGCGGCAAGCTCAGGTAACGATGATGGAGGTGGATAGCGATCACCCACTCTTCTCTCCAAAGTAGATCAGGAAGGCTCAACAGTGCTGAGATTTGGAGACTGTGGCGGCCAGGGGAAAATGCGACATTTTATTCTTGTGCTCTCAAAACCACTATCGGAGTATGCGAACTGTGTAAACAGGAGCCGCGTCATCTTGGAAGACGACCTCACCGCTGAGGAATAAACATTGTACCATGGGGTAGACATGATCAACCAAACTGATTGGCAGTAACACGACTTTGGGGCCCATGGAGTAACACGATTTGGCTGCCATGTTTGACTCCCAGGACGTAAACTCGGCCAGAAGTTGGAAACAGTGTGAAACAAGACTCACCGAACCAAACTGACTTTCTTCCATTGTTCCATAGTCCAGGTGCCACATTTTTCTGTTCTGTGCATTTCCATCACTGATTAGCGGTTGTTGGGAACGTATCTCGCCCTGCAATTCCCTGTTTGTGGTGCTCCCTTCACGTTGTTTTGGTGTTAGGTTTCGAGAGTGCGGTCCTGAGTACTGCACTGATTTCTGCAGGTCTCGTCCTCTTATTTTTCTTTACAATCCTCTTCAATAAACGTCCATCACGATCACACAACATAAATTTTCACCCACGTTGTGGCTTAGTGAATAATGTGTCTCCGCTTTTCCTGTATGAGGTATAAGTCTTCGTTAAGATGCCTCTTGAAACACCAAACACTTCGGCTACTTTGGCCACGGAAGCACACATCATACGTTCACCAACAATTTGCCCACGTTCGAATTCACTTAGCTCCGACACAACGCACTAACTACGCGGAACACTGTTCTGATCACGACAGAAACTTGCAGCGTATTCAGGACATTGGACAGGTGCCGTTCTTGGTCAAATACACACTTATAGAAACATTTTGGATCACCTCGGTTCACAGAGTTCCGGAACCTGTACGGTAAATTAGAATAGAGATCAACATAAATATCATTTCCGCCCTTCTTATTGCTCACAAAAACCACATATTGTACCACCACACAGCGAGACCTTCAGAGGTGGAGGCCCAGGTTGCTGTACACACTAGTACCTCTAATAAACAGTAGCACGTCCTCTTGCATTGATACACGCCTGTATTCGTCGTGGCATATTATCCACAAGTTCATCAAGGCACCGTTGATCCAGATTGTCCCACTCCTCTACGGCGATTGGGTGATTGGTGGGTCACGTCGTCCATAAACAGTCCTTTTCAATCTATCCCAGGCATGTTCGATAGGGTGCATGTCTAGAGAACATGCTGCCCCCTCTAGTCGAGTGATATCGTTATACTGAAAGAAGTCATTCACATAATGTGTACGATGTGGGCGCGAATTATCGTCCATGAAGACTAATGCCTCGCCAGTATGCTGAAGATATGGTTACACCCTCGGTCGGAGGATGGCATTCACGTATCGTTAACGGCGCCTTCCATGACCACCAGTGGCGTACATCGGCCCCACATAATATCACCCCAAAACAGCAGGGAACTTCCACCTTGCTGCACTCGCTGGACAATGTGTCTAAGGCGTTCAGCCTGACTGGGTTGCCTCCAAACACGTCTCCGACGATTGTGTGGTTGAAGGCATGTGCGACACTCATCGGTAAAGAGAATGTGATGGCAAGCCTGAGAGGTCCGTTCGGCATGTTATTGGGCCCATCTGTACCGCACTGCATCGTGTCGTGGTTGCAAAGATGTAGCTCGCTATGGACGTCGGGAGTGAAGTTGCGCATCATGCAGCCTATTGCGCACAGTTTCAGTCGTAACAGGACGTCCAGTGACTGTACGAAAAGCATTATTCAACATGGTGGCGTTGCTGTCAGGGTTCCTTCGATCCATAATCCGTAGGTAGCGGCCATCCACTGCAGTAGTAGCATAGCGAGGCATGTCATCGACAGTTCCTGTCTCTCTGTATCTCCTCCATGTCCGAACAACATCGCTTTGGTTCACTCCGAGACGCCTGGACACTTCCCTTGCTGAGAGCCCTTACTGGCACAAAGTAACAATGCAGACGCGATCAAATCTTGGTATTGACCGTCTAGCCACGGTTGAACTACAGACAACACTAGCCGTGCACCTCTTTTCTCGTGGAATGACTGGAACTGATCGGCTGTCGGACCCCCTCCGACTAATAGGCGCTACTCATGCGTGGTTGTTTACAACTTTGGGCGGGTTGAGTGACATCTCGGAACAGTCAGAGGGACTGTATCTGTGATACAATACCCAGAGTCAACGTCTATCTTCAGGAGTTATGGGAACCGAGGTGATGCAAGACTTTTTTTAATATGTATACGACAGCGCAACGTGCAGGTTTGGCTAGCATCGGCATTACATTTACGCATTTCTTGCGGTATTTTCATATTTCTGTGCAGCCTCTGTAGATTCAGTATTAATGTACACACCACCAAAGAAAACTATTGCTTTTGCTTGACAAATGGCAGCTGGCTTCGAGCTATCTTATGCGAGTAATACCTGAGCAAATAAATTTTGTTCTTGTCTTGACTGCTACATTTTCTCGAAAGTGATAGTTGCGGTGGTCCGCCCTGCCGTCTCACTGCCTGTCTTGGGGTCACTGGCCCGCGACGTCTCCCTATCAGTGTAATCTGTGACATGAGAACCATCTACTTAGGGATACTGATCTAAATAACCTAACTTCTTTAGTGAATGAATGTATTTCAAAAAAATGGTTCAAATGGCTCTGAGCACTGTGGGACTTAACATCTGAAGTCATCAGTCCCCTAGAACTTAGAACTACTTAAACCTAACTAACCTAAGGACATCAAAAACATCCATGAACGAGGCAGGATTCGAACCTGTGACCGTAGCAGCAGCGCGGTTCCGGACTGGAGCGCCTAGAACCGCTCGGTCACCGCGGCCGGCTGCCATTCAGAAGCTCATCATCAATTACGCGCGAGCAAGCAATGCAGAGACAACATTTATGTGCCTATATTCACACTTCTGAAAAAAGACTTTACAAAACCATATTTCTAAAAGTCAAGATCCTCCGCGTTTACAGCTCTGTGTTCCGCTAGTTATTCCTAGACCGCTCAGCAGCGTAACACCAGACTCAGTCACTTAATACTCTCGAATGTTACACTGGCAACGTCAATACTTCTGATAACCAAATAGCACACTGCTCCCACTCCGAACATATCGACTGTTGAAGACTTCTGTCTGAGAAATATCCAATACACAAGTATGTAGTGTGACTCATCAAATAAAAAGAGAACTCACATCACTCTCCTCGAATACCAAAAATAAGCTAGAAACTTACAAAGTATACCAGGCAATTAGATACGAATGGGGAATCATACTAGGGACGATATGGGCAGCAAACGGGGAAATCCACTGACAGAAGCAAGTTAGGCAAGGGCAAGCAGTTATGACCCAACGCCTGGAAAGGAGCATTTAGAAAATGGTGAAGCTCGTCATCTGTTCAAGTACCTGTTCGTGAACGTCGATGGAAAGTAGTTGAAGGAGGGTGAAACCATGAATAGGCGGCAAGGCGTTGGACACCCATGTCTTATCACGGAACATTTAGTTCGTAGGCAGGTCCACGGTGCCATCTATAACAAATCTGACGACAGAGAACAGTACTGGTGCAGTGACACCTATTTCGAAGCACACCAAGGGGCGCACATTGTTCAATATGCGCTTCACAATTACTATTGCATTTGACATGAGGTCATCTAAGTTGGACCATGGTCAAAGGAAACGTGTCGCCTGGTCGGATGAAACAGGTAGCGTTTCTTGTTACACTAGGCAGATGGTGGTGTCCGGAAACGCTGTCATCCTGGCGAACGGCTGCGTAATACAAGTTCCGAATCACAGACACAGATGGGTGGAGGCAGTGTTATGCTATGGGAGACATTCAGCCGGGCCCCCATGCGACCTGAGATAATAATCGAAGGCACCATGACACCTGCGGACTACGTAAACGTTATTACGGACCACCTGCATCCATTCACACTCGGCGACTGGCACGACAGTGATGGCAACTTCCAACAGGATAACTGTCCATGTGACAAGGCTAGTATCGTGCTACAGTGATTTGAGGAGCGTGATAGTGGACTCACTTTGTTATGTTGGGAACCGAATTAACCCGACCTGATGCCGCGACGCGAGGCAGTTGAAAGACCAAGAGGCAGTCAGCAAGCAGTATCGGTGCTCTGTGGTAGCGGTCTTCATTACAGCATGGTCCAGGGAAGAATCATGGGGAAACTGGAAGATGGATGAAGTGTAAAGAGTGTACCCCAGGAGTTTGGTGCTGGTAACTGCATTGTTTCATGCGCGTGGGAAGCGTTGGCAACCACAGGCACTGCTACCCAGAGGAGGAGAGGTGGACGATCATTGCCAATGACAACAGCAGGTGATCGCTACAGTGTCCAACAGGCAATAAGGAACCCACGTCAAACAGCGATTGAAATCACCTCCATATTTAACATGAATGCAAGGTACGCTACATCATCAAAACTAGACATGATTGTCTTAATGGGATTTCCGCGATCGTTCATTAAATAAAAGGATGGCATTTCAGTCTTTGATCGCTTTGAATAAGAAGACTTGGCGTGGCGTTGTATACGTTCTGACGTAGGGAAATCGTCTCCACCACCAATCAAAACAAAGAAGAGGAAACGCACATTTTCGAAAGAATATCTACATTTTAATTATATTTTTAAGTTTCTTTATAAAGAAATTTTAAATTAGTGTAAATTATTTCGGTTCATGGCCCACTCAAAAAAAGATTACTCATGTGTTACTACTTTAAAAATTGTTTTATTAAAAAGTATATTCACCATTAATATGTACGGTGAAATAATAACATATGCACAATTCTTATAGGTAGAGGGCACTTTTTACTGTTACCAATCAGGTTTCTCTAAAACTGCGATATAAGGCTTTAACAGATTAAAATTGGCTTTAGTTATGACAGCGAACCGATAGTTCTGTACTGACAAGTTACTCTGTAACCGTAATATATGGTATGTTGGCATTTAATACGTTCCAAACTTTCTTTTTGTAAACTAAGATGTTTCTATCACTAACTGTATCTCTCTTGTTGATTATATTTTTAACTTTGTCTAACAGATCTGAAGATGGGCAGTTAGCCTGAAACCGGTCATTGAAAATGTGGTGTCACCGCCAGACACCACACTTGCTAGGTGGTAGCTTTAAATCGGCCGCGGTCCATTAGTACATGTCGGACCCGCGTGTCGCCATTGTCAGGGATCGCAGACCGAGCGCCACCACAAGGCAGGTCTCGAGAGACTGACTAGCACTCGCCCCAGTTGTACGGACGACGTAACTAGCGACTATACTGACGAAGCCTCGCTCCTTTGCCGAGCCGATAGTTAGAATAGCCTTCAGCTAAGTCAATGGCTACGACCTAGCACGGCGCCATTAGTAACATTGCATGTATCTATAGTCTCACTTGTATCGCCACAATCTCCAGATGTACCAAAAGGATGGATTAAAGTTAAGTATTCCAGAAGCTACGTACTTTTCTTTATAGCATTCATTACGTATCCTGTTTCGGACCTCACGCCATCCAGCTTTAGCTTAGCGCGTGCCTTTCGGCTTCCTCTCATTGTGTCTAGGCTGTCTTGTCTAGACACAATAGAAAATAAAAAATACCGATCAAAGACTGAAATGCCATGTTTTTATTTAAGCTATATCACGTTGTACAGTAGCACGGCGACGGCATGGCGGTGGTCTAGTACGTTGTGATCCTTTCACACCTGCACTTCTGCGGCGCCGTTTGTGATGGTACCTAGAGCACAGCGATTGGACCAACGAGGATTGGAGTCGCGTGCTCTTCTCGGAAGACAACAGATTGCCTGGCTTGCGTACCAAAATAAATGTCGAAAGGGGGAACACGTAATGGACCAACGAACATGGTCGAACATAATCGTTCTGGTGTTTCAGGTGTTATGATGCGAGGAGGCATAATGCTACATGGGCCTATTGACCTCCGAATCCTTGAACGCGGTACACTCACGGTTCAACATTATAGCAACACTAAATCCTTCCCCATGTGCGTCATTTCAGGGATGCATTCGGCCCTGATTTCATTTTTATGGATGACAATGTGCGACCTCATCGAAGAGCGCAAGTGAAGGGGCTCTTGTAAGGACAGGATGTTTAGTGAATGAGCTGGCGTGCCCGTTCCCCTGACTTAAATCCCGTCGAACACGTGTGGGAAGCGTTGGAGAGACGTACTGCAGCCCGTCCACATGGTCCAACGACCATCCAACAGTTTTCAACCGTGCTGCTGGCGTGATGGAACGCCCTGTCACAAGAACTCCCTGCCAATCCTGTGGCCAGGATGGGAAAATGGAAATGAGCGTTTGGCGTCATTGGCCGGAAGGCCCCTTGTAGGGCAGGTCCGGCCGCCTTGGTGCAGGTCTTATTACATTCGACGCCACATTGTGTGACCTGCGCACCAGATGGGGATGAAATGATGATGAAGACAGCACAACACCCATTCCCTGAGCGCAAAACATTCCCGAACCAGCCGGGAATCGAATCCGGGCCCGTAGGACGGCAATCCGTTACGCTGACCACTCAGCTATCGGGGCGGAAGCCAGCATGGGAGAATCTTGCAGAGCATCCACTTCCGTTCTTCGTGATCACACAATCCTTTAAGAACCAATCTCTGTTGGTCCATCACGGCCAGAGGACATCAGCTGGTACGTACTTTTCAATGTCAATAAACTTTACCAAGAGCCCGTACACTTTAAGATATTTTATTTTATTCTGAAAGCAACCAGTTTCGGCAATTCATTTTGCCATTTTCAGGCCCCATACGCTTTTCTTCAAATCAACAATCTTATCGTATAGCGCCATAAGACTGGCTATCATGAATTCCAGTCGTTGTACATACACATGCTTCATACGAAGACGTGACAGCAACAGCCTGAAGATGGCAAAATGAATTGCCGAAACTGGTACCTTTCAGAATAAAATAAAATATCTTAAAGTGTATAGCTGTTGGTAAAGTTTACTGACGTTGGAAAATTTTAAGAACCATGTCCCGCCTTTCGTAACTTCCAAGAGACCATCATAAATCGTAGTAACTTCAGTGCTACTATTATCTTTGAACAGAAGTATCATTTCTGTTTGTCTCATTGCGTATTTGTTTCAGTTATCTTCTGTTGGAACACGTGAGGCAATACTGAACCTACGACTTATCTTAGAAAATAGATTAAGGAAAGGCAAACCTACGTTTCTAGCATTTGTAGACTTAGAGACAGGTTTTGACAATGTTGACTGGAATTAAATCGGGTGATGCTGCGAGAATTAGGTTAGGAGATTAGATGTTTAAAGTAGTAAATGAGTTTTGCTATTTTGGGAGCAAAAGAACTGATGATGGTCGAAGTAGACAGGATATAAAATGTAGACTGGCAATGGCAAGGAGAGCGTTTCTGAAGAAGAGAAATTTGTTAACATCGAGTATAGAATTAAGTGTCACGAATTCGTTTCTGAAAGTATTTGTATGGAGTGTAGCCATGTATGAAAGTGAAACGTGGACGATAAATAGTTTAGACAAGAAGAGAATAGAAGTTTTCGAAATGTGGTGCTATAGACGAATGCTGAAGATTAGATGGGTAGATCACATAACTAATGACTAGGTATTGAATAGAATTGGAGAGAAGAGAAATTTGTGGCACAACTTGACAAGAAGAAGGGATCGCTTGGTAGGGCATATTCTGAGGCATCAAGGGATCACCAATTTAGTATTGGAGGGCAGCGCGAAGGGTAAAAATCGTAGAGGAAGACCAAGAGATGAATACTCTAAACAGATTCAGAAGGATGTAGGTTGCAGTAGGTACTGTGAGATGAAGAATCTTGCACAGGATAGAGTAGCATGGAGAGCTGCATCAAACCAGTCTCTGGACTGAAGACCACAACAACAACGACAACATCTGTGCTGTACTGTAGCAGTTCTTTCTGTCTATGGTCCAAGTTTCGTCGGACTATGTTACTTAGCAGTGACACATCATGAGAACGTTACTTTCGTACTTAAGTTTCACATACCAGTGCATTTCAACAATTTCTTATTAAAATGCTCTATACGTGGCACAGACTGCGAACTTCTCTAGCAGTTACTTTTCTCATGGTGCCCCTGCGCTCGGCGCGCGGAGCGGTGTGACAAGTGAAACGCCGCAGCCCGTCCTCCACCCCCTTTCCCCTCAGGACAAGCTCTGCTGCTGGGCTCATCTGCAGTGCAGCGCAGGCACTTGAGGCGCGACATTAAAATGAGCCACCGGAGCCCATGTTTATAAATGAGGCTCCCTGACCTGGAAAAGCGATACTTCGCCTCCGACGTACGTACCACACCACGCCCTGCCCTCGCAACACGCCCTCCCAAGAACTGACAGTTCCACCCACGCATACTGTACAGCTGTCAGCTGTCCCTCAGTGTCTCGAAGCCACTTCCCTCCACCTCTCTTCACGAGAAAAAAGAAGCCACTATTCTTTCTTGTTTGTGAAGTGCGGAAATTACATTCTTCTTATAAAACTATGTTAACCAGACACAGTTAGACTGCCAGAATGAGATTTTCACTCTGCAGCGGAGTGTGCGCTGATATGAAACTTCCTGGCAGATTAAAACTGTGTGCCCGACCGAGACTCGAACTCGGGACCTTTGCCTTTCGCGGGCAAGTGCTCTACCAACTGAGCTACCCAAGCACGACTCACGCCCCGTCCTCACAGCTTTACTTCTGCCAGTACCCCGCGAAAGGCAAAGGTCCCGAGTTCGAGTCTCGGTCGGGCACACAGTTTTAATATGCCAGGAAGTTTCACAGTTATACTGGCTTATCTCATCTTTACTTGATGATCAACTCAATCCTCGATGGCGCTTTGAATGTCTCCAAAGTTGTAACTGATGAGTTTGCGTCTTGAATAAGTAGAGTAATTTCGATGTGCTTTGTTCTTCCTTCATTGTGTGTTTTCTGTATTTTTTATGCCCTAATGTTACAGTTTTACACTACTGGCCATTAAAATCGCTACACCACGATGATGACGTGCTACAGACGCGAAATTTAACCGACAGGAACAAGATGCTGCGATATGATTAGCTTTTCAGAGCATTCACACAAGGGTGGCGCCGGTGGCGACACCTACAACGTGCTGACATGAGGAAAGTTTCCAACCAATTTCTCATACACAAACAGCAGTTGACCGGCGTTGGCTGGTGAAACGTTGTTGTGATGCCTCGTGTAAGGAGGAGAAATGCGTACTATCACGTTTCCGACTTTGATAAAGGTCGGATTGTAGCCTATCGCGATTGCGGTTTATCGCATCGTGACATTGCTGTTCGCGTTGGTCTAGATCCAATGACTGTTAGCAGAATATGGAATCGGTAGGTTCAGGAGGGATCCCAACGGCCTCGTATCCCTAGCAGTCAAGATGACAGCCATCTTATCCGCATGGCTGTAAGGGATCGTGCAGCCACGTCTCTATCGCTGAGTCAACAGATGGGGACGTTAGCAAGACAACAACTATCTGCACGAACAGTTCGACGAAGTTTGCAGCAGCATGAACTATCAGCTCGGAGACCGTGGCTGCGGTTACCCTTGACGCTGCATGACAGGCAGGAGCGCCTGCGATGGTGTACTCAACGACGAACCTGGGTGCACCAATGGCAAAACATCATTTTTTAGGATGAATCCAGGTTCAGTTTACAGCATCATGATGGTCGCACCCGTGTTTGGCGACATCACGGTGAACGCACATTGGAAGCGTGTATTCGTCATCGCCATACTGGCGTACCACCTGGCGTGATGGTATGGGGTGCCATGGGTTACACGTTTCGGTCACCTCTTGTTAGCGTTGACGGCACTTTGAACAGTGGACGTTAGATTTCAGATGTGTTACGGCCCGTGGCTCTACCCTTCATTCGATCGCTGCGAAACACTACATTTCAGCAGGATAATGCAGGACCGCATGTTGCAGGTCCTGTACGGGCCTTTCTGGATACAGAAAATGTTCGACTATTGCCCTGGCCAGCACATTCTCCAGATCTCTCACCAACTGAAAACGTCTGTTCAATGGTACCGAGCAACTGGCTCGTCACAATACGCCAGCCACTACTTTTGATGAACCTTGGTATCGTGTTGAAGCTGCATGGGCAGCTGTACCTGTACACGCCATCCAAGCTCTGTTTGACTCAATGCCCAGGTGTATCAAGGCCGTTATTACGGCCAGAGGTGGTTGTTCTGGGTACTGATTTCTCAAGATCTATCCACCCAAATTTCGTGAAAATATAACCACATGTCTCTTCTAGTACAATATATTTGTCCAATGAATATCCGTTTATCATCTGCATTTTTTCTTAGTGTAGCAATTTTAATGGCCAGGAGTGTAACTCAAAATGATACGATGTTGCTAAAGGCCGAGACTCTAATCAGTTTCTGACAAAGATACGCTTTGAATTCTACAGATTGATTCAGGAGGAAAGTCACATAATCTGTGATGTGATTCTGTATGTGAAAATAAACCGAAAAAGTCCTGTGAACGTGCCTCCGATTTTCGATCTTTATCGGAACTGGAGTGGGTTGAAGATTACACACATCCGTGAATGAATATGAAGACAAGTGTGAATATTACTTACTGAATGCCGTGTAGGCGCTTTGGTGTACAGAACAATGGTGGAGTAGATGAAGGATTCATCCTTTCTCCAGCAGATGGTAGCACTGTGACGGCGCACCATGGCAACAGCTATAAGTGTACCCAGTGTGTAATCTGCAGCTGGAACAGTGGCCAGTCGTGCGGCTGTGTTCTTGTCGTGCCTGGGTGTTGTTCAACTGACCAAGTCCATTGTGTTAGTGAATACCAATATGCCGCATACTTTCACCCATGCAGAATACGCAGACGTGTTGTTTGTGTATGGGTACTGTAATATCAGTGCGGCTATCACAGAACCCCCTGTGCCAGGCTATTTTCCACGGTTTTTTTTTTTTTTTAATATCATGTGCAACGTGAACACTACCCATTGAACACGTAACATGAGAAGATGAAGCCGCCCAGTCAGTTGAGGAAAAGTCCCACCACCAGTAAATGATGTATTAACTGTCAGCACAATATTCCACAAACGCGAGTGTGCCAACATTACATTTCGAGGTCTTGAACACATTCCCTTGCAACATCTGCATCCAGGTTCCAGGTGACTCAGTAAACAGACAACAATTTTTGGAATGGTTGGCTGTACACACAGATGTCATGCAATACATTTTATTCACAAATGAGGCTACACTTACACTCAATGGTATCATGAACACCCACAGGTCTTATACATGGGCAACTGCCTGATAGCCACAACATACACATATTTCCTGATAGAGGACTTACCTGCACGTTTAGGAGATGTGAAGTTAGACCAACGACGGCAAACGTACCTGCAACATGATTGATCAGAGATTCACTGTACCAGACAAATATTCTAGTATCTGAATAATGTATTTCTTCAACGGTGGATTGGCCATGGTAGACTCATTAACTGGCCTGCCAAATCACCTGACCTAACCTTATTAGACTTCTTTTTATGCTGCTGTTTAAAGGGGGTGTGCACGCTACGAAGTTTGATACACGTGAAGAACTTGAAGCACGCTTCATCACCGCTGGCGCCCGCATTAAACAGTGCCAGATTATGTCCGATGTGCAACACAACACACCCTCCATCGCATTGACAAGTATATTGAGATGGGAGGGGGACTTTTTGAACACTTCTTGCAAGATGAATCAGTCATCTGTCCCACCATTATTCCGTTCACCAGAGCGCCTACATAGCATTTTGATAAGTTATATTCACACTTGTCTACATAATCATTCATAGACCTGCCTAGCCCTCAACTTGTTCCTGTTTTGTAACGATCGAAAATCAGACACATGTTCACAGGACTTTTTTGGTTTATTTTCACATGTCGAATCGCCTCAAAAATTGTGTGACATTCCTCCTGAACCACTCTGTATACAGCAAAGCCCGGTAATTCGAGTCCAAATATTTCGAGGTTCCCTGTAATTCGAGCTGGGCTTAAAAAAATTGAAATTTCTCATAAAACTAGAGGAAAAACCCGTTTTCATACGTTGCCCACACGTATGTTTTACGCTCTTCGGAATGTGTCACATTTTGAACTTTCTTTCAATTTTCCATGTACAGTTCAGGTAAAACTGTTCGACTTAGGTTTTTCGTTAGTAATACACGGAAATAACCTTGGCCTCAGACTGCTAATGGATTTCTATTACAGACAGACAGGTACCATTACGTTTCGAGAAGTATGCTTGCTCTGTCTTTCGTCGACCCTTTACTAACCGGGATCGCCTGACAATCAATTGTACAGTGCATACCATCTTTATTGGTACCCCTACTGTTGTGATCATTACAATACAGTACGCCTAAGTAACAATGCAGTACATATTTTACAATATTGGCGGACCATTTTTGTATGTACTGTAGCGAGTCCACCTGTGTCACAATTTTAATGTGTTGTATGTATGTATGCTACAGACGAATGCTGAATATTAGGTGACCTGATAAGGTAAGGCACGAGGACGTTCCGCGCAAAATCGGAGAGAAAGGGAATATGTGGAAAACACTGACAAAAGGGAAGGGACAAGATGATAGGGCCTTTGTTAAGCCATCAGAGAATGACTTCCATGGTATTAGGTGGACCTGTAGAGGGCAAAAATTTTGGAAGAAGACGGAGATTGGAATACATCCAGCAAATAATTAAGGACGTAGGTTGCAAGTGTTACTCTGATCTGAAGAGGTTGGCGCAGGAGACGAAATCGTGGTGGGCCACATCAAACCACTCAGAAGAGTGACAACTGAAAATAAAAAGTATGTACAGTGTACTGTACATATCTAACTGTGTAACTACGATAAAAGACATAGTTTACTGGATAGCCGATTCATGGTCCGCCAGGTGGAGACACTAAAAAAGTCTTGGAACCAGATTTTAGGAATGAAACAGATACCGACAGTACTGACGAAGATGACCTGCCGTTGGCAGAACTGATGACAAAGTTTGCTGGATGCGAAAACGCAAATGCGACCGATGTTTCAGAATGGATGGATAGTCTGAAGTGAGCAATCTTGCACGTGTTGAAATGGTTAGTGAACCCGCTGAAGACACTGACGATGAGGAATCATCTGAAGAATTTGTACCAATGATCGATCACTCTCAACCAAGGTTTGGCAGCGCTAGATGTGGCATTGGGGCGTTATATCGAACAGCAAGAGGAAGCTACTGCAACTGACACCATGCTTCTTAGAAGGTGGAGCGGCATTGCTGCTAAAAAGTGAGTACCAATTTTAAAACAATGGACTGTGGACAATTTCTCTGAAGTATAACTAAATTTAGCTTATACTTACTGCGACAATATGGACGGCTTTTTTCGGTTAGTGTCCATCTGTCTGGACAATATGGGCGGCTTTTTTCGTTTAGCGTCCATCTGCATGTCTCCATTTTCAGGTCCAATTGTTATATCACTACACACACTTTCACACGAACTATATTAATTTACACTCTGACTGCAAGACTTTGCCAGCATCCAGCATGCGCCTTATAACTGTTGCTTGTAACAAAGATCTTAACAAAAAGATATGGCATAGGCCTACTTTGCACAGAGATGTAATTTGTTCTTTTTTACACGTATTGAAGTCGTTATAAGGGCCAATATTTTAGTCAGACTGGCGATAAAATAAGAGCACAAAATAAATAAATAAATAAATAAATCAGTATAGGAACAAACTTCAAGTGATCTCATATCTTATTTCTATTTGTACGAGTATATTAACGTATAATACAGGTATTTTATAGTAAATATTTTAATCATGATTGGCGTTAACATGAATGCCCAGGAATCAATAATATTTAGTTATTGTATTTGCAATGAGATACAGCTGTCTGTAGACTAGGACCTTTATTTTTAAATTTAAAATTTTAAATTAATATCAAACCTTAGACTGTAGACTTATTTCTGTTGTTACATTAACTTGATCTGGCATATAAGCAAGAGTAGATTCTGTTTATTTTAGCTAAAGATATATGTATAAAAGTTATAGTGTTTGTAATGGACTAAAGCTGTTTGTATGACTGTACACTTTATATTTAAAAGCAAGAACAAAAGTTCAAGTGAAGTGTTGACTTGTTTTTGTTCTTACATTAAAGTGATCTGGAATATTGGTAAAGGCAGCTTCTGTTTGTTCCACCTAGAAGTAATATGTATAAAAGTACTGACTTATGTTAACAGTAGAGGGCTTTACCATTTAAAAATATATGCAGGATATTACACTGACACCAGTGTAGTTAGGATGCAAGGAGGGGGATAGGGGGTCGTTAAGGAGGGGAAGGATGAGGAGGTTGTGTAGGGTTGGTTGAGTGGTTACTTCTTTTGAACTAGTAGATCCTCAAAGTTCTGAAGGAAAAATTTGTTTCTCAAGTCAATTTGGTGATTAAGTAGGTAGTCAGATGCTGTATTTGTGTAGACAAATACTTCAATTTCTTCGAGAAGGTCAAGTATCGTGCCTTTGTAGGCAAAATGGAGTATTTGGAGATTTTGTTCTATGTTGTTTGTAGGATGATTGTGTTGAGCAAGATGTGAGGCAACGCTGGATTTATTCAGGTTGTTAATGCGGAGTGTATCTGTGTTTTCTTTAAATCTTGTGATAAATAATACAGAAATATGCTACAACAGAAATATACTAAATAAATATGCTTCAATAGTAATGAATTAAAGCTGTTAAACAGAGGCCTTAAGCACAATATTACCCCCTGAATAAATAAAAGCAACATTAAAGAGCCAATAGTTAGCACAAAAATTGAATGCACAGCAACTAAACTGAAACACAATGAACAAAATGCTATACCTCATAAGGCAAACAACATCATTATGACAAACATTCACCAGAACAAAATGTACAATAAATGAATACTGAACATAGGACATTATGTGACATAAACAAGAAACTTTCAACTGAAAATGCCCTCGTTGTCAGAGCAGACAAGGGCAGCACAGCTGTTGTAATATATGAATCAGATTATATTATAAGAACTTGTGAATTCTTCAGAAAGAACAGCATAAAAGAAAAATCATATGACCCTACTACCAAACTCCAAGATAAAATTAGAAAGTAGCTTAAAAACTGCAACTTCTTGTTGACACCAACAGAAGCAAAGCACTGTATAGTGATGAACCCATAAGCACCAAAATTGAAATCACAGCATAAGATCAACAAACCAGAATGTCCGATATGTCCCATTGTGATCTCCATCAATAGTCCAAGCTATAAAATCACCAAGAAACTTCATGATATTATCCTCAAGGCATATGAATTTGAAAATAACTTCTCCATCAAAAACAGTTATGAGCCCACCAATAGTATAAAAGATATCCCCATCCCAGCCACAGCTAGATTTGCATCCCTTGACACAGTCAAGGGATGCAAACATACCTGTCAAGGAAACAATTACTTTAATAATAAATAACTTACTCAAACATGGGACAATAGGTAGAGCTGAAATCTACAAACTCATAAAGAACCTGTAGCTTATATTATCAAACAACTACTTCCTGTTCAACAACAAGTTTTACATTCAGGAAGATGGACTGGCAATGTGTAGCAGTCCTGAAGGCTTGCTAGCAGACATATATATTAATAATTTTGAAAACAACTTTTTAGATCCCAAACCCAACTAAAAGATAAGCTGCTTTACTAAAATAGCTTTGTTGATGACACTCTCATTCTGTTCAGTGGAACAATGGAAGAAATAGATAATCTAACCAAAGAACTTAATAAAATATACAAAAAATCAAATTCACAATAGAACATGAAATACCATAAGACATTAACTATCTTGATTTAACAACGTCAAATAAAAATTAAAAGCATAAATTTAAATTTTTCAGAAAGCCAACAACCACCAACGTTTCCATACACTAATCCTCTTGCCATCCAGACCAACATAAAAAAGCATTCTCCAGAACAATGGTTAATCGCATGCTTACAATCGAAATGGACATAAATGAAAGACAAAAAGAAACAGAAATTATTAAATCAGTTGCCTCCAGCAGTGGGTAAAACCCTGCAGTATCAGATAAACTAATCCATACAGCAAAATTAAATCAGCCAACAGCTGAACAACTACCCACAAACAAGAAGACTACATTTATAAGCTTGCCTTTCCTAGGGAAGATTTGTCATCCGAACTGCCAACCTCTTCAAGACATACAACATAAAAATAAGCTTCTTCACCAACAACAAAATACAAAATAAAATCATACACAGCACGAAAACTTCTATACAACAGTATCAAAAGTCAGTTGTATAGAACTTCATTTACAACTCATGTCCAAGCTTCTACATTGGACAAACTGGTAGAAACTTCAAAACAAGGTTTAAAGACGATGTAATGCACTCCATTTTAACAACCTGAATAAATCCAGCTTTGCCTCACATCTTGCCCAACACCATCATTCTGCAAACAACATGGAACAAAATCTCCAAATACTCCATTTGCCAACAAAGGCACGATACTTGACCTTCTTGAAGAAATTGAAATATTTATCTACACAAATATAGCACCTGACTACTTACTCAATCACCAAATTGACCTGAGAAACAAATTTTTCTAAATGGTAAAGCCCTCTACTGTTAACATAAATCAGTACTTTTATACATGTTACTTCTAGCTGGAACAAACAGAGGTTAGGTTAGGTTAGTGTTGTTTAACGTCCCGTTGACAACGAGGTCATTAGAGACGGAGTGCTAGCTCGGGTTAGGGAAGGATGGGGAAGGAAATCGGCCGTGCCCTTTGAAAGGAACCATTCCGGCATTTGCCTGAAACGATTTAGGGAAATCACGGAAAACCTAAATCAGGATGGCTGGAGACGGGATTGAACCGTCGTCCTCCCGAATGCGAGTCCAGTGTGCTAACCACTGCGCCACCTCGCTCGGTAACAAATAGAGGCTACCTTTACCAATATTCCAGATCACTTTGTTGTAAGAACAAAAATAAGTCGACACTTCACTTGAACTTTTGTTCTTGCTTTTAAATATGAAGTGTACGGTCATGCAAACAGCTTTAGTCCATTACAAACACTATAACTTTTATACATATATCTTTAGCTAAAATAAACAGAATCTACTCTTGCTAATATTCCAGATCATGTTAAGGTAACAACAGAAGTAAGTCAACAGTTCATTTGAAGGTTTGATATTAATTTATAAATTTAAATTTAAAGTTCTAGTCTACAGACAGCTGTATCTCACTGCAAATACAATAACTAAATATTATTGATTCCTGGGCATTCATGTTAACGCCAATCATGATTAAAATATTTACTATAAAATACCTGTATTATACAGTAATATACAAATAGAAATAAGATATGAGATCACCTGAAGTTTGTTCCTATACTGATTTCTTTATTTATTTATTTTATTTTGTGCTCTTATTTTATCGCCAGTCTGATTAAAATATTGGCCCTTATAACGACTTCAATACGTGTAAAAAAGAACAAATTACATCTCTGTGCAAAGCAGGCCTATGCCATATCTTTTTGTTAAGATCTTTGTTACAAGCAACAGTTGTAAGGCGCATGCTGGATCCTGGCAAAGTCTTGCAGTCAGAGTGTAAATTAATATAGTTCGTGTGAAAGTGTGCGTAGTGATATAACAACTGGACATCAAAATGGATACAGACAGATGGACACTAACAGAAAGAAGCCACCCATAGTATCGCAGTAAGTAAAAGCTAAATTTACATCCATATCGACAGATAAACAATAGTCATGGCGATACATTAAAGCGTGTTCCATATTTTTGTCATAGAGCCAGCACCTAGCATTATGCTATAAATAATGATGTAACTTCCAGAAACCCTCTGAAGATGAACCTGAAAAGGTTCGAAACCGGTTCATGGAATAAAACAGAATTATTCAAAAAAGTGACTGGCTGCAGTTTTATATAACTTGTTTACATTCAATTTACAGTCACGGTTCTAAAATATCCGTAATGGCTACTCATAATATAACTTATACTTTTGCAACTTGGAAATGTATGCCCATGTATGTACATATAACACTGGTATAAACCAGATTTTTTTACTTATTTTTAATCATTATTGTGCTCATTTAACATTTATTCATGGTTTAACCATTGATTTAGTGATATTTCTGTATTATCTGAGGTTTTTGTAATTGGAGGTAGCCTCAGCCCCAATTAGCTCTGCTGTACTTATACTCTAAGAACAAAGACTAAAGAAAGACAAACACTAGTTCACAGCAACTGTGGACTTAGATAAAGCTCGCACCAAGATTAAAAATTGGTCATTGGCTTGGCTACAGTAATTTGATGCATATTTTGTAATATAGATGTGCTCCATCGTTCTTGATACTATTCAGAATTACGGTTGCGTAATAGAAATGTATATAGATCACGTTTTCCTCACTGTATATCAATATTGGTCACATACATGCTACTGGGTATGTACTCATACCATTGATGTTGTAACAGATGTTTCATATAGTACACTTTATAATGTAAGATTTAACTATCACTAATTGGCATGTGAACAGATTAGATTAGATTAGAATAGATTAGATTAGATTAATACTAGTTCTATGGATCATGAATACGATATTTCGTAATGATGTGGAACGAGTCGAATTTTCTAATACATGACATAATTAGGTTAATTTAACAACATGCTAAAGTTAATATAACAACTTAATTTTTTTGTGTTTTTTGTTTTTCTTTATTTTTTATTTTTATTTATTTTTATTTTTTAAATATTTTTTCTTTTTTTTCTTAATTTATATCTAAAAATTCCTCTATGGAGTAGAAGGAGTTGTCATTCAGAAATTCCTTTAATTTCTTCTTAAATACTTGTTGGTTATCTGTCAGACTTTTGATACTATTTGGTAAGTGACCAAAGACTTTAGTGCCAGTATAATTCACCCCTTTCTGTGCCAAAGTTAGATTTAATCTTGAATAGTGAAGATCATCCTTTCTCCTAGTATTGTAGTTATGCACACTGCTATTACTTTTGAATTGGGTTTGGTTGTTAATAACAAATTTCATAAGAGAGTATATATACTGAGAAGCTACTGGGAATATCCCTAGATCCTTAAATAAATGTCTGCAGGATGATCTTGGGTGGACTCCAGCTATTATTCTGATTACACGCTTTTGTGCAATAAATACTTTATTCCTCAGTGATGAATTCCCCCAAAATATGATGCCATATGAAAGCAATGAGTGAAAATAGGCGTAGTAAGCTAATTTACTAAGATGTTTATCACCAAAATTTGCAATGACCCTTATTGCATAAGTAGCTGAACTCAAACGTTTCAGCAGACCATCAATGTGTTTCTTCCAATTTAATCTCTCATCAATGAACATACCTAAAAATTTGGAATATTCTACCTTAGCTATATGCTTCTGATTAAGGTCTATATTTATTAATGGCGTCATACCATTCCCTGTACGGAACTGTATGTACTGTGTCTTATCAAAATTCAGTGAGAGTCCGTTTACAAGGAACCACTTAGTAATTTTCTGAAAGACAGTATTGACAATTTCATCAGTTAATTCTTGTTTCTCAGGTGTGATTACTATACTTGTATCATCAGCAAAGAGAACTAACTTTGCCTCTTCATGAATATAGAATGGCAAGTCATTAATATATAATAAGAACAAAGGACCCAAGACTGACCCTTGTGGAACCCCATTCTTGATAGTTCCCCAGTTTGAGGAATGTGCTGATCTTTGCATGTTACGAGAACTACTGATTTCAACTTTCTGCACTCTTCCAGTTAGGTACGAATTAAACCATTTGTGCACTGTCCCACTCATGCCACAATACTTGAGCTTGTCTAGCAGAATTTCATGATTTACACAATCAAAAGCCTTTGAGAGATCACAAAAAATCCCAATGGGTGGTGGTCGGTTATTCAGATCATTCAAAATTTGACTGGTGAAAGCATATATGGCATTTTCTGTTGAGAAACCTTTCTGGAAACCAAACTGACATTTTGTTAGTACTTCATTTTTACAGATATGTGAAGCTACTCTTGAATACATTACTTTCTCAAAAATTTTGGATAAAGCTGTTAGAAGGGAGATTGGACGGTAATTGTTGACATCAGATCTATCCCCCTTTTTATGCAAAGGTATAACAATAGCATATTTCAGTCTATCAGGGAAAATGCCCTGTTCCAGAGAGCTATTAAACAGGTGGTTGAGAATCTTACTTATCTGTTGAGAACAAGCTTTTAGTATTTTGCTGGAAATGCCATCAATTCCATGTGAGTTTTTGCTTTTAAGCAAGTTTATTATTTTCCTAATTTCAGAGGGAGAAGTGGGTGAGATTTCAATTGTATCAAATTGCATAGGTATGGCCTCTTCCATTAACAGCCTAGCATCTTCTAATGAACACCTGGATCCTACTATATCCACAACATTTAGAAAATGATTATTAAAAATATTTTCAACTTCTGACTTTTTGTTTGTAAAGTTTTCATTCAATTTGATGGTAATACTGTCTTCCTCTGCTCTTGGTTGACCTGTTTCTCTTTTAATAATGTTCCAAATTGTTTTAATTTTATTATCAGAGTTGCTGATTTCAGACATGATACACATACTCCTGGATTTTTTAATAACTTTTCTTAATATAACACAGTAGTTTTTATAATTTTTGATAGTTTTTGGGTCACTACTCTTTCTTGCTGTCAGATACATTTCCCTTTTCCGGTTACAAGGTATTTTTATACCCTTAGTAAGCTATGGTTTGTTACAAGGTTTCTTACAAGTATATTTAACTATTTTCTTGGGTAAGCAGTTTTCAAATGCATTTACAAAAATGTCATGAAATAAATTATATTTTAAATTGGCATCAGGTTCACGGTACACCTCATCCCAGTCTAACTGCTGTAGGCTTTCCCTGAAATTTGCAATTGTTAAATCGTTGACTGAACGTACTACTTTGGAGGACTGTTTAGTACTGCTGAATGGAGCTATGTCATATATTGTAACTAGCTGTGCACCATGATCAGAAAGACCATTCTCAACAGGCTGAGCATTTATCTGGTTAAACTTATCTTGGTCTATAAAGAAGTTATCTATCAGTGAGCTGCTATCCTTTACCACCCGAGTAGGAAAATCAATAACGGGTGTCAAATTGAAAGAACCGAGTAATACTTCAAGGTCATTTTTCCTATTACTCTCTTTCAGAGAATCTACATTGAAGTCCCCACAAATAATAATTTGCTTCCCCCTGTCTGACAGATAGCACAACAAGGAGTCCAAATTTTTCAGAAATAGATGAAAATTTCCTGATGGGGACTTATATACAGTTACAATTATAAATGTGCCTTTATTTAATTTAAGCTCACAGGCACATGCTTCTATATGTTTCTCTACACAAACTATGTGATATGGATTGGCAGACATTGTAGATAGATTTGTATATTGTCTTTGAGTGTATCTTTGGTAGACTTTAGAATTGCCGATTTCGACTTCAGTATGTACCGTATATTGACGTTACTAGCAGATCAGTTGTGGTTCAAACATTATACGATGTGGTCCTGCAGTGAAAAGATGGAATGTTCGTCCTTGCGTTATACTGTGTAGGATCTTTGATAAACAGTGTGTTAGGGGTATACCTGTAGATATTTTTTTTAGGCGACTGAGGCCAGTATTTACTTCATTTACAGATGTATAATTATAGCTATTGTGAATAGTACGTTTCATGTGGCAATAGCAAGCCATTATTTTACCATGGCAAGCATGCCAGATATTGAAGTGTGGATGCAAGGGCGCAAAACGGTTAGTCTATATTGTGAGTCGTAGTGTTGCTGCGTTAAGGTAAGAAGGTAGTTGTACAGGAAGACGGACTTGCGATCGGTGAAAGATGGCTGCACTGTGAGGTGTTGCGGTGTTTCATGAGTTTGGGCCTGTGACAGACTTCTGTCCCTGGCAAGAAAGATAGGCTAAATTTTAGTGCGGTTTTCGCTACCAACAGTCATTAACAGTACGGCGTACACAGAGTAAGCGCTCGACTATAGTAAGGTACTTCCCGTTACTGCTATTTTTGTGGACGTGTGGCTATGTGGTGTATCTTGGGTTTCGACTGACATTAATTACAATCATTGACTCTGCCTTTGTAATAAGAGATTGAAAGGTATGTGCTAAGGTTTCATCAGTGTAGCTCCCGAAAATAAAGTCGGTAACTGCCAACCGCAAGGTGGAACGATTATATTATCTTTGAGTAGGACGATCTTTGATGGTTAAAAGCCAGCCGAAGTGGCCGTGCGGTTAAAGGCGCTGCAGTCTGGAACCGCAAGACCGCTACGGTCGCAGGTTCGAATCCTGCCTCGGGCATGGATGTTTGTGATGTCCTTAGGTTAGTTAGGTTTAACTAGTTCTAAGTTCTAGGGGACTAATGACCTCAGCAGTTGAGTCCCATAGTGCTCAGAGCCATTTGAACCATTTTTTTGATGGTTAAAAGAGCTGGGCGCGCGCAGTAAAAAACCGGAGAGTCGCAGGTAGGTGCCCGGAGAAAGCAGACGTGTGGTGACAGCTTTAAGGTAGGTCGCGCTCGCTGCCCTGACCAAACTTTAGCACGTAAATGAGAGAAGATATACAATGATTACAAATTGGTTTTGTTAGATAATGTTCAGAGTTAGGATTTGTATGTCCAAGGTTTGACACAGTAAGCGTATGGTAAAATTTTTTGTAAGAGTGATTCGTGCTACAAAAATGTTGGAAATGGTAGGTTTTGTGTACGACTTAAAATTTTAACAATATATACTGGGTGATAAAAAAGTCAGTATAAATTTGAAAACTGAATAAATCACGAAATAATGTAGATAGAGAGGTACAAATTGACACACATGCTTGGAATGACATGGGGTTTTATTAGGACCAAAAAAATAGAAACGTTCAAAAAATGTCCGACAGATGGCGCTTCATCTGATCAGAATAGCAGTAATTAACATAACAAAGTAAGACAAAGCTAAGATGTTGTTCTTTACAGGAAATGCTAAATATGTCCACCATCATTCCTCAACAATATCTGCATTCGAGGAATAATGTTGTGAACAGCACTAAAGCATGTCTGGAGTTATGGTGAGGCACTGGCGTCGGATGTTGTCTTTCAGCATCCCTAGAGATGTCGGTCAATCACGATACACTTGCGACTTCAGGTTTCCCCCAAAGCTAATAATCGCACGGACTGAGGTCTGGGGACCTGAGAGGCCAAGCATGACGGAAGTGGCGGCTGAGCACACGATCATCACCAAACGACGCGCGCAAGAGATCTTTCACCCGTCTAGCAATATGGGGTGGAGCGCCATCCTGCATAAACATCGTACGTTCCAGCAGGGGTTTATCAGCCAGGTTGGGGATGATGCGATTCTGTAACATATCGGTGTACCTCTCACCCGTCACGGTAGCAGTTTTGCTGTCCAGCTCCATCTGTCGGACATTTTGTGAACTTTGTTTTTTTTTGTTCTAATAAAACCTCATGTCATTCCAAGCATGTGTGTCAATTTTTATCTCTCTATTTACATTATTCCGTGGTTTATTCAGTTTTCAAATTTATACCTGGTATATTGAGATTAATATTGTGTTTAAATCTAACAGCCTGAATCATAATCCACATCCCTTGCTTGTATTGAATATGAAAATGAGTAGTAAAGTAAAGTTACGCACGAATGAAAGAACGTAAAGAAAATGAGGCCTCTACGCAACATATATGTGCAGTTCATGGTTTGAAATCGATTTTGGTTTAACTTACGTTATCAGAGGAAAGTTATTTCACATAACTATTTTTATGCCATTGCAGAACTGGCGTTTTCAAGTCAAGATATAATTTCATTAAATAAACATCAGGGCCAAAAGTTAAATTTTCAGTGCCATCTTAATGCCATTGCACAAACAGCATTATTCTCTTAAACTTGATTGCTGAGTCAAATACATGTTGCATTTCTGGCAAAATGGAGGAGTGCAAGAAACAAGTCCACAGACGCAGTCAGATGCAGGTTTGCTGAATTATTAATTTAGAACGATCTTATCAATGATACTTTCACAAATAAAAAAGGTAACAGTTTTGGTTAGATACTTTCAAGATTTAAGGAGTCTGGCCGATACAGCCCGTCTCCAAGGATCTTGTTTTCTTTCTTTCGGTTTTTGTTTTCCTCGAGTGCAACGTTACGTGAGGTTTCCACGTGTTGAGTTGCGTGGGCCCGCAGTCGGGGAAAGAGGGCGGCTGCCTCCGACGCCGCGGGTCCTGCCCGGGCGTCCGAGGCCAGCGAGCGTGATGGATGGAGAGCCGACGGCCGGCTGATAGCGGCCGTGATGGATTAGCCGTGGCTGGGCGCGCGGACCGCGGGCCCGCCGTCTACAGTGAGCACAGCTCACTTCGCGGGCTCCTCTTCTTGGATCGTTCCACGTGAGACATACCTGCAGGCAATGTTCGCATACAACTGACGCAGTCACATGTTCGTCCCCGAATATCATGTAACGCGAGTTGCTGGACATACAAGTGCCAATCAGAAAGCAATGCCTCCTCTTTTTCTCTCCTTCGATAACTTAATAATGTCATAATTATGAATTGTGACATGCATGTAAATAACGAGTCAAGCGCCAAATACTGGAAAGCTGGGTTGCCGGCTGGTGTGGCCGTGCGGTTCTAGGCGCTTCAGTCTGGAACCACGTGACCGCTACGATCGCAGGTTAGAATCCTGCCTCGGGCATGGATGTGTGTGATGTCCTTAGGTTAGTTAGCTTTAAGTAGTTCTAAGTTCTAGGGGACTGATGACATCAGATGTTTAGTGCTCAGAGCCATTTGACCCATTTTTGAAAGCTGGGTTATGGTGAAATTGCGCTGTAAATACCAAGGCCAATAACATATATTTTGGTTCAAACACCTGAACGGCAGAAACCGTGTTTGCAACAGTCTGAAGACTGCACTTGCGTCCAAGATCAACATAGGTGTTCATACAATGAGTCATGCGCCAACTCCCTCTTAGTGTCTTGGCGTACACTTACGTTGTTGTTGTTGTTGTTGTTGTTGTTGTTGTCTTCAGTCCTCAGACTGGTTTGATGCAGCTCTCCATGCTACTCTATCCTGTGCAAGCTTCTTCATCTCCCAGTACCTACTGCAGCCTACATCCTTCTGAATCTGCTTAGTGTATTCATCTCTTGGTCTCCCTCTACGATTTTTACCGTCCACGCTGCCCTCCGATACTAAATTGGTGATCCCTTGATGCCTCAGAACATGTCCTATCAAGCGATCCCTTCTTCTAGTCAAGTTGTGATACAAACTCCTCTTCTCCCCAATTACATTCAATACCTCCTCATTAGTTATGTGGTCTACCCATCTAATCTTCAGCATTCTTCTGTAGCACCACATTTCGAAAGCTTCTGTTCTCTTCTTGTCTAAACTTTTTGCCGTATATGTTTTACTTCCATACATGACTACACTCCATACAAATAATCTCAGTAACGACTTCCTCACACTTAAATCCATACTCGATGTTAAGAAATTTCTCTTCTTCAGAAACGCTTTCCTTGCCATTGCCAGTCTACATTCTATATCTTCTCTACTTCGGCCATCATCAGTTATTTTGCTCCCCAAATAACAAAACTCCTTTAGTACTTTAAGTGTCTCATTCCCTAATCTAATTCCCTCAGCATCACCCTAGTTAACTCGACTACATTCCATTATCCTCGTTTTGCTTTTGTTAATGTTCATCTTATATCCTCCTTTTAAGACACTGTCCATTCCGTTCAACTGCTCTTCCAAGTCCTTTGCTGTCTCTGACAGAATTACAATGTCATCGGCGAACGTTAAAGTTTTTATTTCCCCTCCGTGGACTTTAATACCTACTCCGAACATTTCTTTTGTTTCCTTTACTGCTTGCTCAATATACAGATTGAATAACATCGGGGATAGGCGACAACCCTGTCTCACTCCCTTCCCAACCACTGCTTCCCTTTCATGTCCCTCGAATCTTATAACTGCCATCTGGTTTCTGTACAAATTGTAAATAGCCTTTCGCTCCCTGTATTTTACCCCGGCCACCTTCAGAATTTGAAAGACAGTACTCCAGTCAACATTGTCAAAAGCTTTCTCTAAGTCTACAAATGCTTACTTACGTTAACTGCTGACAATTGAAGTAGCTCCGCGGTTTGTTTGCAACAATAGGGCATTGCTGAAGTAACTATTACACGTAAATAACACACAGTACTGCTAAATGGAAAGGAAAACTGCACCACAACGGAGGAAGAGAGGTGAAGGTAGTGCTCAAAGTGAAAAGAAGAAATAATCTGGCAGGGAAGTCTTGCCCCGTTCACCATACAGCGCTGGCCTTGCACCATCAGACTTCCTGACAGCTGTTCGGCCCATTCAAAGAAGGTCCTCGGAGGCATCACTGTCAAGATACGTGGACCTTAAAAAACTCTGTGGGCTACTGACTGAGGGGGAAGGCTAAGATTTTTCAAGCAGGAAAAGAACAGGGGTCAAAGACAGCGAATATTTTGAATTAATCTTGAATGTTGTAGCTGTTTTTCTATGTATGTCATTTACTTTTCTTGTAAAATCCATATATATATATATATATATATATATATATATATATATTTGTGTGTGTGTGTGTGTGTGTGTGTGTGTAAAAGTATATTCCACATTTTCTCCTAAACACCAGACCGACTTCAACCAGACTTGATACGCATGTCACTTACTGTCTGGAAAGAATCGCGGTGGGAGGTAAGCACCAGCTTCCATCAGAGCACTGTCAGTGAAAAAGCAGTGTAGCCCACTACAAGCGAGTACCCTTACTATAGCCACTCAGTATTTGAGAATGAGAACACTTAGTGAAGTGAGAACTTTACACATAATTTCCAAACTTTTACGAAACTCTTTCTCGCAGACAACTGTCACAAAAATACACTCCTGGAAATGGAAAAAAGAACACATTGACACCGGTGTGTCAGACCCACCATACTTGCTCCGGACACTGCGAGAGGGCTGTACAAGCAATGATCACACGCACGGCACAGCGGACACACCAGGAACCGCGGTGTTGGCCGTCGAATGGCGCTAGCTGCGCAGCATTTGTGCACCGCCGCCGTCAGTGTCAGCCAGTTTGCCGTGGCATACGGAGCTCCATCGCAGTCTTTAACACTGGTAGCATGCCGCGACAGCGTGGACGTGAACCGTATGTGCAGTTGACGGACTTTGAGCGAGGGCGTATAGTGGGCATGCGGGAGGCCGGGTGGACGTACCGCCGAATTGCTCAACACGTGGGGCGTGAGGTCTCCACAGTACATCGATGTTGTCGCCAGTGGTCGGCGGAAGGTGCACGTGCCCGTCGACCTGGGACCGGACCGCAGGGACGCACGGATGCACGCCAAGACCGTAGGATCCTACGCAGTGCCGTAGGGGACCGCACCGCCACTTCCCAGCAAATTAGGGACACTGTTGCTCCTGGGGTATCGGCGAGGACCATTCGCAACCGTCTCCATGAAGCTGGGCTACGGTCCCGCACACCGTTAGGCCGTCTTCCGCTCACGCCCCAACATCGTGCAGCCCGCCTCCAGTGGTGTCGCGACAGGCGTGAATGGAGGGACGAATGGAGACGTGTCGTCTTCAGCGATGAGAGTCGCTTCTGCCTTGGTGCCAATGATGGTCGTATGCGTGTTTGGCGCCGTGCAGGTGAGCGCCACAATCAGGACTGCATACGACCGAGGCACACAGGGCCAACACCCGGCATCATGGTGTGGGGAGCGATCTCCTACACTGGCCGTACACCACTGGTGATCGTCGAGGGGACACTGAATAGTGCACGGTACATCCAAACCGTCATCGAACCCATCGTTCTACCATTCCTAGACCGGCAAGGGAACTTGCTGTTCCAACAGGACAATGCACGTCCGCATGTATCCCGTGCCACCCAACGTGCTCTAGAAGGTGTAAGTCAACTACCCTGGCCAGCAAGATTTCCGGATCTGTCCCCCATTGAGCATGTTTGGGACTGGATGAAGCGTCGTCTCACGCGGTCTGCACGTCCAGCACGAACGCTGGTCCAACTGAGGCGCCAGGTGGAAATGGCATGGCAAGCCGTTCCACAGGACTACATCCAGCATCTCTACGATCGTCTCCATGGGAGAATAGCAGGCTGCATTGCTGCGAAAGGTGGATATACACTGTACTAGTGCCGACATTGTGCATGCTCTGTTGCCTGTGTCTATGTGCCTGTGGTTCTGTCAGTGTGATCATGTGATGTATCTGACCCCAGGAATGTGTCAATAAAGTTTCCCCTTCCTGGGACAATGAATTCACGGTGTTCTAATTTCAATTTCCAGGAGTGTATGAATGAAAAAAAAAATCGCATATCACATTTTTGCTGTTCACGCATTAAAATTTGCCGCATGCAGCATGATGTTTTAATTTATTACTTCATTATTATTAACTGTATTCGCGACACGTCTTACAGAAGGTGTTCACATGTAGCACTGAAGGTTCTAGCTAAATTGTATCACTCTACGCCATATAGTTCAGGAGATATGATATCAAACCCACAGATTCGTGAAAAACTGCCGTATCATGCCCGACGTTTAATTGTATCACTGCATTGCTATTAACTCTATTCACAACACATTCTGCAAACAGTATCCTCATATGCGGCTGAATGTACCTAGAAAAATGTATCATTGTACGACACAAAGTTCAGAAGATGAGGTCGTAAACACTGTGATGTGGGAAAAACTGCCACATCGTACATGACGTTTCAGTTTATTACGTGTTTACTACAAACTCAATTCACAAAAAATTTCACCATCAGTACCCACATACTTGTGTGCCATTGGATGTACTTGCAACATTACATCATTGTACGACACATAGTTCAGGAAATACAACGTCAAAAACATTGAAGTACATGAAATTCACTAGCTATACAGGTTAAATATGTGTACAAATATGTGTGAAAAATGTTAAATACATCTGACGTATGTGTTCGCGGGTTAATCCACGAGTAAGAAGCTCATCCGAAACCCCTGGAACGATTTCAGCGAAATTTGGTATACTAATACTTATGATCTGGAGAGAAATGCTATGGCGGTACGAACAACCAGCCTCGTATTGAGGTGATGGTGATAACGTGGAGAGAGAAGGTGGGACGAAGAGATGAACAGGCATGCAGGTGGGGGGCGGCATGGGGCCCGCAGAAGAAGATGGACACAGACAGGAGGACGAGATGAACAGAGGAAGGGAAGAGGAGTTGATGGACGGGGAGGAGGAGATGGACAGAGAGGGGGGAGGAGAATATGGACAGAGAGAGGTGGGGAGAGCAGATGGACAAAAAGATGGTTAGGAGGAGATGGACAGAGAGGGGGCGTAGGAGATGGATAGAGAGTGGGAGGTGAAGGAGGAGATGGACTGAGAGAGGCCATCCGGTGTGGCTGAGCGGTTCTAGGCGTTTCAGTCCGCAACCGCGCGACCGCTACGGTCGCAGGTTCGAATCCTACCTCGGGCATGGATTTGTGTGATGTCCTTAGGTTTAAGTAGTTCTAAGTTCTAGGGGACTGATGACCTCAGATGTTAAGTCCCATAGTGCTCAGAGCCATTTGAACATTTTTTTTTTTTTTTTTTTTTTTTTTTTTTTTTTTTTTTTTTTTTTTTTTTTTTTTTTTGACTGAGAGAGGATGAAGAAGGAGATGGACTAATAGAAGGTTGGAATAAGTACATACTCAGGTAACGGCTAGTACTCAGCTAGATACAATAAATAAAATTCGAGGCATTTCTTTCTGACTGATCCTTGTACTTGAGATAATCCTGCAGTTTAGAGATTAGCAGCAATCCTTGCATAAAGTCCGGCAGTCTTGTCAACTATCTTCCACTGTTTCTAAACAAAAACCGCAGGTGGTACAGTTACAGGCGTATGCACCTACCAAATCATACATCTAAGTTTCGAAGTTAACAAAAAGACATCACGAACATCCATGCCCGAGGCAGGATTCGAACCTGCGACCGTAGCGGTCTTGCGGTTCCAGATTGCAGCGCCTTTAACCGCACGGCCACTTCGGCCGGCTCGAAGTTAACACCATCATTTAATCGATAGCCACAACTGTTCTAAATTGTTGATGATCGGAACATCAGTGGAAACAGCGAGGCATATTATGTTTCGACTACGTGTTGCCAACTCGCCGCCCGTGGCTGGACACGAACCTCCCTCACGCACTGCTCGTGGTACCAACGTTCGCATAGTCTGTACAGGTAACTGAGCGACCCTTTGTCTCTCCCTGGAAAAACCGCCCGTTCCTACAATCCAGGCATTCACCAAAGGCAAGACCTAGAGTCTGTAAACTCACATACTGAAGTACTGCGCAGGATCCCGCTTCTTTCCTAAATGTATTGTGTCACGTGCAGTTCTGTGCCGAGTCTCTTTACAGTCATTCTGGGTGTGCTCTCGAGAAAGCTCGTAATATACTTAAAATGTTAAAATACTTACATAATCGTCATTTTGGCGTTGCTCAAGAATACACTAATTTAGCTGCTGTACGTATGGTGCCAATGATGGCATTATTTTCCCTTTATGTACCAAGGTTGGCGTCATTTGGAGTCCGCGAGTCCCTGCCAAAGATGGTGCACGCTCCTTCTGGCGATACTTTCGCTATACATCGCGGCTGCGAGAGGTGATGCGTTGTGCGGAGGTCTCTATGAGTGGGGCGGGGCTGTCTGTTGGCAGTGAACTGCGCGAGGTGACGATCGCAGCAGCGGAAGCAATTCCCGGTCCTATCGCGAACAGTACACCCACGTCGTGTTCGAACTTGTGGTTCGCTCGTGTTAGAGAGCGCAAATGGGACTGTGATGACGGACTACGCATCGATCTGCATAGATGGAAGAGCTCTTGAAGTGAGAGGGGGCTCGGCGGATCAACTGGCTTGCGTGTTGTCCCGACTTAAATCCATAGAGCACGTGTGGGATGCTTTGGGGAGACGTATTGCAGAACGTCCATACCCACCATGTAAATGCCAGCGGCGCTGGTGAAGGAATGGAACGCCTTCGCAACTGGCCAGCATGGGAACACGTTGCAGAGCATGTGTTACCATCCGTGGTGATCACGCACCCCGTCAAGAGCTATGTGCCACCTTTTGTAATGGCCAGTGGACCGTCATAAATCGCGGTGACCTCAGTGTAATTATTGTCACTGAAAATAAATGTCTTTTCTGTTAGTCTCACTGCGTGTTTTTCACTTATCTCCTGTACTGTACTGTAGCAGTTCTTTTTGTGTATGGTCCAAGTTTCTTACTTGGCAGTGACACATCACGCAAAAGTTTCTTTCCTCCTTACATTTTGCACACATGTATATTTATTGAAGTCTTCCTGGTGGCCCTCGAGTACTACGAGGGGAGTTGGAAAATAAGTTTACCCTGTCGACTGTGGTCAGAGTTGTGTGTGAAAGGGAAAAAAAGGAATGAGACGTTATGAGACATTTGTCATACCGCTTTATAACCTTCAAAAAGCCTTCCAGGAAAAAATCAGGGCGTTGCATACGGAAGAAGCGTTTGACGTCAGCATTGGTGCCAAAGTGCATTCCGCCGAGAGTCTTCTTCAAAGCAGGAAACAGATGGAAGTCAATTGGTGCGAAATCCGAATTGTAAGGCGGATGGTGTAGGCGCTCCCAACGAAGAGTTGCAATATGGTTTTGCGTTGCCGTCGCCGTGTGTGGTGTCGCATTGTCATCCAACAGCAGAATGCAAGGCCAGGCCGCTTTTTCCGAATCACCTCTTTCAATTTCGACAGACTGGCACAGTACCGCGCAGCACTGATGGTTGCATCCTCCATAAAGTCCAGCAGCAAAACTCCTTTGGCGTCCCAGAAAACGGTGAGTAGCACTTTACCTGCCGACAGAGTGCTTTTGAACTTCTTTCGGACAGTTGATGAAAGATGTTTCCACTTCATGGATGCGGCTTTCGATTCTGGCTTGTAATGGTGGACACACGTTTCATCCCCCGTCACAATCCGAAACAGAAGGTCATTGCCAGATTCATGGTAACGCACGAGCTCTTCCAGGCTGAACGTCATGCGTTGTTCCACTTGTGTCGGGGTCAGTTGGCGGGGCACCCATCATGCTGACACCTTCGTGTATCGAAGAATGGCGTGGATCATCGCGTGAGCTAACTCATGTCCAATTCCAAGTTCTGCCGCTGCTCCATCGATGGTGATACACCGGTTCGCTTTAATCATGTCATCCACCTTCCTGACATTTGCAACTGTAGTGGCCGTGAGCGTCCGTACAGGTCTCGGTGTGTCCTGCACTTGGCTGACGTCCGTCACTGAATTGCTGGCACCATCTCCGCACCATTTGCCGCGACATCACACCTGACCCATACACCTCAACAAGGCGGTTATGAATTTATGTACCTGATTACTCCGCGTGCCCATTCGTAGCGGATAACAGCTCTCACTTCTGCCTTTGACCACGACTCCAAAACGCACCTTCTCTCCATAGCTCTGGGAAAAGATTGCGCGGCTGGCCTCCGCTTTGCACAGGCACTGCGGCAGCGCCATCTGCTTGATCGCGGCCGACCTCTACCCAATGGTGTATCGGTGCCTTGCACGTGCGCGTTCACCTGCCGTGCCGTCTTTCGCACATATCACACAACGCTGCCCACAGTCGACAGGGGAAACTTATTTTCCAACTCCCCCTCGTATTTTGAATACGTGACGACTTAACATATCTAAAATACTGCATTATCGACACAAGACAGATGAACGTTAAATTGGTGTTGTTAACATGTCATTATGTCTTGCGTCTAATATTGAAATGTTTTAGTTAAATGTTTGGATCATGGCAAGTTCTGATGTAAACCGGGATAGTTAGTTGTTCCACCTAAATTATGATGGACGCAGGTGAATGTTTACTAGTGGCATGATTTAATTATTACTGACTGAGATCTCATCCTGGAACCAAGCATTAGAAAGGGGAAGATACCTGTATTATAACTGTCAGATTCAGTAATTATTTTGATGTGTTTATATATTAATTTTATTACTATTGAGCCGCGCGGGGTAGCCGAGCGGTCTTGGGCGCCTTGTCACGGTCCGCGCGGCTCACGCCGTCGGAGTTTCGAGTCCTCGGCCATGGGTGTGTGTGTTGTCCTTAGCGTAAGTTAAATTTAGATTAAATAGCGTGTAAGCTTACGGACCGATGACCTCAGCAGTTTGGCCCCACATCTTACCACAAAATTTCCAAATTTATTACTGTTGACCTGTGTTTTTAATGCTCTGGTTTCTGCCCATTGTTAACTGTTGTTAAGCTCCTTTTACACCCTCGGGATGTTTGAGTAAATTTTTTGTTTTTCTTGTTTTTGCTTTATTGTTTTAAAATAATTACTGGAGCTGAAACTGTGTATAACTTGTTATTTCAAGGAATCTTCCAAGATTTGTGGTTGGTAACTCAGATCAGTCAATCGGTGCTAGCCAAATTTCCTTTTGCCCATTACCACCACAGTATTTATACGGTATCTGCGCCGTGTGGTTAGCGGATACAAGTGCTTGTGCTGGTTAGTATTATTATTTACTGGACTATGCTGAAAACCTAAGAAAGTACTAGGGTGAAGGCCGGTACATTACGTTACTCCTTTATACTAGGTAAATATTACCTTCATATGCCCCCACTCCATGAGACGATGTATAGATTTTAACCTAGAAAAGTGATTCATAATCCGCCAGTCATGAACTGAACGCAGCCACATCTCTTAATCATCGTACTAAATACTGAAGGCGGGTTTTCTCTCCAACCAGGATGTAACGAGGTTGCCTGTGGATGTAACGCCACACAGCCTTGTGTAGCCAACGTTAGCTACCGGCTCCAGTGTAATAGCGAGCTGTAATAATGATCGATACGGGAACTTCTTCAAATACATTACGTTAAAGCTCATCGCAGGCAGAGAAAAGACAACAGAGGTGGAGCCATTCGCTAGTGCCCAAAAAACGATCGGCATTTATTACGATATATTTAATAGATAATTTAAACTACTGACATCTCCCTGTCGATCACACAAGAAAAGGCACTGCCAGAAAAAAAATCGTTAAAACTTAGTGTGCCCTCAGTAGATACTTCCCTTATGTGTGGCCTCGCAGCTGCCCCTAAAAGTTGCGTGTGAACAGTCTGTGATTACAGGAGTATAGTAAGTCGGATAGTATCATTGGCAAAAATACTTCGTGGAAGGACAGGAGGAGAAGAAGAAAATGAGTGGAGATGCAGCCTACATTCGCCAAACCGCAATGATTTTTCTAACTTCTTCACAGTGTGGAATTGCTTTCATATGTGTAACTAATCATTTTAAGTGATTCTGAAGTCCTCTTTGAGTAGTCGATTCGTTGAGGGAGAGGAGGAAGTGAATGACAGTCGGTGCTAACATTTAAACTACGCCTCTTTGTTGGCAGCAAGGGTTATTCCAAATTAACGTGTCCATCCGACAGTCGATTCATCAACAACAGCATCAAGTGACCTCTCTCAATGTACCATTGCGCCTAAGTTTTGGAATTTAAACCCAGACAACTGGTGAACTACCCAGTTTTCACGATTTTATGCCACATACTTTACTTTCTTTGCTAATCAAATATAGCTGATGAAAATTCATTTTACCACTAGGACTCAAAATGGATACCTCCAAGTCAGGCACTTCGGCGCTACAGCCCATGACTTGGACGTAGAATATTATTAGTATAATGTTTAGTCAAAACTGTTCTTAGTTATCTCTCACAAATGCCTGAGCGTAATGTGAGATGACGATTCAAAATTAAATAAGAACATCTCTTATGTTGTAGATAAAGATCGGAACACAATGCACTGGTCATTGGGCAAAGAGGCTTCCCTCTTGAAGTCGCCATGTCAGTGTGGAGCGTGAGATTACGTTGCAATTGCGTCCGCTATTTGAGGTGGGTCCTTTCACGCCTGTTTCACAATGTAGCGCTCATGTGCTGCTACAGTTGACTGTGGTTGCTTTCGGCAATAGCACACTCCTGGGCTACACTCACCACAGTTCGTCCTTCTTCTAATTTCCCGATGTTTCTTCCCTGTGTGAAGTAATCCAAACATTGTCTACAGACCGGCCGCTGTGGCCGAGCGGTTCTAGGCGCTTCAGTCCAGAACCGCGCTGCTGCTACGGTCGCAGGTTCGAATCCTGCGCTCCCAGGCGCTCAGCGTTCATTTGCTGAGTACGGGCTTGGCGACCCCGGGGTCATGAGCTGGGGACTAGTCAGCGCCGCCAGTCTCCTGTCACCGTAACCCCCGGACATGCTTCAGCGACCACCGTGTGGTGCAGAGGTGGAATGTTGTGTGCTGCGGGGAATGGTAATCTTGGCTTGACCGCCTGGATTGCGAGGAAGGTAAACCTCTATAAAAACCCCTCAATCTTACGGTGTGCTGCGCGCCTATAAGATGCATGGCTGTTGGGGTCGAACAGTCGCAAGCGGGCAACCTCTGGGGCACCTGCCGCACCCCAGTTGTATATATCACTTACCTAGGCATGCGGGGCTCTGTCTAGGTGGACTTCTAGTTCCCTAGCTGCTCGGGGGACCGAGATGGATCCTTCGAAATCCTCTTTTCTTCCTCCCAGCGGAAAGGGTGGGCCACTGGAAAGTTCTAACACCCAGTCTCTTAAGAGGGCTCGTGCAGTTAGTCCCCCTGACTCCGGCACTTCTTTGACAAGTCGAGTCTTAAGTAACAGAATGCATTCTGGTAACCCGATTGTGTTTCTCATTGTGAAACGGAAGAAGGGTAGTTTCGAGAAGGTTTCGCCCTTCTATATACAAAAGGGTTTGGAGGGAATCTGTGGCTCCTTAAAATCGGTGAAGCGCTTGCGTAATGGTACCTTGCTAGTGGAAACTTCCACTTCCCAGCAAGCAACTAACCTTCAGTCTGCTAAATGCCTTGGAGAGTATGCCATAGACACTGAACTGCACAGCACCTTGAACTACAGCAAAGGTGTTGTGACGTGCCGGGAACTAGTTGACATTCCCAAGGAAGAACTGCAACGTGAGTGGGCTCCGGAAGGTATCGTTGATGTTCAACGTATCATGAAGAGGGTTGATGGCAATCTTGTCAAATCCGACTCCTTTATTCTAACCTTCAGTAGCACGAAACTTCCTGAACATGTTAAAGCTGGCTTCCTTCGCCTTAGTGTGAGGCCTTATTTCCCGACCCCAACGCGCTGTTTCAAATGCCAGCGTTTTGGGCGTACCACCTTATGATGCAAAGGCGAAGCGACTTGTGGCAACTGTGGTAAAGCTGCTCATGAAGGAGTTGGTTGCTCCTCTCCAGCCAAATGTATCAATTGCTCTGGGAACCACTCTGTTTGGAGTAGGGACTGCCGAATATTTTTAGAGGAACGCAAAGTCCAGGAAATAAAAACAACCAAGCGTATCCCCTATGGTGAGGTCAAGAAGATCTATAAATCGATGCAACCTCCCACATTTGCTACATCTTTTGCATCCCTGGTTCAGACGCCTACTCCAAAAGTCGATGCCTCAACGCAGACAGAGGTGGTGAGTGTTGGCACTAATACATGCAGCTGTCAGTGCACTTGCAACGCAGCCAGTGTTTCAGAGCCAGTAGCCCCTATTCGAACGGCAGACAAAGGTACAGTGGCGAACTTGGGCCAGCCCCTGGCGCCTCCAACAGCTGAGGATGTTCCGAAGCCCAGTACAGGCATTACCACTCCCACATCAGCTCCCCCAAAGCCCACCAAACCGCAGAAAGCTCCCGTACAGCAGCAACAGCGGGTCAAATCCCGTGGTAAACCGTCTGACCATGCAGATGTTGTTTTCTGTGAGGCTTCGTCTGACTCTTCCCCAGAGTTGATGGAATCCGATGTATGTGTGGGGAAATCATCTCGCCCCACGCCTGCCCCTCCACCTGCTGCAGTCTCCCCGCCCCATCGGAGAGACAGAGTGAAGGTGCTACCCCCATCATAGATGGCTCCCATACTTCAGTGGAACTTGCAAGAGTTCAGGACGCATGTGGAGGAACTTTGTCTACTATCTCAGGGTAGACCACTGTGTCTCTGTCTCCAGGAGACTTATTTCCATCCATCATACTCCCCTGAGATACGAGGCTATACACTCCACAAAAAGGACGACCTGCGTGGAGAGAGAGCTAGAGGAGGCGTAAGTATTTTCGTCAGGACAGACTACCCCTCCTCGCCTCTCTCACTTACGACGACTTTACAGGCCGTCGCTGTGTCCGTGCACGTGCGTCATCCATTGACTGTATGCTCGCTTTACTTGCCCCCACATGATGCACTTGATGAAGCGGCCCTCACCGACCTTCTTACACAGCTCCCCCAGCCATTCATTATTTGTGGTGATTTTAATGCCCACAATGTGCTTTGGGGCTCTGCAATTACCTGCCCCAGGGGTAGAGCAATCGAGAGGCTTCTCCTGTCATCCTGTGCCTACTTGCTCAATGGAGGACAGAGTACTTATTTCTGCACGGCGACTGGGTCGTTCTCTGCCATTGATCTCTCGCTTTGCTCTCCAGCTCTTGCCGCTAGTGCTCGCTGGGAAGTGGTCGCTGACTTGCACGGCAGTGATCATTTCCCAATCTGGATTCACCTGCCAGATGGCCTGGGCCCCAAAAGGAGACCACCACGATGGGTGCTCAGTGGAGCTGACTGGACACTTTATAGCCAGTTGGCCCAATTCGAACACTGTGCGAATGTTGAGTTGTGGGTGGATCATATTACCAAAACGGTCCACCACGCCGCTGCAGCATCCATTCCACAGTCCACAGGCCACCGGAAGAGGCCACCTGTGCCTTGGTGGAGTGCCGAATGCCGCTCTGCAATCAGGACCAGCCGTGCAGCTCTGCGTCGGTTCAAGTGTCGGCCAACTGCTGAGAATCTCGCAGCCTTTCGGGTGGCGAGGGCAAGATGTCACCGCATTATTCGTGACAGCAAGAATAGGTCATGGCAACAGTTCCTGAACACCA
This sequence comes from Schistocerca piceifrons, assembly GCF_021461385.2. Lineage (NCBI taxonomy): Eukaryota > Metazoa > Arthropoda > Insecta > Orthoptera > Acrididae > Schistocerca > Schistocerca piceifrons. The sequence continues at coordinate 123,548,112 of NC_060139.1, read as the reverse complement.
TTAATCGTTCCACCAACAGTTCCATTGTGTGGGAGACCATCAGGAGAATTTCTGGCAGAGGAGGGAGGTGCCCCATAGCTGCTGCAATGAATAACAGCACTCTCCACACGGATCCTTGAGACATTGCCCAGACTATGGCAGCGTATTTTGCCACAGTTACTGCAACAACCAGTCAGGATCCAGGTTTCCAGCGCCATAGAGCCGTTGCTGAGAGATGTAGTCTGGACTTCCAGTCCACTTCTCATGAAATTTACAACTGCCCATTTTCTATGTGGGAGCTGGATTGCGCATTGTCTGGAGCTCGTGACACATCCCCTGGTCACGACAGGGTCCATTACAGTATGCTATGGCACCTCACAATGCGCAACAGAGAAATCCTCCTCGCACTTTTTAATGCCATTTGGGCGTCGGGTCGCTTTCCTGACGCGTGGCGTGAGGTATATTTAATCCCTTTTTTAAAACCTGGGAAAGACCGCACGAGCCCAAGTAGCTACCGTAGTGTTGCCCTCGCTAGTTACATAGGGAAGACCTTGGAGCGGATGGTCAACCGCCGCCTTGTCTGGATGTTAGAATCCCGGCAACTCCTTAGTCGCTTTCAGTGTGGGTTCAGGAGGTTTCGTTCCACCTTCGATAACCTTGCCCTCCTGGAGGCGGCAATACAACAAGCTTTCCTACGGCGTCATCACCTTGTAGGTGTATTTTTCGACATCGAGAAGGCCTACGATACCACTTGGAGGCATCTCATCCTGGAGCAGCTTCACGAATGGGGTTTTCGTGGTTGTCTTCCTCTTTTTATTCAGTCTTTCCTCTCGCCACGATATTTTAGATACCGAATTGGTGATGTCCTGTCTGATCGCTTTGCGCAGGAGAACGGTGTCCCTCAGGGCAGCGTTTTAAGTGTGACTCTCTTTGCCATCGCTATTAATAGCATTACGTCCATAGTGAAAAGTCCTGTCCAGTGTTCTTTGTTTGTGGATGATTTCTCTTTGTTTTGCTCTTCTTCAAGCCTTGCAACGACAACTCGTCAGTTGCAACTTACGATTAGGCTTTTGGATGACTGGGCGCAGAAGAGTGGTTTTAAGTTTTCCACCGAGAAGTCTGTATGTGTTCTTTTTAACCGTTCTCGTTCGATTTTAACCTTTCCTGAGTTGAGGATGAGGGACATTATTCTTACTTTTAAAGACACGGTGAGATTTCTGGCCGGCCGAAGTGGCCGTGCGGTTAAAGGCGCTGCAGTCTGGAACCGCAAGACCGCTACGGTCGCAGGTTCGAATCCTGCCTCGGGCATGGATGTTTGTGATGTCCTTAGGTTAGTTAGATTTAACTAGTTCTAAGTTCTAGGGGACTAATGACCGCAGCAGTTGAGTCCCATAGCGCTCAGAGCCATTTTTGAGATTTCTGGGGCTCATTTTTGGCTCGAAGCTCACGGCGGTCACTTAAGGCTTTAAGTATTTTAAAATGTCTTAGCCACAGTACATGGGGAGCTGACAGGACTTGTCTGCTCCGGTTTTACAGGGCGTCTGTGCGATCTCGGCTCGATTATGGGTGCACGGTGTATGGGTCTGCGAGACCTTCTTACTTAAAGTTGTTGGACGTTGTGCACCATGAAGGGCTTCGGTTGGCCACTGGGGCATTCCGGACTAGCCCCATACCAAGCCTCTGTGCAGAGGCTGGTGAACCGCCACTTCATATGCGGCGACGGCTACTTACAGTGCGCCAGGCGTATAAAACTTTGTCCACACCATACACCCCTGCATACCATACCGTTGCTCAGCCTCCTCTGGCACGATTGTTTCATAACCGGCCACGTGTGACGCAGCCCTATGGGATTCGCGCACAGGATTGCCTCGGTGCGATGTCTATGGCTGATCTTCGTGTTTTACGTCGCGCTTGGAGCAGATCTCCACCTTGGCTCCTCCGGAGACCCAAACTTATTTTAGATTTGACTAATTTTAAGAAAGATGGCACGCCAGATTTTACATTCCAATCACTGTTTTTCAACATTTTAGATGTGCATCACGGTTTCACTGTCGTTTACACTGATGGCTCCAAACAGGAGACTTTCCTTGGCTATTATATGGTGTTCCCTGATCATGTTACCCGGATTCGCCTCCCTGCTGAATATACCGTTTTCGCAGCGGAGCTCCACGCGATTCTGAAGGCACTGGAGCAGATGCATCGTGTTCGGGGCGATCGATTTCTTCTCTGCTCCGATTCTCTTAGTGCCTTACAATCACTGCAGAACCTATACCCGACTGAGGAGATGGTCCAGCTGATACATGACCAACTGTACTTGCTCCAACGGCACGGTAAAGAGGTATCCTTCTGCTGGGTGCCTGGTCATGTCGGCATATGGGGCAATGAACAGGCGGATCGGGCTGCCCAGGAGGCCTGCAGAGAGCAGGATGTGGTCCAGTGTCCTATCCCCTTGCAGTCAGTCATCGCTGCACTCCACAGGAAGTGCATGGAGTTGTGGGAGGACGAATGGTTGGCGGTGACGGCCAGTAAACTGTGGTCGGTAAAGTCAACCACTCGGCCGTGGCGTTCCTCCTGCCGGTTGCTCAGGCGGGAAGAGGTGGCCCTCACACGTCTTCGGATCGGGCACTGTCCTCTCACACATAGCTATTTATTACGGCGGGAGGATCCTCCGTTTTGTGATGCTTGTGGTGTGCACATCTCTGTCCGGCACATTTTAACAGACTGCATTTTATGCCGTGATGCAAGGGCAGAAGCACAAGTTGATGGGGATCTGCCTTGTGTTTTAGCTAACGATGAGACGTGTGTGTCTAGGGTTTTTAAGTTTTGTGATGTGTCTGGACTCTGGCCTAAACTTTTAGGCTGGAGGTTTTAGTGTATTGCAGAGTGGCTGACTCCTCCCTTTTTTCTTTGCGGTCAGCCAGCCACTTCCATCTGCTACATTGTTTTAGCTCCCTCTACCATTTTCTTCCTGTGTTGCCCATGTTTTACTGCTGACGCCCTGCTTCATCCCACGCTTCGGTGTGGGTAGGCATATATTTTTCAATAATTGTTCTCCGTGTTTTATGTTCCGTTTTATGTAAATGTTCTGAGTTTTTTTCTTGACACCCGTCTCACTATGTTACTGAATGGGCGCTGAAGACCTTGCTGTCGTGCGCCCAAAAAAAACCTCTCTCTCTCTCTCTCTCTCTCCCTCGAATCCTGCCTCGGACATGGATATGTGTGATGTCCTTAGGTTAGTTAGGTTTAAGTAGTTCTAAGTCTAGGGGCCTGATGACCTCAGATGTTAAGTCCCATAGTGCTTAAAGCCATTTCAACCATATTGTCTCTAGGCCATGTCCTAATGAGCAACACAGTGCACCGTAACTACTCGCTGACTAACACCCAGTTCTTCAACTGCCCCATGTTGCAGGGCCAGACTCATTTAACGCCGTATTCACCGTCCCCAATATGATGTATCAGGCAGCGTAAGTTGCTGTGACAGTGCGAGAGAGAGAGAGAGAGAGAGAGACAAAAATATTGTTTATTACTCTGTGGTGGTCAGCGCTCACATAATTATTCTTCGGATATAGGGTTTTTGTTCTTCTTAAGAGTAATTTTACAAAAAGAGAGCCATTCTTGTGATGTAAAAATCGACGCCATTGCGAGTTTTTGATTCACATTGTAAAATATATGTGTATATGGAAGGAAATCAGTTAATAGAACAATAAAATATTGTTCATTTCAAGAAGATACGTGTTATTCTACACCCAGCGTATACTTCTATTGTGATTTAATAATAGATACCAGCTTGAGAACAGTTCCGACGGGAGCGTTCAGTTCTAGTGAAATAGTTCGATGTTTTCTTCGGAAAAGAAGTCACTTCATGGATCATTCAAATCCACAATAGTACCTGGACATTTCTCAGAACTGAAAGCAATCTGCTTGCTATGCAACAGAGCCCCGAAGAATATTTTTCGGTACTTTGGTTACCACTTTCAGCTCCACACGGTATCTGCAGCATCTGGAGCAGATATCTACAACAGCGGAAGCGTGTAATCGCTATCAGTTTCACACATCGCCCTGTGTACGCTGTATGTATTTACTCACAACAGTGAACATACAGTTACTCACACACATAGAAAGACAATACAAGGTGGTGTGGGAAACATTTCAGTATAAAGGTCCTGTAGAGCTAAACAGTAATTAGCCTAGTAGTAGTAGTAAACAAAAATTTTTTTTTTTTCAAAGGAGCCTTTATACCAAGTTATGCTCCCGTACTTTCATACATTTCCATCGAGTAGTTATTATGCCAAATAACTTTATCAAGCACATTCTTTAGTTTTGTCAGAAGGAGACATTCATCTGAAGTATATGAAAGCGTGGACTGAAGAAAACAACCGAGTTGGCGTGGTCAGATTCGACGTAAGTTGGGAGAAATTAAATTCCGCACACAGATACATTCTTCTTTGATTTCCCTACATCACCCGGGATGCACGCCATAGTCCGTACGGCGAAAGTAAAAAAAAATGGTTCAAATGGCTCTGAGCATTATGGGACTCAACTGCTGAGGTCATCAGTCCCCTAGAACTTAGAACTAGTTAAACCTAACTAACCTAAGGACATCACAAACATCCATGCCCGAGGCAGGATTCGAACCTGCGACCGTAGCGGTCTTGCGGTTCCAGACTGCAGCGCCTTTAACCGCACGGCCACTTCGGCCCCGAAAGTAAAGCCCTGGCAGATACAGTGGTTCTGGTGCAGCCGGTTCCCGTGTCTCACACAACCCACCACATAACACGACAGCCAGCAGCCTTTTGCACTTCACAGTTGAAAGTTGGCAACAGGAGTGCCATCACAACTCGTCTTTCACCAGACGAAGTGTAGGATTATCACTGCAGCAGCACTGTTCACTACTACTACCCATCAACACCCACACTATGTGCCCCAGTGTCTCCGAACACCCACTGCTACTCTTCCCAGCTGATTCATTCAAACAGCTGATAGCTTCCATTGGTACTACGTGGTGTGGCGCAAGTACAGCGGAGCGCCAGCAGCCGAATGTCTGCCGGTCACTCAGTTCAAACGGCAGAGCCAAGTAGTCAGCGAGTAGACCATCAGAAGGCGACGCCGGCAGCCTCGTCAAAATCTCAATCGTCGCACGCAGACAGTACTCCGCGCATCGAGGACTTAAACTCGCGCCGTGGCAGCAGAAGACAGTGCCATCGGCAGCCCGGAACCAATGAACTTTATCAGAGTCACCGTCACAGTCGCTTTCCATCGCCGCTTGTTAACCAAGACGTCGTGCCCCCAGATCCTGCCAGCTCCTAGCGTCTGGACTTTGTCATCGTTTCGGCGATTTCAGCTAGGAACTCTCGCGTCCGTCGGCCGTCGTAATTTAATATATTGTTATTGTTATTATTATTTTTTGATTGTTGCCGACTTGCGTGGCGGGCCTTAATAAAAATGATATTTCATTTTATTTTGATTTTACGATTAAATACTTTCCTGAAGTTCTCCTTTTTAACAATATTAATCTTAAATTATTTGTTACGTTAATGAATGTTAGACTCGCTGAATCTTAAAACATGAGCATATAAGTTGTACAATGTAATAAACTTTTCATATTAATTTCCTCGGCTAGGCAGCTCAATTTAAAGCAAAAGATCTTTAGTTATTAATTACAATTGCGGCCCACACAAGCGCGAGAGTATTTTTCTTACCTCCGTTAACCATTGTATTGTAGTCAGAGTCCTGGCTCTGGGTCTCGGCTATGGTACTGAAAATAAGAATCTTAAAGCTAAGTATTTTCTGCAACGTCGGGCGGCTGTGGAGAAAAATTAATATTATGTTAATAGCGGGCGAGTATTTCGCTTCCGCTAATTTTCATAAGTTAATATCGCCGCGTAATGGCGTCGTTGGCTGCATCGGCCGCTGCGATGGTTGAACTGTAAATTACTTGAATGTAGGTTAATTCAAGGAAGGCGGACATGAAATCGGGATCACCTCTTACAAATTAAAAGTGCACAATAACATTAAATCAGTATATTATATGCTTAACTCATACAAATATGCTTACATTTGCCAGCACTCGCAACATGTCCGTCTGTACATCATCAAGACAAGTGAAGAAGTGAAGTCGACTAAAAAATTTAACAAAAGAGAGTATCTTGTCGTCTCTTTAGATCATTTTGTCATAAATTATTTCTTTGCATTGCATTTCCTTGCATTTCTCGACAAAGAAATTATTGTTTTACGGCTACATGATAAAAATATATTATTCAATTTTTAAATGTCTCTTCTTTATCAATACTGTTTTTTAAGTCTTTTCGTAATATAGCACTGGGGACGCCATAGAACGTTAATTTTTTCATTACTCATGCTCAGCACGGACTGAGCGTTCATGACGAGTGTGCTCCACAGTAGATTGTCGAAACGTTAACTTTGGTCCTATCCGCTATACCGTACGGCAACGGACTTGATTATTTGTTTTCCAATCATTGACGTTCTGTACGACTGTGTTGTATACTGCCGACTTTAAGAATAGCTCTTCTTGCCACAGCAAATTTTCTGAAGAAGTACTTAATTTCTGTGGTGGTAACAGATTAGTTTTGGAAGACACTTCAAGAAGCATGTTTTTGTGTTGTTAATATCTAGCTAAAGGCTGAGAACTGTGTGCGTTCAACATAATGGGGCAATAAACATTTTTCCAGTTTAGAGTCCATGTGTCAATTACGTCTGTATCCTACTATAAAGGTAAACTGATAAAATTTTGCCGGCCGGGGAGGCCGAGCGGTTCTAGGCGCTACAGTCTGGAACCGTGCGACCGCTACGGTCGCAGGTTGAAATCCTGCCTCGGGCATGGATGTGTGTGATGTCCTTGGGTTAGTTAGGTTTATGTACTTCTGAATTCTAGGGGACTGATGACCTCAGAAGTTAAGTCCCATAGTGCTCAGAGCCATTTGAACCATTTGATAAAATTTTCTCTGGCTTCCAGCCGCATCCAGTGGTTTAAAATCCACGAGATTTCGGCCGAGTTCTCCTCGCCCATTGTCAAGTGGTGACTATCGAATGATTGCTGCTGCCATCCTTATATAGCCGTGCTGTCTTCAGTGATGTCACTGGTGCTCGCTCCATATATGGTAATGTTTTCATTGCGCACTTGCTGCACCCACTTCCAACTTTCCGGTGGTTGGGTTCCAAGCTGTGTTTATTTGCAGGCCGTAGTCTTTATTGAGAGTGTTGCTCGTATATTACTACAAAGATGTAACGACATGTTATCGTCCTCCTGTATCTTTAGGTCCTAAAATGACCTAATTAGCCTGAAACCGGCAATGAAAATAAAAAGGTGGTACAGACTGCATTTTGTACATAGTAGTCCATCTCAACCCTACAACCACCAAGCACGGGCAAAAATAGCCCGTACATTTTTCTTTTATTAAAAAATCATAACAAATATCCTTCTGTGTTTATAGGCCTGTTTCTACCTTCTGTGTTTATAGGCCTGTTTCTATTTGTCTTTCACCTTATAAAGTACTACACTGCACATTTCTATCGTTAAAATTTAAAAAATTCCAATATTTTATGGCCAAGGGCATATTTTGCCATGGGTTGGTACTACATGCGACCATAATTTTATTGCCGGCCGTTGTGGCCGAGCGGTTCTAGGCGCTTCAGTCCGGAACCACGCTGCTGCTGCGGTCGCAGGTTCGAATCCTGCCTCGGGTATGGATGTGTGTGATGTCCTTAGGTTAGTTAGGTTTAAGTAGTTCTAAGTCTAAGGGACTGATGACCTTAGATGTTAAGTTCCATAGTGCTTAGAGCCATTTGAACCATAAATTTATTGTCTTCCCTATAACCATTTAGGAGGAACAAAAACTGTCCGTACAGTTTCCTTTTCCTCGAATGTGGGTTTTACAGTACCTTGTTGAGAGTGTAATTGTTGAGTTTTGTTTTCATTGTTGATTACTTATAATTATTATTAGCAGTTTGTCACAGTAGAGCAAACGTCTTGTAAAGTAGATTTTCTAAAATGAGTTATAGAGGCTCGAAATACGAAGAAATTCTTGCCCAACTTTAGTAAACGACGAATTATCGGATTTCAATGGTTTTGAGACGGACCACACAGACGTAGAAGAAAATTCAAATGAAGAAGCGGAATAAAATGAAGAAACAAACCATTCAGGTAATTCTCCAAACAAATATGTTACAAGTTATGGTAGAGTATATCTTGCAGAAGCTCCAAGGCATTGTAAAAGAGATTTTGCCAACATTGTCCGTGACCGTCAGGGAATACTACTGCAGGGAAAGTAACAAGTATATGTGAATCATTCAAGAAATTTTTCACTCCGGAAATAGTACAGAAAATTGTTGACAATACAGATTAAGAAGCTGAAAGAAAAAACGTATCTCCTACTAGCGTTTATGAAACACATGCTTTGAAGGGAATTTTAATTCTAATGGGAATTTACCAGGACATCAATATTTTGTTATCTGATTTATGGTCAAATTTATTGGGAAGAACCGTATATAGAGGAACTGTGAGAAAGCCATGAGTACATCAGCTACTGAAAATTCTTCGCTTTGATGATAAAGGCACCAGGACACACATACGTATGACAAATTTGCGCCGCCGCGCGAATTATTTGAAGAACTGAATGGAATATTCCCATGATACTTCAGAAGTGGACTTCACAATACAGTTGATGAAATGCTATGTCTTTTTAGAGGTCGTTGTCTTTTTAAAGTTTTCCTTAAACACAAACCTGGAAAATATGGTATACTAGATAGAATTCTTAGTAGTGCAACTGAACGATACATAATAAAAATGGAAGGGACAAACTGCTACATCGAGATGATCAATCAAAAAGAAAACGTGGTGTCCGTTGGAGAAGGACCGTAAGCAAGACCACTGACAAAGAACGAACGAAATCTGGGTTCGGAGGAAACAACGTTCACTGTCAAATGTAGCAAGACTTACCGAGGTCCTAGATGGCTACAACGAAATAATAGTAATAACTGTAACAATAAATGTATGTAGTACCAGCAGAGTATCGAATGGAAGAACACTGGCCAGTAAAGTTCGTTTAACTGGACATTAATTCACGAATTGCTGGCCAGGGCGGGCCGGGTTCGAGTCCCGGCCGGGGCGGAGTTTTTCCCGTTCGGAGACTGGGCGTTTTATTGTCGTCGCATTGGTATAGTCATAATTGACATTCCGCTACTGAGATGGTTGCATGAACACGTTCCGAAAGGCAATAAATTAAAAAAAGAATTCGCGGCAATCAAAAGTAAGTACAAATCCGAAAGAACAGTTTTCCATTACCAATTACAAAGTAAACTGAAATTCATTTTCCTCACTAAACGTTGCAAAAACATGCACGTCATCACGTACGAATGTAAATGTCAATTGCAGCAAACAAATACAATTTCCAGCCGCCTCGAATCGCGTAAACAACGTTACAGTTCATAAAGTCGCGGAAAACCGACCCTGAAGACACACACTAATGAAAAGTAAAAGAACGTAATTCGTTCTCACAAAATTATCCCAAGCACAATCAAAAGGTGAAGTATGTCACTCTCGTTGCTGCTCGACTGCACAGTCCTCTCGATCGACTTACTAAAAACCATACAAGACTTACACTGAAAATTTTTCCCGATCTCGCTTCGTTCTCAAGATACTGATAACCTGGGAAAGTTATAACGAAGTGCCCCTGGCGACAAACCATTGGTTTTTCGAAAAAAATGTTCCCTACAAACAATGCGTATTTTTTTTCACGTAGAATACGAATATGGAATAAAGAATAGAGGTTACCATTTGCAAAACTGAACTTGACCTTGGTTTGACCTTGAAAACAAGGTTCAATGTCATTTCGAGGTAACCACTCCATGACCCCTTTCAAACCTTACAATTATTGCTACAGACTTTTTTTTGCAGAAGTGTGCCGCTCCAGAGATATCGGCCGGCATAGATTGAAATGGGACACCTTGTATACACATATCGCTCCCCGGCCTCAGTGTGATTGTTCTAGATAGATTATTGTTATTATGTTATTTCTTTCCTTTCTCAAACGTTATGTCTGGTTAAAAATGGGAAGTGGCGCGGACCTTGATCAAGTGTGACTTCCTTTTAACTGTACGGTATATGTTACGTTGCATTTAGGAACTTTCGGGTAATTGAAAATGTATCGACAATTACAGATTTCTGTAGTTGTATATATACGTTTGGATGTAGCCATATTGCGCTGATGTACTGGTGGATATTGTGTGGTATGACTCCTGCAGTTGATAGTATAATTGGTATAATGTCAAATTTATCCTGATGCCACATGTCCTTGACTTCCTCAGCCAGTTGGACGTATTTTTCTTTTTGTTCTCCTGTTTTCTTCTGTATATTTGTTGTACTGGGTATGGATATTTCGATTTGTTGTGTTAATTTCTTCTTTTTATTGGTGAATATATGTCAGGTTTGTTATGTGGTGTTGTCTTATCTATTATAATGGTTCTGTTCCAGTATAATTTGTATTCATCATTCTCCAGTACATTTTGTGGTGCATACTTGTATGTGGAACGTGTTGTTTTATTATTTTATGTTGTGTGGCAAGTTGTTGATGTATTATTTTTGCTACATTGTCATGTCTTCTGGGGTATTCTGTATTTGCTAGTATTGTACGTCCGCTTGTGATGTGATCTACTGTTTCTATTTGTTGTTTGCAAAGTCTGCATTTATCTGTTGTGGTATTGGGATCTTTAATAATATGCTTGCTGTAATATCTGGTGTTTATTGTTTGATCCTGTATTGCAATCACGAATCCTTCCGTCTCACTGTATATATTGCCTTTTCTTAGCCATGTGTTGGATGCGTCTTGATCAATGTGTGGCTGTGTTAGATGATACGGGTGCTTGCCATGTAGTGTTTTCTTTTTCCAATTTACTTTCTTCGTATCTGTTGATGTTATGTGATCTAAAGGGTTGTAGAAGAGTTATGAAATTGCAATGTTGTAGCCGCTGTATTTATATGAGTGATTGCTTTGTGTAATTTGCTAGTTTCTGCTCTTACTATAAAGAATTTTCTTAAATTGTCTACCTGTCCATAATGTAGGTTTTTTTATGTCAATAAATCCCTTTCCTCCTTCCTTTCTGCTTAATGTGAATCTTTCTGTTGCTGAATGTATGTGATGTATTCTATATTTGTGGCATTGTGATCGTGTAAGTGTATTGAGTGCTTCTAGGTCTGCGTTACTCAATTTCACTACTCCAAATGAGTAGGTCAATATTGGTATAGCATAAGTATCTATAGCATTTGTCTTGTTTCTTGCTGTCAATCGTGTTTTCAGTATTTTTGTTAGTCTTTGTCTATATTTTTCTTTTAGTTCTTCTTAAATATTTTTATTATCTATTCCTATTTTTTGTCTGTATCCTAGATATTTATAGGCATCTGTTTTTTCCATCACTTCTACGCAGTCCGTGTGGTTATCCATTAAGTAATCTTCTTGTTTAATGTGTTTTCCCTTGACTATGCTATTTTTCTTACAGTTGTCTGTTCCGAAAGCCATATTTATATCATTGCTGAATACTTCTGTTATCTTTAGTAATTGGTTGAGTTGTTGATTTGTTGCTGCCAGTAGTTTTAGGTCATCCATGTATAGCAAATGTGTGATTTTGTGTTGGTATGTTCCAGTAATATTACATCCATAATTTGTATCATTTAGCATGTTGGATAGCGGGTTCAGAGCAAGGCAGAACCAGAAAGGGCTTAATAAGTCTCCTTGGTATATTCCACGCTTAATCTGTATTGGCTGTGATGTGATATTATTTGAATTTGTTTGGATATTAAGTGTGGTTTTCCAATTTTTCATTACTATGTTTAGGAACTGTATCAATTTAGGATCTACTTTGTATATTTCCAATATTTTTAGTAACCATGAGTGGGGTACACTATCAAAAGCTTTTTGGTAATCAATGTATGCGTAGTGTAGCGACCTTTGTTTGGTTTTAGCTTGATATGTCACCTCTGCATCTATTATCAGTTGCTCTTTACATCCTCGTGCTCCTTTGCAACAGCCTTTTTCTTCTTCATTTATAATTTTGTTCTGTTTTGTATGCGTCATTATTTTCTGTGTAATGACTGAAGTTAATATTTTGTATATTGTTGGTAAGCATGTCATGGGGCGATATTTAGCTGGGTTTGCTGTGTCTGCTTGATCTCTAGGTTTCAGGTAAGTTATTCCATGTGTAAGTGTATCAGGGAATGTGTATGGGTCTGCAATGTTACTGTTAAATAATTTAGTTAGATGTGAATGTGTTGAGGTGAACTTCTTTAGCCAGAAATTTTCTATTTTATCTTTTCCAGGGGCTTCCAATTGTGCATAGAATTAATTGCTCGGGTGACTTCATGTTGCAAAATTATCACTTCAGGCATTTTTGGTATCATCTTGTAAGTGTCTCTTTCTGCTTGTATCCACCGTGCATGCCTGTTATGTTGTACCGGGTTTGACCATACGTTGCTCCAGAAGTGTTCCATACCTGTTATGTTTGGTGGATTGTCTATTGTAATGTGTGTCTTATCTATTGTCTGGTAAAATTTCTTTTGGTTTGTGTTGAATGTTTGGTTTTATTTCTGCCTATTTTTGTATCTCCTAAGTCGTTTGGCCGATGCTTGTAATTTCTGCTTCTTTACATCTAATTGCTCTATCGCTTCTTGTTGTGAGATTTTACCTAAACTTTTTCGTTTTTTTGTCTGATATTTCATTTCTTATAAATTGTGTTAGCTGTCCGATGTCTTTTCTCAGTTTTTCTACTCTTATCTGTAGCCTGTGTTGCCATGCTGGTTTTTTGGGTTTCTTCTGTGTGTTGTTGGTTCTGATCTCTGCCTAGTGTGTATATTTGGTGTAATGAGTGCTCCTATATAAACTACTAGTTGTAACTCTTCCATAGTTTTATTTTCATTTATTTTGTTGTGTATTGATAGTTGTTATCGTTGTTTCGACTTGTGGGTTATTTGGTGGTCTATGCAAGAATGGTCTAATGTCTGTATTTGTGTCTTTGTATTCTATATATGTCAGCCGAAATTTTTCTTCTATATCTAACGTGTGTCACTTTGTGTTCTATTTGTGCTTGTTCTCGTGGCTGTCTTAAGATTTCGTTTTCCTCTGATTGTTTAATTGATGCGTGTTGTTCTTTGTTTGTTTGCTCTGGGATGTTTGAGTCCATTACTGTATTTTGTTCTTCTTCTGATTGCACATTGTTTTGTTCCAGTATTTGTTGTACTTGTTGTTTGATGTTTTCTAATTCTGACTGGGGTATCCTGTTAATTTTTATTATTACACGGATCTGGTCAGCTAGTCATTGTTGTGTTAAAAATTTTAATTCTGGCTATCTGGTAATAAATGTTGTGTATACTTGTGCTCTGTATCCAATTGTGTTGGTTCCTAAGTTAGTTGCTTGGTAATAACAGAAAATGAGGTGTCGGTTAACTTCATCTGACCATCTCATCCTCTGTCTTTGTTTTCCTTCTAGAGTGGTTGCAGGAAGCATATTTTGCAAAACACCTCTATTTGGATTTAAATCATTTTCCGTGTCGTTACCATTGTGGACGGGCATAGGGTTCAAGCGTCGTCCCCGACCATGACAGCGCTTGTCCGAGGCTTCATTAGTTCTGTCCTGAACCAACTAATCACACTAAAAGGGGGGTTAGCCCTATTAGTGATTTGTTCTTTTCGTCGCCTTTTACGACTGTCAGAACATACCGGAGGCCTATTCTTTTCCCAGGCCTCCATTATTATTATTATTATCATTATTTATTCGTATTTAAGAAGTAAATTCTGGTAACTGAGCGATACAAAACAGATCAGGATACCGATAGCATCAAACTTGAATGTGGAAACGAGCTACTGAAAACAAGAAATGCGCCTTTTATAAGATAACATAATGAGAGACAAGTGCTTTTATCGGGTCACAAACTATTTCTCCTTTTTGCATCCACAATCCTCCCGTGACATGGAAGAAGAGAGAGGCTGTAGCATCTAAACTTCACTCAAGTGATTTAAGTCGTTTAAAAATATGAGAGAAAAATTTAAAATAATCCGTAGTTTTGAATTAAAATAAATACTAAGAATTTACATATTAAGTGTGTACTGACGATTAATGTAGTATAGTAAGTAGAACAGGAGTTTGTTTTGGTGCGAGAGTTATGAAGTATATGGTGCAGAGGAGCGGAGATATTGCATGTACCTATCACAGCCCAATGTTTTGAAAGAAGAGGGCTCCTGGTATGGTGACGGGAAGGGAAGGCTTGTTTTGGACGGACATGTTGCTACAGCTGTTAGGGTACTGGAAATGGAAACTAGCAGACAACAACGGTATGATACAGAAGTCTTATATATGGGTAGGTTTTTAACGGTTGTTGAATAGAGGAGGCAAAGGGGTAAGTTGGTGTAAGGATTCGTGTTGATGAGGTGAAGGGTGTGTGGAAAGTGAAGTGGAGTGAGCGTTCAAAAATTTGGACAGATTCAATAATTTTGAAAGTTTTCGAAACTAGTGTGAGTTGGAAAAGGTACAGCAAGACCAAATTAACGTTCTTACATGCATAAATGATAGTTGAGGGCTGTTGTGGTTGCGGTCTTCTGACTGAAACTGCTTTGATGCAGCTGTCCGTGCTATTCTATCCTTTGCAAACCTTTCATCTCTGCCAATTCATCAATTTGCTTACTATATTCAAGCCTTAGCCTCGTTCAACAATTTTTACCCACCATACTTCCTTCCACTACCAAACTGACAATTCCTTGACACCTCAGTATGTGTCCTTTCAGTGAATCCCATCTTTTAGTCAAATTGTGCCACAAATGTCTTTTTTACCGAAATCGGTTCAGTACCTCCTCGTTTGTTGTTTAATTTACTCAGTCCTCAGCATCCTTCTACAGCACCACATTTCCAGAGCTTCATTTTCTTCTTGTCTGAACTGCTTACCGTCCAAGTTTCGCTTCGATACAATCCTACACACCAGATAATCACCTACAGAAAAGACTTCCTAACATTTAAATTATTGGTATTAGATGTCAACAAATTCCTATTTTTCAGAAATGCATTCTGTGCTGTTGCCAATCTGCATTCATATCCTCTCTACTTCAGCCATCATCAGTTGCTCAAATACCAGGACTCATATACTACTTTCAGTGACTCTTTTCCTAATCTAATTCCTTCAGCATCTTTTGACTTAATTTGACATTCCATTACTCTTGTTTTCCTTTTGTTGGTGTTCATACTATAATCTCTTTTCAAGACACTATCCATTCCGTTCGATTGCGCCTCCAAGACCTTGGCCGTCTCTGACAGAATTACAACGCAATCGACAAACCGCGAAGTTTTGTTTCTTCTCCTTCAGATTTAATTCCCTCTCCAAGTTTCTACTTGGTTTCCTTCATAATTTACTCTGTGTAGAGACTGAATAACACTGGGAGAGGCTACAACCCTGTCTCACATCCTGATTTTATGAACGAGTTGTAAGTAACTTTTCGCTCCCTGTGTCTTGTTGTTTCTGCTTTCAAAGTATGTAGTTCAGTCAACGTCGCCAAAAGCTTTCTCTAAATCCACAAATGAAATAATCGTAAGTTAACCTTTCTTCAACCTATTCCTAAAGTGAGTCGTAGGGTCAGTGCTGCTCTGCGAGTTCCTACATTCATCCAAAACCCAAAATGAGATGTTTCCTGTGATCGACTTCCATTTTTTTTCCTTCTCTTATCATTTCTATTACAGAATTCCAGTCACCCATTACAATTAAGTTTTCGTCTCTCTCAACTATCTGAATTATATCACTTTCATTCATTCTTTTGTTCCAGTTATCATCCACGGAACTAGTTCGCACCTAAATTTGTATTACTGTAGTGGTTGTTGGCTTTGTGTCAGTCTTGGCTGCGATAATTTATTCACTATATTCATGTTAGCTTACCCGCATCCTTATTTTCTTATTCCTTTTTGGGCCTACTGCTGGATTACCATTATTTTATTTTGTGTCGATAACCCTATTATACTGATGTGACCTGAACGTCCTCTTTCTCCTGCCACCGCACTTCACTAATTTCCACTACATCTCACTTCAACCTATACATTTCTCATTTTAAATTCTCTAGCGTATCTACTACATGAATGGATCTAACATACCAGTCTACAACCTGTAGAGCGCCCGTTTAGGTTTTTAATGACGTGGAAATTGTTCTGAGCAGTCCCTGCCCAGAAATCCGAATGGGGACTGTTTTATGTGCACAATATTTTACCCAGGAGCATTCCCTCACCAACACAGCTGCATTCCCTCGTGGAAGAAACAATTTTGTCTACTGAGTGCTTTCTATAGGCAAATTAGTAATAAGAGAACTCTCATTTAGATAAGTGTCACTGGACAGTACGTTGCGTGGAATACAACAGTTACAGATGGTAAAGGAAAAATTACTAAGTCGAAAGTGGTAGGTTAGTAAAGCTGGCAAGGAGCGAAATGTAAGCGAACAAGTTAACAACCAACACAAGAGTTACTTAACAAGTATTTCTTCAAGCATACAAACACTCATTACAAATATTGTAGCAAGAAATAGAGGCCAGCTCTCACAATATCAACCAGTAAAAGGCTCACTGAACTAAGCGCGAGCGACAATGTTGTAGTAAAGTGGCTCCAAGTGTAAGTGGGTTGAGTCGTTGCTGCCGACCGTCCTATATTGCAGCGGCAGAGGACGTTCGTAGTCACCGAGCGAGGTGGCGCAGCGGTTAGCACACTGGACTCGCATTCGGGAGGACGACGGTTCAATCCCGTCTCCAGCCGTCCTGATTTAGGTTTTCCGTGCTTTCCCTAAATCGTTTCAGGCAAATGCCGGGATGGTTCCTTTGAAAGGGCACGGCCGATTTCATTCCCAATCCTTCCCTAACCCGAGCTTGCGCTCCGTCTCTAATGACCTCTTTGTCGACGGGACGTTAAACACTAACCACCACCACCGTTCGTAGTCCAGAGCCGCTGGAGGCGTGGCTCAACGGCTGCACATCACTGGCTCTGCCACTGTCGGCATCTAATGGAAACTTGCAACTCCGTTACCAATTGTGGGACGCCAGTGGGGTGGTCCTCATACGTGATACCACATAGAGTCTGAGCACTGGTCTGATGCACGCTAGGCTAATCTGTGCAACCCTCTTCATCTACCCAAACTGCTGCAACCTACATCCTTTTGGGATGACGGAGGACATCGAAAGGGTGCAAAAAAGGGCAGCTCGTTTTGTATTATCACGTAATAGGGGAGAGAGTGTGGCAGATATGATACGCGAGTTGGGATGGAAGTCATTAAAGCAAAGACGTTTTTCGTCGCGGCGAGATCTACACTCCTGGAAATGGAAAAAAGAACACATTGACACCGGTGTGTCAGACCCACCATACTTGCTCCGGACACTGCGAGAGGGCTGTACAAGCAATGATCACACGCACGGCACAGCGGACACACCAGGAACCGCGGTGTTGGCCGTCGAATGGCGCTAGCTGCGCAGCATTTGTGCACCGCCGCCGTCAGTGTCAGCCAGTTTGCCGTGGCATACGGAGCTCCATCGCAGTCTTTAACACTGGTAGCATGCCGCGACAGCGTGGACGTCAACCGTATGTGCAGTTGACGGACTTTGAGCGAGGGCGTATAGTGGGCATGCGGGAGGCCGGGTGGACGTACCGCCGAATTGTTCAACACGTGGGGCGTGAGGTCTCCACAGTACATCGATGTTGTCGCCAGTGGTCGGCGGAAGGTGCACGTGCCCGTCGACCTGGGACCGGACCGCAGCGACGCACGGATGCACGCCAAGTTCGTAGGATCCTACGCAGTGCCGTAGGGGACCGCACCGCCACTTCCCAGCAAATTAGGGACACTGTTGCTCCTGGGGTATCGGCGAGGACCATTCGCAACCGTCTCCATGAAGCTGGGCTACGGTCCCGCACACCGTTAGGCCGTCTTCCGCTCACGCCCCAACATCGTGCAGCCCGCCTCCAGTGGTGTAGCGACAGGCGTGAATGGAGGGACGAATGGAGACGTGTAGTCTTCAGTGATGAGAGTCGCTTCTACCTTGGTGCCAATGATGGTCGTATGTGTGTTTGGCGCCGTGCAGGTGAGCGCCACAATCAGGACTGCATACGACCGAGGCACACAGGGCCAACACCCGGCATCATGGTGTGGGGAGCGATCTCCTACACTGGCCGTACACCACTGGTGATCGTCGAGGGGACACTGAATAGTGCACGGTACATCCAAACCGTCATCGAACCCATCGTTCTACCATTCCTAGACCGGCAAGGGAACTTGCTGTTCCAACAGGACAATGCACGTCCGCATGTATCCCGTGCCACCCAACGTGCTCTAGAAGGTGTAAGTCAACTACCCTGGCCAGCAAGATCTCCGGATCTGTCCCCCATTGAGCATGTTTGGGACTGGATGAAGCGTCGTCTCACGCGGTATGCACGTCCAGCACGAACGCTGGTCCAACTGAGGCGCCAGGTGGAAATGGCATGGCAAGCCGTTCCACAGGACTACATCCAGCATCTCTACGATCGTCTCCATGGGAGAATAGCAGCCTGCATTGCTGCGAAAGGTGGATATACACTGTACTAGTGCCGACATTGTGCATGCTCTGTTGCCTGTGTCTATGTGCCTGTGGTTCTGTCAGTGTGATCATGTGATGTATCTGACACCAGGAATGTGTCAATAAAGTTTCCCCTTCCTGGGACAATGAATTCACGGTGTTCTTATTTCAATTTCCAGGAGTGTATTTACGAAATTTCAGTCACCAATTTTCTCTTTCGAATGCGAAAATATTTTGTTGAGCCCAACCTACAGAGGTAGGAATGATCATCAAAATAAAATAAGAGAAATCAGAGCTCGAACAGAAAGGTTTAGGTGTTCGTTTTTCCCGCGCGCTGTTCGGGAGTGGAATGGTAGGGAGATAGTATGATTGTGGTTCGATGACCCCTCTGCCAAGCACTTAAATGTGAATTGCAGAGTAATCATGTAGATCTAGATGAAACTGCCTACTGCTGTCAAGCCTTGGTTTCCGAAACTTTTTACCTCCTACACTTCCCTCCATTACCAAAATGACAATCCTCTGATGCCTCGGGGTTTGTCCTATCAACTGTCCCTTCTTTTAGTCAAGTTCAGTCATAAATTCCTTCTGTACCTTATTCAGGTCACGATCACTTCACTAGATATCCAATCTAAGCATCTAATTCTCAGCTATTCGTCTGCAACACCACATTTCAAAAGCTTTTGTTTTCTTCTTGTCAGGACTCATTATCGTTCACGTTAACTTTTTCTCAACGCTGGAATTTTCAACGCTTTCATTAAAGACATTCTCACACTTAAAATTTTAAAAATTACGGAGTGCACCAATCAGTCGTCCTTTTTTAGATTTTATTACGCAGATCCAGATTTCGGCTAGTAGCTAGCCATTCTCAATGCACTATTTTCTACTCTCAATGCATGTAAGTCCTTGTTGTTCGGGCGTCAGTCACAGTTCCTTGAGTCACTGTGACTGACGCCCGAACAACAAGGACTTACATGCATTGAGAGTAGAAAATAGTGCATTGAGAATGGCTAGCTACTAGCCGAAATCTGGATCTGCCTAATAAAATCTAAAAAAGGACGACTGATTGGTGCACTCTGTAATTTGTAACTCACATAACAGTCGCTGAGTGCACCCACTTCCCGAATGGAAGGTAACCTGACTTAAACTTATATCCGATGCTAATAAATTACTATTTCTTACAAACGCTTTCATATCTGTTGGTAGTCATCGTTTTAGATCCTCTATCCTTCGGCTATCGTCTGTTATTTTGCTGCTCGTGTAGAAAGACTAATGTATTTACTTTTAGTGTCTCATTTATTAATTTATTTCCCTCGGTATTGTCTGAGTTACACTCATTAAAACTGTCTAAGGCACAAACTATTTTTCTTTTAATGAAAATTCGTAGGAAGTCTGTTTGGTATGGTATGTACAGGTATATATAAGAGAGCTATTTTGTGCTTCAACCTCCGACCGGTCGCGAAATGGAAACCACTGTGCCAATTTAAAACGTTTTATTTGTCTCATTTAGCTACACCTTCCAGCTATTTATCTACATAGTGGCGTCTCCGGTTTAATACATTTTTCGTACAGTAGTGTCAACGGTTGCTCGTGAACTGTATTCGCCGGCTTAGGTCTCGTGATGTTGCTATGTGAACAGCGGACCGAACCGGCTTAGCAGATAATCCCAAAATCGCTCCTCTGTTGCCACTACCGAAGCTTGTGAACTGCTGACACTCATTTACTCACACTCGAAAAACACGTCGTTCTGCTCATCCACTCAGATTTATTCACTTTTCTTAACTGACTACTCATGTAGGTGTTTCAAATTCCAGGTTCAACATGTCCCCCAAAGCCTTTTTCCCGCCAGTTATCTAGACCGGACAGGCGGACACTCGTTCAGCTGCAGATCTACCACCAACAGTTGTGAATCTTTCCATTATAAACTGAGCTGTTTCTTTTATTCTGCCCATACTTCTGTCTACCCTCTTGAGGAGATCCGCTTGATGTCCAGCCAGACACATACGTGAAACAAAGAAGAAGAAACCAGACGACTTACACTACTGGCCATTAAAAGTGCTACACCCAGAAGAAATGCAGATGATAAACGGGTATTCATTGGACAAATATATTGTACTAGAACTGACATGTGATTACATTTTCATGCAATTTGAGTGCATAGATCCTGCGAAATCAGTATCCAGAACAACCACCTCTGGCGTAATAACGGCCTTGATTCGCCTGGGCATTGAGTCAAACAGAGCTTGTATGGCGTGTACAGGTACAGCTGCCCATGCAGCTTCAACACGATACCACAGTTCATCAAGAGTAGTGACTGGCGTATTCTAACGAGCCAGTTGCTCGGCCACCATTGACCAGACGTTTTCAAGTGGTGAGAGATCTGGAGAACGTGCTGGCCAGGGCAGCAGTCGAACATTTTCTGTATCCAGAAAGGCCCGTACAGGACCTGCAACATGCGGTCGTGCATTATCCTGCTGAAATGTAGGGTTTCGCTGGGATCGAATGAAGGGTAGAGCCACGGGTCGTAACACATCTGAAATGTAACGTTCACTGTTCAAAGTGCCGTCAATGCGAACAAGAGGTGAGCGAGACGTGTAACCAATGGCACCCCATACCATCACGCCGGGTGATACGCCAGTATGGCGACTACGAATACACGCTTCCAATGTGCGTTCACCGCAATGTCGCCAAACACGGATGCGACCATCGTGATGCTGTAAACAGAGCCTGGATTCATCCGAAAAAATGACTTTTTGGCATTCGTGCACCCAAGTTCGTCGTTGAGTACACCATCGCAGGCGCTCCTGTCTGTGATGCAGCGCCAAGGGTAACCGCAGCCATGGTCTCCGAGCTGATAGTCCATGCTGCTGCAAACGTCGTCGAACTGTTCGTGCAGATGGCTGTTGTCTTGCAAACGTCCCCATCTGTTGACTCAGGGATCGAGACGTGGCTGCACAATCCGTTACGGTCATGCGGATAAGATGCCTGTCATCTCGACTGCTAGTGATACGAGGCCGTTGGGATCCAGCACGGCGTTCCGTATTACCCTCCTGAACCCACCGATTCCATATTCCGCTAAGTCATTGGATCTCGACCAACGCGAATAACAACGTCGCGATACGATAAACCGTAACCGCGATACGCTACAGTCCGACCTTTATCAAAGTCGGAATCGTCATGGTACGCATTTCTGCTCCTTGCACGACGGCATCACAACAACGTTTCACCAGGCAACGCCCGTCAACTGCTGTTTGTGTATGAGAAGTCGGTTGGAACCTTTCCTTGTGTCAACACCTTGTAGGTGTCGCCACCGGCGCCAACCTTGTGTGAATGGTCTGAGAAGCTAATCATTTGCATATCACAGATCTTCTTCCTGTTGTTAAATTTCGCGTCTGTAGCACGTCATGTTCGTGGTGTGGCAATTTTAATGGCCAGTAGTGTATTTTTTACGATTTGATGTTTGACAATGGCGTGTTTTTGTTGACTGATATTTCAGCTGTAATTTCGGTGGCAAATACGGGAGACAATCAGTCAACCTCCTCGTGGTGTCCCTCAGGTAACGCCAAGTGGCTGACCGATCTTTCTGTCCGCACTTCACACGTCCCCAGTTTACACCTGCCCCCAGTTCCCAAGTTGTCGTACCAAGGTTCCAATACCGTCGTTATAGAAAACAGCCACCTGTGCTCTCTGCCATTTCATGTGAGTGAAGAGATGAAAATCTGAGGGAGCCAGTCCGGGTTGTAAGGCGGGTGATCAAACACTTCCCATCGAAAACGCTGCAGGAGCGTCGTTGTTGCACCGGCAGTGTGCGGCCGAGCACTGTCATGGGGAAGGACACGCATCACAGTTACTTTATACAGGCTGCATGAAATCAGACTGAGCTCCTCAGCAAGCACGTCACACTTGATGGGGTGACACTCTTGTTCTAAGCACCTTACTCGCTCACTGCGCGCTAAGAAGTGAAAAGGGCGACATGATGCGATCGACGGGCATACTACAGACACTGCAGAACACTTCTGCACAAAGCTTTAACGGATTTTCATTGTGGTCTTAATTTCATGTCTGACTGGAGATCGTAAAACAAAACAGCCCTCGTACATGTAACAAATCATATGTACACACTGTTAGATAACTGTGTAACGGTATTAACAACTTTTTTCAAAATAAATAACGCAGAATGAATATTATAAAGAAACACTTACAGAATTGTGAAGCTCAAATATCACTCAATTGTCAGTACTTTCTTTGCATCAGTAAGTGGAGGCACCTCCTTGACACTGACGTCTCGCCCTGGGGAATCTAGACATATGCCTAAACCGAATGTACAGCTTATCCAGACACTGGATGTGTCTACCTCCGAACCTTTTCTGTGAAGGTTACCTAGAGGTGCTGTATGGGGTTTAGGAGACTGATCAGGCTAGTGTAGTAACACTTGAGTACTGTGCCTTTCAAACCATTCAGACATTGGTCCGGCAACAGATAGTCTGGCATTATCATTGCACGTGGAGGATTTCAGGCCAATAGTCTTCAGCTCCTTTGTGCGGTTCTAAACCTCCCTGCATCACCTCGTCGCCCCCATACGGGCAGCCTTCTTGGATATGGGTGCAAACCGAAGTGTGATGCATCTGTATAGAAGACTTGCCACATTGATCCACTATCAAATTTTTATGTTGTTGGAACCGCAAAACATTAGGTATACGATAGCTGCAAACCTTTACGGTCGACTGGTACAAAAGCCTCGTTCATGTAGTCTGTTTCTGATAGTTTGGGATGAAACAATTACGTTACTTGCATTCTACATGGCAGTTCTTAACTTTCTGGCAGCTGAAGTGCTTACTCTGAGGCCCTTAAGGCATAAAAATATGTATTATCTTATAGTGGTAACGCTTGGTGTTCCTTAGTGCCCTTGCCTCTGGCCTGCCAAATTGTTGATAACTGCTCCACACTCTTGAAATTACACCTCTTCCCGTGTTTAGAGCTCTTGCAGCATCAGCGCGTGTTCCAGCATTTTCAGTTACGCCAGTCGCCTTAAGCTTTTCATCGCGGTTTAAAGGGCGGCGTTCTTCCGTCATTAAATCCATTTTTAAACTGTTTCATTACGATTTTACAGAGTTATTAGTTACGTATGTATCCAGTTAAAAACACACGTAATTGTTTACAGTGCAAAATAAAAAGATTGGTTATTGCGGTAACCTGGTAGAATGACAGATGACTAGTGTTTTAGTACTCACTTCCATTCAGTTATGTAACTAGGTCATTTTTTTAGTTATTTCTATTTTTTAAATTATTCCTTAGACAATGTTGATGTGTGCAGTTCGACGACTTTCAGTCATCCTTGCTTTCTTTACTTTTAGTGATATTCATCTTATGACCGGTTTTCAAGACACCATTCATTCCGTTCAATTACTCTTTATAGCCGTTTGCCATCAGAGGATTATAATGTCATTGGCAAATCTCGAAGTTTTTACTTCTTCGCCCTGATCTTTAATTCTCCTTCTGTATTTCTACGCCGGCCGGTGTGGCCGAGCGGTTCTAGGCGGTTCTAGGCGCTTCAGTCTGGAACCGCGCGACCGCTACGGTCGCAGGTTCGCATCCTGCCTCGGGCATGGATGTGTGTGATGTCCTTAGGTTAGTTAGGATTAAGTAGTTCTAAGTTCTAGGGGACTGATGACCGCAGATGTTAAGTCCCATAGTGCTCAGAGCCATTTGAACCATTTTTTTTTATTTCTTCTTGTTTTCCTTTATCACTTGTTCAGTATATCATCAGGGATAGGCTGCAACCCAGTCTCATTTCTTTCGCTACTATTGGTACTGTTTTATGTCCTTCAGCTCTTGTAATTGCAGTCAGGTTTCTGTACCAGCGGTAAATAATCTTTATCTCCCTGTATTTTGTCCCTACTACCTTCAGAATTCCAAAAAGTTTATTCCAAAGACATTCTCGATTTCTATAAATGATGTAAAGAATGGAAAAAAACATTTACCATTCTTTCAGTCTCCCTTCTAAGGTAAGAGATTACTGACCTTCCCCAAGGTCGTTTCCTACCATCCTTTCCATTCCTCTGTAAATAATTCGTGCCATATTTCGCAACCGCAACTTATTAAACAGGTAGTTCAGTAGTATTTACTCCTGTCAGCAACTGCCTTCTTTTGGTACTGGGATCATAAATTCTTCTTGAAGTCTAAGGGCATCCCGCCTGTGTTATATTTCTTGCGTACCAGCTGAATTGCTTTGGCCACGGTTATGACTCGGATTCCCGGGTTCGATTCCCGGCGGGGTCAGGGATTTTCTCTGCCTCGTGATGACTGGGTGTTGTGTGATGTCCTTAGGTTAGTTAGGTTTAAGTAGTTCTAAGTTTTAGGGGACTGATGACCCTAGATGTTAAGTCCCATAGTGCTCAGAGCCATTTTTTGCTGTCTACTTCAGGAACATTTTATCTATTTAATTCTTCCAGTGCTCCATCAAATTCTAGTTGCAGTACATCTCCCATCTCAGCTTCACCAGCTTCTACTGCCGGGCCGGCCGAAGTGGCCGTGCGGTTAAAGGCGCTGCAGTCTGGAACCGCAAGACCGCTACGGTCGCAGGTTCGCATCCTGCCTCGGGCATGGATATTTGTGATGTCCTTAGGTTAGTTAGGTTTAACTAGTTCTAAGTTCTAGGGGACTAATGACATCAGCAGTTGAGTCCCATAGTGCTCAGAGCCATTTGAACCATTTCTACTGCCGGCCGCGGTGGCCGAGCGGTTCTAGGCGCTTCAGTCTGGAACCGCGCTGCTGCTGCTGCTGCTGCTGCTGCTGCTGCTGCTACGGTCGCAGGTTCGAATTCCGCCTCGGCACGGATGTGTGTGATATCCTTAGGTTAGTTAGGTTTAAGTAGTTCTAAGTCTAGGGGACTGATGACCTCAGATGTTAAGTCTCATAGTGCTTAGAGCCATTTGAACCAGCTTCCACTGCCTTTTCCATAATACTGCCTTCGAATTTATTTACTTCTTAAAGACCTCCGATATATTTCTTCCACCTGTCAAACTTCGCTACTTTGCTTAGTTCTGGCTTATTATCTGAGCTCTTGATACTGACACAGCTGCTTCTCTTTTCTCAAAAGGCTTAAATTGCTGCACAGTTAATATTTTCTCCTTACCCCGATTAAAATCAGAAACTGCTCTGGTATGGGAACCAAATCAAGTAATGTATGATGCATTTGATCTTCACGATCAAAAATAGAATTCCTGTCGCCGTAAAAAATAGTACAGGAAGGAAATCTTACGCACACCGAAAAGGATCTGAGAAACTGCACGTTGATATGGACAACAGAAAATAACGTTTCCTGTCTGCCGTATGTCGAAATGGTACTCTTCCGCCCAGAGTGGAGTGGTTCAAATGGTTCTGAGCACTACGCGACTTAACTTCTGAGGTCATCAGTCGCCTAGAACTTAGAACTAATTAAACCTAACTAACCTAAGGACATCACACACATCCATGCCCGAGGCAGGATTCGAACCTGCGACCGTAGCAGTCGCGCGGTTCCGGACTGAGCGCCTAGAACCGCTCGGTCACCGCAGCCGGCATTCCGCCCAGTGCTGAGTTTGACTGTTACGTGACAGTTCCGACATATGGGTTGTACAATGCACTGGTAATTGAAAACAGCTCAAAAGACTGTCAGGCACCATTAGCCCAATCAACTGTAGCGGCCTCCAATTGGAAGACTGGATGCAGGCCAAAGAAAGATAGGTGGGCGTTACAAGATGTGTCAGTCTTCATCCTTTAGTGGTCGATACGTTCCCCCTACATACTGTCTGGTGTAGAAGTTTGTAGCGTCTCTCATCTTTTACTGAAGGTTTTATTCGACATCAACAGCATGGTTTAATAAATCAGTGATAAATCATCCACGAATATCTACGCTGCTGGCACGATTTCTCAATATTACCGACTTACAGCTCCCGTCAAATCTACTTTTAAAAGCTTATATGGTAACGAAAAAGATTGTTGGCTAGAGGACGGTTACGTTCCGGAAAGCTGCCTGCGTAATGTTGCGTTCCCGTGTGCATTATCGTGTAGCTGCAGTGTTTGACATATTCTTCTCCGTCCATTTTCTTTAATTTCTGTTAAAGCCGCAGTGTCGATGGTAGAAAATGTCAGCAGATACCATTACATTCCTGGGAAGCGATTCGAAAAAGATGGCGTCAACACTATTCTGTCAGGTACACGACATGATTTTGGTTATCAACGACTGTTGATATTCACAAGCTCAATGACGAGGAGTCAATGATGATACACGGCTGAATAACGCGGTAATCAAGTAACGCGCACAGAACCCATAAGCTATACCTTTGAACAGCTACCGTTCTACACAGACGTCAATGATCGTACGAAGCAATGAGCTTTGCTGATTTGCTGCTTAAACTGACACAAAAAACAGCATAAGGCTATAGATTGACGAGTCACAGTGACAGGCGGTATACTGATGAGGGATGCATGGATTGCGTGGGTCTATGAAAAGTCACAGCAGGCCGATATTCAGGACATGAATGTAGTAGAACAGATGCAGGAATCCTGCATCGCTGCTCATGGCAATGTCTTAATGAAGGTTGTTTTCCACTTCTTAAATCTGTTATGGATTAGCAAGTGTGTTTCTGTGTTGTGTGGATGACTATGATAAGTGCTGATACACTGGAGAGTTGGGTTTCTGTTATTCTCAATAAAGCGAAGGGAGGGTGTGAAACATTACGGTAACACATCGGCAGCTCCTCTCGAATAGCACCAACGGGGCCGCTGAACTTAACGTGCCCATCCGACGGACGGATGACCATCAACGTGTCCTCACTTTATGAGACGCTGGATTTGAAATGTAATTCAAGACATTGGTACAAATAATGGTGATCAGAAACTTTGTCGCCATCTTTCTCCCTTTGCTGGCCAAATGCCGGCAGTGAAAATAGTTCACCACCAGGATTCAAACCGGCTTACTTCCGAATCAAGCAACACCGCACAGACATTCGTTAGCGACTTCAGCTAAATACGCGGGTGTGTGGATACCTATCACATGTATAATTTTTGATCTAATGCGTGTATAACGAAATGAGTCTGTTCCAAGTATGAACTAGGAGCATCTCTTCTCTGTATCATTTTCTTTTTCTTTTCTTTCTCTTTAGATAATCCACGTTCACATTGTGATGAAGTACTTTGTTTCCCAAATGAATCCTCCACGCTGCAGCGGAGTGTAGGTTGTTTTGAAACATCATGATGGGGTAAAACTGTCTGTCAAACCGGGTTTCCCTCGGTAATTCCGCTGACTCAATGTACTTACTGACTGAGGTATCCAGGTACCTGATGGCTGAAGCTAGACAGCTCTGTCGGTAAGGGCACTGACGTCAGAGGCGAAGTACCGAGTTCGAGTTCCAGCCTGGGACATAATTTTAATCCTCTAGGAAGTTTACGAGTAGTTGTTGTTGTGGTCTTCAGTCCTGAGACTGGTTTGATGCAGCTCTCCATGCTACTCTATCCTGTGCAAGCTTCTTCATCTCCCAGTACCTACTGCAACCTACATCCTTCTGAATCTGCTTGGTGTATTCATCTCTTGGTCTTCCTCTACGATTTTTACTCTCCACGCTGCCCTCCAATACTAAATTGGTGATCCCTTCATGCCTCAGAATATGTCCTACCAACCGATCCCTTCTTCTAGTCAAGTTGTGCCACAAACTTCTCTTCTCCCAAATCCTAATCAACACCTCATTAGTTATGTGATCTACCCACCTAATCTTCAGCATTCTTCTGTAGCACCACATTTCGAAAGCTTCTGTTCTCTTCTTGACTAAACTATTTATCGTCCATGTTCCACTTCCATACATGGCTACACTCCATACAAATACTTTCAGAAACGACTTCCTGACACTTAAATCTATACTCAATGTTAACAAATTTCTCTTCTTCAGAAACGCTTTCCTTCCCATTGCCAGTCTACATTTTATATCCTCTCTACTTCGACCATCATCAGTTATTTTGCTCCCCAAACAGCAAAACTCCTTTACTACTTTAAGTGTCTCATTTCCTAATCTAATTCCCTCAGCATCACCCGATTTAATTCGACTACATTCCATTATCCTTGTTTTGATTTTGTTGATGTTCATCTTATATCCTTCCTTCAAGACACTCCATTTACGAGTAGTATGTAGTAAAAATAAAGACAGTACTCCATGTAGCATAAGCGACAGTAGTAGCGACGAACAAACAACGGAAATATCAACATCAAAAACTGTTTTACAGCCCGTTCAAACCGAACCAGAAACTGTATGGAACATAATTAAGGTGAACTATAGTATGAGTTGCGCACCACATCAACTCGCTAAAATGCCTGCTGCTCACTATTCACCAAGTTCGGGAGCAACTGAAACGAACTGCGTCTTCAGTATTTCATACATAATGGAAAGGTGTCCCGACAATTAAACGTCCTATTAGTAGGAACAGTACACCATACACTAATAACTACTCTGCTCGAAACAACAGCAATGAGCGCCCTTTGACCGTGTAATAAATAATAACTTACATAAATCCGGTTCCTGTACTGAATGTCATACTTTCAACAAAGTTGCGCATAATTAAACTCTTAATTAGGGAGTTGAAGCACGACTGCATTCCTCATGCAGATCCGACTTAGAATTTTCAAATGATTTACCATTATATTGCACTGTTGCAAGTGACCTCAATAAGGTGATTTCTTTACTGGAAATTGGAAATTTGTGGTAAGGGACCAAACTGCTGAGGTCACCGGTCCCTAAGCTTACACACTACTTAATCTAACTTTAACTAACCTACGCTAAAGACGACACGCACACCCATTCCCGAGGGAGGACTCGAACCTCCGACGGGTGGAGCCGCGCGGACCGTGACAAGACGCCTAAGACCGCGAGGCTACCCCAGCGTGGCGATTTCTTCATTACTTGGTCAGTGCCACCTCAGGTCTGATATATAGATATTACATCCTTTACATCCTGACGCTATCAGTTGGCAAGATTCTTACAAAACCCTTTACTGTTGTTGACTGTTTTTGTCAGTGTTTACTTCAGTTGTTAGCGGCTTTTGCCGAATGGGCAAAAAAAAAAAAAAAAAAAAATTGACTCTGAGCACTATGGGACTTAACATCTGAGGTCATCAGTCCCCTAAAACTTAGAACTATTTAAACCTAAGGTCATTACACACATCCATGCCCGAGGCAGGATTCGAACCTGCGACAATAGTGGTCGCAACTGAAGCGCCTAGAACCGACGGCCACAGCGGCCGGCGGCATTAAGCAGATCAGACGTAACGTTAATATATTTAGAATTATTTTCGGCTCCATGAAGGACGTAAGGATTACAAAACACACTTTTTTTGTGACGCTCAACGGCGAGGTTATCAACGCTAAAAGAAACGAATAGAGATAAAACCCTCTAAAATTGTTGCGCAAGGTGAGGATGAAACATACAAAATGCCACTCATGCACTCACGCCTCATTCACAATGACCTACACAATCATCGTTTCTCACACGCCTTAAGGCAATGGAGGAAGGGCGTAAAGTGCTATAGCAGGGATTAAATTGCAAGTAAAACAACAGAGGAGCTAAAACAATGCCGTAGGCAAATGTGATCGGCTGACCACTTACAAAAAACAGGCATGAGGCAATTACCCTGTTAACTCATCAAGACAATCTTCCTATATCTTGGGAAAAACGTTGGACAATTCACAAATCTTTAAAACTCTAGGCACATTCGTTGGAAAGCTACTTAAAACAGAGCAGGTCTGTCGACAACTCTGCCGCTACCCACTGCTCTACAAAGGTACATATACTTGGAGACTATGAACTATTGAGTACTAAGTAACATATCGATGTGACAAGGCGATCTACTAATTCTCGCCTAATAGAACACACAGTCACATACAATGATAAACCGGAACGTCATGAACTCTGACCATCACAAGGCTGAATGCTGCTTGGTATCGTTGGGGGTGCGTAACACAGTAAGGAAACGGAGCAGAGACGAATGGGAATAATTCTAGCGATAATACGGGATGCAAATGTGGAAGACCAAAGACATGAGTGACTTTCATAAAAGGGCAGCAGGACGGTGAAGCTACGAGTTGGTGGGAAAGTGTTGGATGTCGGCGGTTTGCCCACTGTGTTAAGTGCGATAGACTGAGATCTGTGGGAGATTTGAAGGGAGAGTGCTCGTGCAGGCGCAAGTAGTTCGGAGATTACCGTTCAGTTCATGTTGTAAGTCATGGGCCTCTGCAGACAACGGCCCCTACGTGTTTCCATGTTGACCTAATAACTTCATTTACGATTGTAGTAGGCGTAGGATTATCGACATCGGCTCGTGGATCTATACAAACATGTCTCTTGATTCAAAAGTTTCTTCTTATATCATTTCGATGGTCGTGTCCGAAAACACCGTCATCGAGGTAATCGGCTGCTCGGAATATACACCGCGTTATGGGGGCAAACCAGTGTTATGCTATGGGAGTATTCACGTGAGCTTCCATGGGACCTGTCGAAGTAATCTAAGGAACAATTACGCCTTTTGACTACGTGAATCACCTTCATCCCTTCGTGCTTAATGTCTTCCCCTATGGTGATGGCATGTTCCAGCAGGATAACTACTCGTGTCACAGACTCAGAATCATGCAGCCGTAGTTTCAGGAGCATGATAGTGGCCATACGTCGATATCTTGGCCATCAGAACTGTATGACCTCAACTTTATGGAAGATATCTGGGCGCAATCAGACGCCAGTTCCGCGCCCATAAAACATCGGTCCGTAATTTACGGGAATTGCGTGATCTATGCGTACGCATCAGGTGTCACGCACCTCATGGCAACTACCAACGACATGTCGAATGCATCCCATGCAGAACAGCTTCTGTATTGCGTTCCAAATGTGAACCAACGCGCTCTTATAGAAAAGGTCATAATGTTTTGGCTCACCAGTCTATCGGTCACAGAGAGCATTGCAGGAAAAATCACAGAGAATGCTCCATGTCAATATAGTTACGGGTCCCTCCACTGCTAAACGGGTAGGCTCTTACCACAGCTGGGCAATGCTAACCAAAAAGTTAACTTCGTTAATGGCTAATCCGTCACTAAAATGTTTACTTAGCTAAACTTTAAAGCATTACTTCACGGGAGATTTATTAGAAGTTAAAATTAACGGTTAACTCGTAACAATAAACTTTATGTTGTGGGTGTAGTGAATTGAGCAAGTGAATCAACGTATTACCTTTGCTTGAATAAAAAATTTTGGTTGGGATGTATAGGTAGAACATTGACGAGACATTAGAAAAAGTTTAATCATTTAGTTTTACAATTATTTAGATATTTTAAATAACAGCAGAATCAGATAGCATCTGACATAGGGGTGCATATGTCCCTTTCTGGACATGAACATGTTACAAGTTTTCATCCGAAAGTGAATGTCTTCGCCCACATTAAAGAGTCGTCCGACCACAGCAGTCGAGGGATAGAGGTATTGTTGTTGTTGTTGTTGTTGTTGTTGTTGTTGTGGTCTTCAGTCCTGAGACTGGTTCGATGCAGCTCTCCATGCTACTCTATCCTGTGCAAACTTCTTCATCTCCCAGTACCTACTGCAACCTACATCCTTCTGAATCTGCTTAGTGTATTCATCTCTTGGTCTCCCTCTACGATTTTTACCCTCCACGCTGCCCTCCAATACAAAATTGGGTATCCCTTGATGCCTCAGAACATGTCATACCAACCGATCCCTTCTTCTTGTCAATTGTGCCACAAAATCCTCTTCTCGCCAATTCTATTCAATACCTCCTCATTAGTTATGTGATCTACCCATCTAATTTTCAGCATTCTTCTGTAGCACCACATTTCGAAAGCTTCTATTCTCTTCTTATCCAAACTATTTATCGTCCATGTTTCACTTCCATACATGGCTACACTCCATACAAATACTTCCAGAAACGACTTCCTGACGCTTAAATCTATACTCGATGTTAACAAATTTCTCTTCTTCAGCAATGCTTTCCTTCCCATTGCCAGTCTACATTTTATATCCTCTCTACTTCGACCATCGTCAGTTATTTTGCTCCCCAAATAGCAAAACTCCTTTACTACTTTAAGTGTCTCAGTTCCTAATCTAATTCCCTCGGCAACACCCGGCTTAATTCGACTGCATTCCATTATACTCGTTTTGCTATTTTTTATGTTCATCTTATTATATCTAATAAACAAGTTTACTAAAATCTGTTCCCCAAGAACTACCGCAACGTTGAATAAGTACTTTGATTTCATGTCCAACCTCATTTTGACTAGACTCTGGGCTTTATTTTTTACAGATGTATTACCGCTACGCTTCTCTTGACATTAAGGCGACCTCAGTAAACAAACAACAATAAATAGCCAACGCTTAGTTATTCTCGTTCGTACTCGTTTGTTGATATCAATCGAGTGCACCCTCAGTATAGTCACACGCCTACATGACCCGAACATGTCACAACATGTCGCCCATGGGCGGCGCGGCCTCATTTTCGTCATAACCAGCAGGTACGTAG
Organism: Schistocerca piceifrons; assembly: GCF_021461385.2. Lineage (NCBI taxonomy): Eukaryota > Metazoa > Arthropoda > Insecta > Orthoptera > Acrididae > Schistocerca > Schistocerca piceifrons. The sequence continues at coordinate 123,515,025 of NC_060139.1, read as the reverse complement.
TTAACGATTTACGAACTCAAAGGAAGGTAACTTAAGGTAGAGAGTCCGTTAAAGGTTGTTAAAACTAGCGTAAAATTTAATCCGTTACTCGAAAAATTAACTCCGCCAAACAACGATTAACCGTCTTGTGCACAGCTATGGCACTTGCTTTCCGTACGGGAGGCGATTATGGTCGTAAAGTATCTTGTCAACATATATCACAGGCTCCCGCTGTCAATTTTGCCAGCACTGGGCGCCCTACGGACCAATAGCAGTCTTAAGCCTGCTCCATTTGGCGCGACTGTAAACATGGCGTTCGAAGGCACGTAACAACACGCGTAGGATTATATATACTAAGATGGTATCTGTTCTTTCGGACATGTCCGAAAGAACAGATACCATCGGTGACCATGCAGCTCGTTAGAATGAAATTACAATGAAATGAACACCCTTAGCTGCTTACAGGCGTTGACATACGTCAACGGGGACAGATGAAAATGTGTGCCCCGACCGGGAATCGAACCCGGGATCTCCTGCTTACATGGCGGACGAACTCTTACGGGAGTCGGCAACGCGCCGCGAGTAATGAGTATAATGGGCGGGGGCACTACGAATGTAGTGCGGGACAATACGTTGAGAATGTGAGTTTCGCGGGAGGCGTGCCAGAGATAAATCCCTGCAGTCGCGCTGTCCTGTGTCCTCGGTGGCTCAGATAGATAGAGCGTCTGCCATGTAAACAAGAGATCCTGGGTTCGAGTCCCGGTCGGGGCACACATTTTCATCTGTCCCCGTTGACGTATGTCAACGCCTGTAAGCAGCTAAGGGTGTTCATTTCATTGTAATTTCATTCTAGGATTCTCGTCGATATGACTGACGGGTGCAGCTGATTCGACAAAAATCGAATGATGTACTTTGTTATTGTCTGATTTCCGGTCTCTCTCAGCGTAAACAAGTAGGGACGTCACTGTTCATTGCACTTACCTTCCCGCAAGTGGAACCAACACGTGGAGTCAACAGTCACAAAACGTAAATGTGACAGTCTGAAATAATGTGGTCGTCAAACTGTGGCAAGCGGCCCGATTCGTGTGACCTGTGGTTCTTGACTTTTTTGTAATAATATGCTTCTAGCTACTAACAGCAGCATCCAAACCAAACTTCTTGGAAGTTTATTTTTCTTCAGTACCAAACAAAAATAGTATGTGCCTGATTTTCATTTACGTCGTTGAATTCGGCCGTGAGCTAAGTAAATTTTGTCGCTTACGTCAGGGGCAGAGTGGTATGTAGCGCGTTCACTGCGTGATGACTAGAAGAGAGAGGGGAAATGTTTTGTTATTTGTTTCCCAGTGCCGAAAATTCACGGAAGAGCGCAACCAAGTCATCTGCTTTGGTATAAATGCTTCAAATGTGGTACACGTTTGTAGCAATTAATATGGAATCAAATTAAGGCTGTTGGAATACACTGGAATGAGTAACAGAATTCAAAACGTTTGGTAAACGTTTGAGATCATGTCTCCTACTGAATTAGTTTAATTAATTAATGTAACATACTAATTTATGGGGGTTACCACTTAATAGTAACATCGATAAGGGAAGGTATGGTAAATTTATCATGACAGTGAAAGTGGCCATTTCACAGTTTTTGTCCCCGAACAATGCTGCTGCCTGCCGACAAGTGGTCAGACTTCGCCATAGTCGTTAGTGAGTCTGACAGAGGAACATTGTTCCGTTATTTCTTAGTAAAAATATTTTTATTTTTGAGTCGTCTGATGTAAGATAAGTTATTTATATTTTCTGGTTACGTCACTTATTTGCAAAGTAATAATTGTTACAATATAAAAGTCTAAACATCATCTGTAGTTCCTTGTCATTTATTTCAGTTCTATGGTCTTTTCTTTGGATCACTAATGCCAACATGGCGTCCGATCGGGAAAAGTGGCCATTCTAGTCGTCGGAAAAATGGTCAAGGTGTTTACTCCAGTAAGAGTTACTTACTTCCAAGAAACACTCTTAAAACAATTCATAAAACTGAATTATAAACACATTTACATACAAAGCTATCATCCACCATTCTATCTTTTTATAACAGTTTTGAAGTTCTTAGACTGTATTATTTAAAGCCACAAATTTTCTGTTATATATAACCTAACACAAACATCCAGCCGAAAATGGTCTGCTGCATCTACTTGATACACTTTCACACAAAACGGTGTGAAGGTGCCTAGAAAATATGTCTGGAGACTTGTGCAACAAACATGGAACCCTGTTGTCATGGCACTGGCGATATTACCATGTTCAGTATGGAAATCCATGTATTTCCAACATATTTTCTTTTTCCAATAAAATGTATTAGGTGTGATTCCTTATGATGATATCTTATAATATTTGGATTCAAAATGTTCAAGTGGTAAGCTATCAATAAATATGATTTGGTTAAAATTAATTTCTCTTTGAGTGGCCATTTCCTGCACCCCCCCCCCCCCTCCTTTCCCAAATTGTTTCCTATGCGGCCCATGTTGCTCGACAGTGTCAGTATTGGCTCTTAAGCAAAACGGCTTGATGACCACTGTGTTAGACGCATTAAATATTGAGTTTACTTGTAGTTAAGTTGGTAGCAAGTGGAAACCTTTTAAAACAGGTCAAAATACTTCAGTCTCCATCAATTCAGAAACTCCTGTCAGCTACCTAACTGAGTTTTCTTACAATGCACGCACTGTATGCACCCGCACTGTCAACTGCAAGAGCAGTACTACATTGTTGGCACTGCATTGCTTCATGCTTGACATCACTAGTTGACAATAATTTAAATAATGCTGACATAAATAAAGGGTGTGAATTCCATTCACACAAACAGGGAGATCTATAAAGTTATTAACTGCTGATGACAGGGGCATAATAAAACAGTGGATAAAATCTGGAGTGGTGCTAAGTAAGTAGTGAAAATGCTGCCCTCACACAGGCCTCTTTCAACAGTGGTCAAAAGATTTGGGTATGTAACAAAATGGTGATGACGCCCAATACCAGAAAAAGTTATTTTGACTCTGGCAATCATAACAGAAGCTGTATCTCATATGTATTGGTAGAGTTTGAAAGACATTTGTGCATCAATGACACACAATTTTGTTGCTAGAGCACCAGATGACACACTAAAAGAATTCACATGCAATTATTGAGAGTTTGATTGTGTGATGGGACAACTGAAAGCAGAGAAGAGGAAATAGGAAGTTGTTGGTTATAACTTGAAATGAATGACCGTGAGGGTGGTCCGGAATACGATTGGTTGTATTTCATGTGACTATTTTGTTTCACATATGGTCATGTTTTTGAAGGAAGTAAACTGCAATTACATTTAACTTTTGTATGATGATTTTGTTTCATGTGCAGCTATGTTTTTGAAGTAGTTAACTACAATTACATTTAACACTTGTACGTAAATTTTGGTTCATGTGTGGTTATATTTTTGAAGGAAGTAAACATAAATTACCCTGGAATTCTCGAATTGCAGTACTATACATACAAACTGAATTCTGTTGTCACCAAATGTTATTCCGATATGGGTTCTTTTTGAAGAGTTGGAATCATCAAGAATTTTTATATGTAACTTGCAACTTTAGTTGCTTAGAAATCTCTATTACATTATTATGCAAAACCTGATCTGAAAATAAAGCATTGTTTTACCTTGTCTGGAAACTTCAGTGGAGACTTAAAGCAATGTTAAGTGGGAAATCCCTTACACATTTCTTGTCAACTAGTAACACAATGAATTAGTGGTTAGATATTTATGATGTAATCAGTTATGGACTGTAGTATTAACTTCTCTTTCGAGCATGTTTCTGAGAAGCTGTAGCCCGCATCTCGTGGTCGTGCGGTAGCGTTCTCGTTTCCCACGCCCGGGTTCCCGGGTTCGATTCCCGGCGGGGTCAGGGATTTTCTCTGCCTCGTGATGGCTGGGTGTTGTGCGATGTCCTTAGGTTGGTTAGGTTTACATAGTTCTAAGTTCTAGGGGACTGATGACCATAGATGTTAAGTCCCATAGTGCTCAGAGCCATTTGAACCATTTGAGAAGCTGTATCCTCACTGTAAGCTCAGAAGCACTATTAAAGGTGTTTACATATATATGTTTTAAGGTCAGGTTTTTGAAAAGTTTGTGCGGCATACTCGTAAGACAGTACATGAAGTGTTTGTGAAGCCCCATTTTTGTTTAAAATGAAGCTTCAGATATTTACCTTTGCCAAATACTCACTTCATTTTTTTCCATTTTAATTCACATTAGCCCTAATTAGTAACATTATTTAAAAAATAGCTGTTGACAGTTTACAGAAAGTGACTTTTGGTGTATATTTAACTAATGAAATGAAAACTACTTTCGTGAGATATAAAATCATTTAAGTATAATATAGTTCTTGAAATCCATAAAATGATGAATGTTGATATCTGGTGATGCCTTTCAATGAAACTACAATGCAACTTCTCCACAATGATGCTTTTTGAGTTTAACTACTTCAATCTTTGCAAACACTTCTTGATGAGTTGTATCTCAACATATCCAGTGTTATGGATCAAAAAGTTATGAGAATGGAACCGAATTTGTATTTGTACTAGTACTAAAAGAACACTAGCTTCACCATTCAAAATCACTTGTTAATGTGTTTGCCTACTTTTCACTATAGTTCTCATGGAAGATGATGCCTAACCTCACAACTGCATGTCACTTAACTGCTTATGACAAACAACGAAGTGGCACAGATAAATTCACTCAATTCATATTTTGTAGTACCATTTGTAGATACCAAACTCATTTCATTTACATGAAATTAAATATTGCCTATAGTGTTCTAACATATTGTGATGATAATTTTAGGCTAGCTCATGTTTGTCATCTCTATACTTTGCTTTATTAATTTTAAAAAAGTAAGGTTCATAAATAGGAAATTCTTCATAGGTATTACAAAGATTGTAAAAAAACTGTCATTTTCCATTAATACATGGACAGGGGCATCTCCAGTGACTGTTTATATGTAGATTTGGCAATTTTGTTTTAAGGAAAAGTGAGAGCACAGGTATTGCTTCACAACAGCAGCACCAACAACAAAATAAACTCTATATATAAACAACATTTATTTACATAATTTTTACATAAATGTCCTCTCAAATTAATTTACTTTCTCAACTTTGTACTTTTTCAAAAAATTAGTTTCTGTTCTTTAGAATTTATAAACATTAATTATCTAACATACTGATTTATGCACTGCATAATGGAAACACAACAGCATTCTAATTTTTTCTGGATTCACCTGCTTTTCCTTGGTTTGTCCGGTCACAGAATTGTTTCTTCTCATTAATATTTCAGACATATCCTCTAAACTTTAAAAGACTAGAATTACTTTCTTGTCATATGCAGTAATTAGTGCTTAATTTGTCATTTTACAAGCAAAACCCTCCAAAAATTATTCTGCAGTTATTGTCCCAAACATACACTAAACAATAAAATGTTCAAGATACTGACAGTTCTCATAATAAAGTGTACCTCAATTAATTACTGTTACAGTGGAAAAAGATTCTAAATATATAAAAGGAAAGACCAACATAACTAGACTGATTGGTAAACTTACTTTCTTGCCAGGAAATTGTTGCTAACCAAGTATGAGAATTTGTTTTTCTTATCATTTTCTTTCAGTACCATGTGAAAGTCTTAGAAGGTGGGTAATGGGGTTGGGAATGTCAAGCAAAGTATTTGTAAAACTGGCTGTTACAGAAATCATCTTTGTCACATACTTACTAATTAAACTTTAATAGTGTCATCAAGTGTACACCAAATCTGTAGAAAAACTGTAATTAGAACCCTGTCAGAAAACACAATAAGTACGCAGCTTGATTCTCTCATATAGGAAACCCATTTCAACACTGCAACACATTTTCATGCTCAAAGACATATAACAGATGAAACTATTAATTAGTGTCACAGGCATGAACACCAGCTGTAGTTCTGAAATCAGCCAGCAAAACATGTTACAAAACATTAAACATATTAATCCCATTTCCTTAGCAGAAAAAAGCAACCACAGAATTTTAACAGTATTTACTAGCAGTCAGTGTCCTAAATGTGCCAGTAAATCTGGTTGTCAGTATTTTTATCTTTGCTGAAAAAAATATCTGATGAATCACATGACATGTGATATTGGATCAAAACAGTCTTTGTGATGACAGGTATCATACCTCTGTTAAAGCACACAAAACCACTTCAGAGAATAGCTATTAATCTCTGAACAAGCAAAGCAATGGTTCAAGCAGAAGCTGCATATAGCTCCCCTTTAATTATATATATGTTCTATAAATAAAATTCTGAACACAAGCAACTCATTGATTCCTGCATCTTGGCTAGGAATACCCACTAAGCTAAAGTTGGAAGGTGCCACGTATATATCATATTAGGTACAGCATCGTGGTAGCCACCTCCACCTCTATCACAACAGATGCACTTGATGAGGAAATAGACGAACAGAGACTCAGGGGCGATAACGGCGTCCCTATAATTTAAGCAGCTGAAGGCACACATTTGTGTGCCACATAAGTCTTGGTGTTCTGAAGATAATTTACACACACATTGTCACACACACACGAGCATGTCACTGCAGAGGTTCAGAAGTCATCGAAGAGCTTCTGATCAGCCTCGGCTACGCTGGGCGCTGCTTTCCAGTCAGCCTCAGGGTACTCATCAAAGTTCCGCGTGTCCCCGTCATAGCTGATGCGAGGCACGATAGGTGGCTGTGAAAGGATGTGGCAGCAAGTTAGTTAACATTGTGAAACACATTTTTAGTTATTTTAGTTATTAATGCTTATTCATGTGATGGGAACAGAACACATCAAAACTTATCAAGCAAATAATGAAATTATACCAACAACCAGACACTGGAATATAGGTTCCAAACAGTGATGTCTCTCACAGCTCTAACGCCCCCATAAATTCCTGTATCACATACATAACTGACATGTATCTATTCCGTAACTTCTTCCTCTTGTGGATATATATTTTGGCTACTTAAATCAAAAGACACAATCAACACACTGTTTTCTTCATACCCTTATCAACAATTAGAACATCTGGTGTCTATACTCCTCCATCAACACTGATGAGATAATCGATTACTACATTTGAAAACAAATTTGGGTCTTTCTCACAAAACACACGCTTAAACCAAGTACCCCTGTGTCAGAGGACTAGAGGAATCGCAATACAGGGTGCACATAAAGTGCACAAACACTTTCAATTATTTATTGCACAAGAACCAAACATTGTACAGGTATCACAAATAGGTCATTTTGAAGAGAAACCCTGAAACGATTTTTCATGTAGACTGCCACAGCGTAGTTTGGTAATTTGCTGATAGTCAGCACTAGTTGCAAACATGGTGAGTTCAGGTGTCGGGCGAGCTTTCTGTGTGTTGCGAGTTTGACAAAAACAAGTGTGCTACAGCTGTTTAACAGATGTTTAGAACCAAGTACGTAAGAAGCCACCAACAATGAAGGCCATTTACCACTGCCACAACAAATTCATTACCACTGGCACAACAAATTAATTACGACGGGTTGGTTGTCCCCAGCAAAGAGAAGTGGATGATCCAGTGTGAGTAAAGTGAATCTGGAGTGCATACGAGAGACATTCATAAGGAGTCCAAAGAAACTGGTGTGCCGTGCATCCCGTGAACTCAAAATGGCTCCAATGACTGTGTGGAAAGTCATGTGACAGAAGCTGTCTATGAAACCATTCAAATTGGAGCTTGTGCAGAAGCTCAATGATGACGATAGAGACATGTATTTTGAGTTTTGTTTGTAGCTCCTACAACTGAATGGGGATGGTGATGCCATTGTTGATTGCTTAATTTTTAGCAACGAAGCCACATTTCACACTATCAGGAAAGTGAACAGGCATAATAGTTGAATCTGGGGCACAAAGCATCCACACTAATGCACTGAATTTGAGCATGATTCCCTAAACTTAAATGGTTTTTGTGCCTTGTCACGTCAGAAACTGTACGGGCCGTTCTTCTTCGCTCAGAGCACTGTCACTGGATATTCCTACTTGGACACATCACAGCAATGGCTGATGCCTCAAAGGCAATCAGACTCTCTGTTCATCTTTCAACAGGATGGGGCTCTACCCCAATTTCATCGTGAAGTTCGTGCGTACCTGAAACAGAGCTGCTGCATCAATGGATTGGCCATGCTACAGAAGGGGACAGCTGTTTCATGACACGTCCTCCCCGATCACCAGATCTCATTCCATGCGACATTTTCCTGTGGGGATACATTAAAGATCTGGTGTATGTGCCGCCTCTACCAAGTGATGTAGCACAGCTCCAGGAGAGAATATGGAAAGCAACTGCCACAGTCGACAATGACGTTCTGGGATGGGCATGGCAAGAATTCGATCGATTACCCATTGACGTCTGCCGAATCTCTCATGGCTCGCATGTAGAATGTTTGTAAAAAAAAACCCTTCTGAGTTTCTCTCCAAAATGCAATATGTATGACATCTGTACAATGTTTAGTTCTTGTGCAACAAATAATTGAAAGTGTTCCCAGACATCATGTACACCCTGTATTATGTGGACACTTAAATATGGTAGTTTTATGTGGAAGGTGATTTGAGGTATGGTTTCACGAGATACTGCTAGACACTGGGGCTAAACTGTGATGCTGCCAGCTTAAGCAATCAATGGATGTTCCCAAATGCTTTGTGTACTGAGGTGAGGATCCAAAGTGAATCCTGGGTCTCATACCAACCCCAAAAAGCAAAAGCACCTGTATTAATTACTGATATAAGCAAATTTGTATGAATATATTTTATTATATTATATGATTATTATTAAATTCCTAGGCTCCTGCACCATGTTAAATATTGGTGTGACAGTATGTTATATAAAGGGGGTGGGGAGACATGACACAATCGCCACCCCCCACCCAAAATTCCTCCCTGGATGTGTGTGTGTGTGTGTGTGTGTGTACTCTGCTTTACTTCTAGTTGTGTGTTGCTAGTTCTCTTTTCCTATTTTGAAATGTGTGAAGAGACTAATCCTGGTTCATCATATGGTTCAAATACATCTCTTTAAACACTAGCATATAGCTATGTCCCTGTAATCATGTGCCAGCTATGTTTTCAGGAGCACAAATCATGGATGTAGCTTGCTAGCCCTGTGAGATGAAGGTTGAGCTCATTCCTCCTGCCCTTCCCCCCCCCCCCCCCCCCCCCACGGGTGGTTTGAATTCGTGTTTGTTTGTGCTCACAGCTGACTGCCACAATACAGTGTCTGCACTGCAATACACTAATGATTTATGATTTTTAAGAACAGAAGCTCAGACACAATTTCTAGAACACCACTCAATTCACATTAATTAGTATCTCATAATTGTTAATTGAGGCCTTACCATTAAATTCCTTTTCCTTCACGTTATATTTCGGCAAAGTTTTGTAAATTGAGAGGTGAAAAACTCACCAGCATAAATAATCCAAATAAACAACAGCCTTGGTAGCATATGATAGATTTCTTATTATCATAAAAATATTTGTCTCAATAAATTTTGTAACTAGCCTCTTCTATACCCATTTATCAGTCACAAACCTCCATTCACTCTGTTATCTTGTTTATCTCATCCCTACTGTTGTGGTATACCAATTAACATACTCCTATCACTTAACAATTCTCATTGATGTGTCATAACTGCATGTCAAACAATGCCAACTAGGGTCTAGAGTAGTAATATAAAGATTTCTACTGCTGATCAGGGCTATGTTTTTTTTTTTTTTTTTTTTTTTTGAGGTACATTATGTGACTTTTACCTAGTACCATGTTTTCATATTAAAAATTTAATTTGTGTTCCATGTTAATAAAGACACACATCAATTTACACGTAGCTTCACATACTACCAGAACACAAGATAGACGACCACAAACGGTCAACTAATAAGGCTCTGTTATGTTCAAATCATCCTTGCTTTCATATATTCTAGTAAGTGTTACAGTAACATAGCTCCTTTAATAATATGGAAACTGCTTTCTCAAAGCAGTACAGTTCCACATAGAACATCCCGTTCATATAATCTAATTGCAACAAATATTTATTTTAAGTAATAACAAGAATGATGAACTCGAGTACTGTATATTTCGGCTTTAAATGAAGCTACTGTAGATAAAAACATTCTTTCAGTTTTGGTTTTCTACCCAGAACGCTATTTTAATTATCCTTGTGGAAACACTAAAAATTTTGTATGCATGATGTATTCTGTTACGCCCATTTTCGCAAGGTCCTTAGTTATCTTATTCACATATATCTACTTTTACCCTTTTAAAGGCGACTGAAAATTCGTTTTTTAGGTTTATTCCACATTCACTAAGTTTGTAAAGCGTAACTGAACTTACTCTGATACTACCACGTGGCAATATTGCTGTCGCTCATCATACAAACCTGTGGCCATGACAGAATTGTAATTCAACTAATGTTGTAAGACGCACTTACCTTCAATTTCCTATAGAAAACGTCTTGCCACTCAATTCCTTTGAACCACCTGTGCCTCTTTACATCATCTGCTCCATTCTGTAACAAATTGTAGGTTTCTTTTTTGTAAAATTGAATATATTATTAGTATGTCTTTATATAGACCGCACTAAAATCGTACGGCAGTAACACACAAACTTCACAAAGTAACTACTTAATCTTTACTGACGTTTCTAGCTCGTTTTTCTACAGGTCTGTTATTTTGAGAGTAGAGTAAAGTCAATCCTAACGATTTTAGTTGATGTAGTTGATGTCACTCCTATTTCTTAAACTGATAGAATACTCTAGTCAATTAAATGGAGCGACATACGCTCACCACAGAAAAAGACAAAATTTTTAATTTCTCTACGATGAATTACGGTAAACTTTTTTCCACCTCAAAAATACTTATTGATCTAGAGGTCTACTTGAATGCAATTCTAACTAATATTCGAGGAGCACTAAACTCGGAAACTAACTCGCTGCACAACAACGCGCGAACAGCTGATGCAGTTTCTCAGGCTAGAATTCCTGGCGCATCTATCGTTTAAGTTCATACCTGGCAGTAAGCTACTTTTCATGGTTTACAACTTTGAAAGCGTAAGCGGGAAAAAAGACCTTTCCAAACAAAGACCAGGTACTTGGGGAGATGATGTAGCCGAGAGACTATACCGAATAAATTTTAGACGCTGACATAAAAAAGGCAGCATTGAAACTCACACGTAATTTTTTTATTATTTATGATCATATGGAAAGGTGACTAGCGTTATAATATAAACAGACGGTATGTCAAGACAAAAGTGTAAAATATACTATCTGAACCTTTTATCTTTACTTTCCGGTTGATCCGCTCACAATGAAAAGCTCTAACACGAGTAAGAAGTACTGCGTAGTTGCATGTAGAACAATAAGGTACTAACCTTCATGTTTCCCAGTCTTTTAGTTCTGTCTTGGACTAGCAGCTTCTTAATGAGATCTTTGGCTACTGGGTCTAGGTGACGAGGCCATTCTATTTTACCAGCAAGAATTTTTTCATATATTCCAAAAGGGTTGTCGTCGAAAAACGGTGGATAGCCTGCCAGCATCTCGTAGATAAGTACTCCTGAGAAACAAAAATTAGACCAGTCAGTCTCGTGCCTCAGGACACCTACCCTGTGACCCCATGTAACAAACAAGCGGCTGATGACCTCACCTAGAGCCCACCAGTCGACGGCCTTGTTGTGCCCCTTGGACTGGATGATCTCGGGGGCGAGGTATTCCGGCGTGCCGCACAGCGTCCACGTCCTACGACAGAACACAATCAGAACACGTCGCTACCAGAAGCAACTTCTCAGTCACATTCCCCACTTCTCTCAGTCCAATCTAAGGAGGCGAATACGGCAAGTTGCCTAGAAACTTTACTCAATGAAAGAAGGTTGAAAATAAGTGACCTGTGTCTCTGTTTATCCGTAGATTCGCAACCGTTTCTGAAAAAACGACTGTCAAAGTTTTCGAGGTACTTGGTGCGCTTCATGGCGCTGCATCCTCAGTCGAAATGGTGGCACAGTGGTAGCGTCGCGACATCTTAATTTGGCGCTCCGTGTTCAAAATCCGATTATTACTTTTATTTTTGTTTTTCATTTGTATACCATTGTCTGTAGAAGGTTACTACACAAAAGTTTTCCGGTGTATATTGATATGACGTCGTCGTTACTAGTCTACTAACTGTACCTCAGATGAATGAACTTTAAGAAAAGAGGAGAGCAAATTATCTGATATTATTTTAGGTGAAATTCCATAGTGTATCTTGATGATTCCGAATCAACTGCAAGGGCCATTTTGCGGAAAAGTGATCAGTTATGCGTCGTTTGCCGCGAAATTATTGCCAACGCAGGAAATCTTCACCATTGTTAATGACGTTTTTTTTTCTTGAGTTAGAGCCGGCCGGAGTGGCCGTGCGGTTCTAGGCGCTACAGTCTGGAACCGAGCGACCGCTACGGTCGCAGGTTCGAATCCTGCCTCGGGCATGGATGTGTGTGATGTCCTTAGGTTAGTTAGGTTTAAGTAGTTCTAAGTTCTAGGCGACTGATGACCTCATAAGTTAAGTCGCATAGTGCTCAGAGCCATTTGAACCATTTTTTTCTAGAGTTAGATCCATACGCAGAAACGTGACTGTGGCAAATCCGACTTCATGTTGTTCGGAATATCTGTGTTTATAGATCATCCAAGAGAATGCATCAAATCTTCCTGAAGACTAAACATATGAATAAAATGTAAGAATTAATGTAAAATTTCATATGCGAATGAAACATCAGAATACGAAAATTTAAAAAGATGACAACCCCTCGACGAGAGAGAGAGAGAGAGAGAGAGAGAGAGAGAGAGAGAGAGTGTAATCCAGTTGTAATTTTACAATTAATATGAAACCCTTGTATCCCGTAAGTTAATAAGAAAGATTCGTGTCATAACCTCCGACGGACATAGATAGTTATCGAAAACAAAAGTAAAAAAGAATAGGGTTTCAAATTAAATAAAATTAAGAATCCATGACGCTAACCACTGACGCATCATTTCGTCTGTGGATATCGCGCGTTGAAAGGCACATCAAGTACTTCGAGAATACATGGAAAACTTTGACCGACGTTTTTCAGAAACGGTCGAGTACCTATGGGTACGCCGAGACACGTGTTCGCTTATTTTGACCCCTCTTTAGTGAGCGCAGTTCTTGGGAAGTCGAGTGATAGCACTTGCAGTTTTCTCCTCGTAAGCAACGCCATGCTAGGTTACACAATTTACTACCAGGCCAATTTTAGTTACAGATAATGTGAATACATCCATGTAGAAAATGAGTGACATAAAGTGCAAAATGGCTTCCGAAGAATGGCTAGAAAACAAATTTCAGGCAGTAGATGAATGGGCAGCTATGAGAAAGATAGATGCAACCTATAGGAAAATTAAGGATACCTTCGGGGAGAAGAGAAGCAAGTGTCTGAATATCAAGAGATCGCAAATGAAAAACCAGTACTAAGCCAAGAAGTGCGAGCTGAAAGGTGGAAGGAATATACAGTGTATCCACATAAGGGAAATAAACTTAAGAATAATTTTATAGAAATAGAGGAAGAAGATGGAGGTGAGATGGGAGATATGACACTGCGAGAATAATTTGACAGAGCACTGAAATACTGAAAATAAGGCTAGTCGAGGAGGTGACATTTTCTCAAAATTACTGACATCCTACGCAGAGTCAGCAAAAACAAAATTATCTCCTCTAGTTTATAAGACATATGTGACTGAGGAAATTCCTTAGGATTTGTAATATATGTAGCTTCATCTCAATGATAGTATTGTAGCACAGGAGAGCATTTTCATTTGTATCGACACTGTAGGAAGTAACTTGGTGTGTTGAAGCAATGTAGGAGTGTACGGGTGGCAACTAGCACTGCCTACCAGCATCACTTCTGTTGGACGTATCTTGTCTGGGCTATTATCTTACCCTGACACGCTCTTGGTTTAATATAAAAATCACTCTGCAGCATGTACCTTGTAAACATTGTAGGAAAGGTGCTTTCTTCTTAAGCAGTTGTTTGGGTGCCACATGATACGGAATTGTGTGACGAACAAGAATTAACAAAAATCACGCAGTCAATGAACAGTCAGTACAGTTCACGTTTGTAACATATCTCCAATGTTAATCTGTACGCTGAGCAAGCAGTGAAGGAGTCCAAGGAAAAATCCTGGAAGTGAATCAAAGTTGAGTGTGAAGAAATAAAAACTTTGACGTTTGCCGATGACACTGTAATTCTGTCAGAGACGGCAAAAAACTTGGTAAAGCAGCTGAACGGAATGGATAGTGCCTTGGAAAGAAATTGTGAAATGAGCAACTATAAAAGTAAAACAAGAGGAACGGAATTGAGTCGAAGCAGATTAGGTGATGCTGAGGGAATCGGATTACGAAATGAGGTGCTAAAATTAGTTGGGCTTTTCTATTTGGGCAGTAAAATTTATTTTGAAGTCCTTACTTGTTAACTCCGTTTTCCCTGTTTTGATAATCTTCATTATTTTTTCACTATGTTTTAGCAACAAAATTAAACAGCCCTGTATAATACATCTTCTAAATTTCGTTAGTATCAATTTCTATTCTCAACGTTTCGTATAAATTTAAAACCAAACTTTCATCCCTTCGGTTTATCATTTTTTGACCGTCATAGTAATATGGGAATCTATTCCTGAAATACAGGGTGTTTCAAAAAGAATATATGTATTTCGTTCGCATATATTAAACTAAAAAATTATGGAAGACATAAGACTGTGAAAGCTGGGACACATATTTAGGAGTCTCTCAACTTTAGATTGCAGATCTTCAATATGCCCACCAGCGACACGAACAGCATCACATCGATACTCAAATTCCTCCCACACTCGAGTAAGCATATTCGTCACTGATCTTACAGCAGTACGGATTCGGTTCTACAACTCTTCTTGGTTTTGTGGTATTGTTGCACAAACGTTTACCTTAATGAAACCCCACAGGAAGAAGTAACAGGGCGTCAAATCCCGTACCGTAGAGGCCATCTGAGAAATGCTACGTCGCCGTCTGTTTGACGACAAATGCAAGGGCTCGGTAGAGTTTCATTCAGATATTCGCAAACTTGTCGACTCCTGTGAGCGGGAACCCCCATCTTGTCGAATGAAGTTATCCTCGTTCAGTCTTGGAAACAACAGTTTTGTAACATAGCAAGATACTGCTGCCTGCTAACGGTACTTCTATCAAAGAACGGCTGTTAATAGTTGAGTGGGATAGCCCACGAAACACGCACATGGGGTGAATCTTTCACATGTTCAGTGTGTGCATGTGGATTCTGTAGGCTTTAAATTCTAACGTTGTTTTTCTTTACTTTGCCACTAAGGTGGAAAGTCGCTTCATAAACGAAAACGACTCGTTGTGCGAAAGTATTATCACTGTCAATACTATTCTGAAGCTCATCAGAAAATGGCAAACGTATGTGTTTGTCGTCAAGACGTAGATCGTGTAGCATCTTTTAAGGTTTAATAATCAACCGACGTCTCGAAACCCGACAAATTGCTGCTGTAGGCAGCTGTAACTCTCGACTGGCATGACAAGATGATTTTGTTGGACTACGTTGGAAAGCGGTTTCAATTCGTGCGACATTTTCGTCGGAAACAAGAGAGCGGCCAGGACTCTCTTCTTTACACACACACACACACACACACACACACCCTCTGTTTACAAACTGTCGATACCACTCGGTGGATCAGTTTGGCAACTCAACCTGAAACGACTTTACAGTGTAATCACGGAATTACACTTCGCAAACTCGAGAACACACAATGATTTCTCTGGTGAGTAGCCGTGTTCTAACATGTGACGGTATTGACACAAACGCAAGACAACCGACATCAATCGGCAATGAATAAAAACCGGACAAAGCATTCGTTCCCCCAATAACTGAGCACTGGCGCAGCGATAGACAGTTTTGACAATTTAATTCTTTGCAATAGGTGTACACTTTTTGAAACTATGTATTTTTTACGTTTACTTCACCCGTTTCCGAAAGACATAGTGTTACTCAATCTCGGTCCTTTGCCTCCTCTTAATCTGCATTTATCTTTTTTTTATGTATTGGCCAATCTGAGCTTTTACTCTTTCTTCGGCGATATGTGATGTCTTTTCCTACTATTAGGTACTGCATTTCAGTATTGAAGTACTTCCGTTCAGAACATGGCGGTGGATGGGTTGTCACGGTCCCACTGCATGAACCTTGCACTCTCGACGTCACGCCATTAAGCTTCTTTTTGTTGGGTTACGTGAAGGCTCGCGTGCACACAACACCGATCAGTGACACTGCTAACCTACGTGCACGGATGAATAAACCCACGAGAACTGATGATGCTGCTATGCTGACCCCCACATGGGCAAATCTCTATTACCTCCTTTATGTTCTAGAAGTAACGAATGGGGCACCCATTAAAATTCTGCCATAACGGGAGAAAAACTGAGAGCTGCTACACTTTTCCAATAAAACAGGAAGCTCTATCTCTAACAGTTTCATAGTTATGCTTATTTGGAATGATAGCAGTACTTTGTCGACTCCACGTCTTTCCTGTCTCCGTGCTGTGGTCACTGAGAAGTCAGCGAGTTGCCAGCTTACCTGTCGGTGAGTTTCTTCGCGAAACCGAAGTCTGTGATCTTGAGGTGGCCGTCCCTGTCGAGCAGCAGGTTCTCCGGCTTGAGGTCCCTGTACACTACCGACTGGCTGTGCAGGTACTCCAGCGCCAACACGATCTCCGCCGTGTAGAAGTTGGCTGCCAAAACAGACGGAAAAACGATTCGTTTCATACTCCAGTCTCGGGAACATTAGCAGTATAAAGACACATCCGTCTAAGCAGGCGGTTAGGTGGCTAATGGGAACTGTGTGTAGTGGACAGAATGGCTCTTTAGGTTAGAGGGTCTCTGGACAGTATCAACAGGGACATAGTCTTTAAGTCAGCAGGAAAAACACGGTGTGGTGGTGGTTGATTTAGGAAACTTCGTTATTACAGCTGTAAATTGTCATCGTTTTGTGAAAAAAAGTAGGATAGAAAGAAGAATTCTAAGCGCTCACTGAAAACAATGAAGCACAAATTGCTATTGGCCGTGATACCTGAAGGACGAGATACGTTCACCCGATTTGTCTACCGAAGTATTGGGTTGGTGTACAGGTTCACGGCGTTTTTCCCTAAGTTCAATAAACAACAGACACTCTTAACAGAGACTTTAATTATCAATAATATTCTCCTTCACCATTCACAACGTTCTGCCGACGCTGGAGTAAGTTTTCGATTCCGCGACTGTAGAAATCACGTGGCTTTGAGGTGAAGAACTCTTCGAGCCATGTTGGGAGCGCATTTTCATCTGAAAAGCAAGTTCCTTGGAGATTATTCGATAGAGAACGGAAAAAGGTGAGAAATCAGAGAGCGCAAGATCAGATGATTAGGGTGGGTACGGAATGACCTCCCAATACAACTCCTGTAAAGTGGTTTTCGTCAGTCTTGCGGAATGCGGGTGGGTGTTATCGTTGAGTAGCATTACTTCAAGCTGTCTTCCTGGTCGTTGTTCTTGGACTGCGTCTGCGATACGTCTCAGTTGTTGACAATAAATGTCAACAGTGATGGTTACGCCTCGTGGGAGCAATTCGTAGTACACCAAACCTCCGCTGTTCCACCAGATGCATAACATTATCTTTTGTGGATACGGACAAATCTTTATGCGGGGAGCTGATGCTTCGTTTGGTCTCAACCATTCCTTTCTTTTTCATATGTTTGCGTAACACCATTTCTCGTGACTAGAAATGATACACAGTAGGGACGGTGATGTTCACGAGCCAATTAATGAAGAGCAAACAGCTAAGCGCATATGGTCACTCGCGGACTTGTGATTTTGGCTTAGAGCATTCGGTAACTATATACCTGATTTGTGGACTTTCTTCACTGCGTCCAGATGTCCCACGATTATGCAATGTTCACAGTTCATCACATTTTCCACTTCTCGACAACACCGACTTGGATCATTGTGAAGTAATCTTCGACAAACCCGAAAGTCTTCTTGAACCTGGGGAGTCACTAAAGTCAAAACGATCCTCCTTAAATGGGAAAACTATTTTTTTGCCAATGGAATTATTCCCAACCACGGCGCCAATGTTTCTGGCTACCTCCGCTGCTGTCAACCTTCTGCTGAAGTCAAAAGGAAGAGTACGTCGGAAATGTTCCGATTTATCCATTTGGTCCATTTTGTAGCACCCACAGCGCCGTTCACTACCTCTAAACGATAGAAAAAAACAATATGTAAACTCAAATATCAACAGTGAGCTAAATGATAATCGATAAACAAACCCATAACAACTGGAATACAAACACGCAACACAAAAACGCTACGAACTTATACACTAACCTAACACGGAACGGCGTTCAGAACGGACACGCTAAATTCAGCTGATGGTGGTGTGTTTGTTACTGTAGCTCGCGGAGCCCGGTACTTACCCTGTGCTGAAATTGAAGTAGCTGTAAGGCAGTATGCGTGGAGGTTATGCCCGACAACGGGGCTTAAATTTGTGCCAACTCTGAACGTATTTTCCATCCACGGATACTAGGTAGTTTATAGATTATGAGTTTCAAACATACTGATTTATTAAAAAGGTTAGGACTGTTAAGTTGCTTTCCCTAAAATTATTTTAGCTTGCGTCTTGTATCTACCGAGAAAATTGTGAAGAAGTAACTATGTAACTGCTTAAAACTGTATCTGGATTTAAATTCTAATATCACCATAATTAGATGAGAGTTTCCTGTGTATGAACGCTGATGCGTTTTTTGTTGGATTCACTGAAAAAAATGTTGATTTAGCAATGTGTTTTTGATGGAAAGCAATTTGGAAGAAATTTATCACACGCACCTCGATCTAGCCTTCATTTTCATTTAACCCGTTTAAAATTAATAATTATCACCTTTTACGCCCCCCCCCCCCCCCCCCTCCTGACTCGGATGATGTAGCTGGAGAAAGGTTGAAGGAAGATGTGTGTCCCATTTCGAATAGGTACCAGACAATCACAATAACTGTTGGTGGAAGGCTAAAACATCGTCCGAAATTTTACTAAATGCTCTCTCCGAACGTTATTTTCAGAAATTGGTTCAGTAGCTTGCACGGCAAACGATCCCACAATAGAGCGTGTCATGAAGAATATTGATATTAGCGACCGCAAGGTCCTTGTAGCCATATTTATTACGTTAACATCCGAATGCACTTACGGGTGTAAGTGCTGACATTTCTCTTGGTGACTGACGACGGTGTACTGAACAATATTACATCATCATATTTACGTCATTTGCGGACTAGTAATTATAGCTATTACAAGTCGTATATTTTTTGTTGGGTAGTACATCCAAGCACATGTGGCAAGATCAAGTCATTAATGCTTATTTTCCGCTGCACAACAGGTCAGGTGTTTAAGAGTGGAGACGTGGACGCGAAATGGTTAGTCTGTACTGAAAGGCGTAGTCCACTTAGTCGTGCAAGTTACGGCCGTGCAGAAAGCATCAGGTCGTAAAGTTTGTATCGTATTAGTGGGAAGACTGCGACCTAGGGAAAAGCAGATACAAACACACTTGACACCTTCCTAAAAGACGGTCTCCATTCCTTTCTAACACGTAAGCATCTCCAAATATGGCTTGGACTCAAAGAAATAGTGTTGACGGAAACAGTTTTATACCAAACTATTTAATAACAGACGAATCAGATCCCAAAGGAAGAAAAGAAGATTGGGTTTGACGTCCCGTCGACAGCGCTATCATCAGAGACGCAGCACAGGCTCTGACTGTGTCAGGGATGGGGAATGAAATCGGCCGTGACCTGTGAAAGGAACCATCCTTGGAATTTACCTGGAAAGATTTAGGGACATCCCGGAAAACCTGTGGTGTCACCGCCAGAGACCACACTTGCTAGGTGGTAGCCTTAAAATCGGCCGCGGTCCGTTAGTATACATCGGACCCGCGTGTCGCCACTATCAGTGATTGCAGACTGAGCGCCGCCAAACGGCAGGTCTAGAGAGACTTCCTAGCACTCGCCCCAGTTGTACAGCCGACTTTGCTAGCGATGGTTCACTGACAAATTACGCTCTCATTTGCCGAGACGATAGTTAGCATAGCCTTCAGCTACGTCATTTGCTACGACCTAGCAAGGCGCCATTACCAGTCACTATTGATGCTATAAAACATGTACCGTCAAGAGCGATGTTCACCAATAATGGATTAAAGTTAAGTGTTCCAGAAGATACGTACGTTTTTTGCTATGTATAATTACTTTGTCCTGTTCCAGACCTCACGCCAGCCTACGTGAGCTTAAACGCGTGCCTTTCGGCTTCCTATCATAGTGGATTGGCTGTCTTGCCAGTCCACAACAAAACCTAAATCCTCTCAGAGATTGGAACGGTTTTCAGATGCTCGAAATTTCGCGCGAGACGCTTTTTCGTAGTTTCCACAACAATACACCGCCTCGAAATCTGACAGGAAATCCAAAGAGCTCCTGATCGTATGTTATCTATCGCAGCGACAAGACACATTAACTGCATAATGGTCTGCAATGTTACCAACGGTAGTCACTGAAGTAGGGCTTTTAAACATGATTTTCCGAAAGTCTTTCGCCAAATAAGGTACAGTAAATATTCCAGAATTAGAATAAAGAACAGCTGCCATCATGAGTAATTTGGAAGTAGATACCGTTGGTGTACCTGAGCAACTTTGGTCAATAAAGGTGGCTTAATTTTTAGCAGTTTTATACATCCGCTCGGAAGACGAATGATACGTACCTGAAGATTCGAAAGTTAAACTGGTCACACCAATACGAAGGAACGGAAATAGAAGTAATCCGCTGGATTATAGATCCATATCATTGACATCGATTTGTAGAAGGATTTTGGAACTATATATATATATATATATATTATGAAATACCTCCACGAAAACTACCTACTGCCGCGCAGCCAGCTCAGATTTAGAAAATATCATTCCTGAGACACACAACTGCCACTGTATCACAGTTTGTGTTACTGACTGGGGACCTGAAATTAGTTTCGTATTTCTAAATTTTCTGAAGGCTATTGCAACCGTTCCTTGGAAGCTGTTTCTAATCAATTTGTGTGCCTGTGGAGTAACGTCTCATCTGTGCGAGTTGATTCATGATTTCCTATAAGAAAGGTTACAGTTCGCAGTACTTGACGGTAAGTCATCAAGCGAACCTAAGTGATATACGGGGTTCCCATGGGAAATGTTTCTGGCCTTCTGCTGTTCTCTACATCTACGTGATTACTCTGCTACTCACGATAAAGTGCCTGGCAGAGGGGTTCAGTGAACCATCTTCAAGCTGTCTCTCTACCGTTCCACCCTCTAACGGCGCGCGGGAGAAACGAGCACTTAAATTTTTCTGTGCGAGCCCTGATTTCTCTTATTTTATCTGATGATCATTTCTCCCTATGTGGGTGGGTGCCAACAGAATGTTTTCGCAATCCGAGGAGAAAACTGGTGATTGAAATTTCAATGGAAGATCCCGTCGCAACGGAAAACGCCTTTATTTTCATGATTGCCACTCCAGTTCACGTATCATGTCTGTGACACTATCTCCCCTATTTCGCGATAATACAAAACGAGCCGCCCTTCTTTGTACTTTTTCGATGTCATCCGTCAGTCCCACCTGATGCAGATCCCACATCGCACAGCGATACTCCAGAATAGGGCGGACAAGCGTGGTGTAAGCAGTCTATTTAGTACACCTGTTGCACCTCCTAAGTGTTCTGCCAATTAATCGAAGTCTTTTCTTTGTTATACCCACAACATTATCTATGTGATCGTTCCAATTTAGAGTAATTGTAATCCCTAACTATTTAGCTCAATTTACTTCCTTCTGATTTGTGTGACTTATCGCGTAATCAAAATTTAGTGGAGTTCTTTTAGTACTCATGTGAATAACTTCACACTTTTCTTTATTTAGGGTCAATTGCCACTTTTTGCACCATACAGGTATCTTATATAAATCATTTTGCAATTCGTTTTGGTCATGTGATGACTTTACAACATGGTAAATGACAGCGTCATCTGCAAACAATCTAAGACGGCTAGTCAGATGTCTCCTGTGTCGTTAATATAGATCAGGAACAACAGAGGGCCTGTAACACTTCCTTGGGGAACGCCGAATATTACTTCTGTTTTACTCGATGACTTTCCGTCTATTACTACGAACTGTGAGCTTTCTGACAGGAAATCACGAATCCAGCTGCAAAACTGAGGCGATATTCCATAGGCACGCAGTTTGCTTAGAAGACGCTTGTGAGGAACGGTGTCGAAAGCCTTCTGGAAATCTAAAAATATGGAATCAATGTGACATCCCCTGTCGATAGCACTCATTACTTCATGAGTATACACTGGACTCGCATTCGGGAGGACGACGGTTCAATCCCGTCTCCGGCCATCCTGATTTAGGTTTTCCGTGATTTCCCTAAATCGCTTCAGGCAAATGCCGGGATGGTCCCTTTGAAAGGGCACGGCCGATTTCCTTCCCTACCCTTCCCTCTCCCGAGCTTGCGCTCCGTCTCTAATGACCTCGTTGTCGACGGGACGTTAAACACTACTCTCATCTCATCACTTCATGAGTATGAAGAGCTAGTTGTGTTTCGCAAGAACGATATTTTCTGAATTCGTGCTGACTACGTTGCAATAAATCTTTTTCTTCGAGGTACTTCATGTTGTTCCAATACAATATATGTTCCAAAACCCTACTGCATATCGACGTTAGTGATATGGACGTGTAATTCAGCGGATTACTCCTACTTCTCTTTTTGGATATTGGTTTGACTTGAGCAATTTTCCAGTCTTTACGTACGGATCTTTCTGTGAGCGAGAGGTTGTATATAATTGCTAAATATGGAGCTACTGTATCAGCATACTCTGAGAGGAACCTGACTGGTATACAATCTGCACCGGAGGCCTTGCTTTTATTAAGTGATTTAAGCTCCTTGTTACACTGATATCTATTTCTACATTTCTCATCTCGGCAGTTGTTCTTCTTCACGAATTCAGGAATATTTATTTCGTTTTCTTTGGTGAAAGAGTTTCGGAAAACCGTGTTTAATAACTCTGTTTTAGTGGCACTGTCATCAGTGACTGCACCGTTGTTATCTCGCAGTGAAGGCATTGATTGCGTCTTGTCACTGGTGTGCTTTATGTATGACCAGAATCTCTTTGGGTTTTTTGACAGAATTTCGAGGCATAATTTCGTTATGGAAATTATTAAAAGCATCTCGCAGTGAAGTACACCCTATATTTCGAGCTTCTGCAAAACTTTGCCAGTCTTGGGGATTTTGCGTTCTTTTAAATTTGGCATGCTGTTTTCGCTGCTTTTGCAACAGCAATATGACCCGTTTTGTGAACCATGGGGGATCAGTACCCTCACTTATTGATTTATTGGTTGCTGTCGATACTATCTCTTTGAAATCATTCAACAACTTTTCTACACTTACATGATTAGATCGGAAAGAGTGAAGACTGTCGCTCAAAAAGACGTTAAGAGCATTTTTATCAGCTGTTCTTAAATAGATATACTTTACGTTTCTTTCTGATGGTTGTAGGTGTTACGGTATTCAGCCTAGCAGTAACTGTCTAGTGGTCGCCTATCCCTATATTCGTCACGATACTCACTATTTGTCCTGGATTATTTGTTGCTAAGAGATCAAGTATGCTTTCGCAACCATTTATGCTTCGAGTGGGCTCACGAAGTAATTTTTCAAAATAATTTTCTGGGATGCATTCAGTACAATTTCGGATTATGTTTTAAGCCTTCCGCCGCCTTTAAACGTATAATTGTTCCATAATGTCGATAGTAGATTGAAGTCGCCACCGACTATAATTGTGGGATACCTATTTGAAATCAAACTCAAGTTTTCTTTGAACTGTTCAGAAACTATATCTTCTGAGTCGGTGGGTCGGTAAAACGATCCAATTAACAGTTTAGTCCGAGTGTAAAGTATTGACAGCAATAAATACTCCACTACCAACTGCATTTTATCTATCCTTTTTGAACACTATTAAATCGTTTGAAAAAATTTCGGCTGAACATATTTCCGGCTTTAGCCAACTTTCTGTACCTGTAACTATTTCAGCTTCAGTGCTTTATATTAGGGCTTGAGCTCTGGTTCTTTCTCAACACAGCTACGATAATTTATGACTACAATACCAATCGTTTCTACAGCTATCTTACTGCGTTTTACCTGCTCCCTTTTAGACGGACACTCTTTTTATGGTTCCCTGAGACCACCTCACCTAAAAAACCGCCCAGTCCCTTTCACATAGCCCCCGCTACCCATGTAGTCTCTTCCTGTGTATAGTGGATACTCCTGACCTATTAAGCGGAACTCTGAAATCTGCAGCCTACACGGTCACAAAACCGCCTGAGCCTCTGATTCAGACCCTCCACTCGGCTCTGCACCAAAAGACCACAGTCGGTTCTATCGACGATGCTGCAGATGGTGAGCTCCGCCTTAATCCCGCAAGCAAGACTGGCAGTCTTTACCATTTCCGCTAGCCGCCCGAAACCAGAGAGAATCTCCTCCGATCCAAAGCGACACACGTCATTGGTACCGACATGAGCCACCACCTGTAGTTGGCCGCATCCTGTACTCTTCATGGCAACCGGAAGCACCCTTTGCACATCCGGAATGACTCCCCACGTATGCACACTGAGTGCACACTGGCCTCCGTGGCAGCCTGGTTCCTAAGGGGCCCCATTACGTGCCAAACGCTGGAGCTCCCAACTACGAGCAAACCCACCCTCTGTGAATGCCCAGACCTTGCGGGCCGAGAAGCTTCCTCTGGAACAGGGTGGACGACTGCATCCGGCTCAGAGGCATCGTCAGCCACAGATAACGAACTGGGGAGGCCCTACGATTGGCCCCACAAAGTTTTTCGCTGCCTGTCAAGACATTGGAATGACCTCCCACTCGACCACGGGTAAGGGGGTCAACTTAAGTGCACGAAGTACCTGGGGCGGCCATAGCAGTGGACCGATCGGGGGACACATGGGACGTGCTCGACGTCTCTCGCATTCCTGCGTCCGACTCCCTACAGTGATGACCCTTGGCAGCAGCCTCAAGCTGTGTGATGGAAGCCAACGCAGTACGGAGCTGTGAGGAAATGGTCGCCAACTCAGCTCGCATATGTGCACAGCAATCACAGTTCCTATCCATTACTGCAGTCACTCCTGTTTGAAGCTCTTAAAAATAGGTAACAAACGAACGGTGTACTCGCCTTATTAGCACCAACACAAGGTGCTCTGTCTAACTATGTATCCGACACCGAGCTATACTATCCAAAAATCTTAATCTACAAAAACTATTGAGGAAACACGCTGAGAAGCCCTCTTAGATTACTTGCAGATGATGATCACCGTCTAGTAAAGTCATCACAAGACTGAAACGAATTGCAAAATCATTTAGACAAGAAATTTGCATGTAGCAAAAAGTGACTTCTGACCATAAACAATAGAAAGTGTGACGCCCTCCACATGAGTACTAGAACAAACTGTTAAATTTAAGTTACACTATTAATAACACAAACCTCAAGGCTGACAATTCAACTAGATATCTACAGTTTATGATTACAAAGAATTTCAAATGGAACCATATCGTAGAAAATAATTTACTACCTCGAAACAAAGAGAGAGAGAGAGAGAGAGAGAGAGAGAGAGAGGGATATGTTAAGTGAGTTCGGGCTATCGTTAAACAAATGCGTTCTTCGGCTCCTGCCGTGTCTTTTCTTCTCAGATTAAGGCTATTATTCTGTACCGATAACTTCTCTTTGCCTGTGTAATCTTTTCGTGGCCTCCTTGGGTAATTTTACTTACCAGGTAGCAGAATTCCATTTGCCTAATTGATCGCCAGTTCTGTGGCCGTATAGGACATGTAGGTCCGATTAATGAAGACTTTGCGCAATCATATGTAAGCTACAGCTGCATAACCTAAGACACAAAAGGAACACACATCAAAAAAGTTTTACATCACCTCGGTTCCGAGAGGTCCCGAACCTGTACAGAAAATTGAAATAGAGGCCAACATAAACATCATTTCCGCCCTTTGTATTGCTCATGAAAACCACACATTGCATATTGTACCACCACACAGCGAGACCTTCAGAGGTGGTGGTCCAGATTGCTGTACACACCGGTACCTCTACCAGTAGCACGTCCTCTTGCATTGATGCATACCTGTATTCGTCGTGGCATACTACCCACAAGCTCATCAATACACTGTTGATCCAGATTGTCCCACTCCTCAACGGCAATTCGGCGTAGATCCGTCAGAGTGGTAGGTGGGTCACGTCGTCCGTAAACAGCCATTTTCAGCCTATACCAGGCATGTTCGTTGGGTTTCATGTCTGGAGAACATGCTGGCCACTCTAGTCGAGCGATGTCATTATCCTGAAGAACTCATTCACAAGATATGCAGCATGGGGGCGCGAATTGTCGTTCTTGAAGACGAATGCCTCGCCAATTTGCTGCCGATATGATTACACTATCGGTCGGAGGATGGCATTCACGTATCGTACAGCCGTTACAGCGTCTTCCATGACCACCAGCGGCGTACGTCGGCCCCACATAATGCCACCCCAAAACAGCAGGGAACCACCACCCGGCTACACTCGCCGGACAGTGCGTCTAAGGCGCTCGGTCTGACCGGGTTGCCTCCAAACACGTCTCCGACGACTGTCTGGTTGAAGGCATATATGACACTCATCGGTGAAGACAACGTGATGCCAATCCTGAGCGGTCCTTTCGCCATGATGTTGGGCCCATCTGTACCGCGCTGCCCAGTGTCGTGGTTGCAATGGTGGACCTTCCTGGCACAAAGTAACAATGCGGACGCGATAGAACCGCGTTATTGGCCGTCTAGGCGTGGTTGAACTACCGACAACACGAGCCGTGTACCTCCTTCCTGGTGGAATGACTGGAACTGATCAGCTGTCGGACCGCCTCCGTCTAATAGGCGCTGCTCATGCATGGTTGTTTACATCTTTGGGCGGGTTTAGTGGTATCTCTGAACAGTCAAAGGTACTGCGTCTATCATATAATATCTACAGTCAATATCTATCTTCAGGAGTACTGGGAACCGGGGTGATGCAAAATTTTTGATATGTCTAACACAACGTTTAAATTTTGTGATGCACTGCGTACTGAAAGAACGCAATGAGACAGCACGCACGAAAAACAAAGAGTCACATGGCACTGGTGGTTGGGAGATACCTAGGGATTGTTCATTCTGCTAGGGTCCTCCTCCTCCTCCTCGTCCCTTCGGTTTGATGCAGCTCTCCACAATAATGTATCCTGCGCCAAATCTCTGTCTCTGCACAGCTACCGCTGCCAGCATCTATTTGAACCTGTTACTACGAGGGGCGGTCGATAAGTAACGCAACACTTTCTTTTGTGAAAGCGGATTTGTTTTATTCAGGATTCCAATGTACCATATTATTCACCATACCTTTCGCTGAAAGACCTTTTTAAAACAATCACCGTTCAATGCGACAGACTTAACGCTGTCTTACTGGGAGGCCTGTAAACCAGCATTATGCCACTCTACTGGTCGACGTTGGAGCCAATGTCTCGCTGCATCAATAACTTCCCCATCATCCATGTGTTGCTTCCAGTAGAATGCGTCAGACAGATGGAAGTCGGAAGGTACGAGATCCAAGCTGTAGGGTGGATGAGGAAGACTTTTGCGAAGTCTTGCATTGTCATGGAGAAGAAGTTCGACTGCATTTTTATGGCGACGGACAGAGTCGTTTCTTCAATTTCTTGACGGTAGCACAAAACTACACTTCAGAGTTTATCGTTGCAACAAGAGAGAGGACATCAAACAGAGTAGCCCCTTCAGAGTCCCACAAGACAGTCACCAGTACTTTACAGGTTGAGAATGTAATTTTGAACTTTTTCTTCGGAGGACAGGTGGTGTGGCGCCACTCCATGGACTGCCGTTCTGTTCCAGCTTCGAAGCTATTAACCCATGTTTCATCGTCTGTGACGATATTCGACAAAAACAGCCTCGTAACACGCAAGGAACTCTGCACAATGTTCCTTCGTTGTTCTTCATGCTTTTAAGGAGCGAGAAACCCAGCGGTCACACACCTTTGAGAACCCCACATGGTGGACGTGTGTGTCAGCACCTTACTTACTGAACGCCCCTCGGGCCTTAAACTGTCTACTATTTTGACTCCCCACACTTCTTTCTATTACCAAATTCACAAGTCCTTCATGCCTCAGTATGCACTGGATGGGATTATACTGTGGTATCACGATTATGTTGTACGATGATGAGGGAAGGGAGAGAGTCAAACCCAGTGCTGGTTCCACTCTTAATAGCATCAAGGACATTGCCGGCCTTAACGTCCCAGTATGACGGACGGATTCCTATCAAAAGTGACTAAAGTCCTTATTTGATGAAACCCTGTGGGAAAGTTTGGAATTTAATCGAAGGCTGACGCAAAGTCAAAGCAACAGTAGGCCGCCACCGTCCCCCCACCCCCTGCCAGCTAACTATTGGTGGTGAAGATTTCTTTTGCTGGCAGTATTCTGAAGGGCTACCTTCCAGTCCAGGACCGCCTTACTGGCAACTTTTAGCGACCTCGCGTGCAGATGTTGGCGAAAAAAAGGGAACTTGGAAAAGGACTTGATTCCCGACCTGTCACAGAGATGGGACGACGTAGAAATACACTCCTGGAAACTGAAATAAGAACACCGTGAATTCATTGTCCCAGGAAGGGGAAACTTTATTGACACATTCCTGGGGTCAGATACATCACATGATCACACTGACAGAACCACAGGCACATAGACACAGGCAACAGAGCATGCACAATGTCGGCACTAGTACAGTGTATATCCACCTTTCGCAGCAATGCAGGCTGCTATTCTCCCATGGAGACGATCGTAGAGATGCTGGATGTAGTCCTGTGGAACGGCTTGCCATGCCATTTCCACCTGGCGCCTCAGTTGGACCAGCGTTCGTGCTGGACGTGCAGACCGCGTGAGACGACGCTTCATCCAGTCCGAAACATGCTCAATGGGGGACAGATCCGGAGATCTTGCTGGCCAGGGTAGTTGACTTACACCTTCTAGAGCACGTTGGGTGGCACGGGATACATGCGGACGTACATTGTCCTGTTGGAACAGCAAGTTCCCTTGCCGGTCTAGGAATGGTAGAACGATGGGTTCGATGACGGTTTGGATGTACCGTGCACTATTCAGTGTCCCCTCGACGATCACCAGTGGTGTACGGCCAGTGTAGGAGATCGCTCCCCACACCATGATGCCGGGTGTCGGCCCTGTGTGCCTCGGTCGTATGCAGTCCTGATTGTGGCGCTCACCTGCACGGCGCCAAACACGCGTACGACCATCATTGGCACCAAGGCAGAAGCGACTCTCATCGCTAAAGACGACACGTCTCCATTTGTCCCTCCATTCACGCCTGTCGCGACACCACTGGAGGCGGGCTGCACGATGTTGGGGCGTGAGCGGAAGACGGCCTAACGGTGAGCGGGACCGTAGCCCAGCTTCATGGAGACGGTTGCGAACGGTCCTCGCCGATACCCCAGGAGCAACAGTGTCCCTAATTTGCTGGGAAGTGGCGGTGCGGTCCCCTACGGCACTGCGTAGGATCCTACGGTCTTGGCGTGCATCCGTGCGTCGCTGCGGTCCGGTCCCAGGTCGACGGGCACGTGCACCTTCCGCCGACCACTGGCGACAACATCGATGTACTGTGGAGACCTCACGCCCCACGTGTTGAGCAATTCGGCGGTACGTCCACCCGGCCTCCCGCATGGCCACTATACGCCCTCGCTCAAAGTCCGTCAACTGCACATACGGTTCACGTCCACGCTGTCGCGGCATGCTACCAGTGTTAAAGACTGCGATGGAGCTCCGTATGCCACGGCAAACTGGCTGACACTGACGGCGGCGGTGCACAAATGCTGCGCAGCTAGCGCCATTCGACGGCCAACACCGCGGTTCCTGGTGTGTCCGCTGTGCCGTGCGTGTGATCATTGCTTGTACAGCCCTCTCGCAGTGTGCGGAGCAAGTATGGTGGGTCTGACACACCGGTGTCAATGTGTTCTTTTTTCCATTTCCAGGAGTGTATGTATGCAGCTACACTGCACAACGCCACCACTGAAATACGAGCCCGGGTTACAATGTGTGGCAGGTGGCCGGGACACCTTGTCAACACGGCCACATCCGCTGGGCTCGTACTGCAGGCAGACTACCTGTACCAGTACCAACCTGTGTTGTTGCTGAAGCGGCCCGCGTTCCGCAGGTACGAGAACAGCTCCCCGCCGCACACGTAGTCGAACAGCATGTACAGGCACGTGTCGTCCCGGTAGTGCCACCTCCTGCAACAGCAACACGAGTACGTCAGATCACAGGCAACTGTCTCATGTATGCTATTAAAAATAACGTACGAAATCCGATACGTACTAGATGATTCTGATGGCTGAAGCATGTAATCAAGAAACATCTGAAAATTGCAGTTTGAGAGTTTTTCTGTAGACATTGTTTCCCGAACACAATCACAGTGAAACGCAACAAATACAGAATGGTAAAATAAGGCTTGCGTACTCAGAAAGAAAAAGGAGACATAGAAATGTCATCTCTTACAGAGATAGCGATGATCATCTCAAATAGGAGTTGAAAAACTTCTATTGCAAATTGTGTAATAGTCCTCATTCCACGAATGCATCATTTGTCATTTTTAAATTTACATTCTAGTGTAACAATCAAAGGGACTTTTTTTCTTTTCCTTCTTGTTGTATGACAAGTGGGGTTAATCTGCATAAAAATAAAAAAAAATGTTAAGTTTACTGTACGAGACAGATCAACTAAGAGGGTAGTCCCAAAAGTAAGGTCTCCTATTTTTTTATAAGTACAGAACTCTGTTTGTGTGGCGGTTGGTCATACTGTTATGAAGGGTGCTTCACGCGCTGTGTGTAAACATGCGCACGCCGCGCTGAGGCGCTGTCTTGGCTTGGCAGCCGTTGAGAATGGAGCTCCCGTTGGATGTTACCGCCAAGTACGAATTGCGCGCACTTATTCGGTTTCTGAGCACAAAGGGTACTGCGCCAATTGAAATCCATCGCCAATCGACGGAACTGTATGGTGAGTCGAGCATGGATGTCAAAAATGTTCGTAAGTGGTGTAGAGAGTTTGCAGCATGTTGGACCCAAATTCACGACGAACAAAGGAGCGGGAGACCGCCAGTTTCTGAGTAGACAGTGTTGAAGGTTGAGCAAAGCATGAGTGAAGATCGGCGGATCACTCTGGATGATCTCTACACGTTGGTTCCTGAGGTTTCCCGAAGCACCGTTCACAGAACTTTAACGGAAACATTGAACTACCGGAAGGTGTGTGCGGGTGCCACGCATGCGGCAACGAGTTGATGTTTCCCGTGCATTTCTTCACCGCCTTGCAGCCGAACAGGACAACTTTCTGGACTCAATTGTCATGGGTGACGAAACCTGGGCATACCTCTTTACACCCGAGACTGAGCAACAATCACGCCAGTTCATAACATTCTGAACAGCATGGGGGCGAGCTGGTATGACATGGGCATACAAAAACTGCCACAGCATCTACAAAAATGCATCGACATAAATGCATCGACATAAATCGTGAATATGTCGAAAAATAGCTAAATGTTCAAGCTGTAAAGTGATATAAACCATTGTAGAAATAAACAGGTCTATGTACTTATAAAAAAATAGGAGACCTTACTTCCGGGATTACCCTCGTATCACGATTTTACGCCCTTACGAGCTCTGCATCAATGCTTAACAGCAAACCCATTTTAATTAATTAGGGAGCGTACCTTCTAAGTTTTCACGAGTAACAACGAGACGGTGCTATTGCAATGTGACATTGCCATCGTTCTAAAATTTACCGTTTGTTACTGTTAAAACAAGGCCGTCTCATAAGTTTTGTTTGTTGCGAGCGTTTAAAAATAGCGTGTACGTTAAAATGTTGAAACTTCAAGTAGAGGTTTTTACTAGATGATTTTTTACTATTTTCATATAAACTTAATTCTACAACAAAGCCTCAAATAGCTTCGTTCTTCTTTTACTAATCACGAAACACTGCTTACACTTGGTTTGCAAAACTGCACCCGCCAACGGTGAATTTCGGGAAGGTCGACCAGAATTATGTCCCAAATAACATCGACTCCACGAGTAACATGATCGAAGAGGATGGACGTTCGACCCATCGTAAGACAAAAGGCATAGTTAGGCAGATCGAAGATTACATTACATTCAATATTCTATGAACACTTAGCTGTGGAAAAGATCTGTTAGCGATGGATAATGTATAGTCTGACCCCGGATCAAAAATATGTTCCTGTTACATAAGTGTAAGAAATTGCTTAAAAAAATTCGACTGAGGAAATGAAAAATCTGTATACACCGTAATCCACACATATTTTAAAGATTTATGTATACATGGTCTGCACCTCTTCCTCAATCACTGGACCGATTTCAACCAAACTTGCTATACATCACTTACTGCCTAGAAGAATCGGCGTGGAAGTAAAACCCATCTACAGGGTGTTTCAAAAATGACCGGTATATTTGAAACGGCAATAAAAACTAAACGAGCAGCAATAGAAATACACCGTTTGTTGCAATATGCTTGGGACAACAGTACATTTTCAGGCGGACAAACTTTCGAAATTACAGTAGTTACAATTTTCAACAACAGATGGCGCTGCAAGTGATGTGAAAGATATAGAAGACAACGCAGTCTGTGGGTGCGCCATTCTGTACGTCGTCTTTCTGCTGTAAGGGTGTGCTGTTCACAACGTGCAAGTGTGCTGTAGACAACATGGTTTATTCCTTAGAACAGGGGATTTTTCTGGTGTTGCAATTCCACCGCCTAGAGCACAGTGTTGTTGCAACAAGACGAAGTTTTCAACGGAGGTTTAATGTAACCAAAGGACCGAAAAGCGATACAATAAAGGATCTGTTTGAAAAATTTCAACGGACTGGGAATGTGACGGATGAACGTGCTGGAAAGGTAGGGCGACCGCGTACGGCAACCACAGAGGGCAACGCGCAGCTAGTGCAGCAGGTGATCCGACAGCGGCCTCGGGTTTCCGTTCGCCGTGTTGCAGCTGCGGTCCAAATGACGCCAACGTCCACGTATCGTCTCATGCGCCAGAGTTTACACCTCTATCCATACAAAATTCAAACGCGGCAACCCCTCAGCGCCGCTACCATTGCTGCACGAGAGACATTCAATAACGATATAGTGCACAGGATTGATGACGGCGATATGCATGTGGGCAGCATTTGGTTTACTGACGAAGCTTATTTTTACCTGGACGGCTTCGTCAATAAACAGAACTGGCGCATATGGGGAACCGAAAAGCCCCATGTTGCAGTCCCATCGTCCCTGCATCCTCAAAAAGTACTGGTCTGGGCCGCCATTTCTTCCAAAGGAATCATTGGCCCATTTTTCAGATCCGAAACGATTACTGCATCACGCTATCTGGACATTCTTCGTGAATTTGTGGCGGTACAAACTGCCTTAGACGACACTGCAAACACCTCGTGGTTTATGCCGGCCACATCGCACGGCCGACGTCTTTAATTTCCTGAATGAATATTTCGATGATCGTGTGATTGCTTTGGGCTATCCGAAACATACAGGAGGCGGCGTGGATTGGCCTCCCTATTCGCCAGACATGAACCCCTGTGATTTCTTTCTGTGGGGACACTTGAAAGACCAGGTGTACCGCCAGAATCCAGAAACAATTGAACAGCTGAAGCAGTACATCTCATCTGCATGTGAAGCCATTCCGCCAGACACGTTGTCAAAGGTTTCGGGTAATTTCATTCAGAGACTACGCCATATTATTGCTACGCATGGTGGATATGTGGAAAATATCGTACTATAGAGTTTCCCAGACCGCAGCGCCATCTGTTGTTGAAAATTGTAACTACTGTAATTTCGAAAGTTTGTGTGCCTGAAAATGTACTGTTGTCCCAAGCATATTGCAACAAACGGTGTATTTCTATCGCTGCTCGTTTAGTTTTTATTGCCGTTTCAAATATACCGGTCATTTTTGAAACACCCCGAACCTATCAAAGGGGTAGACGCGTAGTCCACAACGCGCGAGTACTCATAATTTATTCATCCAGTATTTGAGAATGAGAGAACTTAGTAACTTGGAACTAACTTTATATCTAATTTCAAACCAATTTTTTCTCGCTGGCAACCCCCACAATATTATAAAATGTAAAAAGTTTAACGCTTACTATATTTTCGCTGTTCATGCAGTTAAAGTGACGCCTCAGGCATGACGCTTTAGTTTATTACTTCTCTGCTACTAACCATTCGTAACAAGTTTCGCAGTAAACGTCCACATATGTCGTTAAATGCATCTAAAAAATTATATCATGGTACCACAGTTCTAAGATACTCGTACACTCCAGTCTACTTGAGGAAATCCCTGACACCTGACAGTTTTCAACTGCGAAGTGCAAGCGGCTGTAGGCGAAAATAACAGCTGTATACAGAGCTATGAAGATATGTTGCTATTGAGACCTTAACAAAATCGCATTGTAGACAGGCGAAGCAGCTACACCCATCGTTTTAGAAACACTGCTAGTAATCAAGTTCTCAGTTAAATGAACGTTGCACAGAATTTGCATTTTGTACACTATGTTCCTTGATTTGCATACTACACTTAGGCATCATGTACACAAGTATATTTCCTTGTACGATTGCTTCATAATGTCTAAGGCCTTTACACGAATCCATGCAACTGAAGTTTTTTCGATATTACACTACAGAAATAGTTCATTTTTTGTTTCGTTTCTAATAGAAACTGGGAAAATGACTATCTGGGCTATGCGAGTTTGTCAGCTAGTACACTGTACAGGGTTATTACAAATGATTGAAGCGATTTCACAGCTCTACAATAACTTTATTATTTGAGATATTTTCACAATGCTTTGCACACATACAAAAACTCAAAAAGTTTTTTTAGGCATTCACAAATGTTAGATATGTGCCCCTTTAGTGATTCCGCAGACATCAAGCCGATAATGAAGTTCCTCCCACACTCGGCGCAGCATGTCCCCATCAATGAGTTCGAAAGCATCGTTGATGCGAGCTCGCAGTTCTGGCACGTTTCTTGGTAGAGGAGGTTTAAACACTGAATCTTTCACATAACCCCACAGAAAGAAATCGCATGGGGTTAAGTCGGGAGAGCGTGGAGGCCATGACAAATTGTTGATCATGATCTCCACCAAGACCGATCCATCGGTTTTCCAATCTCCTGTTTAAGAAATGCTTCTGCTTTAGCCTTTTCCGTAAGATTTTCCAAACCGTCGGCTGTGGTACGTTTAGCTCCCTGCTTGCTTTATTCGTCGACTTCCGCGACTACGCGTGAAACTTGCCCGCACGCGGTCAACCGTTTCTTCGCTCACTGCAGGCCGACCCGTTGATTTCCCCTTACAGAGGCATCCAGAAGCTTTAAACTGCGCGTACCATCGCCGAATGGAGTTAGCAGTTTGTGGATCTTTATTGAACTTCGTCCTGAAGTGTCGTTGCACTGTTATGACTGACTGATGTGAGTGCATTTCAAGCACGACATATGCTTTCTCGGCTCCTCTCGCCATTTTGTCTCTCTGCGCTCTCGAGCGCTCTGGCGGCAGAAACCTGAAGTGCGGCTTCAGCCGAACAAAACTTTATGAGTTTTTCTACGTATCTGTAGTGTGTCGTGAACATATGTCAATGAATGGAGCTACAGTGAATTTATGAAATCGCTTCAATCATTATACGAAATAAACTGAGGTGGCAGAAGTCGTAGGACAGAGATATGCACATGAATTTACAGATGGCAGTGGTATCGTGTACCCAAGTTATAAAAGGGCAGTGCAATGGTGGTGCTCTTATTTGTACTCAGATGATTCATGTGAAGACGTATCCAACGTGATTATGGCCGCGCAGCGGGAATTAACAGACTGACACGGAATGATAGTTTGAGGTAGACATGGGACATGCCGTATCGGACGTCTGTAAGAATTCAATATTCCGTGAACCACAGTGTCAAGAGTGCGTCGAGAATATTAGGTTTCGGGCGTTACCTCTCACCACGGACACTATTAAGAGCAGCAGCGTTTGCGTAGAGTTGTCAGTGATAACAGACAAGCAACGTTGCATAAAATAGCAGCAGAAATCAATTTTGGCCGTAAGACGAACGTATCCGTTAGGACAGCGCAGCGAAACTTGGCGTGAATGGGCTATAGTGCGTCCGCAGAGGACCGACGCCAGTGCCTTTGCTGGCAGCACAAGATAGCCTGCAACACCTCTCCTGGGTTCGTGACTATATCGGTTGGACCATAGACGACAGGAAAACCTTGCCCCAGTCAGATGAGTCCCGATTCCAGTTGGTGAGAGCTGATGGTAGTGTTCGAGTGTGGTCCAGATCCCACAAAGCTATGGTCCTATGTTCTGGTTCAAAAATGGTTCACATGGCTCTGAGCACTATGGGACTTAACTTCTAAGATCATCAGTCCCCTAGAACTTAGAACTACTTAAACCTAACTAAGCTAAGGACATCACACACATCCATGCCCGAGGCAGGATTCGAACCTGCGACCGTAGCGGCCACGCGGTTCCAGACTGTAGCGCCTTTAACCGCTTGGTCACACCGGCCGGCACCTATGTTCTCAACAAGACACTGAGAAAGCTGGTGGAGGCTCCAGAATGGTGTGGGATGTGGTTATATGAAATGAAGTGCATCCTCTGGTCCAACAGAACCGATCACTGACTGTAAATGTTTAGGTCCGGCTACTTTGAGTCCATTTTCAGCCACTCATGGACTCCATGATCCCAAACAACGATGGATTTTTTATGGATGACAATACGCCATGTCACCGGGTCACAATTGTTCGCAACTGGTTTGCAGAACATTCCTGACCATTCGAGCAAATGATCGCCCAGATCGCCCGACGTAAGACCCATCGAACATTTATGAGAGTAATGGAGAGGTCGGTCAATGCACATCGTACTGGCAACAGTTTCGCAATTACGGACGGCAACGGTAGACTACTATTACTACTACTATATCCCTGAATCGATTTCAACCGCCGCGCGGGATTAGCCGAGCGGTCTAGGCGCTGCAGTCATGGACTGTGCGGCTGGTGCCGGCGGTGGTTCGAGTCCTCCCTCGGGCATGGGTGTATGTGTTTGTCCTTAGGATAATTTAGGTTACGTAGTGTGTAAGCTTAGAGACTAATGACCTTATGGACTCGCATTCGGGAGGACGACGGTTCAAGCCCGCGTCCGGCCATCCTGATTTAGGTTTTCTGTGATTTCCCTAAATCACTCCAGGCAAATGCCGGGATGGTTCCTTTCAAAGGGGACGGCTGACTTCCTTCCCCGTCCTTCCCTAATCCGATGAGACCGATGACCTCGCTGTCTGGTCTCCTTCCCCGAAACAACCAACCAACTAATGACCTTAGCAGTTAAGATTTCACACACATTTGAAATTTTTTTTTTCGATTTCGACCAAACTTGGTATACATATTACTTACTATGTGGAAAGAAATACTGTGGTGGCAAGAAGCAGTGGCCACCTATTGGGGTTGGGGTTGGTACCGTGAAGAGAGGAGGAGGAAGGGAGGAAAACATGGACAGAAAGAGAGTAGAATATGGACACAAACATGACAGAGGAGGAGAGAAACATTAGAGAGGAGGAGATGGACAGAGAGGCGTAGTAGCAAATGGACAGATGAAGATAAGAATAGGAGATGGACAGAAGGAGAAAAGAGGAAGTGAAGATGGACTGACTGAAGGTGGAAGAGGAGATGGATAGAGGGGGTAGGAGGAGGTGGAGATGGTGAGGGTCGAAGGAGAGAGTGGAGTAATAAAATTTGGAAATATGTACAATCCGGTATAAAAAGTGAAGCACCCATAAGAGGAGGAAGAAGCAGAATGAAACTTAACGGGTTGAGAGGATACGTAACGTTATTCGAGTGATTACAAAATCGAGTGAAATTTGCAAAGAACTTGGCAGTGTAAGCCTACTTATCAGTAGGGTGTAGCACCATGTCTGGCTGGATGCATGCACCCATTCGGATGGGAAGCCATTGTTTACTCTCCTCAGACAAGTTGGCCCACAGCGGCGGTTCTAACTTGGCCTTTATATCCTGGACATTAGCACAGGGACGGTGTCTACGTCGTATCTCGTCATCCACAGGTTCTAACGGCGACCGATCTCAGGATCTTGTAAACGAGAGAGGTCATCGGTCTCATCGGATTAGGGAAGGAAGTCGGCCGTGCCCTTTCAGAGGAACCATCCCGGCATTTGCCTGGAGTGATTTAGGGAAATCACGGAAAACCTAAATCAGGATGGCCGGACGCGGGATTGAACCGTCGTCCTCCCAAATGCGAGTCCAGTGTCTAACCACTGCGCCACCTCGCTCGGTCAAAACGAGAGAGCCTCAATATCACGCAGACAGTATATAGAGAGCTGTGTAGAGATACGTGCCATGTGTGAACTAGTATTGACCTGCTGGAAAATGTCACCACGATACTGTCACATGCTGGATAACAAACAAGGCTCATAATTTCGTCAATTATCATAATCTTTGATCTGAAGTCATACCCACGCCTGGAGTAACGCAGCTGTGCCTCCCCATAATATTGGAAGGATGGGACCTCTCCTCAGGTCGCCGACATACTCACTGACGTTGGACTTCTGGGGCAATGTAGAACAGCGGTTCTTCACTGAATACAATGCGACGACATTAGTAGTCTATGCTTCCCAGTAACGCACCATTCCAAACGCAGCCAATTGTGTTGTGGTGTTAACGGCAGTGTAAGCATTGGGCGTTAATTCCCTAGTCCGACTGCTTAAAGTCTCCAACTAATGGTGCAGGATTTCACAGAATGTTCCAGGAAGTGGAGGCGCAGATGTGGAGCGACAATGAAGGTGCTTAGTGCACGATATTGTGGTCTCTCCTCTGATCGACTGAACCCTTGAGGACGAGTATGCGCTTCCTGATGTTCCCATGCAGTCCAACATGTGGCCAAATGCCTCAAGTCAGCATATTCCACGATATGACCAGCCAGATAAATGGAGACCTACAATGGGCCCACTTCGAAACACTGCCACATGCTGATTGTGATGTGTCACCGAGGATGCAGCATCTCCGTGTCCTACAAAGTGATCACTCAACATCCGACGTCATTCACTCCCCTTATATACCACACCAGGCCTGCTAACAACACTAAACACCAACAACACTAAACACCAACAACACTAAACACCAACAACACTAAACACCAACAACACTAAACACCAACAACACTAAACACCAACAACACTAAACACCAACAACACTAAACACCAACAACACTAAACACCAACAACACTAAACACCAACAACACTAAACACCAACAACACTAAACACCAACAACACTAAACACCAACAACACTAAACACCAACAACACCGCCGGCCGCGGTGGTCTCGCGGTTCTAGGCGTGCAGTCAGGAACCGTGCGACTGCTACGGTCGCAGGTTCGAATCCTGCCTCGGGCATGGATGTGTGTGATGTCCTTAGGTTAGTTAGGTTTAAGTAGTTCTAAGTTCTAGGGGACTGATGACCACAGCAGTTGAGTCCCATAGTGCTCAGAGCCATTTGAACCAGTTTTGAACCAACAACACTAAACACCAACAACACAAATGCACTCTGGTGGCCATTCTACTTGTCATGTCTTCTAGGGACTTCACTTTTCTTATTAGTGTATTTATACAAGCTGAATTCTAAGAAGCTATCAACAGCCTGATGGTTAAAACATGAACCCAAGTGTTTCCACGAGAAGGATCGATTGTTTGGTTGGTTGGTTACTCTGGACATGTAGTGACCACTGCTTTGGTCGGGGGCGACCACCAGCGTGATGTGTGGAGTGACGTGACGCGTGGCATGGCAGGTAAAAGGTAGTGGCGCCGCATGCATGTGGCTCGACGGCAACAGAAGTGATGTGTTGTTAGCAACGCAGCACCATGCCTCCTTTGGACGATGGATGGTTTCTAGCTTCAGTACACATAATTAATGTTAATCAAGAAAAGCCTGAAAGTAGTTGTTGGGTACATCCTTACTGGAATACTAATGTGTACGAAGGCTGTGTCCGTAAGTTATTAAAAGAGTTGAATGTGTATCCCGTTTTCCCAGCTTTTTTCTGAGGATACAGTGCTATTTGAGGTGACTGTGGCTCAACCGTCAAAGTTAATATGAGAATATTTGCAGTCTGTAAATTTACCAACCACAACTCAAGTAATCTGGAAGAAAACAGCTGATCGTTACTAGGAACTATGGAATCTACCGAAATGATCCGTAGCTTAGACGGAAAGCACATCAGAGTTAAAGCTCCTGATGAATCTGGTTCAATATTTTGTAATTATAGAGGTTTTCCTTCCGTGCAAAGAATGGCCGCAACAACGCTGGAAGAATGTTGCAAGTAAGTTCTTTT
Organism: Schistocerca piceifrons; assembly: GCF_021461385.2. Lineage (NCBI taxonomy): Eukaryota > Metazoa > Arthropoda > Insecta > Orthoptera > Acrididae > Schistocerca > Schistocerca piceifrons. Next base: position 123,474,423 of record NC_060139.1, on the reverse strand, counting down.
GGTAATTTGAATGTGTTCGCCCCGTACCGTAACAACTTTTCGCGCGAAATCTCATTATTTTGCTGCGAATGAACACCATATACTTGCAGACAATTAGCTCTTGAAAGGTGCACATTTAATTACCAATCATAGGTGCAGGTTTAATTACGAATCATGTAGAGGAAGGTCTCTATAATCTTATTTTGGTATATTAGTGTCGAAGTTCCGGACCTTGGATAGTTCAGTTAATTGTGATAGGAATGAAATCTATGTGATACTTCAAGCTGTTTGTGTGTTTCATAATGGTGAATGCTCGAAGTTATCTGTGCAGCACAATATGGATCACACTGTAGAGAACTCACATCAGAACCCAGAAAAACCAAAAGCGACATACTATGGATTTCAGAAATCTGTTCTGTATGTTCTTTCTTAGTCCAAGTAAAACATTGTCTTGGCAAAACTAAGTGTTTATGTTGCTGCATTCCGAAATGTGGTATTACATTAAATGCAGCAAATCAGTGAAAACATTAGCAAACTTGTTTTAGAGAAAACCACCCTATATAGTTCTAGTTTCGCTGTATTCATCAAAGCTGTGATGGTAAATAGATGGACATTTCTCCATAAGACCATAAAAAAATGAATATTTAACTCAGGATCGACTGAATTTGTTGCATCTGAAGCAACAGTTAGATGCGTGCCTTTTGTCACGCCATGTGTCAGATTTTTTGCCATCGTCACCTCGGTGGACGCCTTCCCTTAGAGTTCGAATAACAGTTAATTCTGAATGGCTTAGAACCACTTCTTTGTTGCAAATCTTCGTTGAAATCCGGCAAAAAAACCTAAAGCGCTGCATCCTTCATAATGACAATGCCAGCTCCCACATGGCGCGTTACGAAACTCATTATTTGACGAAGAAAAAACACATGAATAATGTCTTGCGGCCCCTGAGAGGTTTTTTCCGTAATGTCAAGTAACAAATGCACTGAGGGATGATTGAAGGGAAGGGGGAGGGGAGGATTGGAGGAGGGGTGGGGAGAGGGAGAGAGAGAGAGAGAGAGAGAGAGAGAGAGAGAGAGAGAGAGAGAGAGACTATGCGACCAGATGTATCAGGGCACCCCTATGTAATGCGAAACTGGCCGCTAGAAGCCACGAGAGGCGGGCCCGGCAGTATAAAAGAACGTAGGGAGTACTGTGCTGTCGTTAGAGAAGCAATAACCGCAGAACGGGTCCGACAGGAGAACATGGACGAGTCATTTTATATCACCCGAGTAACACATCCATCAAGGATAATTCAGCCCTTACAAATCTTCCCAAGTCGACTGTTGGTATGTGATAGTGAAACGGGAACGCGAAGGAACAATCACAGCTAATCCGAGACCAGGCAGACCTCATGCAATGACGGTCAGGGACCTCTAGCATCACGGGAGCTGTCGTAGAAACTCGCATGAAATCAGCGGAATGAATCACTCTAGTCCCGAAGTGCTAATAGCAGTCCAGTTAGCACAATGAATGTCCATAGTGAGTTAAAAAGAATGGGTACATCAGTCGAGCAGGGTTCTGGTTCGGCGAATGCCTGAAGAATGTCATCTGCCATCACGGAAAAGGGGTACGCCATCTGCTGCCATGGCCACAGTGAAGTATAGAGGAGATGGTGTCGCGGTATGGGAGTATTTTTCGAAGTTAGGGTGTGGTCCTCTTGTTGCGTCGAAGAAAGCTAAATGCGAAAGGATATGAACACATTCGCCGGCGGGTGTGGCCGTGCGGTGCTAAGTGCGTCAGTTTGGAACCGCGTGACCGCTACGGTCGCAGGTTCGAATCCTGCCTCGGGCATGGATGTGTGTGATGTCCTTAGGTTAGTTAGGTTTAAGTAGTTCTAAGTTCTAGGGGACTGATGACCTCAGTAGTTAAGTCCCATAGTGCTCAGAGCCATTTGAACCATATGAACACATTCCGCAGTATAGCGCATTGCATACAGCAGAGGAACTGTTTGGAGTCGATGATTGTATCAGCATGACAACGCATCTTCTCATGAAGCAGCACCTGTGAGTCTACAGTCTGGACACGCCAGTCCATTCCAGGAATGTTGTTCTCCATAGAGTCCCAACCTGACCCCAATGGCACACTTTTGGGATGAGTCGGAGAGTCGACTTCCCCCCTGATCTCAGCGACCAACTTCACTACCTTCGGCTCTTTATCACGAACGGGGTGCCGCTCTTCCATAGCCATGAAGAGACCGCATTGAAAGTGCCCCAAGCCGTGTCCAAGGCGTCACGACGGAGAAGGATGGGAACACTCTTATGTTAATGTGCACCAACTGGTGTCCCGATACTTCCGGTCAGATAGTGCGTATCACTTCAAGCAGCTGTTGAATCCTTTGAAAACATGCTTCTGAGGTACGAACATCGTGTGGAAAAATGTTTCCACAACAGCATGCAAAACTGAATAAATTTTAAAGGTGAATATTTTGAGAAACAATATGTCGATTTGTAGAGAAATGTTACTGTTTCATTTTATATAAAAACTTAATATGTAGCCACCAGAAAACCTGTACGTAGGCCCGTTCTTAGCAATGGAAGTCTTTTGTGTGTAATAAATTTACAGAACATGAACGGAGTTTTCAAGCTACACATAAAAAGCACTCCGTCTTCAGGCCACAAGTGGCCCATCGGGACCATCCGACCGCCGTATCATCAGGTGAGGATGCGGATAGGAGGGGCGTGTGGGCAGCACACCGCTCTCCCGGTCGTTATGACCGTTTTCTTTGACCGGAGCCGCTACTATTCGGTCGAGTAGCTCCTCAATTGGCATCATGAGGCTGAGTGCACCCCGAAAAATGGCAACAGCGCAAGGGGCCTGGATGGTCACCCATCCAAATGCCGGCCACGCCCGAAAGAGCTTAACTTCGGTGATCTGACGGGAACCGGTGTATCCACTGCGGCAAGGCCGTTGCCAAACTACAGATAAGGGCCGCATAAATAATAAGGAAGAAAGAGTAAACGACCTCACTGTAGAGATCTCTTCAAGAAGCTGAACATTTTGACTACATCATGTGAGTATGTGAGTATTATTACCAATCAATTACAAACGTAAAACTGGAAACAGCAACTTCAACATAACAAAACAAAAATATGATCTTTTCAGATACTTCTACAACACTAACTACTGGCGACAATCAATTGAATACGTGAATAATGCAGGAAGGCGCGGCGCGCAGGGAAGAAGGGGGAATGAAACATCAATTGGGGTAACATTATTCACCACGTTGAGCCATGGTAAAATTTGCTCTTTTGAAGAGCGCGCCGCAGCGCGTAGTGTGAAGCAGTCGCCCTCCGTTTCTGGCGGTGGTGCCTCTGTGGCAATCGCAACTTTGGTGTCTCCCTCTGGTGGAAAAGGGGAAAGATTGCCTGTTCACGTGCATTTAAGGGGCGCTATAGGGGCGTCAGTGGCAGTTGGTCAGTCGGAGTGAGGCTGGGCCAGTCTCGCGCCAACAGTTGCTGGTCTGTCTCTCGCTCGCATTTGTGCGGCAGTTAGTGTCTGTCTGTCGTCGGAGTGCTAGTATGTCTGTCGTTTGGATCGAACTTTAAAGCCAGATAATGAGAGTGTTGCCACTCCGCCAGTAACAGAACTCAGCTAGTGGTCGCCCGATCGGGGCTGAGTTCCTGCATCTGAGTCTGCGCGTTAGCCCACCAGTCTGCTCGAGTTGGTCGGGCAACGGTCATTGGCGGTTGGATCGATCCGTTGGTCGGTCGCGCACTGAGACACAGGATGACTTGTCCGCCTTGAGCGTCGGCTCACTTGAGGTCCCCACGTGAGTCCAGTGGGCCGCGCCACATAAAAAGGGGTAGTGGCTTCGCGGCCGACACGAGAGCAACAGGAGTCAAACCACGACATCAGGCTGGCCGGTGCGAGCTGCGACGCCGTGAGACGGGAGATCGGCGCGCCTTCCTGCGTCCGTTGAAGCGGCTGGTAGCGGACGGTTCGGGAGAGCGTTGGGGGTGCTGCGCCATGTCTTCGCCAGAAATCGCAGTTTATTAGAAGTTAAGTGATGGGAGATATGTTGTTTCATTTACTTGTTAAATTCGCCGGCCGGAGTGGCCGTGCGGTTCTAGGCGCTACAGTCTGGAACCGAGCGACCGCTACGGTCGCAGGTTAGAATCCTGCCTCGGGCATGGATGTGTGTGATGTCCTTAAGTTAGCTAGGTTTAATTAGTTCGAAGTTCTAGGCGACTGATGACCTCAGAAGTTAAGTCGCATAGTGCTCAGAGCCATTTGAACTTGTTAAATTCTACTTGTTTTCTTGGTGAGGTCACCAGACGCTTGGTTTTACGGTCGTCCCACCATTCTTCTCCGTTTGCCCACCCGCGGGAAGATGGTTATTTATGAATTGGGTGGTCCGTTTGTCCCTTGTGCAGTAGGGGCGGGTTAGAGCAATCTGCGGTTCGGGTTGTTCGGTAATCGCCCTGTCAATCTGCCATGCGTTAATAGCTGCCTCTGTCATGTTTGTCGGATTCGGTCTTAACGAATTTATTGCTTAAGGTGTAAAGGCAGAATTCCTGAAATATGTTTTTCTCTTGCCTATCATCTTGAGCGGCGGCATATGTGTCATCTACAGCATGTTTGTACATTTTATGTAAGACTGCATTTCATGGGTTTTTATTTAAATGGTCATTTTAGTATATAAAGTTACCACCCTTCCACAGTAAGAGCTTTTCTTTTAAAAACAAGTTGCAGTTTCTGTGGCAAGTAATGTTTTTTAATGTGAGTGTTTTGTACCATTTCCATCCTTCCACGGGATGCATAGTTTGTGTGTTAGCACGAGTTGTTAAAAATTTTTAGTTTAAAGTAATCTCGTGTGTTGCAGATTTGCACCAGTGTAGTCTTTCAGAGGTTGTTGTGAGCGGTCGTTACTACGGCCGTGTTAAAAGGGAGCGGCAAGGTTCTCAGCCCAAAAGCTCATACTGTCAAAAAAAAAAAGTTTTTTTTTAAAAGAGAAAGGGTTTTTAGGAATAAAATTTCCATTTGTTGAAAGAAATTTGTTTTCATCAGTTACCCCCTAGCAACTACTTCCACGCTCACAGTGTGTTTGAATGTGTTAATGTTCTTGATGAATCGCTAGCAAATAAAGTAAATTCTTTAAGAAAAGATTTTGAAAGTAAATCCACGGTTCACACATAAACATAATTATACTGGCAACAAAAATCAGATGGACCCCAGAGGTGAGTTTGTAGATATTCTAAATGTTGACTGAAGGATCATATACGTATAGGAAAAATGCACGCTGTGGTACTCACAGGCTGATGATGAAGGGGTGCCGGACCTCCTGCAGGATGTTCTTCTCGTTCTTGACGTGCTCCACCTGCTTGAGCCGAATGACGTCGCCAATGGCGAGGATCTTCATGGCGCCGTACTTGCCGGTCGACTTCTCACGACACAGGCAGACGCGCCCGAACGTACCAGTGCCTGCAAACACACACACAGAACCAATGTCGTAATCAGTTCTTAAGTTCATAGCGGCGTAGTTCTGCAAATAGTACTTGAAATAACAATATTAATAAGGCATCCAGCTCGCTCCATACTGCTTCCTCCGTGGTAATAAGGGAATTAAGCAGACACTGAACGAGATCGAAATGGCACACTTCTTCGAGGATGAATGGCAGAATGGACTGTACTAACAAGGGAACCTCCCCATCACACCCCCCTCAGATTTAGTTATAAGTTGGCACAGTGGATATGCCTTGAAAAACTGAACACAGATCAATTGAGAAAACAGGAAGAAGTTGTGTGGAACTGTGAAGAAATAAGTAAAATATACAAACTGAGTAGTTCAAGGGAGGATATGCAACATTATGGACAATAGGAAAGCCGGAGCGCCGTGGTCTCGTGGTAACGTGAGTAGCTGCGGAACGAAAGGTCCATAGTTCAAATCTTCCATCGAGTGAAAAATTTAATTTTTTTATTTTCAATTTATGTGACAAACTCTTATGTTTTCATCACTTTTTTGGGAGTGATTATCACATCCACAAGAAAACCTAAATCGGGCAAGGTAGAAGAATATTTTTACCCATTCGCCAAGTGTACAAGTTAGGTGAGTCGACAACATATTCCTGTCATATGACGCACATGCCGTCGCCAGTGTCGTATAGAATATATCAGATGTGTTTTCCTGTGGAGGAATCAGTTGACCTATGACCTTGCGATCAAATGTTTTCTGTTCCCATTGGAGAGGCACGTCCTTTCGTCTACTAATCGCACGGTTTTGCGAAGCGGTCGCAAAACACAGACACTAAATTTATTACAGTGAACAGAGATGTCAATGAACGAACGGACAGATAATAACTATGCAAAAATAAAGAAAGTAAAATTTTCAGTCGAGAGGAGTCTTGAACCGAGGACCTCTAGTTCCGCAGCTGCTCACGCTACCACGGGACCACGGCGCTCCTAACCTTGCACTGTCCATTATGTTGCTTATGTTGCCCATGGACTACTCAGTTTGTTTATTTTGCTTATTTTTTCACAGTTCCACACAACTTCTTCCTGTTTTCTCAATTGATCTGTGTTCAGTTTATCAAGGCCTATCCACTGTGCCAACTTATAACTAAATCTGAGGGGGGTGCGATGGGGAGGTTCCCTTGTAAGTGTCCTAGGAAAATTAAACAAAATCTTCGACATCCGTTAATTTTTTCACATACGACAACGATAAAATACGCTTCTACAGTCGCATCCTTGCTCTTAAGAACGATTCGAGATATAAAGAAATCATAGGTGCGAAGCAGTTAACGATGGAAACTCCCACAGAAAGCAGTTACGTGGTAACAAACCTGTGACTAGCTGTGATCGTAACAACCAATCAACTTTCGATTACGGATTTTGTTGTTACGAAAGGAAAAAGTACATACAGAGGAAAGAAACTGTGCGAACTACAGTAATGAAATAAGACTATGCTCCTCTTTAGCAGCGTACTAATCAATGTACAGAGTAGATGTATATCTTTATGAAGTGGTGAGGTTAGTTACTGTAGCTTACTCTTCAACTGAATAGCTGCTGCAGCTGTTTCGTATACGCGTTTATTGTGACAAGTGTTAAACAATACGTATGAGATGTATTTGACATAGATTGCAGTGTAGATTACTGTACATATGGGGGACGCTAGTTTATACCTCCTGGTAAATCTTAACGCGCAGATCCAGATCGACTTCGTGCCTCGAATTAACCGCCATTCGTTTAGTACATCGGCCAGCTCGGTCCCTTTCTACAGGCGGCTTTCAAGCTCGTTTAAGCAAATGTCGGGCTCTTTCTAGCCACCGCCTCCTCAGAAAGCACGACACACGGTTAGCGAAAACAGTATAAAACTCGAAGAAAATTAAGAAGAGTCGAACTGATGGAGCATGCGAGTTCCTCTCTAAAAGTGCACCGACAGCTGTTTGCGGCCTAAGTATTTCCGACACAAAAGCTAAAATGAAATAATTGCCAAATCGTGAAATAGAAAAACGAACCCGTGACAACGCTGGGAACAAGTACCACCGTTGCCTGTCTTTACGAGACAAGGAATATTTTTGTGACGATGACTTTACGCAAGTGCTGTTAAACCGGTAATGTTTCACGCCTAACTGTTCAATGTAGGCGATTTTTAAATTTCTTTATTTCCTGCAAAAAACACTTTCTGCGATAGGCTATGATGGAATGTTACTCCGTAAATGAGAGACAAATGTACAATCTTAGTCCATAATATTTAATACAAGCATAGCATACAACTACAATTCGATTACACGACCTAGTTTCAGTGTACAATATTTTACTAACAACTTCACTTATATACTAAGCAGCCTATTACTATCGAATCTAATATACATACAAAAATTTGAAAGTATTTTTGATGTAATTGGTCCTGACGTTACTTCTGCATGGAGACAATAGTAAAGTTAGTCACTTTGTCAATAATACCAAACTTTAACCGAAAGATAAACAAAACAAGAAAGACCAGATAAAGGGAGGATATGTGGACTGAGTCCTCACTGCTGCTGTGGGGGTCGTACACTTGGGAACCACGAGTCTTGTGTCCCTGGACTCCGTATCTGCATGCTACGGATATTTCGACTTTTTTGCGGCTCTCTATGTGTAGCTCAGGTTCTGATAGTGTAACAACCAGTGCTGCACTTTGAGCGACAGTTATTGGTACTGACAAATGGACGTCAAGCAAATTGAAAGAAGTTAGGTTTCACACTGAATAAATCTTAGGAGTAATAGTGTGACACTAATCTAATGCTAGTAATCGTCTAAGTGTCAGAGTTTAGCCTTTACCTCAAGTGGTAACTGAAGTGTCGGCAGAAGTGCCAACACCGTGTTGTTTGAGGAAGCCGAAATACACGCTATAAGCTCACGCAGGCTGGCGTGAGGTCTGAAACAGGATACGTAATGAATGCTATAAAGAAAAGTACGTAGCTGCTGGAATAATTAACTTTAATCCATCATTGGTGTACATCGCTCTTGGCGATACAAGTTAGACTCTTTAGATACATGCAATATACTGTTAATGGCGCCTTGCTAGGTCGTAGCCATTGACTTAGCTGAAGGCTATTCTAACTATCTTCACTGCAAATGAGCGAGGCTTCGTCATTGTTGCATCGCTAGCTAAGTCGTCCGTACAACTGGGGCGAGTGCTAGTACGTCTCTCTAGACCTGCCGTGTGGCGGCGCTCGGTCTGCAATTACTGACACTGGCGACACGCGGGTCCGTCGTATACTAGCGGACAGCGGCCGATTTAAAAGGCTACCACCTAGCAAGTGTGGTGTCTGGCGGTGACACCACAGTAACTGCACTTCTTTTTGAGACCTGATTGTGGGGTCGAGTCCCATCAAAATAACCACCATACTCCAATTGAGTCTGGAATGATGCATTTCCAACTTTTCCGGCATCAACACTTCGGCACTTATCAGTGCTGTCCATCTCACTCTGTTGGGTATCTCACTTCCATATTTTTAACTGGAATTTCTTGGTGATCGTGACTGCAGTCATCTTCTGGAAAAAATTCTAGGCTTTCCTTATGTAGCCAGTATATAGCAGCATTTCATGAGGTGTATTTCAAGAGCACAATACACCGGGTTTCTCTCCTAAGCGTCATATTTTATGTGGTATTTCGGCAGATATTTGCAATTCATTTTTGCATTGTGTAGCTGGAGCCAGCAGAAACAATTACTACTGGTCACGTCTTTCACGCAACCTGAAGTGTGAACAGAAACCGCCGATTTCTTTCCCGTTATAAACAAAACTATTTTTATGCCGCCATTTTACGTAGCTATTCCACAGAGCTCTCCCAAATTATTCTAGTCCGATATTCGTTTCGACAAAAAGAGTATCGGACTAGACTAATATGAGACAGCTTAATCGAATGGGCAAGTAAAATTCCGCTGTAAAAATCATTTTGTCTGTACCGGGAAACACACCGACGATTTTCATCGACACTGGATGCAGTGGCTCTGAGCACTATGGGACTTAACATCTGAGGTCATCAGTCCCCTAGAACTTAGAACGACTTAAACCTAACTAACCTAAGGACATCACACACATCCATGCCCGAGGCAGGATTCGAACCTGCGACCGTAGCAGTCGCGCGGTTCCGGACTGCGCGCCTAGAACCGCTAGACCACCGCGGCCGGCGACTGGATGCAGTCTTTGCTTACAAAGCGCTCGTGCGATCCATCTTAGAATGTTGTCCAATTGTGTGGGACCAGGCCTAACAGGGGATACTTTATTTAAGTGGCTATTTAATCAGGTTCGTATTCAATAGCAAAGTAAATGAAAACAATGATAATTAACCCAAAAGTAAATACTTTATTTAAGTGGCTATTTAATCACTAATTATTAAAAAATTACTTCTATAATTTTGGAAGTAGCCAGGTCGACACTGTAGGCGTGTGCGGCAGCGCACCACTTAACAATAATGTTGCTACTTCTCAGGCGTAAACGGGACTGTGTTGTCGTCCTCACCAGTTCTTAAAAGTTCTCTTTGGCAGACATTATAAGCCAAACACTGATGTCTATGTGAGCCGAACGAAATGGTTTGACGGGTCGTGGGCTGCCGACCAATGATAGAAGTGGTATCAGACACCTATCAAACCATACCACTACATGCCTAAATCAGTCACCCGGGACCAGTTGCAGGTTATCTAGCTAACGGCTTCCAGGGGGCAACAAAAATTTTATTTTCAGTACTTCATTAATTACCGACCGAATTTAAAAAGCTCTTAACCTACTCGCTGAAAGGTAGAATCTTACGTTGAAGATGTAACACAACAAGTCACGTATTTAACCCAAAAACTGTGTGTATGTCTTTAGACAGCATAGGTCATGATGATCAAATTATCGACATTATATTCATCTAATATTTGAGAAAGAGAGCACTTAAGTACTTCCAACACTTAAAAAAGTAATCAGAAGTTTGACGCTGTTTTAAACATGGGACTTCGATTCTTTAAAGAATCACGACTGTGGGGGAGTTACTGTTGAATATTTTAATGCACCTGTACGCCGCACTGAGATTAGATGTTTATCCAACAGCTGCATGGTTTTGTACAGAAAATAATTAGTATAAATTCGGCAAGAACTGTATCGATGCCCAAGACTCAATTGGCTTTATGTTCAATACATTTCCGCCTAAGAGTTTTCCAAGCTTGGAATGTGCCCTGGAAGTTTATTTTCGGAATGTCCTTCAAGCGACTCGTCGAAACGACAATGACTTCTAGTGCGGTCTCATGACGTCCATAGAGTGCTGTCTTCAGAATGACGTCAGCCAAGGCTAAATCAAGACTGCATGGGGCCGGTGAAGTTTTGCGATGCCAGGCTGTCGTTGGCCACGAAGTACGTGTGGATTGGTGGTTGCCGTTACGCAGCTTCCAGCAGGCGGCAATGCCTGTCCCCACTAGCCTGACCTTTTGCACAGTCACTTTATCGATTCCCACGTGGTCTGCGACCATTTGAACACTTAACCGCCGTTGTTGTTCAACACATCACGTACAGGTTCACAGGCCTCGTTTCTGGACGTTGAAGGGACCCCTGCTAATGGTTCGTCTTCTGGACGCTCTCTTCCGTCTTTGAAGCACTTGTACCAACTCTAGACAGCAGCCTGTGATACGCGTTCTCTTCCGAACGGTTTTTGGATCACAGCCAACCTCTGTACAGCCGATATTCCGAGTCCCACACACATGCCGTAGTCCTGTTCGACAGACTGCTGCATGTTAATTTTCTACCGAGGCTGTTGGCAACAGTCACAAACCAGGATACGGATAGCACGTGATCTCGTAGGCGATTGACGTCAGACGCGTTTTGAAAGTGACTTTACGCCTCCATCGAACCTGTATGGAACGAGTTTGCTGCGACATACCGTCACCTCACAAACAAATAGGGCTCATTACTTTCTATACAAACCCGGGAGCTTCTGAAGCTTCAGTAGTACATGAGTTGTCGGTCTTTTTATTTGCTTCTGTAGTAACTGTCCTGTGCACCTTCCAATCTACTTGAAATGTGAGGGCTTCTAGTTTTATCCGATCTATTTGACATCTGAGGACTTCTAGCTGTAAATTACCTCGTCACACTGAATCCACACAAATCAGAGCCTAACTGCAAAAATATTTACCGTGAGCACCCCCTGACTAAGTCGTAGCAATCAGAAAAAAGTCGAATCCGAGACCTTACTATTTTGACCATGTGAGATAAAGAAAAATTGGTAAGAGTCGAGGAATAATTAATTTACTCGGAATAAATCACATATAACTCGCAATGACTAATTATTTTATCATAAATGAATTTATCACAAACTCACTGAAAAATCCTCACCTGAAAAAACACTCCACTCATCCAGTCCAATCAGCAATGTCTGAGCAAATGGTTCAAATGGACCTAAGCACTATAGCACTTAACATCTGAGGTCATCAGTCCCCTAGACTTAGAGCTACTTAAACCTAACTAACCTAAGGACATCACACACATCCACGCCCGAGGCAGGATTCGAACCGGCGACTGTAACATCATCGCGGTTCCGGACTGAAGCGCCTAGAACCGCTCGATCACAGCGGCGGGTCAATGTGTGAGCAACTAAATTACGTCGAAAAGCAAATAACATATTTATGTTTTCACAGAAGTCATGCAAGTGCGCTGTCAAATCCTAGAGTAGTCCGCCTCGATAGCTACGCTGTCAGCGCGGCGGATTTCTAAGCGAAGTGGGCCGGTTTCGATTTCCGGCCGCGTGGGAGATTTTCTCCGGTCGTGAACTGGGTGCTGTTTTGCCCTTACGTTCGTATCGTCGTAACTGACATTCCACTATTGAGATGCCTGTATGGGATGTCCTGAAATCCAGCAAATTGGAGGGAAAAAATCCCGCACTACTCTTAAAACCATTAACCACAATCGAAGTTCAGCCAGAGGAAATGCCATGATTCTGTTAGATCAATACAGGAATAATGATGTAACAGGACTGACTTTCTATTTTATATTTTGTATACATTTTCGAAGGCGGCCGTCGATAATGTCTCTTTGGCGTTAGTAGCATCCTCGACCGGTCGTTGTTTATCAGCCATCAGCGGCCAGGTACTCAATCCCCTTGTGACTGCCATCGGGCCCCGCAATTATCCTTCCATTCATTAACATACTTCATAATTTTAAAACAAGGCACTCTTGGACCATGTGTGTACTCCACTGCCCATCCACCAACTACGTCATTCACCCGATCCCGTCACTAGAACGTCGCGTGAACATTACGGCAACAGGCGGACCCTTACGGTGTTCCTGGCTCGGTAAGTGGATCGGAATAAAAGCAGCGTATGTAGCGTGGTCAGTAGTAGGTGGCCGCCCGCACAGAGCTTCCACTGTTCCCGCGCCAGCGCGCAATTCCTATAAATACTGGACTGGTCTGCGGCAGAGTTGTTGCCAAGCCGCGAGGCGCGGTGCGGGAGGCGGACACCACGTGCGAGCCGCGGAAACGCGAGAACTCGGGCCGACACGCAAGCTGGCAAACTGACTGGCGAGTTTCTGCTGGCGCTACACCCGACGTGCAGTCTTTCTGCCGGTGCCAGCAGCTAATGGGCGGATACAAGTGTGTCTGCTTATGTCACTTACGAGATAAGACACTGAATGCTGTGCCAAAGGGCAATGAAAGACCAGCAATAACCGCCTACTGACAGTTTCTTTACTTCCATCTGAATACCCGTCACTCCAACCCACTCCGCTCATTCTGGATTCCGATAAATATAAATCAACTAACGAAAGCGGCAATGCTTTTCAGGTGCTAAATTCACTGATGGAAAAAAATCGTAACATCAAAAACCAGTGTAGAGTAATGAAGCCGGACGGAGAGGCCGAGCGGTTCTAGGCACTACAGTCTGGGACCGCGCGACCGCTACGGTCGCTGGTTCGAATCCTGCCTCGGGCATGGATGTGTGTGATGTCCTTAGGTTAGTTAGCTTTAAGTAGTTCTAAGTTCTAGGGGACTAATGACCTCAGATGTTAACTCCCATAGTGCTCAGAGCCATTTGAACCATTTTCTAGTAATGAAATTTCCGGAATACATTTGTCTATGCCACATATTTAACACTGCCAGATCACAGGTTAATGTAAGCACGAGACAAGCCATTGCGGATGTGAAATGCAGATACATTAATAACCGCTGTAACCACCAGCATTTTGAATGCAAGCATGCACATGTGCATGCATTATGTTGTGTTGCACAGGTGTCTCATGTCAGTTTGTGGGGTCAAATTCCATACGTGGTGCTAAATTTGGTGTGTGTGAAATCTTATGGGACTTAACTGCTAAGGTCATTAGTCCCTAAGCTTACACACTACTTAATCTAAATTATCCTAAGCACAAACACATACACCCATGCCCGAGGGAGGACTCGAACCTCCGCCGGGACCAGCCGCACAGTCCATGACTGCAGCGCCTTAGAGCTAAATTTGGTCCGGTCAGTACAGGGACGGTTAATGCTGCTTCTGGATGACACTGGAGTTCTCGTCCGCTGATATCTGGGTGATCAAAAAGCCAGTATAAATTTGAAAACTTAATAAACCACGGAATAAGTAGATAGAGAGCTAAAAATTGGCACACAGGGTTGGAAGGACATGGGGTTTCATTAGAACCAAGAAAAATTGCTAGACCCGTAAAAGAGCTCTTGCGTGCGTCGTTTGGTGATGATCGTGTGTTCAGCCGCCACTTTCGTTATGCTTGGCCTCCCAGGTCCCCATATCTCAGTCCGTGCGGTTATTGGCTTTGGGGTTACCTGAAGTCGCGAGTGTTCGTGATCGACCGACATCTCTAGGGATGCTGAAAGACAACATCCGACGCCAATGCCTCACCATGCTTTACAGTGCTGTTCACAACATTATTCCTGGACTACAGCTATTGTTGAGGAATGATGGTGGACATATTGAGCATTTCCTGTAAAGAACATCATCTTTGCTCTGTCTTACTTTGTTATGCTAATTATTGCTATTCTGATCAGACGAAGCGCCATCTGTCGGACATTTTTTGAACTTTCGTATTTTTTTGGTTCTAATAAAACCCCATGTCATTCCAAAGCATGTGTGTCAATTTGTACCTCTCTACCTACATTATTCCGTGATTTATTCAGATTTCAAATTTATACTGACTTTTTGATCACCCGGTATACCACCAGGAGACTATCATTGAAGTATCCATTTTAAGAATATGGTACACGATTTTTTTAATACCCAATATAACAACGCACTGCTTTAGGAGGAGTCAGCAAATGTTCTCTCTAGCGTTATAACCAGTGCGTTATCATCGGCTTCTTCAAATGATTCAAATGGCTCTGAGCACTATGGGACTTGACAGCTCAGGTCATCAGTCCCGTAGAACTTAGAACTACTTAAACCTAACTAACCTGAGGACATCACACACATGCATGCCCGAGGCAGGATTCGAAGCTGCGACCGTAGCGGTCGCGCGGTTCCAGACTGAAGGGCCTAGAACCGCTCGACCACAGCGGCCGACCTCATCGTTTTCTTCCGGCAGATTTCATTCCTTTTGTTGTGCTGGAGAAGATACCGTCGAGTTCGAACTGTGTGTCTATGACGCTGTGTCAGGCTGTCAGGCGCACAAATACCTCACAGCCCCCCCCCCCCTTCCAACCGCCTCACAAACCCTTACTGAGTCCGCTGCCGTTACTTTGAGGCCGGGTCGGCGTGTGTGGGCACGCGCTGTCGCGCATGCATCACAGAGCGGTACCGCCGCCGCTACGGACTGCTGCAACGGAGTGGCCGAGCCCACCGCCACGCCGGCTGCGGAAGAGAGGCGCCTCTTGTTTGTAAATCGCCGGCCATCACACGTGACTGGAACCTCGATCCTTCCGAGAAGCGGACGCCAGCCGTTGTTCTCGCGCTGCGTGGCCTAGCTTCCCGCGCAGGGACCAGCCCGCAGCCAGCGCAACTACTGCCAAACGAAGCTCCCAAAATTTCTGTACGCTACGAGCGTCGGCGAGGATAATGTGTCACGTCAGTCCGGTTGAAGCGCAAATAAACTGCAATTAGCTATAACTAGAGTTGTTAAACTACCGTACCTACCGTAGAATACCAGACGTAACCGTAGGCTACGGAAATTTTCCGAACACCTTCTGATAATTAAGGTCGTCCCAGCGTTACCTGTATGTTAGGTGTGTGGCATATTTACCAGGGATTCATTCCCATCGATTTGTTTACATATGCGATAACTGACTTAATAGATTCCCTTAGAAACCGGAAGTGATGAATTTTCTAGAAGCTGAGTGAGGATACATAAAGAGCTGCGTTAACCTAAGGAACATTTCTGTCTTACATTGTAATCCGTCCGTCTGTTAGGAAAAAAGTAACTGTATTTATAGCAAAACAAATTTTTCGCCGCGCGGGGTTAGCCGAGCGTTCGGGGCGCTGCAGTCATGGACTGTGCGGCTGGTCCCGGCGGAGGTTCGAGTCCTCCCTCGGGCATGGGTGTGTGTGTGTGTGTGTGTGTGTGTGTGTGTGTGTGTGTGTGTGTGTGTGTGTGTGTGTTTTTGTCCTTAGGTTAATTTAGGTTAAGTAGTGTGTAAGCTTAGGGACTGATGACGTTAGCAGTTAAGTCCCATAAGGTTTCACACACATTTGGTTTTTTTTATTTTGAAATTTTTCGATGTTCATTCAAGTTGTTTTTGAAAATTGTCGATTTGTAATATGAAAGATAGGGATGTTGTTGTCAATATATGTATTATATAGCGTTAGAAAACGCAATTTTCTGAAGAATGTCAGAAACAAAATTCTGCAAAACGAAAACTATCAAACAGCACTTCAGTACTTCCTCGAGCTTATATAAACCAAGTTACTGTTATTCATAAACATCCTTATCAAATATCAATAACAGGAAACTTGAAATAGACAATGAAGTACGTTCTGTTGATTAATAAAATAACCAAGACAATTACACTGATTTTTTTTTGCCTGTGAATGTGAACTGTACTTGCATGAAAATTAATTGATTTGGTTACGAAAGTTATGCGATCCACTAATTTTAATTATGTGTAAAATCCAATTTATATTTCGGAAGGACGTGAAATACACAGTGGACTAATACTGAACGAGTGCCATTCTGATTATGTGCAAAACAAAAAAGCAAACAAAAACAAAGATAAGTTTTCGGCTCCCAGTTTTTTGACACATTCATTTATGTTTCTCTCGCTACCAGTGCAACCGGTAATCCTACAATACAGCGCAACTCTAGCAATAACAGTGGATTTTATTGTACAGTAATTTCCACGAATGACAGAGAGGGCCCTGGAAAGAAACCACCGCCACTTACTGTTTCGTGTGCAATTATCTCTCTGTCTACGTGATGTTAGCATATTATCTTCCTTTCTGTGCCTTTTTTCAGTTATAGCCATTTTGTAGAGACGAGTTTTATCTGATTGTCATTACCTGGTATTTTCTGCAGTTCCATCACCCTTTCCTCTAAGTGTGCTGTGGTATCAAGTTTCACCCCTCACCCGTTCACCATCAACAACGTACAGATTAACCCTCTCGCTGTGCGTAATTTGATTTATTTAGTAAGTTCTGCTCGTCAGACACCATAATCCTAAGATGTTTATCGCTCTAATGACTGTTTTCCTGCACATTAACTACAACGCTCGCTGTGTCCCTTGCTGGCGATATCTGCGTTTGATACACTCTTATACCGTACTCAGCAATAAAAGTCACGTCTGTTTTGGAGACCTGGATGTCATGAAGGTCCAAAATGGATTTTTTTATTTAATAAAATTCTATGATTCTGAAAATATACATTGTTGATTAAGAGTAACTTATTCTCGTCTTTAAACGCCTTTCTTAAGCAGATGCGGCACGTGGATGTTTACCACTGAGGTTCAATGGTTCAAATGGCTCTGAGCACTATGGGACTTAACTTATGAGGTCATCAGTCCCCTAGAACTTAGAACTACTTAAACCTAACTAACCTAAGGATATCACACACATCCATGCCCGATGCATGATTCGAACCTGCGGCCGCAGCGGTCGGGCGGTTCCAGACTGTAGCGCCTAGAACCGCTCGGCCACTCCGGCCGGCTTACCACTGAGGGAACAGTGTATACGACTGGAGTTAACCCCCTCTGCATGAGTTAATGCCTGAAGATTGTGTAATGAATCACCGAAACTGGTAGCCATATAATATCGAACACCGAAAGGACGGCTGTAGGTGTCGCATTTTATTACAGAATATCTTGGTCACCACCGCAGCGTCCTCTTTGTGGTCGCTGTAATTTTAACATGGTCAGCGCTGGATCCCATGCTGCCCTAAGTTGGTACCCTGTCTTCCTATTCACCAGATTGGCCGAGTTGCGAACTTCCAGTGCTTTTATAATAAGGCTATCCATACACGAAGACGTTGACGGGCGAATTTTTGTGCTTTTGTGTTCCACACTGTGTCTTGTACTGTGACAACGCTCGCTGACTGCAGATTTCTCTGGGTGATCCAGACGTGTGTGTCGGCAATATTCGATGCATTTGTCCTCCATGATGTGTCCAATGTATGATTTTTGAGTTTTCTTTGTGGATAAAAGATGTATTTAACTTTGTCTCTCCAATAACCTTCCTATTTTGGAAGAAACACCGCCGACTATGGAAAGACAACCACTCTTCTTTGTTCTTCACTTTCTTCCAGGTCCTCACTTTGTGTAACAGGCAACAGTCTCTAAAAACACGGTACAGAGGTGGCGTAGCTCGTCGAAGAGCTGCCTGAATCTGATATGGCTCGTGCTCTCTGGACCAACATCCTAAGCACGCCACTTGGTTGTGCAGGGTGGTGACAGCTGGTGGCCTGTAAGTTTAAGTCCGTCCATGTAGGTTTACGGTGCACAGCGTGACCCAAGCTGCCGATTCCTTTTTTTCCGCACCAAAACGTCCGGAAACGTTAGTTTGCCGTTTTTCTCCTTCTCCATCGTAAACTTGAAGTTACAATGAAGAGAATGTAGAAGCATGTATTTGAGTGGTATCTGTTCTGTAGAACGAGTCCGACCGAACAGACACCACTCAAAGGTAAACATTTTTTTGTAACAGTGGGATGGCTCTTTGACGTTTACTTGAGTACGGATGCACTAATATCGTCAGAACTTCTTCGGGAATCAATAATTTGCCAGCAGTGTGTCAATGGACGACGTAAATGTGAGTAAGTCAGGGACAGTGTCCGGATGGTCGAAGATGTAAAGGCAAGGGTTCATAACTCATAAGAAGTCCCGGTCAGACACAAAGTTTCAACTCTCGCCATTGTGTGGCTGCGAGTCACGAATTGACACGCATCCCTTCCTTTCCTTTCCCCATTCTCTATTTTATGTAAAATTTAGGAGTTGGAAAAATGAATCCAGCGATACAATGCCATGGGGCCGGAGAAAGGTGTCAGCCACATACCGCCTAAAGCACGTAGGTTTCAACTCCCTTCTTAGGTGTGTTCTCTCCTCGAAATCTTCCAGCGCAGAGTATGACAGTCTCTGCGCGTGCTATGTAGTAGTTGGTTCATCGTCCGACCGTTGGCGTAGCTGTCTCTCGCTACCGAATAGAATATCTGCGCTACTGGTCACCGAATATGGCGTCCACAACTGCGCAGTTTCTTCTGAGACGGGTATAAACAGGTGGCTTCGGTCACAGCCTCAGTAGTGTGTTCGCAGCACCTGAAGGTATCTGACAGTTGCACCGATGAAATACTGTGGAAATTTCGCAATGACATCCGATGCCTCGCCCGACAACCATATTTGCAACTAGTCCGTCGGGAAAGCCTCAGGCAACTCAAGAACTATAATGTTAGAAGTTCAACAGAATTTAAAAAAAATGGAGCAACATACTAATTCTTCCCACATAGCTCTCATGAAATGGAAAATAAGAAAAAAATACAGCTCATTCCGAGGTTTATCAACAGTCATTGCTCCCACGTACCATTCGTGAATGGAACAGGGAATAGAGGAAAAGATTGTGGTACCACAGATACCCACCGACACATACAAAATTGGCTAGAGGAGCATACATGTAGAGGAGTATCCAAAGTCAGTTAGCGTGTAATAGTAGCTCTAAGATGTATTGTACCGGCTCATTAGTTATATTCTTTAGTTGCTCCTATTATTTCCATCGACCTACGTATACAGGGTGAAAAGTATTTAAACCGACGAACTCTGGGAGGCTGTAGGGGACATCAAAAAAATATTTTTCCCTAATGTCATTTTCTCCTATGAGGATTATTTAAACCGGTGGAGGCCTTATTACGCTCTTCAGTTGTTAGAGGGCGTGTTACGCTCTTCAGTTGTAGGCAACTGCTGTCCACCAGTATAGTAGCGCATTGTCTCTGTTTACTAGTGTAGCGATACACCTGGAGTACACTGATATGGTTGGTGCGTACTACGTAGCGCACCACAACGGACGAGCTGCACAGGGGGTTTATCAACAACAATATCCTAATCGCCGTATCCCGCATCATACGACCTTTGATGCGGTGTACTAACATCTGCATGAGATCAGGTCATTTTGCAGATTACCTGGACAGGGACGCTGTCGCAAGGTAAGAACGCTGCAATTTGAGGAAGCTGTCTTGCAGCATGTGGAGCGGGATCGTGCAATTGCACGTAACATGGGGACGAATCAGACGAATGTAAGAACAGTCCTTCGAGAGCAATTGTTACGTTCATTTCACCTACAGCGTGTTCACAAACTGGAAACATTTGATTATCCACCCAGAGCACAGTTTTCGCAGTTGTATCTGGAACAGTGTGAAATGCATCCTACATTTCCATCCTCTGTGTTGTTTACCGATGAAGCAACGTTCGGGAGTGATGGAGTCTTCAACATGCAGAATTCGCATGTTTTGAGTGAGGATAACCCACATGCCGCAGTTACTAGCGCTCATCAAGTGCGGTTCTTCGTTAATGTGTGGGTCGGTGTTGTCGGGGACCTTTTAATTGGGCCGTATCTGCTACCTAGTTGTCGTCTCTTGGTCATAAAAAATGGAAAAGTGTTTGTTGGTTTAATTAATTTGCCGCCAGAGAAATCTTCCTGTACCGGTTTAAATACTCCTCATAGGAAAAAATGACTTTAGGGAAAAATATTTGTTTTGATGTCTCCTACAACCTCCCAGAGTTTGTCGGTTTAAATACTTTTCACCCTGTAGACTGACCTTACACGTTATTAAATGACAATTTGTGATTTATATACTGGTGAAAGGCCTCACAATTTAACGTCGGCCACTCTTTAAATGGCTGAAAGAAACTGTGGGCAGTGTCGCTGGCGTAAATAAACCTCCCGTCCGCCTCACGGAGGCCGCATTGTAGTGCGCGCCTAATTAAGCGGCGGACATTTACAAATGTTCCCGGTGAGGTAGAACAGCACGGGAGACGGCGCCAGGCCCGCGAAACGACAGACAGCGCCGCCGCTAATTGCTGGCCAAAGCCTCTGCCGACTTTCCCGTCTCGCCCGCCACTCTGCTATTTCTGACAGCGCCAGCTTCCCTGTCAAGAGTGGCACTTGGCCAGACATAACACAGACCCAGTAACTGTGGTAGGTGGTCGAACTTCCGTTACCCGTATGTTGCTGCTTGCTGCGTAAGGCGGACGCGACAACTGAAGCACCAGTTCTAGGAATGGCTGTCCGGCTCCTGGACACACAATGCTGCACTGCTTTCCTCGGTTAAACAACTCTCCACAGGGTACAGCAAAATAAGGGCATGTGACACTGTCTCTCCCTCTGAGAGGGAACCCACAAGTCTGCAGTGCCTGTGGCGTACCACTGACAGTATCCCGCATTTTACGTGATTGTATTTTATTTACTGATGCGAGGCCATCCGTGCAGTTAGCTGTACGCTTACTTTCTATTTTACATGATGACTGTAAGAGTGTAAAATGGATCTAAGGGGGGTAGGACGTCAAACGGGCCGACTTGGAGCCAGAGAGGCATCACAGGACATTTTATTTTCCTACTGTCTATACTTTTACAAATAACTTCATAAAACTTTGTCAGCATGACCAGGAAGGACTCAGGATTCACACTCATAGCAGTGGAAGTACAAAAACATAACAAATAAGTTTTTTTAGACATGAAATTTCATCATTTTTTCACTTACTGTTGGCTGCATTTGTTGCTGTAGGTACATTTTTCTTCACAAGTAAGAGAGATTCTTTGATGAATTTTGCACAGCATACAAACCATACTTACAGGTGTATGAAACTAGAATTTTCCAAATCTATAAAAAACTGTGGTAAAATTGAGATAATTAACTATAAAATTTGATTTTTTTCTAAACAAAGCTTAAAACGTAACAGCTCATTCATTTCTTCATAAATTAAATAGATTCTAGAGTTTCAGACACCTGTAAGTATGGTTTGTATGCTGTGCAAAATTCATCGAACAGTCTCTCTTACTTATGAAGAGAAGTGTACCTATAGCAACAAATGCAGACGATAGTAAGTGAAAAAATGACGAAATTTCACATGTAAAAAAATTATTTTGTTATGTTTTTTAACTTCCGCTGCTACGAGTGTGAATCCTGAATCCTTCCTGGTCATGCTGACAAAGTTTTGTGAATTTGCTTGTAAAAGTAGATACAGTGGAAATTAAAATGTCCTGTGGTGCCTCTCCTGCTCCGAGTCGGCCCGTATGACGTCCTACCCCCCTTAAAAAAATTGGGTGACTGAGATATTACCTAAATTTCAGTGCACAGATTTAACTGTACTCTTCCTTTAACCGTCGTTTTAAAGAACGGATAAGAAACTACGTTTGTAATTTTTAAGCTCTCTCATTCCTATATCTTTCTCTTTTTTCAGTAACCCAGCTATCTCCTCAACCTAGTCATTGCTTTATACGACAAGTTATCAGCGGATGCGAGTGCGTGCTCCACATTAACCTCCTCTCCATGTCGCTATATTGCGCTTCCGCAGTTCCGTCTTGACACGCCGCCTGTTAGTACACAACCAATGCGCGCTTGCAATGGTAAGAGCAGCTCTTGTCATCTGAGTTACTTTCTGCCGATTAAGCAGTTTAGGTACCACACGCTATTCAGCCTTGTTTAAGTTTGTCATTTTCGTGATAACCCTCAAAACAGTTTTATACTGGATATTTTGAGGAATGAACTACAGTTTACGATTGAATAATTGAAGTTTTTCCATTATGTTTTACAATCGTTTTTAGGTAAGTTAGGGACAGTGATATGCTTAATTTTATACAGTCCCTTAGACGATCGTGTACTCTAAGGGCTTGTGGGCGAATCCGCCGCACTTCCAACACATCCATTGTAGTTTCATGATAAGACGTACCGGGAACAAACCCGTCAACAATTGTTGGTCCGCGTACAGAGAGTCTTTTACAAATTGTGTCGGCCTGAAAAGGGCTTTTTTTTTGTAGCTAGGACGTTGTTTACTTAAAGCAGAGCCGGCCTCAGTGGCCGAGCGGTTCTAGGCGCTTCAGTCTGGAACCGCGCGACCGCTACGGTCGCAGGTTCGAATCCTGCCTCGGGGATGGATGTGTGTGATGTCCTTAGGTTAGTTAGGTTTAAGTAGTTCTAAGTTCTAGGGGACTGATGACCTCAAATGTTAAGTCCCATAGTGCTCAGAGCCATTTGAACGTAAAGCAGGTGCTCGAACTGGCGACCCTCTGACAAGCTTGGTAACGGCGAACGGTGTTTCGCCGAACTCTTTCAAAGATTCCTGGCACTGCCCTGATGTGATTGGCGGCATGTTGAATGCAATCCATTAATTCCTCTTCGTTTGCAGGTGGTTCGCGTCCGGGTGGGTGAACTAGAACCTTGAAGAATCGCCACAGGACAAAGTCCGGTAGCGTGACATCTGGTGATCGCGGGAGCACCTCTGCCAATTACCCGGCCGTCGAAGAGTTCATTCAAATATCCGCGCACAGCACGACTGTTATGTGCGGGCGCCCCATAATGCTGCAACCACATGCATAGCTATTATGTCCAGGGGAACATCTTCCAGCAGGCCGGGTAAAGGTTCTTGTAAAAAGTGAAGGTAATTTGCCCCGGTAAGTCGAGGAGCTAGACGGACTGACCCAATCAGATGGTCACCCACAATGCATGCTCAGATGTTGAGCGAAAATAGGTTCTGGTGTCCATGACGTGAGGATTTCCCCTTGCCCAATAATGAACGTTTCCAGTGTTGTGAAGTCTGGATCTCTGCAACACGTCGCAGAAACCACCGGCAAAACCGTAGCCTGTGTTCATAGTCCGCCACAGGATTTAGGTCTTGGTCAGAGTAGAAACTAAATGGATGATGGCCGCCATCCAAAACCTCCCAGACTAACCGATGAGTGACCCCATATCGTGTCCAGCCGCTGGAGTACTTGTCGTAGGTGTTTCCTCGAAGCGCTCGGGACTTGTCTCTTCAAATTCAGCATCCCGTAGTATTCGAGGTCCTCCAGAGTCACCATGATATCCGGCTAACGAGCCTGTTTCGCCAAGTCACCGTTGAATTGCTGTAAACGTTTGCGAGTGTGGGTGGCGTCTTGCTGGGTACCGTTGCCCACACAACCATCGGGCTTCATGCGCATTACCGTCGGCCCCGTTCCCCACACAACCGTCGAGCTTCATGCGCGTTACCGTCGGCTATTCCATAAACAAAAACTACATCTCGTTCTTCGAACGAATACTGTGCCGCCGTGCTTACTCTATGACTAAATCGCAGGTGACGTGTGTGTGCTCCGAAGTGAAGCTTACGTGTGAATGCCTCTGACGTGAGGTGGAGACAAACAGCAAGACCTATTCGACACGCGTGCGGTGCCAGGGACGTCTGTATGTGTGAACCGACAAACACAGCGCTGCCCGTCAACCGACGAACGACAACAGGGCAATACCACGGCCAATCGGAGCGCGTAGTGCCAAGTTTCTGTAGTTTAAAAATGGTGCGTTGTCGACCTACACAACATTACAAATCCGGGATACCTTCCAAGTATTTTGGTTTAAGAGAGACACGGTCGCTTAAGGCTCGTTACATCGTTATTACATTTCGTTTGGCGACAATGCAATGGTCGCGGTAGTCCTGTTCCACAGCAAAAATGTTCAAATGTGTGTCATATTGTATGGGACTTGACTGCTAAGGTCATCAGTCCCTAAGCTTACACACTGCTTAACCTAAATTATCCTAAGGACAACACACACACACACACACACACACACACACACACACACACACACACACACACACACACCCATGCCCGAGGGAGGACTCGAACCTCCGCCGGGACCAGCCGCACAGCCCATGACTGCAGCGCCTTAAAACTCTTGGCTAATCCCGCGCGGGTGTTCCATTGCCATCTCTGTCGTCGGACATCAGGCAAATGTACGTCGTCTTCTGGGAGCACGTGACCTCGGTAGATACACAGACCTGGTTGCTGGAATTATCGCAGCTGCGGAAGTAGTGCGCCAAACTGCCGGAATTCTTCAGCGTGTAGGACTGTCGATGGTGCGTCACAGTACACGCTGTCGTGATCACGATGGTCGAAATTTTCAACAATACCTGTTAGGATCAACTCTAATTTGTTGGGTGCTTTAGTGACCACTGACAGAATAGATTCAACACACTGTGTTAAAGTGTACATGTTTCGTCTGACGGTTGTTTTATTACTCTGTGTTGTGTGTTGTACGTTTTGGTCACTGCACGTTACACGCTTCTTCACTGTTGTGAAAGTATTTTCACAGAAACAAGGGTGGTTACGGCAAAAATCGAATAAATCGAAATTACATTGGCCGGCCGGAGGGGCCGCGCGGTGAAAGGCGCTACAGTCTGGAACCGCACGACCGCTACGGTCGCAGGTTCGAATCCTGCCTCGGGCATGGATGTGTGTGATGTCCTTAGGTTAGTTAGGTTTAAGTAGTTCTAAGTTCTAGGGGACTTATGACCACAGCAGTTGAGTCCCATAGTGCTCAGAGCCATTTGAACCATTTTTTTTTTTTTGAAATTACATTATCATTTTGTATCGAGCCGCAGGAATCCGTCGTTCCCTTACGCCAAAATAGTGAGAAGGTATCCTCAACAACCTCAAAGTTTTCTGGTGGAGTTCTGGCTCACCTATATTATCCCATTCTACAAATATTATGCAAAAGTAAGTTTTGAAGTCTATTGAGTGACGGAGAAGCGACTTTAAGGCCTACTTTAATTACACAGGTTACAGTAATTACACAAATTTAATCATAGAATGATTTTTCGCGGGAGGAGTACGAATGGCAGCGTTTGCAGTTTGTCTCTTCTCTCACACGTTACAGCTTGTCTAAGTATTGAGGAAAGGAAGCAAGAAATTTAGTAAGAGTTCAACACCCCGCAGACTGTTGGATCATTAGAGAGAAACTTAGACAGGGCTAGGACGGAGAAGCAAATGTATTGTGTGGTTCTTTTTTTTTTTTTTTTTTTTTGAAAAATATGTAATAATCAGCCAACCGGTTGCATAGGTTTTCACCCTTAAAGATGACGAAACCTGGTCAAGGTATATAGAAAACTTCTGCAACCGGTTGGCTGATTTTTACATATTTTTCAAATTTGTGTATACGGTTGCTGCAAACGTCAGCCATGTTCAAAGTTGTATTGTGTTTATTTCGAAAGAACTATTTGAGCATTTGCCATAAATGACTTACAGAAACTACGGAAAATCCAACTAGATAACCCGACGATGATTTGAACAAGGATCCTCCTGAATACAAGTCCAGTTTCTTAACTACTGCGCTACCGCTGCAGGTCTTAATGCCCTTAAGGTTCTCTGTGTAGCTGAATATCAGCAAGTAGACCCAATGCTGAGGCATAGTTCGTTACATATTGGTTTGGATACCATTCTGGAATATTAGCTGTAGTCGAAACATATTCGTGTATCGGTAATAAAGGATAATGTAAGAAAGCTTTGAAAATGAGTCTAGTTCTGTCGTATTCCTAAGAACGAAATATTACATTGCATAGAAAACCTTTAATCATTTCTGCCTGTTACACAAAACAAAATCCGTTATAACATTAGCGGCAGTAATTTAGGATTCTGACTTACAAGAAGGCACCAGCAAGCCGCAATATGCACTCTGGTGGTCACGATCGCCTCCCTCCGAAACCGGTTATAGTTCAGCGTGCCCAGTAAGTGAGGCAGATTTAGGATGTGGGAAATGTTGCCAGGGACCTCTTGCTCTCTGCACGGCCATTCATCTGGCCTGCGCGAACTCTGCTTTGCAGCGAGGTATACCTCCCAGGCGCACCGCTCTACTAGCAGCCATTGTGCCTCGGGGCGCCGCAGTATTTCGTTGTTATTGTTGTCGTTAAGGTTTCGTGTCTTGTAGGCAATGGGGTCATTACACATCTTTATTACCCTCTCCTGATGAGACTCGGAAATGAGTGAACTACATGGCTATAAAACCAGTTAACTGAGCAGTAACAGCTGAGTTCGTTTGGTTCATGTGATTACCGGATATGAACGCAGCACGGGTTCGCCTTGCGGGCGTAAGGTGTACAGTTCGGGTCAGTTCATTTGCGTTCTACGCTTGATGTACCCTCTCTTACCGAAAATGAACAAATTAACGAATTTCGTATGTGTGCTTCTCCTTTTTCCCTGTTTTGGAGTAATATCCCAGGTCCAATTCTTTATTCTGAGTTCTCTCGTGGAATACGGTCCTGTCGTTAATGGTTTCCTCTACAGGTTTGAGTTCTCACCCAGAATTAGTAAAAACCAATCAAAATTTCCGCACTCTGATTACTAGCGTTAAGCAATAACTTAACTTAAAATACGTGTGATGTATATAACTGAAGCATTCAAAACCGAGAGATCTTGTTTATGGACAGTGATCGGGCACGACTGCTCCCACCAGCAACACATCAATTGGGGACCTTGCATTCTCAGCTCTCCTGTGTTGCTACCCTCTCCGTGTGAAGAACTGTGGTTGCCAGCTCTCGAGTCATAATCCTTTCTGATCGATTTCTGACATGCTTAGAGACATGATAAAGAACAATAACACACAAAGTTCAGGATTTTTGTGTGATTTTCTTAGAAGATGCAGACTTTGAACTTCATACTCATTACAAGTTAAATATTAACACTAGAAATAAACACCGTTCACCGTTGTTCCGAAGCTATACATTTAAAATGCAATGTCCAGCGGTTTACGTACGTGAAAAAGAGAGAGAGAGAGAGAGAGAGAGAGAGAGAGAGAGAGAGAGAGAGAGAGAGAACCACCACCACCACCACCACCAACATACACTCATGCTCATAAATTAAGGATAATGCTGATACATGGTGAAACAACGCTCTGGTGGGCAGTTTGCGGGTTTAAATCACCTCGAGGTATGACCATGCAGTGCATTTGACCTGCGGTGTGTGGGTGCATGTCACAGTACGGCGCAGCGAGTAAGTGTGCAGACGTTTTCAGACGTGCTAATGGTGACTGAGTTGAAAATGGCTCAAAGAACACATATTGATGTAGTTATGAGGGGTAGAATACTAGGGCGACTGGAGGCTGGTCAAACACAGCAGGTGGTAGCACGGGCCCTCCGTGTGCCACAAAGTGTGATCTCAAAATTATGGCAACGATTCCAGCAGACACGAAACGTATCCAGGCGCTACAGTACGGGACGTCCATAGTGTAAAACACCACAAGAAGACCGATATCTAACCATCAGTGCCCGCAGACTGCCACGGAGTACTGCAGGTGGCCTTGCTCGTGGCCTTACACCAGCCACTGGAACAGATGTCTCCACACAGTCTACAGACAACTGAACAAAAAATGTTCAAATGGCTCTGAGCACTATGGGACTCAATATCTGAGGTCATCAGTCCCCTAGACTTAGAATTACTTAAACCTAAGGACATCACACACACCCATGCCCGAGGCAAGATTCGAACCTGCGACCGTAGCAGCAGTGCGGTTCCGAACTGGAGCGCCTAGAACCGCCGGCCACCGCGGCCGGCACGACTGAATAGACATGGTTTATTCGTCCAGAGACCTGCAAAGTGCATTCCACTGACCCCTGGTCACAGGAGAGCCCGTAAAGCCTGGTGTCAAGAACACAGTACATGGTCATGGGAACAGTGGTCCCAGGTTATTTTCACGGACGAGACCAGGTATAGTCTCAACAATGATTCTCGCCGGCTTTTCATCTGGCGTGAACCAGGAACCAGATACCAACCCCTTAATGTCCTTAAAAGAGACCTGTACGGGGGTCGTGGTTTGATGGAGTGGGGTAGGATTATGATTGGTGCACGTACACCCCTACAGGTCTTTGACAGAGGAACTGTAACAGGTCAGGTGTATCGGGACGTCATTTTGCACCAGTATGTCCGCCTTTTCAGGGGTGCAGTAGGTCCCACCTTCCTCCTGCCGGATGATAACGCACGGCCCCAACGAGCTGCCATCGTGGACAGAAGATACCGGGCGAATGGAGTGGCCTGCCTGTTCTCCAGACCTAAACTCTATCGAGCACGTCTGGGGTGCTCTCGGTCGACGTGTTGCTGCACGTCTTCACACCCCTAGGACACTTCAGGAGCTCCGACAGGCACTGGTGCAAGAATGGGAGGCTGTACCCCAGCAGTTGCTCGACCACCTGATCCAGAGTGTTTCGGGACGGTTTTCTCAACGTATCACCAATACCGTGGACTTACAGATCTGTGTCGTGTGTGTTCCCTATGGGCCTATGCCATCAGCGCCAGTTTTGGGTAGTGCCACGTTGTGTGGCACCACATTCTCCAATTATCCATAATTTATGAGCATGAGTGTAGAAAGAGAGCTTCAGTGAGTTAAATAGTTTTTCGAGATATGGTAAGTTTGAAGTTTGATCTTATACAAAACAAAATTAACGTAACAGACGTTAGACTTGAGGAAACTGAGGATAGATTTTTGACCTAATTCGAGAGATCTTCGTAAAATATACTGATTTTCTATTACCGAGGAGAACGGGGCATTGTGGCGTCTGCCTGAGCACAGTACTTTCGGCAACGATGTCGCACCATCGGACGTTAAACTGCAGATGCCAACTAATTTATAGTAGACAGACACTGTCAAACAAGAATGACGTCGACCACAATTATAGGGAACCCTGGTACTATCCGTGTGGGCAGAAGTTTTTGTGAAGAAACCATGCAGCATTTACCTAGGGCGGTTGAACAAATCTACAGGAAGGCTGCACAACTCGTTACTCCTTAGAGCTTTGCAGTCTGTGGGCCACAAAATTAGATTCGTCTCATACGTTACAGCCACGTTTTAGTTAACAGCCGGCACGATGGAATGTATTTTTGTTCATCTTGGGGTTCCCTTAATTTTTTTGGTCTCCAGATTTACAAATACACCAAACTTTAATATTACAAGTCAAAGACCATGACTAAACATCTAATTCTCTTAGTGCTATTTTCTTCGTGTGACTTTTTCTTAGTATGTCGAGAAATAACAGAAAAAATCAAGTGACGAGATTGCAGTCCTGGTCGAATGCTGCTGTGCCGCTTCCCTGCTCATTCTCGGAACCGCCCTCGCCTCTGGCCGTGCTGCCGGCAGCCGGGACACAACTGCTGGAAGCCCTAGCCATGGAAGAGGCAGGTGCGGCGCGCCAACAGTCGCTGGGCGGAGCCTTTGTGACGTCACCGGCCGTCACTTCCTGCTGGTCAGCTCACAACGGGCCGACGCAGTCTTTCTGTCGCGGCTTCCGCTGCGGCCGCGCAGTGTAGCGAATGGGAGAGGGGGGGGGGGGGGGCAGTTTCTACCGACTGCCATAACATTTCATCGAAGAGTTCACACCTGTACAGTTAGGGAAGTATGAATGGCCTATCCCGCAAACGTTAAATAGCTAATTTCATGACCCATTTTCTCAAGAACTACTTCATGAAACTTATGAAGCTTCTGCATGTTACTTATAGGAGTATGTGCTTCGTGTACTTCGTCCTCCAGTCTGAATTACGTGCTCCAGAAATTAGGGCAAAATTTGTTGCATATTTTTGTTACATTTTTCCTTAAATTTTTGTGCATTTTACTGGAAAAATAAGGCCATCTCTATCATTCTAGACATCACAAGATATTACAAAGCAACTGTAAAAAATCTGGAGTAGTTTCTATAGTTCTTGAGAAAACGGGTCATTTGTCTGAGAAAATTTCGTTTTTCAGAAATTAGTTACAAATTGTGGTGTCACCGCCAGACACCACACTTGCTAGGTGGTAGCCTTTAAATCGGCCGCGGTCCGTTAGTATGCGTCGGACCCGCGTGTCGCCACTATCAGTGATTGCAGACCGAGCGCCGCCACACGGCAGGTCTAGTCTACAGAGACTCCCTAGCACTCGTCCCAGTTGTACAGCCGACTTTGCTAGCGATTTTTCACTGTCTACATACGCTCTCATTTGCACAGACGACAGTTTAGCATAGCCTTCAGCTACGTCATTTGCTACGACCTAGCAAGGCCCCATATCCAGTTACTATAAGTACTATCTTCTAGAATGTATTCTGAACAGATAATATTGTGAATCATGTACCGTCAAGAGCGACGTTCATCATTAACGGATTAAAGTTAAGTATCAAACTAATTACGTCCGCTTTCTGAATTCTCATTCCTTGTCATGTTCCAGACCTCACGTCAGTATAGTTCTTCCCTCCTCACGCTAGCCTGCTTGAGCTAAAACAAGTGCATTTCGGCCTCCACTCGTAACACGGTGTTGGCTCTTCTGCTAACGCAAAACAAATAAATGCAAATTAAGACTCACGTTTCAACAGAAACAACAAACTGTAGTAGCACTGCGGTCGCCATCATCTTCAACATTTTTATTGCTAGTAAGCTGATCTAAAGTTACAGCTGATTCTGCTTTTTTTGTATTTACACCATTCCTCTGAACGAAGATTGTGGATGGGCTTGTCATCTGTTCACCTGTTGATACTTTATGGAAAACGTTTGCCCACAGATCCTCTTTCATACCATCTAGGTTATTTTCGTTTGTTGTTTGGGTTTCAGCATAGTATTCTGATAGGTGACTGATGGTCTTGTACAGCAGACGATTAATGGTCTTGCCATCGCACAGTGGTGTCGTCAACAGCCGTGCTTTGGCCGTAATAGCAAGAAAATCGCATGCTCAAGGTAAACAAGAATCACAGCTGTTATCCCAATCCTATCAAGTTATGCAGAAAGGTTTCCACCAGAACTTACATCGTATCACAGCCTTCTAGACCCCGTGGTTTTGGAGGTATTAATTTTTAACTGAGCAGTGGTTCCTGAAATCCTAAAAATGTTCTATGCAGCTAATTCAATTAAATACATTTGCAGTCAACAAAATTTACTAAATTGCACATAAAATTAATCTTCAAATTCAATGTAATGTTTCTCTAAACAAAACAGAAAATTTTTAAACGACATGGCCATTTGTACTCTAGCATTTTATCTGATGCAATCACATAATAGTTTTATACTGTTGACCAGTGCGAGGCACTACTCGCAAGTCAGCACAGCTGAAACAGCATGAAGACGATCATCAGGTAATGCTTAGTACATCATTGTACTGATTGTTCTAATGACCAATGCTGCCCGATACCCGCTAGGAGAAAATAAAACTCTTGTGTGATTGGGTCAGATAACATATTAAGTGAACAATAAAGAAGTCAGTCACTGCCTTAGGATAAAATGATTTTTTTTTTTTTTAGAAAAGCCTATAATATTTATTGCACTAACAACTGATGCAAAGCCATTAATTTTCGCAATTCCAAAAGAAAAAAGTGAAGGGTATTTACGAAATTACTTCTTATTAGTCTCATATGATGCCTGGTACGGCCTTGCCGCAATGGATACACCGGTTCCCGTCAGATCACCTAAGTTAAGCGCTGTCTGCCGTGGCCGGCACTTGGATGGGTGACCGTGTGTTGTTGCCATGCACTCAGCCTCGTTATGCCAATTGAGGAGCTACTCGACCGAACAGTAGCGGCTCCGGTCAAAGAAAACCATCATAACGACTGGGAGAGCGGTTTGCTGACCACACGCCCCTTCTACCCGCATCCTCACCTGAGGATGACACGGCGGTCGGATGGCCCCGATGGGCCACTTGTGGCCTGACTGGGTACCCGAATCTGTTATTCCATGTATAAGCAGGTTTCGTCAACTCTGGTAAATACTTCGTTACACTACAAAAGAAAGTGTTCCAGCCACCAGCGAGCTACCAACGCGATTATTCTGTTTCTCGAAAATTTCTTCCCATCGAGTGATATATGTCACATCTTCAGTTCATTCCATAAAAATCACCAACGGAAGAAGAAAACATGCTGAATACGAAACCATAATTTGACTTACGCCGTGCGAGCTTTAGCATTATTTCTAATTTTTTCTTTTTCAGGGTCAGTGTTATCAGAACCTCGAAAAATTGCTATCATTACATTTCCAAATGTCAGGAAGCTCTTCTTCAGTGATTTTCATCAACATTCCTTCACAGTTTTTTTGTATGTATAGTGTCATATGGAATCAAGGTTTGTCCACCGTCCCGAATTCCTGCAGACTATCTCGGAACATTGACAGGTTTTGTGTAGCAGTATTCTCGCGCATTTTTTTTTTTTTTCATTAAAGTAACCAATAGTGTCATTCAGTACACATTTTAAATGTGCCATGTGCTCTCTTTCGTGCAAGTAGCAGAGTTCTCGTTTATTTGGGATGGCTACAAGATCCGATGCCTTGCCCATGTTTTAATACGCCGCAACATCCGGTAGCCTTCCATGAACGTTTGCAACGATTTCAACCGTGTGACGTCACGTCGCCGACTGATGCTTGTTTCATCGCTTGTGTTTCAGCTACCCATAAAATCATACAAATACACAAATACTCTCTATTGACGGCTTAATGTCCACATACTTCATTAATCAGTTATTTGGGCACACGTCCAAGCTTTCTAATGTAAATGTTTAAAATGTCATCAAATCTTCATCGCAGAGGGTATCACAGTCATAAATTTATTGATAAAGGACTGTAAACAATCACGAATAGTAGCGTATGTGCTAAAAGTTATAAACTATCAGAGCGTTAGTTCGCTGCCATTTTTACGTTTATGCAATAAATACAATAACGTATATATTAAAGTTAGATCAGGCGCGCAGATTACTATGATTATATTCATCCAGTATTTGGAAATGACACCACATAGAGGCTTCCAACAAACTTTAAACATAGTTACAAATCTTTTAAAACTTTTTCTGAGTGGCATCCGCCTCAAAATACTGAAAAGAACACAGTTTACCGCATACTACATTTACGCTGTGCAAGAGGTTAGACTTCAGCATCAGGCAAGAATTTTTAAATTTATTATTTCATCACTATTAACTCCATTCGAAAACATTCTGCACATGATACCCACATGTACCAAAGAAATAACCTGCAAAATAAATCTTATCACTGTACGAAATATAGTTCAGAAGATATGAGGTCATGAACATGAACTAACTCTTTTTAAAACGGAGCTGTTTTATACATGGGAGTTCTAGACTTTATAGAGAATCGGAGATGGGAAGATGGTTACTTATTAATTATTTACTACTTTCTACAGACGCTTTACACATGAAATTTAGGACTATATCAGTATGGACTTCCAGGGGTTCTTTCGGCGATGAGCTTCGGAAAGATTTAGAATAATATAGCTTCTCTCATCTCTAATATCGTATGAAAATGATGCCGCGCTTACTGCGGACAGAAAATACGATACACACGCACCTTGGACAGTACACTAATGAACTATTTCTGAGGTTAACAGTTAATTAACAGTTGTTATATATGTTGCGACCAGGCGAATCTACTCTGGGAGAACATCATACTAGAGCACATGAAATATTAGTTCACTTTATTTCATAAACGAAAAAGATTTACTTTACTTTGACGCATATCTTTGCCAGAATAATTTACAACTGTCAAGAACTGGCAAAGCATCACTTGATGCACTAAGTAACAAACTGTTCTCTTGAGGTACAACATTCAGCATTAACAACGCTGTAAGTTCATATAAAACTTCAACTACTCGTTGGTCCTAGACGATGATGTTGACTGCTGTAGCTGAAGTCTCGAACTGGGCTGAGCTCTCGCATGCTCAATACTACATGGGCTCAGTGCGAGCCCTCGCTAAGGCCTGTGCCACCGATGCGCGTTTCCCACTTTGATGTGCAAGCGTATGTCCACAAGAAAAAAAACAATTTGTTTGGTAACAGTGTTTAATTTTTGAATTTACTGTCACGCTATGTTAAACTGTGCTTTGTTTCACTTAGGTGGTCTTATAATAAATCTGAAATGAAGCAACAGTGAAGAAAAGTTGGTAACTGCGCGACTAAATGCTTGAAGTTACTGATGAATCCACAAACTCTAGCTGATTACTGGTATACGTTTATATAAACAATTGTACGACAATGGAAGCAAATTTGTAGCATCCCAATTACTTGGCCCTCAACACCTGAATGGATGAATAGCATGAGCACACAAGTTCAAAATAAACCATTAGCGCGCGGTCCACGCGTGAAGGTAAGCGCTTAAGCGCTTCGCCTGCAAAAGAATGCTAAGTGTGGGACGGAGACGCGTGGGGCAGTTGGGATCGCCCACACGCGTAGCGTCCTTGTGGAGAATGCGGCCGTGATATGGGCAGGGGCGGTGACCGCCGCCCAGAGCGACTACCCACTGCGTCACAGACAGAGTTCCGGTACCGCGCCTATTTTACACTACTGGCCATTAAAACTGCTACACCAAGAAGAAATGCAGATGATAAACGGGTATTCACTGGACAAATATATTATACTAGAACTGACATGTGATTACATTTTCACGCAATTTGGGTGCATAGATACTGAGAAATCAGTACCCAGAACAACCACCTCTGGACGTAATAAAAGCCTTGATACGCCTGGGCATTGAGTCAAACAGAGCTTGGATAGCGTCTACAGGTACAGCTGCCCATGCAGCTTCAACACGATACCACAGTTCATCAAGAGTAGTGACTGGCGTTCTGTGACGAGCCAGTTGCTCGGCCACCATTGACCAGACGTTTTCAGTTAGTGAGAGATCTGGAGAATGTGCTGGCCAGGGCAGCATTCGAACATTTTCTGTATCCAGAAAGGCCCGTACAGGACCTGCAACATGCGGCCGTGCATTATCATGCTGAAATGTAAGGTTTCACAGGGATCGAATGAAGGGTAGAGCCACGGGTCGTAACACATCTGAAATGCAACGTCCACTGTTCAAAGTGCCGTCAATGCGAACAAGAGGAGAGCGAGACGTGTAACCAATGGCACCCCATACCATCACGCCGGGTGATACGCCAGTATGGCGATGACGAATGCACGCTTCCAGTGTGCGTTCACCGCGATGTCACCAAAGACGGATGCGACCCTCATGATGCTGTAAACCTGGATTCAACCGAATAATTGAGGTTTTGCCATTCGTACACCCAGTTCGTCGTTGAGTACACCATCGCAGGCGCTCCTGTCTGTGATGCAGCGTCAATGGTAACTGCAGCCACGGTCTCCGAGCTGATAGTCCATGCTGCTGCAAACGTCGTAGAACTGTTCGTGCAGATGGTTGTTGTCTTGCAAACGTCCCCATCTGTTGACTCAGAGATCGAGACGTGGCTGCACGATCCGTTACAGCCATGCGGATAAGATTCCTGTCATCTCGACTTCTAGTGATACGAAACCGTTGGGATCCAGCACGGCGTTCCGTATTACCCTCCTGAACCCACCGATTCCATATTCTACTAACAGTCATTGGATCTCGACCAACGCGAGCAGCAATGTCGCGATACGATAAACCGCAATCTCGATAGGCTACAATCCGACCTTTATCAAAGTCGGTTGGAAACTTTCCTCACGTCAGCACGTTGTAGGTGTCGCCACCGGCGCCAACCTTGTATGAATGCTCTGAAAAGCTAATCATTTGCATATCACAGTATCTTCTTCCTGTCGGTTAAATTTCGCGTCTGCAGCACGACCTCTTCGTGGTGTAGCAATTTTAATGGCGATTCGCTGACTGCGGCCTCTCATGTTCACTTTGAAACAAGTGAAACTCACCGTCGTTAGACTACTTCCCTGTTATCTTACAAAAAAGAAAA
This sequence comes from Schistocerca piceifrons, assembly GCF_021461385.2. Classification (NCBI taxonomy): domain Eukaryota; kingdom Metazoa; phylum Arthropoda; class Insecta; order Orthoptera; family Acrididae; genus Schistocerca; species Schistocerca piceifrons. The sequence continues at coordinate 123,437,913 of NC_060139.1, read as the reverse complement.
GAAAAAAAGATACCGTAGCGTGTGAGTACCTATTAGGTTGTTGCTTACGTTCGTAGTGTTTTTGTTTTGCATTTTTGTATTCCGGCTGCTATGGTCCTATTTATCGTTTTTTCATTTGTTGTTCACTGTTGCTATTTGAGTATACGCCTAGTCACTCTAATTTCGAGATAGTGGAGTTGTGGACACTATATAATTGAGTGCCAAGTGCAGAAATTGGAGCTTTTCCGACATCTGTTCGAGTTCAATACAGGGTGCCAGTAGCGGAGCCCGCCAGCAACAACTGCGCTGTGTTCGGGGATAATGCCATTGGACAGATTACGGCAAAAAAAAATTTCTCGTTTTAAGGGGGATCGTTTTGACATTAGTGACCCCTCAACTTCAGGAAGACATTCGGTGTTTGATGAAGATCGTTTAAACGCATTAATCCGCAATGATCCACGTCGGTGTACTCGAGAACTGGCAGGTGTGATTAACTGTGATCATTCCAACACCGTGCAACATTTACATGCAATGGAGAATGTCTAAAAATTGGGTGTATGGGTACCGCATGCTCTAAGCATAAATCACAAAAATCAATGGGTGGCCATATGTGCATCTCTGATTATTCGTCATTATTTGGCTCGTGAACAGCACCGACTATTCCTATCCTGTACCGTTACTTGCAACGAGAAATAGTGTCTTTGTGTTAACATCAGCAAAAAGAAAAAATGGCTGGGCCCAAACAAAACAGCAACTCTCTGTACAAAGACCTGCGCGCATTCAGACAAGATAATGTTATGCATCTGGTAGCACATCGACGGTGTGGTGTACTACGAATTGGTTCCCTGAGGTGTTATCATCATTGCTGGTATCTGCTGTCGACAACTGAGATGTCTTGGAGACTCAGTCCCAGAAAAGCGACCAGAATGACCGCGAGAAGTAATGCTACTCGACGATTCCTCCATTCCGCTAGACTGACAAAGAAACGCTATACAGTAGTTCGGTGAGTAAGTCATTTCACGTCCACCTTATTCGCCTGATTCTGTGCCCTCAGATTCTCTCGTGTGCCGCTCCATCGAACAGCCTTCAAGGAACTTCCTTTCCGGATGAAAATGCGCTCCGAACATGGCTAGACGAGTTGTTCCCCTCAAAAACACATGATTCCTACAGTCTCAGAATCGAAAAGGTATTCGGGTGTAGGCAGACTGTTGCAAATAGTGAAGGAGAATATATTATTGACTTAAGTCTCTTATGTGTAATTGCTTATTAAACTCATGGAGAAACATTACGAACTTAAGCACCAACCTAATAGTAATGTGTGTATTATCGCATGGTAGTCACGGTCCAGAGTGAAGGACATGTCCTGCTGAATCTGCACCAGTGCTCACGGTATAATCTTATAGCTCTCAACAGAGTCTCGTGGAGTGCGAGATGGAAACAAAGTGCTTCACAAATCGAAATGAAGTTCGCATAATGTGAACACTAATATTCAACTACTGAATACTCATTTACAGCCAAATTTCATCACTTAAATGCACAAATCCCTTCAACTTAGATTTTTTTACTGCAAAACTTTGAAATTAGAGGGTAACTTGCGTGAAGAAGTGCAGAAATTTGGCTAGCGAAAATGTAGGCAACATCATAATAAACGATACCTGGTTCTTCCGGCAGTCTAACTGCCGTCTGCGTCAACTCGCAGCGCTAGATATAGTAAAAGACGACCTTCTGTACTTACAGCAATTACTTGCAAACGATTACGTTTTATGACTATAGAGTGGATTGAAATCCATACGATACATGTGTATGTCTTTGTTCAACCACGAAGACGTTATAGATAGGGCAATAACTAAGGTGGGCAACGATGAGATATGAAATCGATGCTATTTACCTGAAGAGCGTGCAGGGAGGTTGGACGGGAGGTGCCATGGGGTAAGGGGACAGGGGAGAGGGAGGGCAAAACCGGTTAACAAAGCTGTTGCCCAGTAAGTTTTAACTACTCTTTCCATTATTTTTTCTCATTCCTTGTAGTGTGAGACAGTGTCGACAATGAAGTAGCGACGCAAAGCCACCTGACTTCAGCGGTACGATATTCCATTACGTGGTCTTGTGGAGGGCTTTCTCTAATTAATTCATGGGCACTATTCATAAAGAGAGCGTTAACTTACGAGATGTAAAATGCATACGATGAGTACTTAAATTAAAACGGAATTAAAATTTTAAAAGGCGCGAAGTTGCTTGTACCGACTAATAATGGCCTCTGACACAGACTGGTCGTGCAACATTGTAATATCATGGGAATGGAGTTTCTCTCCTTTACGTGTATTAATGCTACTAATTTACTGCAACAATGCCAAGTGATGTAAAACTGGGAGAGAATGACGATTATTTTTCTTTTTCTTCGCAGACGAGGACAGGGATTCCAATTTTGTGTCTCCTGTACTTTGTCTGCTACTCTTTATGTTAATAATTCTTTTTTTTCATCGGAGTATCTTAGTATTTTCATCTTGATTATACGTTCCTAAAGCGAAAGCGGAACTCATTTCGCTAAATCATATTTCTTGATTTCATACCATTTAACTGTTAAGGGATAGAGGGGAGATAATTTTTCACTGGTAGCCGTATGAGAGAGAGAGAGAGAGAGAGAGAGAGAGAGAGAGAGAGAGAAAGAGTGTGTGTGTGTGTGTGTGTGTGTGTGTGTGTGTGTGTGTGTTGGTTGTACACCTTGTTTTTTCCTCTGACGATTACATGACTTAATATGGCTGTGCAAATCAAAAACGCCCTGCTTCCTCTGATGTTCGACTTCGTGATGTTGCGTGTGTTGAAAACTAAAGCGGCCTCTTTCGTTTATTCCGGGAATGTCGAGTTTATCGCAAAACACCGCCCACCGCCCACCGCCCACGAGACGCATCTGGTTGTAAGCTGCTTTCATCGGCAAGGGTAAGGGAAAAATGAATGTCGTTTGAAAATGTCCCTTCTTTTGGCTATGTATTTTGTATGCCTCACGAGTCTGTGTTGCCAACGGAAAAACACGAATAAAATATGACCAACGCCTCCATAGTCGGCGCAGGACTCCGTATGTGGGTGGACTACGCGCGCAATATATTAATAGCTTTTCCAAGTACGTACGCTGCTGAAAACGTCACACAACTAGTATGATTCCTCTTATTCACTTCGTTTGAATCTCTCTTTCCAGTGACAGCACTTTAATTTTACAGGCCGCCTCCCAGCAGATTCTGCATAAGGATATGAGTAAAATCATATACGATCTTACTTAAGAAACCAAATACTGAAACTAAAGTAAAATGAAACACACAGTTGGTTCCGCTCTGTTACTACTACGTGTGAGAATTTGGAAGTTCATTCTTGTTCTAAGTATTTGAGCTTACTTAATAAAGACGTACCGGAAAAAGCAAAACATAGTTAATGGAACGTAACGTAATTAAATCAGGCTATGCTGTGGGCATTAGATTGCGAAATAAGAAACTGAAGTTTTGTTATTAGTGCAGTTATTTTGCTTCCTAAACAGCTAATCTACTTTTACTTGCTCATTTCCTAATTTACATCCTCAGCATTGTCTGATTTCATTCGACTACATTCCATTATCCTTCCTTTTACTTTTGTTTATACTCGTTTTATAACATCGTCTCAAAACGCTATCCATTCCTTTCGACCGATCTTCGAAGTCCTTTGCTGTCCCTGACAGAATTACACTATCAGTGCTAAAACTCTAACACTTTCTTCTCCACTCTTTGGTTTGCTTTACTGCTTACTCAATACAAAGATTGAATAACATCGGTGGTAAGCTACAATCTTGTTTCATTCTCTTCTCAACTATTACTTTCCCTTTATATCCTTCCACTCACTCAACTACAATCTGGTCTCTGTACAAGTTTTAGATGGGTTTCTTTCCCTTATTTTACCTCTGCTAAAATCAGAATCTCAAAGACAAACATCGTAACCGCTTCCCTTAAATCGACCAATGCTATGAACGTATGACTGCGTTTCTTCACTGTCTTAAGGTAAGTTATAGAGTCGGTATTTCATGGAGCGTTTATTAACTCATCTGTCAACAGTTGCAGTACACATGGAAAAAAAAAAGAAACCAGTATACATCTGTCAGTGAAGGGTGAATACAAAGATGGAATTTCAATAAATAGTTCAAATGTAACTAATTATTTGAATTCAAAGATACCTGCACTGAAAATCCCAGATGGTAATAATAAATATCAGAATGGGAACATGCTTTCCAAAGTGTTTGCAGGATGACTGACACAATCCAAATGTGCCTCTTATCAAGTCAAAATGAAACTAGAGCTCAACATAGCCAACAGCACCAGGAAAGCTTCGATGGCACCAGTGTCAAACTTTATGTACAAGCGCACGCCCGCAGCCGATGGATGCGTCGCGTTTTAAATGTGGATGCGTGTCAGCATCTTTAGTAACCTTGGCATCAATACAGGCAATGACAATAACAAATGTACAAGTATTACACAAACATAAATACTAGTGCCGCGCTTGCATGTAACATATTTGAATATAAGACAAGGGTTTCTTGTTGAGGTGCGCGTCCACAGCCAATGGGTGCATCTGACTAAAACAGATAGCGTCGTAATGCCTTCATTAGCCACGCAATGCCTTCATTAACCACTCAGAATTAATTGAAAGTACAATAAAAATAATTGGTAATTCAGATTTTTTTCTCCATTACAACTTTTGCGTCATACATACATATGGTTGTTTTCCAGCAGTCTGCATACATATATAGTTTATACGCAAAAAACACTTAAAGACCATTAAATATTATTTGTTTGGCCAAAAAGTTTCGTACAAAACAGTTATATTCCCTCACGGCACATAAACATTACGGCATCTGGTTATACGCCAACACATTGAAATCGCCTTGTCCTGTACTCATAATGCGTGTGCTTTCGTGCGAGTCTTATTGTTGTAAATTACAGAAGACAAATAACAAAATGCAAATATTCAAGCACTTTACATAATTTTAAACAATTTTGCGTTACTGGTCAAACATGCTACATAAACAATCTTTTTCATACAACCCGTACGGCACCCGAAAGTTACAAACATCATGATCTGACGTAATTTACGAACTAGATATGCTAATCAAATTACAGATTCTAACAACCCTACTACAACAGAGATCAAAGTTTAATAATGATTGTGGTGTTGCTCACGCTGCTAAATACTGCATTTTCGGGCAACAACAAAGCTATTATGTGGCACATGTCGTTAGAGCACATTTAATAAAGTCATTTCATGTAACAGTGAATAAACTAGGCACTCATCGTTTCGTGTTTCCCACGCTCGTCTAGTTGTAAAATCATGGCTCAATCGTCGAAAATCTAGGTGGTCATGATTCCAAGCTCGGATGCAAAGAGGCCTAGGTTTTATTCCGCGATATTCGAAAGTTTTGTAGATGCGCTTCACAAACCATTCTTGAAGATTAAACCTTTGAAAGTTAGTACAATGGTGATGAAAGAAATAATCAGCACTCCGAATTTAAGTTACACTTCCTTTTTATTGCTTTTGTTGAAATATCACGTAACACACAAAACATCACTTCACAATACAAAACATATTTGAAAACATCTTCCTCACATTTTATAAGCTAACTACAATATGCGTCTTTCCAATATGACGTCCAAGACTTGACTTTTTCAAGGTCCGACTCTCTAACTCTAATAATCGCTTACGCGCCCAAAAATCAAGAGTTACAAGTACGTCAAAGATCACAGTGACAAAAGAAAGAATACACATAAGAATAATATCATTGCAACATAAACATATCAATGTTTCAAAGTACCTCTACATTAATGAAATCAAATCTGAATGTTGTCTCAGAAATATGTCAACTACTTTACAGAAACACAGTAGAATATTGCTGGTATCGAGAGGTTCAGGTGAGGTGCCGTAATGGTTGCGTAATTCAAGTACATGCACTTAAGTTCTTTACTACGAAACATTGCTTCAAATTCAAACAACATTACCTGACGTTTTCTGACTTGACATGATGGAATCTAACTACAGATAACATTCCATTGATGTGATATCCACTACAAGGCGCTCTCGTACGAAACGTTGTGCTACGTGGCATATAGTGCGCAGTATTTCCTATTTATTCGCTTTGATGTCATTGCCTCGCGTGTTCGAACATTTCCCAAAACCGAAAGTGATGTTCCCCGAGACAGGCTTCTTCCAGTCCTCCTGTAATCCATACTGCTGTTGACCTCTTCAGTCCGAAGACTGCTATGATGCAGCTCTTCGTAATATTCTATCTTGTGCGAGCCTCTTCTTCTCAGACAGACTGCTGGAACGCACATACTTACGAATCTGCTTACTGTATTCATCTCTTGGTCTCCCTCTACGATTTTTACTCCACAACGTTCCCTTCAGTACGAAACTGGTGATCCCTTGATGTCTCACAATGTGTACGAACAACTGAGCCCCTCTTTTGGTCAAGTTGTGCCGCAAATTTGTCTCTCTAATTCTATGCAGTACCTCCTCATTAGTTACGTGATCTACCCATTTAATCTTCAACATTCTTTAGTAGCATCACATTTCGAAAGGCACTATTCTCTCTCTCTCTCTCTCTCTCTCTCTCTCTCTCTCTCTCTGTCTAAAGTGTTTATCGTCCATGTTTCACTTCCATAGAAGGCTAAACTCCAGACAAATACCTTCAGAAAAGATTTCCTAACACTTAAATCTACATTCAATGTTAATAAATTCCTCTTTTTCAGAAATGCTTTCCTTACTGTAGCCAGCCTACATTTTATGTCCTCTCTACTTCAGCCATCATCAGCTATTTTGCTGCCCAAATAGCAAAAGGCATCTCTAAATGGTTCAAATGGCACTGAGCACTATGGGATTTAACATCTGAGGTCATCATTCCCCTAGAACTTAGAACTACTTAAACCTAACTAACCTAAGGACATCACACACATCCATGCCCGAGGCAGGATTCGAACCTGTGACCGTAGAGGTCGCGCGGTTCCAGATTGAAGCGCCTAGAACCACTCGGCCACTGCGGCCGGCAAAACCCATCTGTACTTGAAGTGCTTTGACCTTAGTCTAATGCTCTTAGCATCAGCTGATTTCACTAGATTCAATTATCTTTGCTTTGATTTTGTTGATATTCATCTCATATCCTCCTAAAAACACTGTCCAGTACGTTCAACTGCTCTTCCAAGCCCTTTGTTGTCTGACAGAATTACATCATCTGCAAACCTCAAAGTTTTTATTTCTTTTCCCTGAACTTTATAACAACTCCAAATTTTTATTTGGTTTCCTTGTTCAATGTACATATTGAGTAACATCGGGACTGGGCTGCAACCCTGTTTCACTCCCTTCTCAACCACAACCTCTCTTTCATGCACCTTGACTCTTACAAGTGCCGTCTTATTTCTGTACGAGTTGTAAACAGTGTTTCGCTCCCTGTATTTTACTCATGCTATCTTCAGAATTGCAAAGAGACTCTTCCGCTCAACAATGTCAAAAGCTTTTTCTAAACCTACAAATATGATCAACGTAGGTTTGCCTTTCCTTAACCTATATTTTAAGATAACTCGTAGGGCCAGTATTGCCTCTGCCTCCTGCGTTCCTAAATTTCTTCGGAACAGAACTGATCCTTCCTGAGGTCTGCTTCTACAGTTCGTGTTAGTATTTGGCTACCATGACTTGTTAAACTGACAGTTCGGTAATATTCACTCTTGTCAGTTTTCTTTCAAACTGGAATTATTACATTCTTCTTTAAGTCTAAGGGTATTTCGCTTGTCTCATACATCTTCGACACCAGATGAAACAGTTTTGTCATGGCAGACTCTACCAAGCCGATCTGTAGTTCTGACGGAATACTGTATTCCAGGGCCCTTGTTTCGACCTAGGTCTTTCAGTGCTCTGTCAAATTCTTCTCCCAGTATCATATCTCCGATCTTATCATCTACGTCCACTACCGTTTCTGTTACATTGGCTTCAAGTTCCATCTCCCATGTACAGACCCCCTATACACTGCTTCCAGCTTTCATCTTTCCCTCTTTGATAAGAACTAGTTGTCCGGCTGAGTTCTTGGTATGCATACAGATGCTTCTCTTTTCGCCCCAAGGCCTATTTAATTTTTCTGCCTTTCTCCTAGTGAAATATGTTTCTAAACCTTTATATTTGTTTTCGAGCCATCCCTACTTAGCCATTTTGTAGTTGCTGTCAATTTCATTTTTTTGCGTTTGTATTCCCTTTCGCCTTGTAACTAACCTGTTTCTACGGGTTATTAGGTTAAGATTAGGGTCGCCAACTACTCTAACCATACAACTAATCAAAGGTTTGGCCCAGTCGGAAAATAAATTAATTTGATCACAGTCCAAAAATTCTTAAAAATGTATACGTGGTGATATCGCTCATGGGGGATGCGATGTAATTAATAGTATTGCTCGTGCACTGTTGACGAGAATCAAACAATTAAAATAAAATAGAAAATGCATTAACACTGTGCATAAGATAATCTCCCAGCAAGACACCTGAAAATAAGACTTAATCTAAAACATTTGTTTTAAAACAAAAGGGGAAACTAATCACTCAACCTCTGCGTAAGGAAATGCGTTGGATGTGCTAACGGGAAAGCTACGAGGTGAGTGGCTTTGGTGCAAAAAAGTAACCTCGGAACACAAGAGAAAATTGTAGATAAAATCACTTATTCCTAAGACACGGATGTGATGAAGGTACACAATTCCTGATAACATGAATTCCTAAAACATTAAAGAAAAGCATCGATACATTCACCGTTATAATCCACACCTAAAATAATTGGTGTGAATCATTCATACAACTGCTGTTGCCTGATAACCGATCGCAACAACTCGTGAAAACGGTACACGTTTCGCAGTACACTCGCGTGCCCACGTGGTTTGTGGAGACGCAATTTCTAGGTGTCGTGGCCAACTGCAACAATATCACATCACGCAATCATGAACAGTTAATATTCTTTAAAACAAACATGAAATCGGACAGTTAGTGATGCCGGTAGCCCAACAAACTCAAATGTTCAACCACGTGGTTGGCTCCCCACGGACGAAAGATACATAAAGCAAGGAAATTTTACGAGAAAGCGAAGCTATTAATATTTAGGAAAATAAAAGCTTATACAGGCACAGCTGAAGGCAGACAGACATTCATACAGAAGCGAGTGCTCACTTCTTATCGACACCTTTGTGTGGCGCTCTTCCGGCGGATCCAAGTCTGCTGTAGAAATTTTCTAAAAGAAAAATCTGTCAAAGTTTTGCATTCCTTGCTGCGACAAGGCAAAGCAATCTTTCAGAGCTGAAAAGCGAGACCAAATGCTAACAGCTCTCCCCTCGGCAAGTAACAACACGCCACGCGGTCAGTCTAACTCACCCTTCTTCGACTGGAGCACAGCTGTGGACGCTTCCCGTACCGGCGACAGACTGCCTCCCGCTTTTCTCTCCAGCCTCTTCCACGCTCCTCGTGGCCCGAACCTAACGCAGGTGGATTTCTCACAAGTAGCGCAAACCTCTTTGCCTACTTGACCACTAAGAGAGTTGGCTATTCTCTACAACTGTTGCTGAATCTGTACGACTATCGCAGACTTTCTGCAGCAGACTACGACACAGTCTAGCAACGTGACACACAACCACATTCATTCAATCACCCCAATACGAGAGTTATGAGGAAAGAGAAACAAGGAAAAGAAAGAGAAATGCTAGAGAAATTGGGGTACCGGACCAATGATAGGTGGCTACAGGACCCTTTCAGCCTGCTTCGTTTGCTAAGTTTTTATATTTTCTCCTTTCACCTGTTAAATTCGGTATGCCTTTTATCCAATTCATACCGTAATCAAAGTCGAAACAAGGCCCCTGGAGTAGACAATATTCCATTGGAACTACTGACGGCTATGGGAGAGCCAGTCCTGACAAAACTCTACCATCTGGTGAGCAAGATGTATGAAACAGGCGAAATACCCTCAGACTTCAGGAAGAATATAATAATTCCAATCCCAAAGAAAGCAGGTGTTGACAGATGTGAAAATTACCGAACTATCAGCTTAATAAGTCACAGCTGCAAAATACTAACACGAATTCTTTACAGACGAATGGAAAAACTAGTAGAAGCCAACCTCGGGGAAGATCAGTTTGGATTCCGTAGAAACACTGGAACACGTGAGGCAATACTGACCTTACGACTTATCTTAGAAGAAAGATTAAGGAAAGGCAAACCTACGTTTCTAGCATTTGTAGACTTAGAGAAAGCTTTTGACAATGTTGACTGGTATACTCTCTTTCAAATTCTGAAGGTGGCAGGGGTAAAATACAGGGAACGAAAGGCTATTTACAATTTGTACAGAAACCAGATGGCAGTTATAAGAGTCGAGGGGTATGAAAGGGAAGCAGTGGTTGGGAAAGGAGTGAGACAGGGTTGTAGTAGCCTCTCCCCGATGTTGTTCAATCAGTATATTGAGCAAGCAGTAAAGGAAACAAAAGAAAAATTCGGAGTAGGTATTAAAATCCATGGAGAAGAAATAAAAACTTTGAGGTTCGCTGATGACATTGTAATTCTGTCAGAGACAGCAAAGGACTTGGAAGAGCAGTTGAATGGAATGGACAGTGTCTTGAAAGGAGGATATAAGATGAACATCAACAAAAGCAAAACGAAGGTAATGGAATGTAGTCGAATTAAGTCGGGTGATGCTGAGGGAATTAGATTAGGAAATGAGACACTTAAAGTAGTAAACGAGTGTTGCTATTTGGGGAGCAAAATAACTGATGATGGTCGAAGTAGAGAGGATATAAAATGTAGACTGGCAATGGCAAGGAAAGCTTTTCTGAAGAAGAAAAATTTGTTAACATCGGGTATAGATTTAAGTGTCAGGAAGTCATTTCTGAAAGCATTTGTATGGAGTGTAGCCACGTATGGAAGTGAAACATGGACGATAAATAGTTTGGACAAGAAGAGAATAGAAGCATTCGAAATGTGGTGCTACAGAAGAATGCTGAAGATTAGATGGGTAGATCACATAACTAATGAGGAGGTGTTGAATAGAATTGGGGAGAAGAGAAATTTGTGGCACAGCTTGACTAGAAGGAGTTGGTTGGTAGTACATATTCCGAGGCATCAGGGGATCACCAATTTAGTATTGGAGGGCAGCGTGGAGGGTAAAAATCGTAGAGGGAGACCAAGAGATGAATACACTAAGCAGATTTAGAAGGATGTAGATTGCAGTAGGTACTGGGAGATGAAGAAGCTTGCACAGAATAGAGTAGCATGGAGAGCTGCATCAAACCAGTCTCAGGACTGAAGACCACAACAACAACAACAACAACCGTAATCAAATTGTTAACTGTACGACGCGGGTTTACGGTGCTGCACTACAAGCTAGGCGCCACTGCAGACCGGCGTTGGCTTCACACAAACTGACAGCGGCTGCACAGAGCTTGGCAGTGGCAGCTGGGTGCCCGCGACCGCTGCCGAGATACGGCCCGTCGTCAGCGGCTGAGCGGCAGCGACTAGTTACTAATGAAGCGTTGCGGCTGGAAAGTTAAGCGCGCCCGCGCCGCTGTAAGTAGTTCGCGCAATTAGAATGGCTGGCAGGCCGACGGGTCACGAAGTGGCAGCGACGGCAATGGCAAGCGGCGGCGGCCCGAATGCCACGGCCTGCGCGCCGAGCCGTTAGCCGCAGCCGACCGAAGGGCTCGCACTGCTTCCCAAGCGTAAAGCGTGCTCACTCTGCCATTTTCTGGGACAGTTTACTGTCCCCTTTCAACGACATATCAGTGATCCATTTTCGTAGAACACAGTATGTTTCACGAAACATTTCATCGGCTTTCACAAGCCTCCATGTTTTACATCAGGAGTGGTCAAGATTTACACTACAACCTATCAGCCTAATTACAAGAGCAACAGATTGCCACAGACGAGCAGGTTTCTGGGACGAGCCAGTACAGCGGATATTTTTGACTATTCCAGTCTGCCAGTCTCAGACCCACGTTGTTCCATTAAAGTGAAGGCTCTGCCCATTGGATCTAGCCTCAGTTGTTTCGGAAGCCTGTTCCTAAGGCTTATGCCGTAAACCGGCAGATTTTAGTGATTCATCCGCGGATCCAGGGCTGCGGTGCATATTCGATAGGCTAGAAGCTGTTGCGACGCATTTAAGTAGTTGCGAGTGTGCGTTGTACATTGGGGCGTTTTCAGACATTATTTTATTGAAGTTCAGAAGTTCGTTTATATCGTCTACACGATGTTACTAGGTGGGACATTAGGATAAAATTATCACAGCTGTCGGCGAATTTATACGTTATGTGCTCAAGTACTACTTGAGTGAAAACTCGATGGAAAAACTAGATGGTCGAAAAATAATATTCTAGCCATTTTCATCCGATTCAGAATCGAAGGCCCTCCTTTGAGAATTGCGAAGGTTTTCTATGCTACGGAGAGTACGATGACCTTTCTTAAGTGCAGCAACTCATGATTTACACAATGTCTATGTTATACAGTGTCTGTCTGTTACATTACAGTGTCATTAAGACATTCATACATGCCTGAAGGAACAGACACTGACATTTCACAGCTCTTGGAAATATTACGAAATGGAGTCCAAAACTGCGAATACGGTTTGACGTCAGCTTTACATTTTATTACTGACCCATAAAAATCTGTGCTGGACCTGGATTAGAACCGCATTTCTCGTTTATCACGAATGGTGGCTTTTAAACACTTCGACTATCTGTGCACGTCTCCGAGACCGACCCAGACCTCCGTATGTCATGTTGTCCGTATACGGACTTACACTGAAGCGCCAAAAAAAATATGCTAGCAGACAGAATACGGCGCTGCGGTCGGCAATGCCCAAATACGACAAGTGTCTGGCGCAGTTTTTAGTTTGGTTACTGCTGCTACAATGGCAGGTTACCAAGATTTAGGAGAGTCTGAATGTGGTGCTATAGTCGACGAGTGATGGGACGTAGCATCTCCGGGGTAGCGATGGAGTGGGGATTTTCCCGTACGACCATTTCACGAGTTTACCGTGAATATCAGAAATCCGGTAAAACATATCTCCGACATCGCTGCAGCCGGAAAAAGATCCTGCAAGAATGGGACCAACGACGATTGAAGAGAATCGTTCAACGTGACAGAAATGCAACCCTTCGGCAAATTGCTGCAGGTTTCAATGCTGGGCCATCAACAAGTGTCAGCGTGCGAACCATTCAACGAAACATCATCGATATGAGCTTTCGGAGCCGAAGGCCCATTCGTGTACCCTTGATGACTGCAGGACACAAAGCTTTACACCTCGCCTGGGCCGGTCAATACCGACAATGCACTGTTGATGGCTCAAATGACTCTGAGCACTATGGGACTTAACACCTTAGGCCGTCAGTTCCCTAGAACTCAGAACTACTTAAACATAACTAACCTAAGGATATCACATACATCCATACCCGAGGCAGGATTCGTACCTGCGACAGCAGCAGTCGCGCGGTTCCGGACTGTAGCACCTAGAACCGCTCGGCCACCGCGGCCGGCTGCACTGTTGATGACTGGCAAGATGTTGCCTCGTCATACGACTCTCATTTCAAGCGGATGGACGTGTACAAGTGTGGAGACAACCTCATGAAGCCATGGACCCTGCGTGACAGCAGGGGACTGTTCAAGCTGTTGGTGGCTCTGTAATTAAGTGGGGCCTGTGCAGTTGGAGTGATACAGGACGTCTGACAAGTCTAGATACGACTGACAGGTGACACGTATGTAAGCATCCTGTCTGATCACCTGCATCCATTCATGTCCATTGTGCATCCCGACGGACTTGGGCAATTCCAGCACTACAGTGGAAACCGCACATGCCCCGAATTGCTACAGAGTGGCTACAGTAATACACTTCAGATTTTAAACACTTCCGCTGGCCATCAAACTCGCCAGACATGAACATTAATGAGCTTATCTAGGATGCCTTGCAACGTGCTGTTCAGAAGAGATGTGCACCCCCTCGTACTCTTACGGATTTATGGACACTCCTGCAGGATTCATGGTGTCAAATCCCTCCATAAATACTTCAGACATCAGTCGTGTCCATGCCAGGTCGTGTGGCGGCACTTCTGCGAGCCTGCGGGGGCCTTACACAATATTCGGCAGGTGTACAAGTTTCTTTGGCTTTTCAGGGTATAAACAGATGGAAGTTGATGTGTCGACAGAAGTGCCGACACAGTGTGATTTGAGGGGACCGCAATGCACGCTATAAGCTCACGAAGGATGGTGTGAGGTCTGAAACAGGATACGTAATGAATGCTATAAAGAAAAGTACGTAGCTTCTGGAATACTTAACTTTAATCCATCCTTGTTGTATACATCGTTCTTGATGAGACATGCTTCATACGATAACTATCAATTGCTATGTAAGGCTAATGGCGCCTTGCTAGGTCGTAGCCATTGACTTAGCTGAAGGCTATTCTAACTATCTGCTCTGCAAATGAGCGAGGCTTCGTCCGTGTAGTCGCTAGCTAAGTCGTCCGTACAACTGGGGCGAGTGCTCGTAAGTCTCTCGAGACCTGCCGTGTGGTGGCGCTCGGTCTGCGATCACTGACAGTGGCGACACGCGGGTCCGACATGTACTAATGGACCGCGGCCGATTTAAAAGCTACCACCTAGCAAGTGTGGTGTCTGGCGGTGACACCACAGAAGTTCAGATCGGTCCGGGAGGCGTGGACGGACAGCCGAAGTGATTCAGGCGACCGCTCACGAACAGCGTGAAATCCAGGTCCTAGTCTCGGTCCGGCACAAATTTTCATGTATCGCTAGTAAAATGTACAGCTGACGTCCCATTTCTTGATGGTCAGCAGGCAGAGCAGGCACGCGGCGGTCACGCTGCGTTGTGTTGTGTCCGGCGGCGCCCGTGACCCCCGCAGGCGTCAAGGGCGGCCACGCGCCTGCGCCGCTAGCCACTAGCCGCCAGCCGCCAGCCGCAAGGCGCCACTTTCGCCTCTGCTATCTGCTGCGCACACCGCCCACCACATGACAGCTCGCATTTGCTATTCCCTCTAGCTCCGCTTCAGTTGGCAGGGAGAGCTGGCGCGCTAGTTACGATGCTATCTGCTGTGTGTGCGGAGAAGGGTTGACAGCGTCATCCGCCCGCTGTGATTTACCTTTGTTGTGATTTCCCTAAACCTTTCACCTCCATTGCGACTTATGTGTCACACGATAGACCCAGACGGAATATACTGCATGATGTTGCTGTGTATCAACGTCCCAATGGTAAAGAAACACCTGCCAATGGCTGAAAAATCTTCCAATGGTGTGGTTGGTTGTTTGGGGTTTAAGGGACTTAACAGCAAGGTCATCAGTCCCTTGTTTCAAATGTGGTCCATTCCGATAGTGTGACATCTCAGAAATATCAGAACAATAAAAGGGAAAAGGCTAAAAAATGTAAAAGGGCAGTCATGTTGTCAATGGTAAAAACAAAATGAGGTAAGTCAGCAAGAGAGCGAACCCAACGCTATGCTGAAGCAGCAGAAGCAAGACCACCTGCGACTTAAATGGTGCAAACGCTAGAATGTAGAAGTACGTATGGGAAAAGGCGACTAACCGATCCTAAAAAGTGATAAAAACAGAGTAAAAGGGGAAGAAAAGAGGATCTCGGTCAGGGAGGGGAGTCGGGAATCTCCAAACACGGCTTACAGTGAGAGATACCCCAACACTCACCGCCCTGCCCCTACACCAGAGAGAGATTAAAAACCTTAAAACTGAGAATAAAGACCACTTTCCCGGAGGAAACCGAGAACCATGGAGACCATCCGGGAATCGTCAGCCAACATCAAAGGTAAAGTGCGGGGTAGTCTGTACTTAGCACGCAGAGCCAAAAGAAGGGGGCATTCAACCAAAATGTGGGCTACTGACTGGAAGGCTCCACAGCGCCAATGGTGTGCACGATTCCTTTACCGACAGTTTGCACCTGAAGGTTGTGCTGTCTTCGACTTTCGTTCGTAACTCCCTGCTCGTTAGAAGTCTTTATTTTTAGTGCTCGTATTATCTGATTTCGTTGAAACCATTCCTACCCAAACAAATATACTCACGAGAGAGATAAGTGTTGGTGATCGTCTACCAACTTAAGGTCAAACACGAAGCAGTTGAGAAAGAAGTTCAAATGGTTCAAATGGCTCTGAGCACTTCGGGACTCAACATCTGAGGTCATCAGTCCCCTAGACTAAGCACTACTTAAACCTAACCAATCTAAGGACCTCACACACATCCATGCCCGAGGCAGGATTCGAACTTGCGACCTTAGCAGCAGCGCAGTTCCGGACTGAAGCGCCTAGAACCGCTCGACCACAGAGAAAGAAGTAAATTAGAACAAACACCTAGAATACTTTGAGCGAAATTGTTTTTTGCAAAAACTGTTTCACACCACATCAAAAGGAAGAAGATGAATGGACTGTTACGTGGGTCACACGAACTTTCATGTAATGATAAAAAGCTTGTCATTTGGAATAATCTACCGATAAGTCAAATGTTTGCAATAACATACACGCTACAAGTACTTTTCTGAAAATATGATTCGTAACTGAAAATATAGGATGAGTACATTACAACAACACTGGGATATATAGGTTCCAAATCAAATTACCCGCAGCACACAAATGTCCGACCCGTTCCCACCTTGGGAAACGAAATGGCGGATAATATTTTTTTCATTCTGTTACTCCTGACTAAAACACTAACATTCCGGAAAAGACTAGTAGCGAAAGCGTAAAGCCCCTTCAGACGGATGAACTTAACATACCGTTATTAGAACAACAAAATTGACAAATTTCGGGAGTACCACAAGGGAGTGTTACAGGGCCATTACCGTTTAAAATTTATATTACTGATCTGGTGGATAATGCTGGAGTCTCCGTGAGTCTTATTCGCGAACGCTGCTATCGTCTGTACTAAGTTGCAACTTCTGGAGACAAGCCAAATGCAAGGAGACGTAGAGAGGATCGGCGACGGGAGCAGGGACTGGTAGTTACCCCCAACACAAATAAATGTAACGTATTGGCCACAGACAGACGAAGAGCTCCAATTCCATTACGCTTTTGGCGACAGACCACTGAGCCAGTAACCGAAGTAAGATCTAGGAGGTACTATCGGAGCTACTTTATGTGTAAAGACTACATAAAACGAACGGCAGGAAAAGCAGAAACGGGACTGATATTCATAGGAAGAATTGAGGAAAACATTCATGAACAAATTGCCTTACAAAACACTCGTTTGGTCGATTTTCGAGTGTTCATCAGCTTGGAATCCTTAATCGGTACAGTTAATTGAAGAGACGGAGATTATCCAACGAAGAGCGGAGCACTTCAACAAGGGATCGTTTACCCGGTGTGATATCGTTATGGAGATGCACAACGAATTCCAGTGGCTGGCGGTACAACAGAAGCGTTGCACACCATGGAGAGGCTTACTGTGAAAATTTGAGAGCACGTTTCAGGAAGAGTCTGGTAACATATTTCCTCCTAACGCTTCTCTTGAAATGATCACTATGATAAAAATCAGAAATTATATGTCATAAGGAGATTTACCGACCTTCGTTCTTCCCACGTGCCACTCTTAACTAGAATAGAAAAGGGGGAAAGACAGTCGTACTAGAGGTGCCCTTCGCCACGCACCGTATATTCCAATATAGAAAATTTTGATGTAAAGCTCGTTCCTCTTGATAACTTGCACTATTGTTTTTCCGCGTCAGAGTAACTCGAAAATAATGAACATCACCGTATTTTCACAGGAACGCCGTTATTACAATCAGTATAAAAGTTCAAGCTTGGGAGCCTACTACATATTTCATAATTTGTTTGTCCCTTTTTTTATATGTAGCGAGCAGGCTTATTGACATGCTTGCAAAATCTTACAGTGAGCTCCACAAAAATCGATATTTCGATCTGAACTCCACCTGTGGAAACGAGGAACACAAATCGTGATTTGTTGCCGTGTTGTCGATATCTCGATTCAATACGCATTGGGTAATGAACGAGCTGGCTGCACAAGGGAGGAGACCACATCAACTTCCAACTTACACTGAGGTGACAAAAGTCCTAATATCGTGTCGGAATTCCTTTTGCCCGGAGTAGTGCAAAAACTCTACGCTGAATGGACTCAAAAAGTCTTCGGAAGTTCCTTGCAGAAATACTGAGCGTTCCTGCCTCTATAACCGCCCGTAACCGCGAAAGCGTTGGCGATGCAGGATTTTGCGCACGAACTAACATCTCGGGTATGTCCCATAAATATTCGATGGGAATCATGTCAAGCCATCTGGGTGGCCAGATCATTCGCTCAAATTGTCCACAACGTTCTTCAAATCAATCGCGAACACTTGTGACCCGGTGACATGGCGTATTGTCATCCATAACAGTTCCATCGTTGTTCTGGGACGTGGAGTCCATGAATCGCTGCAAGTAACGGTTCATTTGAACCAGAGCACCCAATCCATTCCACGTAAACACAGTCCGCCCGATTATGGAGACGCCATCAGCTCGCTCAGTACTTTGACAATTTAGGTCCATGGCTTCGCGGGCTATGTGCCCACTCTTTAAACCTACCATCAGTTCCTACTAACAAATCTGGACTCTCGTGACCAGGTCACGGTTTTGCAGTCGTCTATGGTCCAACCGATTTGGTCACGAGTCCAGGACAGGCAATGTCGCGCTGTTAGCAAATGCACACACGTTGGTCGTCTACTGCCATAGCCCATTAACGACAAATTTCGGCGCACTATCCTAACGGATATCTTCGTCCTACATCCCACTCTGATTTCTGCGGTTATTTCACGCAGTGTTGCTCGTCTGTTAGCACTGACAACTATGCGCAAATGCCGCTGCTCTCGGTTGTTATGTGGAGGCCGTCGGCCCTGCGTTGTCGGTGGTGGGATGTAATGGCAAATTTGGTCTTCTCGGTACACTCTTGACACTGTCGATCTCGAAATAGTGAATTCCCTAACGATTTAAGAAATGGAATTACCGTGCGTCTAGCTCCAACTACGATTCCGCGTTCAAAGTCTTAATTTCCGTCGTGCGGCCATAACCACGTAGGGAAACCTTTCCACATGAATCACCTGAGTACAAATGACAGCGCCGGCCGCTGTGGCCGAGCGGTTCTGGGCGCTTCAGTTTGGAACCGCGTGACCGCTACGTTCGCAGGTTCGAATCCTGCCTGGGGCATGGATGTGTGTGATGTCCTTAGGTTAGTTAGGTTTAAGTAGTTCTAAGTTCTAGGGGACTGATGATCTCAGATGTTAAGTCCCACAGTGCTCAGAGCCATTTGAACCATTTTGAACAAATGACAGCTCTAATTTACTGCCTCTTCGTAACGTGTCTACGCGATACTGTCGCCATCTGTACAAGTGCATATCGCTATCCCATGACTTGTCACCCGTGTGTACAATCGGCGCCACGGCAAAATTTAGCTTCGATTTGTAAGTTAAAATTGACCCCAAGTTTCCTTCTTAATTCAAGAAGAAGATATAGACTTGTGAAATAGGGTTAATAATTTTGAAACACCTTTTATTTGTTTTATTTGCTGACCTCTGTGCGCCAGGAGCAGAGCGAAATTATCAGTGACACATTGTGCCATCTCACTGCAGGATACAGTCTGACGCAAGCAGTGTGATTATTTCCGAACGTTGATGACTAAAATGGAAGCGAAGCAGCTGGCAGTGTTGATCAGTGAGTTTATGAAGTGCCAGCGACTATCACTTATTGTGAAAGCGTCACTGATATGAGACAAATATTTGCGGTCAGCGGGTAAATAGAAAGATCCGCCAACTGCGCGGTGCAAATGGAAACGAGGAGGTCATTACTGCGCCGCGCTTTCACTGCGACCACGTTTTCCAACTTAAGGAAGTAGTTTTTGGTTTACTATGCGTCTCCAGCTCTCTCTGTTTTACACTTAACCGGTAAGTTTTCAAAGCCTTTTGCTTCCAACCTTCACTACTCAGTCAGTTCCTCTCTCGAACTTTACCATCTAACAAAGCTAAAGCACCAACGTACTGAGACGCTACGAAAAAACAGTACTTATTTTTAATATAAGCTGTTACTGCAATAGATTGCTTCACACGATTCCGCGTCTGCTGGTTCTACAATGGGACTTGTTGAGTGATTTTGTCTCTGTCTAAACCAGTGCTGCAGTTTCCTTTCGTGCAGAAAGAGGAGTTGTCAAAGAGGCAAGTCCCTTTACCGTATGTGAGATCTACAGACCTGATGGCAGCAGCGCTTTAGCGAGATGCAGTGAACAGTTTGTAGATTTCAAAATTGCTTCGGTGATGGAGCCGTCAGTCGTGTCCGGACACAATTTGCATGCATGTAGAAGGAAGAAACGGCGCCTGCATTCTGGAAGAGAAATGTGATAAAACAAAAGAAGTCCTGGGTCGGTAGCATACCTACTGGAAAGGAACCATTGCTCCTAAAAGGGAAACACGTGCAGACTGCAGGTAAACAGTCATGCAGTATTCGTTGTTTGTATCCTCTGTACATAATACACAGACGGAAAAAATCCAGCATGAAAAAATAATTAATATATAGTAATGAATTTTCGGCAATAGATTTGTCTAGGTGACATATTTACGTGGTAAACACTGCAATATCACAGGTTAATGTAAGGCGCGAGATAAGCCGTTACAAACGTGAAACGCTGGTACATTAGTAACCGGTGTAACCGGCAGAATGTTGAAAATGGTGAGTGTGCAAGTGATGATCGAAGGCGTCGCGGTGTTAAAAAGAAGTCTACGGCCACCAGTGACTGTATGCTGGTCCCTGCTTGGATTGTGTTTGAGGTGGGATCCATCGTAAACGTAGGTCAGGGGGGCCTAAAAAAGGCCTAATGTACGGTTAACTGGTAGCAAAAATAAAATGAGACTGGAAAGCTAGACGGCTGAAGGAGTTGTAATTTGTCATTTTAACTCAACCGTGGTACAAGTCATGGCATTAAAAAGAATGTTGTGTTCCAGTATATCATCTGTTTCGATATGTATTATTCGATTATGAATATTTATACAAGGAACAGAAATGTGTACGAACACGTTGAAATGATTAACAAGGATATTCTGCTGGAATATATACTATTTTTTTAGTTACATGGTATTTATGATAAAATGAGTTGTTTAAATCAAAAAGGGGACATGTCACTAATTTTCTGTTACCATTGTCTGTTATTTGCCTTTATTCTAACATTACAGATTTCGGTGTAAGATTGTATTCTTCCTAATGAAAATGTGGGAGAATCTAACGTTTGGAAATAATACTAGTTATGGTTATACAATTTTCCAGTATACCTCAAAACTACTGTTCAGTGACATGTTGCCGGCCGGAGTGGCCGTGCGGTTCTAGGCGCTACAGTCTGGAACCGAGCGACCGCTACGGTCGCAGGTTGGAATCCTGCTTCGGGCATGGATGTGTGTGATGTCCTTAAGTTAGTTAGGTTTAAGTAGTTCTAAGTTCTAGGGGAATGATGACCTCAGATGTTTAAGTCCCATAGTGTTCAGAGCCATTTGAACCAGTGACATGTTCCTATTTGGATGTCAAAACCTCAGTCGTTCCTCTGGATGTTAGGCCACACCTCTCTCAGTCAGGTCACCGTCCGGCCTATCGGTTTAGTTTTTCCGTCGTCTCTGCAACACTTGAGACGAAGGCGGGACGGCCACTTCAGTAAACCCTCACATGGTTCCCTTCCCCCAAACTCTGGACTCGCAATCTGGATGTCGACGGTATTTCGAACTTTCTTTCGGCACTGACACTAACACGACCATTTAACATTTCCAACCGAGCGAGGCGGATAGAAGGGTTAGCACACTGGATTCGCATTCGGGAGGACGACGGTTCAAATCCGCGTCCAGCCATCCCGAAGTAGTTTTTCCGAGGTTTCTCTTAATCGCCGGGATGGTTCCTTTGAAAGGGCACGGCCGATTTCCTTCCCCGCCCTTGACACAATCCAAAAGGTGCTCCGTCTCTAATGACCTCTATGTCGACGGGACGTTAAACCCCAGTCTTCCTTCCTTCCTTCCTTCCTTCAACATAATATATATACATAAAATATGCACCCACAAATTTCTTGAGCCAATAGTTAGGGCATTCTTGTTTAAGAATTCATGCCACACTTCGATTTAACTCAATCAGTACCAGCTGCGTTTTATTAAATTTCAATTCACGGAAGGGTCACCTCCACATCGGATGTTGCAATGTTCACCACCAAAACAGACTGTCATAAAGTGTGTGTGTTGTCAGCACAAATTGAAGACAAAAATTTTCAGACTCGCAGTTCCGACTCACATTACACGAGTGATGTACTTTTTTACGTTAGAAACCATTTACTGCGTGCCAAGCTTTGTGTGCGCGCGCCTTGTGCCGGTTCTTTGCTATTCCAGCCAGTGTCAAGATACGAGCAAGTGCGCGAGAAGCGCCGCAGCTACGATCTAAATCGATCAGGGGACTTCCTGGTACGTAATGAATTAAGGAGAGGTGTGGGGAAATAACATCTCTATATCTAATTAAGAATTTTTAATGAGCTGTCTTCCTCAGACAACTTGTCTTTCCGTAGAAATTTCCTGCCCGGCATACATTTTTATCTTTGCTACTCTAGTTTGCCTTCTAACTAGAACGGTCGGCGCACATTATACCAACAAAGTATTTACTCGTAAATATAGGTCTGTACTGTGATCGAATTAATTCCTCTTTTACGCATGAACATTTGCAGCACTCTTTGTGTCCGTCGTCTCAGTTCTAACTAAGGCTCTCTCGCACTTCTCCCCTTCGGCCAAAAATAATTTCAGATGACGAAATCGCCCGCGAGCGCATCTCGACAAAAAACTCATCTTGCCGGCATGTGACACTCCTTTGATGTCGTAATGCTGTCGGTCCCGCAAAGATGACGGACATTGAAATCATGGTATCCACGAACACTTAATTTCGGTGTCCTTTGAAGTTCTGCTGTACGCTATAATTGGTCGCATTCAATCCACAAGATTATTAAAGCCCGAATAGAAGACGAGGGTATTACAGGAGTGGTTTCGAGGTTAATTATGATGCTGTCAACTATCTATGGTACTTTTTAGTCTTGTCATCTTTGAATACATTGATATTTTGATCTTAAAGGAATATAAGAACAGAAAAAATTATCTTGAAACTTGAAGAATCCGATCAACAAATGAAGGAAATAGTTACTGGAGAAAACACATGGAAAATGGCTGATATTACCGAACAAGTGGAAATTACATAAGGTGCAGAAAAAATACTGATTAGGTGATATATGGGCAGGGGTGGATCGCCTTATAATCTACATGCTCCGTTGTGGAGCCTCGACCGAATAAGACACATCTTTCGTGCCGTGTGTGATGAAGTTGACCCTCACGAAGAGATACTTGCAGAAAGTTTTGTTGCTGCGACAATCATTGAAAATACGAGAGGAATCTTCTAGAGTTAGCCAGTTATTTCTTTGAAGGTGTCAAGTTTTTAGATACAGATGGTGGCAAAAATTCGAAACTTTAGCGCAGAAATTATATCTGAGAAAAGTAGAGTGTTTAAAATTTAATTTCGTTCGCGCCAGTATCTTAGATTTAACTTACTTCGTAGAACGTAAAAACATTTATGCTATGTATACATTAACAAATAAAAACAGCATCCCTCATATTTCATTATTAAAAGCATTCCCCTTACAGTACAGTGCACACAAAAGAACTTGACCTGTACCGTACCTATGCAGACCGAGCAGCACGTGATAGGACAATGATAGTGGTGGGGGTTTACATTCTGGAAACCAACCGCAGGGCTGAGGAAGTGCATTTCGACAGCTGAGAACTATGTACAAACTAAAATCTCGAGTGACTTGTCAGCTACCACTAACATCTGAAGCTGATCATTTTAAGAGGTCTTGTCAGTAGGGCCAATAATTCGACAAAAACAAACGTCTAAGTCAATACTTTCTCACTACAGTGTCAAATAGTAAATGTGTGTGCAACTATGTGTGTCTCAACGGCTTGGTGCCAGTCTTTCAATTGAACGCCACTTCGGCGATTTGCGTGTTCCTACACTACGCCATTAATAAGACCACCGAAAAAAAAATTGCATAACAAAAGATCACCCAAAGGAAAACAAGATTGATCACAAGCTACTAGAAGGAAATATAATCTGTGAAAGTGGTGAGAATGTATCGCAGCCCACAACTTCGTTACTAAAATAATGACGATGTGAAATAAAGAACATGTGCCACGTGCAAATTATGCGTCAATTCCCTGTAAACCGATTCGGCAATATTACCTAAAAATAAAATTCTTTTCCTTCTTATGCATCTTTGCGATGTAGCGAAGCCTTCCGAAGTACTTGCAGGTATACTTTATTCTCATTATTGAGCGACTGGAATAGCTAGTGACTCCTGCAGGCCCATCAAACACAATTTTTACTTCCTCGTTTGTCTTTCCCGACAAAAATTTAATGTCTCTGCCTATAGATACACACCCCTGATTATGAAGAACTTTCCGTGCTATTATGGTGTTCGAACACAGCAAAGCCATTCTGTGTAGTAAGGAGACAGAGCAACGCGGAGTTTGCAGGTCGCCAGCCGACACAAAGCTGAGTCGCGCGACGAATGTGTTTACCGGTACCACATTACTATGCGCGAGCTCTGCCGTACGTCCCCTGACACTACAGGGCCACGTTATCGAAACACATTAACCCTCTAACGGTAAGGTGAAGTTTCCTGACATAAAAGGTAAGGTGGGGTTGGATCAGACCCCACCCTCCAAATATCGATTATTCGGGGTAAAATAAAAATGAATAATGGGAAAAAGTTTTATTATCAATTAAACACATATAATATTTGTTATAAAAAAAGTTTTTTTATTTTTATAGTCAATAAGTAAGAATATAAAGTACTTTGGAAAAAATAGGAACCTGATTACAAAAAAATACCTTAACAGAAATATTCTCTATAAAATTATTGAAAACATAGTAAAAATCAATAGATTCAGTCATCGGTATTAGATAATACATTATCCTCTGTTTCTGAACAGTTTTCTGCATCGATGTTGTCGCCATCCTCTGACTCAGCCTCCTGTCGGAGAAACTCGTTGTATATGTCCTCGGGAGTTATAAGGA
Source organism: Schistocerca piceifrons (assembly GCF_021461385.2). NCBI lineage: Eukaryota > Metazoa > Arthropoda > Insecta > Orthoptera > Acrididae > Schistocerca > Schistocerca piceifrons. Next base: position 123,412,804 of record NC_060139.1, on the reverse strand, counting down.
GTTGATGCGCCATTTCAGTAAGATACCACAAGAGAAAACAAAAATTAGATGTAATACAAATATCAATATGGGGTTGAATCCTCCCCACAAAAGAAACTAATAAGTGTGACGTAAACAGTAAGGTGGGGTCGGATCCAACCCGAGCGCGGGTAATGTAGGTTTCGGATAGAGAGGGTAGCTGTAGGTCACTCACCAGACTGACGTGGCTTCCTCGGCGTTCTCGAGACGACTGGCTGGTAGGGTAGCTGGAACCACAGCGCTCTCAGAAAAGGGAGTGGGGAGTTATAAACAAAACAGACTCGCTGGGGTCGGATCCAACCCCAATCTTACCGTTAGAGGGTTAAGAGGCCCGGCCCTACACAAATTTCCGTATGTCGCTGTAGAAAGTATATCTATAGCTATCCCAGTTACAATAAATTTCAGGAATAAATTTCAAGTTACTTGAAGTTTGCCATTACTTATTGACCTGCCGCTGTAGAGGGTGGTTATAATTACACTCTACTTGAGCCACTGTAAATGGAAAACTATTTACCGTATAGGTACCAAACGTTTTACGAATGATGTTATAGACTGTGCGCTGCAGTATTTGCCTTGTTCGTAGTGTTAGTATCGTGACTTGCCGTTAGGCGCCGACACTGGTACGGCAACGAAGGGTTGAAACAATCAGTGTGCATTACAGTTACAAACAAGATGGGTCTGGAAAAGGTGAGCAGGGCTTTACTCGTATAGCTGTCTTATCAAAACAACAGGAATAGTGCAGCTGCTCTTTGCGGGTACTGACGCATTAAAGGAATACGTATAGAGGTCCGCTCTCACTGCCACTGTTCAAGAACATGATTCGGCAGTTCGAATTAACTAGCGATTTCCGAATGGCTCCTGGGAGAGGCGGACGGCCAATTGCCTCACTAATTATTGAATAAGTTACTGTTACCATGGCCGAGAACGCTGGAAAGAGGAGAGGAAAATTAGGGTTTAGCGTCTCGTCGACATCGAGGTCACTAGAGACTGAGCGGTAGTTCGGACTGGTAGAAGGACTGGGAAGAAAATCGGCCGTATCCTTTCAAAGAAACCATCCCGACATTTGGCTGGCCTATTTTACGGAGATCACGGAAAAACAAAATCTCGTAGTCCTCCCGAATGCAAAATGCTGGACGCAACGTGCGATCTTCAAGCAGTGCACGACCTGCGTCACGACCGCTGAACATTCCATGGTCCACAGTTCGAAAAGTGCTGCGAAAAGTTGCGAAATGGTATCTCTGCTTCCAGGCAGATGACAGTCACAATGTGCAACGTTTGTAATATGGTACGTAAACGTGGTACGTAATTAACAAATGTTATTCTCTTACCAGGTAATAAAAAGGGGTTTCTTATTCCTTATTTCTCTTCCGTATGTCCTTACAAACGCTTCCACGAAGTTCCATTGTCGTGTGATAACTCTTTTTATGGGGCCTCCTCGGGTAGCGAAAGTACCGTGCACGTCAGAGAAGGTACCGCAGCGTCTATACGCAGCGTGTTTTCGCGAGCGCACGCGCTGTGCTGTTGACCAGCCGGCAAAGATAACCGGTGACATGGAGCCGAGCCGCGCCGCCCCTTGACCTGGAGGGCGATGAACACGCGGCTAACACGCCAACACCAGCAACGCCTGCCGCAACACCAGCTGACGGTGGGACCTCTCAGCTGCTGCGTCGACAGCATCTTCAGCGTCAGTTACAAACACAACTCTTACAACCCACCCTAAAGAAAGGCAGGAACATGGCTGAATATCTCACGAAGGCAAAGTCATTTGACACGGGGCACAAGCCCGGATTGGGGAGGATGTGGTAGTACATCGCCAGTGCCCTTCCAGAAGAATAACCCCAGCAACAGAATGAGACCCCTCTTCCCGTATACCCTATCTGATCAAAGTATTCGGACACCAGTTAGTGGGCATAAAGAGCGATGTGTGCGTCTTCCGCATTTATGACGCCTTCAACCCTGCAAGGAATACTTTCAGTGACGTACCTTACTATCTCTGGAGGAATGGCAGCCTATTCTTTCTCAAGACCCTAAACCAGACAAGGTTAGATCCTGGTGTCTGGAGCGAAGTCGACATTTTAGCTCGTCCCAAAGGTGTTCCACTGGGTTCAGTTCGCGCCTATGCGGAGGGCAGTCCATTTCAGGAATGTTATTGTCTACAAATCATTGTCTCACAGATGCTGATTAATGACAGCGTGAACTGCCATGCTACTACAAACACTCATCTTCTCTAAACTATTCTACTGCACGCAGTATATAATGCTGCAAAATGTGTTTATATTCTTCAGCATATAGTGTTTTCTTCAGCGTAGTAACTGGCCACACTCTTTAAACACAAGAAACTCCCATACCGTTCGACTGGCTCTAAGCACTATGGGACTTAACATCTGAGGTCATCAGTCCCCTAGACTTACAACTACTCAAACCAAACTAACCTAAGGACATCACACACATCCATGCCAGAGGCAGGATTCGAACCTGCGACAGTAGCAGCAGCGCGGTTCCGGACTGAAGCGCCTAGAACCGCTCGGCCACAGCGACCGGCTCCCATACCGTCACACCACCCATTACATCACTGTTGGCACTACACATGCTGACTGGTAACGTTTTCCAAGCATTGGTCAAACACAAATCCTTCCATAGGATTGTCAAAAGACATGTGAAATGTCCCTGATGGAAGTGCTACTCGGGTGATATTTAACCACAAGACCGCGATCGAGTTCACTGCTCTCTCCGGACCGATTCGTTCTGTTGTTACTGATTCTCTACTATCACAACACTTCCTACCTCCTTTTACACTGGCCGGCCCACCTCTAGTGACATCTAGTGGTCAATTACGCATTGCTTATCCCTGTCGAGACACTTTTCGTCAGATAGTGTACTAGTCCAGTAAGCTAGTACACAGTCAATCTAGAACAGGTAATACGGAGGTTCACAATCCAGCGAAGTCAGTACCCATTACCGACGACCATTTGGAATGGATTTCGACTATGCATCGGAGTATGGTTATTCACACCCCATTAAAATAAATTCTATCTGACGTCTTCTGCCGAGACAGACTGTCATCTAAAACATGGGCGCAGCCTGATGCAGTCACCATCCTTCCCATTCCCAGCTTATGCTCTCTTTGTAATGACTTCACCCAGTCTAGTGGCGCGGTTGTTGGTACACTGTGTCGCACTGAGGAGGACGACGACTGAAATCCGCGCCCGGCTATCCATATCTAGGATTTCCGGGTTTATCCGAAGTCTCTCCAGACAAACGCTGGGATGGTTCTTTTGAAAGGCCACGACCGATTTCTTTCCCCATCCTTAAAACAATCCGTACTCGCGCTCCATCTCTAATTACCTCGTTGTCGAGGGGACGATACGTTAAACCCTAATCTTCCTTCCTTCTAACGACTTCTTTATCGACAGGGCTTAAGTAATAATTTACTTTCCTTTGAAATTTTATCTTCACGAACGAAATGCTTCGGGAACGTTTGCAAAATATTTGTATATTCCGACCTGAAAATGAGTACCTTAAATCTCATATTGTGCGTCTTTTCCTGCGTAACTTTCACTCTCTCCCGCCAATTCAACAATCCGCGGCCATTCCACATGTCCTCTATTTACAACTAACTTTAAGGGAATTCTGAAACAACTAGAATAAATTTTGAACTCATTTAGTGAGTTGCAATGTAAATGGTAATAAATCTAAGAAAATTCTCAAATGGCATTCGATTGCAGGAAAGTCTCAACTTTACAACACTGAACTCAATGTAGCGTAGACACAAAACAAACTAGGAAAGACGAATTAAATATTTCCATTCATTATGAAGATGGCGAAAATACGTGGCTGCGGTAATGGACTCTCGAGTCCGGTATGACCAGTAAGTAAGTAAGTATGAAAATTTTGTAAAAGTGCTGCCCAAGTGCCAAGGAGCATGCATATTGGACTCCTGAGTCCTTTTCTTAACTTCTGCCCGATTGTTTGGGATACTCACAAAAAAATGCAAGTAATTTAGAATTAAATGGTGTCCTGTCTGTATTCTGGCATACTTTCAACTCTTCGAATTGATCAGTAAGAGAATTTAACATGGATGCTAAAAAAATCTCCATGCCAATAGTGAGGTGGAAGAAAACATATCTCCCAAAGTGCTGTTGGACCATAGGAACTGGTATCTGAGCGTATAAAAAGTTTTTCTACCTTACAAATGTGTGTCACTTCAGTATGGTAGGATCACGCAAGAGTTTAAGGCGCGAACATAGGCAAACACACTCTCTCTCTCTCTCTCTCTCTCTCTCTCTCTGTCTGTCTGTCTGTCTGTCTGTGTGTGTGTGTGTGTGTGTGTGTGTGTGTGTGTGTGTGTGTGTGTGTACTAATGGAACAGAAAAGATAGGCGGGTAATAAAGTACGAAGATGAAATATAAAAATATCTGACTGCTGAAGACATGAGGAAATTATTCGAATTACGTTGCAGAGTTAACAGGAATTACCTGTGTCGCGTCAGTTCTACAAAGTCACTTTTCGATTTGAGAGAGGTCTTTCATAACAACAATCCTCTTGTCGGGCTTTTTAACAATCTCCAACAAAACCATAAAACGCACTCAGTGAAACAAAGTGCTCGCACATCTTTTTGTGTTAGTCGTACGCATCTCCAATTTACAAGAACTATAGACTGATTTCCCGGAAACTATATATCCTGCCACTAGGCACAAAGGGAGCACAATTTTCAGCTCTTATTGATGTCCAAGAAATAGTTGTTTAGTAAAAGTTCTACATGAAATCTCTTACTATCTACAGGAGTCTATGTAAGCACTTCAAATTTCTTCATTCCAGTTCCTAACTTTCACGACGAGTGTCAATATTTTGAAGCAAATATTTTACTTTCCCAAATGTAAATCATAGCTGCTTGAAATTGCATAATTAATCACACATTATTCCACAGATACCGTTGCATGGTGAACAGTTGGTTAAAGGCAACTGATTAGTTCAGGAGCTTGTTCCAACACGGATTGTCATTTTCATTATTTCCTTTGTTTGTTAAGTTCTGTTAAGTTACATCACTGTATAAACTTGCTTCGTTTTGAGGACGACTAGCCAACAATACAGCTCCACAATGGAGTGTTAGATCATGCTTGTCCTAGTGTACGGACTCTAAAGTTCGGAAATGAGATGGACCTTGCAGTCGTTCCCGTAAAGCAACTTCTTTGGGAACGTTTATTGGTGCGTGGTAACTGGTGTTAGTATAATATCTTGCTGCGTCTCCCTAACAGTCGGCGTGGAGTCTGACGGTATGGCTACTTTCCGCAACTTTACGGCGCGGTTTTTCGGCGCGCCGTTGCACTCAACAGGTGTCTCAGCGGCGGCAGGTGGAGTTTATTTTGTTTGCGCGGTGTTTACGCCGCGGGCGGTGGTAGCGTCTCGCGCGTTCCAACTGCTCTCTGCTACCATCCTCTTCCCTCACAGTTGACAGAGGCGCCTAAGTAGCTTTAGCAAAACTCACTGTGCTGGTTTCCTTTCGCCGGCATTTTTGTTCGTGCTAATCAAAGAGATGACTTCAGTAACTATTACTTAACTTCAATCTAACAGGAATTTAATTTATAAGTTTCTGAGTGCGATAGATAACGTAAAGGTAAAACTGCCCCGTCTTCGGTAACAGATAACGTTAATGGGGTCTTGGTTGTTAGTTACCACTGACTCGTCTAGTTGTTACGCTTAATCCGCATGTCACTAAGTCGATAACAGTAGTTTCCACATTGCTTCACAGAACCATGCTATACCAGCCTAAAGCCATCCTGATATCTCGCAAGAACGTGTTGTACAGAAAGGAAGGGGCCGAATGATTTGAGTATTAATTCGAAAGATTTCGTTGCAATATATTATTTCGGCTTTATGTAATTGGAGCATGAGTTAGCTTGAGATTGTGGATTTCCGTGTTATAATTTTAATAAGTAAGTTATGAGTTAATCTATGTGACTTGATTAACCCTTTAATGCATGAATAAATTTCTAACCGAAAGATAAAAATCAAAACTCGTGGTGCTTTAGACGTACCCGAAACACTCAGGAAAATGCAGCATTTGTCAGAAGCGTTGATTGCTTCATGAAGAATCAGCACCTACCGATAATGGCATTCCAGAAAAGTTAACCTTGCCGTTATTAGCACAGAACTGGTATAATGAGAATACATAACACTCTGCATTAAGGGGCTAAACATACATCACTACAAGTTCTGAGGAATTGAATCGCTGTCCTCCTGAAAGCGAATCAATTGTTGGTTGGAGGATTATAAGGACAAAACTACTGGATGATCAGTGCCTTTTTCCTCGAGCTGACAGGTCTGCACGACTGTAGATCATAGAGAGCCTACCGCGGAAAATCCAGGGGAAGAAAATCTCACGGTCTGCGAAAGGTCAACGAAGACGAGATTAGGGACAGGAAGAAGAAAGGGAAACAGAGGAAGAAAAGGAGGCGAGGTGCCCCATCTAGGGAGCGGCCACAAGCCCCTGAAAGCAGAGTGCAATGAAGGGACCTACATCCCCCAGCCTCCGCCATTACCCCGCTCAGAAATTGCCTAGGAAAGACTAACAACACGAACAGGGCAAGAGAAGCACACGAAGACAAAAGATGGACAAGTCTAACAGAGCACACGAGAGGGGGGAAGAAGAGTAAAAGAGCAGGCAGGTAGAGGGCCAGACTGGACCACAAAGGCCAAACAGCCACAGCCCGGTCTTTGCAGAGGAGGCAACAGTGTGTTCTGCCAACTCCTCAATGGACCAGTTAGTAAACGGCCCTCCCTTAAAGAGAGTGGTAAAAAACGTAAAACTACGTCAGCCGCTGAAGCATCGTCTCCTAACACCGGGGATAGTGAGTCAGGGAGATGAGTCCGTTGCAGGGCGGCTTTGTTGGAACTGTGAACCACCGTCAAATGGGAACCACAACGACAGTGGTGTGGGTCCTCGCATCGGAGATGGCCCTGACCCAGCCAAGCACAGCTGATGCAGAGCTGGCAAAATACGGTAGAGCCCTTGTGAGAGGCCTGCATGGAGGACTTCCACAGATTCATAGTCTCCCTTATCACCTGTAGTCAGAGTTAGCCACCCCATATTCGGGATTCCTAAAACTTGACGGAGTAATACCGATGGGAGGTCTGTTTGCGAAATACCGATCTCAAGAGTCGGTTTACTGGTAGCCAGTTTGGCCAGGTTATCGGCAGGATTACGACATGGCCCAGGGTCCAGACAAAGGTCACTGAGCGTCCACATTTATTCAAGGGCATATAGGGAATCCTGGACAGCAGTGACCAAGGTATGGCGATAGTAACACTGGTCTAGAGCTTGCAAACTGCTCAAGGAGTCGCTGCAAATAAGAAACCACCTGTGCAGGAATGGATAGGCTCAAGAGCACGAGAAAAGGCTACCACTCCACAGTGAAAGCATTACAGCGACCTGGCAAGAAGCAGAGCTCATTATGTGCCGGGTTAGTATAAGTGAAGCCCACGTGACGTTCCCCAAATTTGTCTTCCAAGTTCTCCGCAAAGAATACCGGCTTTGTGGCCGAGAAGGATTTCCCAACTAAGTATTGGGAGAGACTATTTTTCTGCTTGCCACTTATCCCTACATTCATCTCACGATGTAAGCAGCGAAGAGCTCATTTTACTGTTTATCTCTCTACACTAAAAGAGGACTTTCCTTCCACAGCGATTGCTGGGATCGTATGGCCACCAACAGGAGATAACTTCATCCGCTTCATCTGCAGTTCATCCGTCATGGTGCCACCCACTACGAACGGAGGCTCTCTCCATGGGCGGCATCCAGCTTCAGCAACGGCTGTCTGGCCAGTAATCTGCTGCTTGGAATCCCCATGCCCAGTCACGACTGGCACATACTCCTCTCAGCTCAGGCACGAGCAGTGTGATCCCTGTGTGGTCAGTGGGTACAACCGTGCAGGTACTTGACTGCCCACCCACAGCAGGATGGTTACCGTGCTGGGTTTTGGGTGTACTACCTTATTAAAGGGAAGTGTGCAAAGATGGAAAGGCACAAAGGTGGAGCAGATACCGCGTCTGGCGACCTTCCCTGCACGATCCGCACTTCTGGAGTATTTTGAAAATTGGTGGCAGGTCAATCCTAACAATGGGAACCGTGTATTTATTTGAGGGAAAGTTATAGAAAACTTCAGAAGTGGAAACTCGAGTCCCCGTCATAAACCATATCCAAGAAGGTTCTGTACCAAGAAAACCAACCAATGGGGTGAAAGACGGAGAAACGGGTAGTTTAAGTACAAGCCTGCAGCACGTAAAGGAAGTAATGCTGCTAAGGCTGGGGCCCCGTGGCAGCTCAGGAGAGACTTGTGAAAACACTGGGGGGGGGGGGGGGGGGGGGGACTTCCAATGGCTTACCACTTGCCACCTCTCACTGAGGTTTATAAGAATCTTTTTCCCCAATCATTATCCGTGTAAGGGACTGTAAGCAGCCTTCTTAATGTGTGGTAGAATAAAAAATATCTTCCAGCACATATATTTTCCTAAGGCCACCACTATGTTTTACAAACAGACAGAAAGAAATATGCCTTTTATACAAATCTTTTATTGTGTTTCACTACAATCGCCTTCAAAATGTTGCATTCTGGAAACACTTTTTCCACTCTTATGTTGCGTTTCTTTATACTACTAGGCCAACGGCTGAGCTGCCATTCTTTTAACAGAAATGACAAATTTTAAAGCAACAGTAATTTATCATCTCAACAGCACTCATCTACTGCTTGTCTATGAAAACTTGAAACGTAAGGCCCGTACAGTGAATCGCAAAGTGTAGCTGTACATGTGGAACTGTCAGCAACCACTATGTTTACTGTTTACAGCATCCCAGAGAGGTTTAGAGTAGTTAACTGTAGTTATCGTGGCGCTACTTCCATGTAGAATAAACGCTAGTGTATTCGTAAGTGTAGAGCTGACAAAGTTAACACACTATTCCTATGGAAGAGAAGAACGTTATAGCTATTTTAGTTGACTCTGGAGTGACTAAGTCAAACGCAATTCTTACTACGATATCTGGTCAATTTCAAGCTCTCAGCAACACGTGTATTTTTTAGATTATATTTAGGAAAAACGCTTATACACTCCTGGAAATTGAAATAAGAACACCGTGAATTCATTGTCCCAGGAAGGGGAAACTTTATTGACACATTCCTGGGGTCAGATACATCACATGATCATACTGACAGAACCACAGGCACATAGACACAGGCAACAGAGCATGCACAATGTCGGCACTAGTACAGTGTATATCCACCTTTCGCAGCAATGCAGGCTGCTATTCTCCCATGGAGACGATCGTAGAGATGCTGGATGTAGTCCTGTGGAACGGCTTGCCATGCCATTTCCACCTGGCGCCTCAGTTGGACCAGCGTTCGTGCTGGACGTGCACACCGCGTGAGACGACGCTTCATCCAGTCCCAAACATGCTCAATGGGGGACAGATCCGGAGATCTTGCTGGCCAGGGTAGTTGACTTACACCTTCTAGAGCACGTTGGGTGGCACGGGATACATGCGGACGTGCATTGTCCTGTTGGAACAGCAAGTTCCCTTGCCGGTCTAGGAATGGTAGAACGATGGGTTCGATGACGGTTTGGAAGTACCGTGCACTATTCAGTGTCCCCTCGACGATCACCAGTGGTGTACGGCCAGTGTAGGAGATCGCTCCCCACACCATGATGCCGGGTGTTGGCCCTGTGTGCCTCGGTCGTATGCAGTCCTGATTGTGGCGCTCACCTGCACGGCGCCAAACACGCATACGACCATCATTGGCACCAAGGCAGAAGCGACTCTCATCGCTGAAGACGACACGTCTCCATTCGTCCCTCCATTCACGCCTGTCGCGACACCACTGGAGGCGGGCTGCACGATGTTGGGGCGTGAGCGGAAGACGGCCTAACGGTGTGCGGGACCGTAGCCCAGCTTCATGGAGACGGTTGCGAATGGTCCTCGCCGATACCCCAGGAACAACAGTGTCCCTAATTTGCTGGGAAGTGGCGGTGCGGTCCCCTACGGCACTGCGTAGGATCCTACGGTCTTGGCGTGCATCCGTGCGTCGCTGCGGTCCGGTCCCAGGTCGACGGGCACGTGCACCTTCCGCCGACCACTGGCGACAACATGGATGTACTGTGGAGACCTCACGCACCACGTGTTGAGCAATTCGGCGGTACGTCCACCCGGCCTCCCGCATGCCCACTATATGCCCTCGCTCAGAGTCCGTCAACTGCACATACGGTTCACGTCCACGCTGTCGCGGCATGCTACCAGTGTTAAAGACTGCGATGGAGCTCCGTATGCCACGGCAAACTGGCTGACACTGACGGCGGTGGTGCACAAAAGCTGCGCAGCTAGCGCCATTCGACGGCCAACACCGCGGTTCCTGGTGTGTCCGCTGTGCCGTGCGTGTGATCATTGCTTGTACAGCCCTCTCGCAGTGTCCGGAGCAAGTATGGTGGGTCTGACACACCCGTGTCAATGTGTTCTTTTTTCCATTTCCAGGAGTGTATTTAGAAAAGACGCTCCAGTGAGTCTTGTTGTTTACAAGTACGTGGCAGCTAAAAGTTCTCCGTTGGCACGAGTGACCATTGGAATCTGTAGCCGTTTTATCTAGATAAGTACCTTTATTTTTTCCCATTTCCTACTGATAAGACCAGGACGAGGTGTTGCGGAACTTTTTCTTTTCAGACAAATATCCCAGTAAGCTGGAAGTGCGGCACAGAGGTTCCAAATTAGGAACATTTGGGAGGGTGTTTCCAGCTATGGCATTCTCCTGATCACCAAGGAAAATCTTCCGAAATTCTTGGTCGGAAAATAGTGGAATTTGACCTGTTTGTAAAATATATGTGTGTCAACGTTACCCATTAACCCAGACAAATAAGAAACGCAAATGTGGAAATATGTAACGATCAAATAATGTGCAAACGATTGTGCTGCCTTTTGTCGGTTCTGCATATATCAAAAGTCAGAGTCCTGAGAAGAAGAGGAATAAGACCTACTTTCACAGCGTCGAGGAAGAAGGTGATTCTGCACCCAGTTTACAACAGACAACTTCACGATCCCTGGGATTTATAACACCTCCTTTGAGTGTGGAAGCAACTACATCCATCAAATGCCGGCCGGAGTGGCCGAGCGGTTCTAGGCGCTACAGTCTGGAACCGCGCGACCGCTACGGTCGCAGGTTCGAATCCTGCCTCGGGCATGGATGTGTGTGGTGTCCTTAGGTTAGTTAGGTTTAAGTAGTTCTAAGTTCTAGGGGACTGATGACCACAGCAGTTAAGTCCCATAGTGCTCAGAGCCATTTGAACCATTTTACATCCATCAATGCATCCGTACCATTCCTGACTGCTGCGCAGAGAATCAACTGCACATTAAAAATAAAGAACTTGAGAAATCAACAGCTGCTGAGCACAGCTCCACAAATAAACAAAATATACTGTTTGATGAAACAAAATTATTGGTCTTGGCTTCTGCATACACGGTTTCTATTTTTACACGGGCAGTAGAAATAATGTGCGAGAGCAACTTCAACCGGTATATAATCTTAGTGGCGCCAGATAGCGATCTCTCTACATTGATAACAAACAGACAAGAACGAAATTTTCACTCTGCAGCGGGATGTGCGCTGAAGTGAAACTTCCTGGTAGATTAAAACTATATGCCGGACCAAGACTCGGACTCGGGACAATTGCCTCACGCGTGCGAATGCTCTGCCAGGTGAGATACCCAAGCACGACTCACGGCCGGTTCTCACAGCTTCACATCCACCAGTACCTCATCTCCTACCGTCCAAGCTTCAGAGAAGTGCTAGTCCCGCAAATTTCGCAAGAGAACTTCTTTAAAGTTTGGATGGTAGGAGATGAGGTACTGGTGGATGTGAAGCAGTGAGGAAGGGTCGTGAGTCGTGGTTCAGTAACTCAGCTGGTAGAGCAGTTGCCTTAAAAGGCAAAGATTTCGAGTTACCGTATCAGTCTGGCACACAGTTTTAACCTGGCAGGAAGTTTCAAGAAACAGGCAAATTCACCGTACTATTTACTTTCCTACAGGAGGGGTGGTGCCACATGCGCAAACGTTGGCATCACCTGTGGAAGCATGACGTGATTGCTGACCAATCACAAGCCGCTGACGCAGAAGCCAAGACAGCCAGTTGTTCCGGACATGACGATTGTGCTAATCATCTAAAGCTCGAGGTTTTACCCAAACTTGATGCGGCGAGAAGTCCGAGAACATTTTATACCGGCGTGTCGTCGTGAAAAAGTTCATCCTTTATATATATATATATATATATATATATATATATATATATATATGTGTGTGTGTTTGTTTTCGCCTCTACTGTCCATTCGCACATATATGATTCTGTTCACATACTGTAGGGGCCGGTCTCCAGCCGTTCACAAGATTTTTCACAGCTCTGAGAAGTTTGGCACGGCAGTCACGTTTCGTAAACATGTAGCAGCGCCAGCAGGCGAGCGGCGGGACGCCACACGCGGCGGCGCATGCGCAGCGGTGCGTGGGACTTCCGCCGCCCCCGCGCTTCCGGCGCGCAGGAGTGCTGACCGCAGCGGCGGGCAGTGCCAGAGGCAGCTGCGCGTGACGTCACGCGGTGCCCCGCCAGCCCTCGCCTTACGCGGCGGCCGGCGCTCCTGTTACGTGCAGACTCGCCGCCAGGTCACGCGACTTCAAAAGGCGCGGCCGCATAAGCTGCACACGTCGACTAGCAGGACACGTTCTGGAGGCGGACGCCGCCACCGAAAGAAGCGCTCTTTGTAGCTTAGTCGTGACTTCTTCTTTTACGACATTCCTCGACAGTTGCCTGAAAGTAATTCCCTGTCTGTACGTCTCATGGAGATTCTGCCGCAAGTTCTTTTAATATTTAGTGCCTTACTCAGGAGGTAGAGTTCGCTCTGTCAAAGCTACGGTTCGATAGTTTTGGTGCTCTATGTAAATGAAGCAGTAAACGGTAGCATTACTGGTAGCACTGATAGGGAAAGAAAAATAAATGAATGCGTCAGAGAGAAAATGGGAGCCGAAGACTTCTTCTCGTGTTTTGTTTGTTTGGTTGTTTCTTTTGCACATAATCTGAATCACAAATCGTTCACTGCTAGTCCATTGTTTTTTCCATATCCTTACAGAATATAAACTCCGTTTTGTAAGTAATAAACATTAGTTTATCGCCTAACTTCTGCGCTTTTATGTAACTAAAGAAATTAGTTTCGATGCAAGTACAATATGCATGCACAAACGTAAAAAATATACAGAATTATAGTCATTATTTTCTAGTGAATAGGAAGTTTAACATCATCATCGACAAGAGTTCCCTTTTATTACTGATAAGTGGAAAAGTTTTATATGAAGAATAGTAAAATGACTTAAATAAGCTCGACGAAGTACTGAAGCGATGCGTGGTATATTTTTGTTTTGCGGTCTTTCTATTTTCGCTTTTTGTTAAGTAAATTGAGTTTTCTAATGTTACATGATAAATCTATATTGTTTCTTTATTTTTACTATAATATCCCTCTGTTTCACCTTACATAACAAAAATTTTCAAATAAAACACAATTCAACACTGACAACTTCAGTTTTGCCTTTAAACACTGTCTACTTTCAAGTTCAAACGGCTCTGAGCACTATGGGACTTAACATCTGAGGTCATCAGTCCCCTAGAACTTAGAACTAATTAAACCTAGCTAACCTAAGGACATCACATACATCCATGCCCGAGCAGGATTCGAACCGGCGACCGTAGCGGTCGCGCGGTTCCAGACTGAAGCGCCTAAAACCGTTCGGCCACACTGGCCGGCTACTTTCAAGTAACACGCACGGGGATAACTATGTAGAACAAAAACGTAGCTTGGGTTACGCGACCCTTTATACACTGATCAGCCAGAACATTATGACCGCCTATCTAACAGCCGGTATGTCCACCTCTGGCACTGATACCACCGCCGATGCGTCGTGGCATGGGACCAGTGAGACCTAGGTATGTCGCTCGAGGGAGCTGGCACCAGATCTGCATGCGCAAGCCACGTAATTCCTGTCAATTCCGAGGAATAGGGCAATGAGCTCTGACTTCGTCCAATCACATCCCACATGCGTGCGATCGCGTTTAGATCTGGAGGGTACAGCACATCAATCGGAACTCGCCACTGTGTTAATCAGAGTCCTGGCCTTGTGACATGGCGCATTATCTGCTGAATAATGCCACTGCCGTCGGGAAACAAGACCGTCGTGAAGCCGTGTACAAGGTCTGGAACCAGTGTCCGATACTTCTTTGCCGTCGCGGTACGTTGCACGAGCTCAACTAGACTCACGGATGCCCAGGTGAATGTTCTCCAGAGTACAATAGAACTGCCGCCAACTTGTCTCTGTCCCGCATTACAGGTATTAAGGAGCTGTTGCCCTGGAAGACGACGAATTCGCACCCTCCCATCGGCATGATGAAGTTATTGGAATTCATCAACACTTTGCCACTGCGCCAACGTCTATTGCCGCTGGTTACTTAGCTATTTCAGTCGCAGTTCCCGATGGCGTGTAACGTTGGATCATGCATGGGTTGTCGGCTGCGAAGGCCCTTCGTTAGGAGTGTTCGGAGCACTGTGTATTCAGACACTTGTTCTCTGCCCAGCATTGAAGTCTGATGTTAGTTCCGCCACACTTCGCCCGCCTGTCCTGTTGAACCAGTCTGCCCAGCCAACGACGTCCGACATCTGTAATGAAGGGTGGTCGTCTAACCCCATGACATCTGGACGTGGTTCACAGCGTATTGATGACACTCACCACAGCACTCCTCGAACACTTGACAGTCGTGCTGTTTCCGAAAGGCTCGTGCCCGAGCCTCCGAGCCATCAAATGTGCCCTCGGTCGAACTCGCAAGGGAAAGCCACGACGTTTGGAACGCGGATTTACTGCAAACTTCGTACACTCTTAGTACTCCACGAGGACAACAAAATGTGTAAGCAGTAGCGCGTACTTCTCAAGCGTTATTGAGAAAATCGCAAGATAATTTCGGTCGTCAAATATATACCTGTTCGTGGCCGTTTTTACCATGAAGCGCCGGCAGTCGAGTGGAAAAAAAAGAAAGAAAAAAAAGAAGTGGCTAGCGTTCAAGCCCCGTAATCGCTGGATCGCTGGATCGAGTCCCGCTCGTCAACTTTTTTTTTATTCCTAACACAGTCATTTTCTTTACTATTTATATTACAATTGATATAATGGGGAAATTACGTGTAATCGGATGAACTTTTATTAAATTTACAATGTTACTTGGCAGTCTACAAATTTTTATTATCACAAATAATATAATATTCATAACTACCGACTAGTAAACGACCAAATGCATAAAGTGATACTGAAAATGTATGCTTGTCCGTGTAGAGAACGGGAAATTGCTTCTCTTGAAGACGCTATTAAAACACACTCGATACTGCATGACCAATGATCGGCGCCGATATTTAAGGAAATGCTGCGTTATGCATGGTTTGCTTCCAAATTATAGACTGAAAGAGAGGTTTCTGAAAATGTTAATGAGGCTTGTTTTTCCACGGAAAACCTCAAAATACCTTGCATGTGCGCAAACATAGCATTTATTAAATGCAGCTGGTGCCGTTTAACTTAGTTTTTCATATTTTTACGAAAAATACCATCCCCCAACTTGTACTCGTAATGTCGAAAGCGACGATTAATTGTACATCTTTCGAAAGCCGTCTGTCCCGGTCAAAACTTGGAGGTAACAAGTCGTTTCGGGCTCCTTCCAGGTATAAGGGATTTCTCAAATCACGGACAAGCATACACTTTCAGTATCACTTCATGCGATTGGCCGTTTAATAGTCGGTAGTTATGAATATTATATTATTTGTGATAATAGAAATTTGTAGACTGCCAAATAACATTGTAAATTTAATAAAAGTTCATCCGATTACACGTATTTTTCCCACTACATAATTGTAATATAAATTGTAAAGAGAATGACTGTGTTAGAAATTAAAAAAAAGTTGACGAGCGGGACTCGATCGAGCGATTACAGGGCTTGAACGCTAACCACTCGGCTGCCGGCACTTCATGGTAGCCGGCCGAAGTGGCCGCGCGGTTAAAGGCGCTGCAGTCTGGAACAGCAAGACCGCTACGGTCGCAGGTTCGAATCCTGCCTCGGGCATGGATGTTTGTGATGTCCTTAGGTTAGTTAGGTTTAACTAGTTCTAAGTTCTAGGGGACTAATGACCTCAGCAGTTGAATCCCATAGTGCTCAGAGCCATTTGAACCATTTGAACTTCATGGTAAACAGGGCCACTCACAGGTATATATTTGACGACCGAGATTATCTTGAGATTTTCTCAATAACGCTTGAGAAGTACGCACTACTGCTTACACATTTTGTTGCCCTCATGGAGTACTACGAGTGTACGAAGTTTGCAGTAAAACCGCGTTCCAAACGTCGTGGCCTCCTCTTGTACGATAGATCGCGGACCTTCCCCATTCTACACACGGACAGCACGCTCACCCATACTACATGCACAGTGCGTGTGTCTGACAAGCAGTCATTCCTCGCGAGCTCACGCTGCTATCGCCTGGACGGGTTTATATCGATAGTAGGTCTGTGATCATAATGTTCTGGTTGATCGTGTACATCCTCACTTATGTTCTAGACGGTTCATCGCTATCGCTTTTTAGGGGACACTAGTAAGACACTGATCATATACGTAAAAGTACAGATCGTTATAAGAGTTAACGGTCGATAGGTAAGCAACATACCTAAGGTACAGGTAACGCGGTTACGACCGTAACTGCCCAAACATAGCAGAAAAAACACTGTAGTATGGGCTTACCTACTATAACCTACGGTATCCTATGGTAATTTTATAACTCTAGTAACATATCTAAGTAATGACAAAGTACACCAAACAAATAGCAATGATTGTTTAGCCAAGTACGTGACCAGAATATCGATTTGCAATAATTTTGCTATACACAATTCCAATTTTGTTGTTGTTGACGAAAATTGTTAACTCTTGTGTGTCAAAGATCTAAGCAGTGAAGATAAATAATATTGTTAATCTTCTTTTACCAGTTACACTGCTGAATACCAGCAGCAAATGCCTATTCGAATCTGCTACAGATTCAGATCGTAGAATTCAGTCTTGGTCATCTTTTATTTTACTTGTACAAACAACTAGTTTCGGCTTTACAACCATCATCAAATCTACAAGAGGAAAATAAATGTACAGGTATTTCAGAATCTTTGGAACCTGGACATGATCTTACGACATTTGAACGGAAAAATGTTAGCGTTTTTCCTTATAAAAGACCTCTGGATTTGACAACATTCCT
Source organism: Schistocerca piceifrons (assembly GCF_021461385.2). Lineage (NCBI taxonomy): Eukaryota > Metazoa > Arthropoda > Insecta > Orthoptera > Acrididae > Schistocerca > Schistocerca piceifrons. The sequence continues at coordinate 123,395,448 of NC_060139.1, read as the reverse complement.
TTAGAATTAAGGAGATCCTTAAGGAAGCCAGGCATGACAAAACTACTCCGTCTGGTATGCAAGGTATGTCAAACAGCCGAAATACCCTCGGACTTCAAGGATACTGTTACAAGTGTCAATATTAACGAACTATCAAATTTTGCCTCATGACTGAAAAATACTGACACGAATTATTTACAGAACAATGGGAAACGTAGAAGCCGATCGCAGAGATCAGTTTTAGCTTCGGAGAAACGCAGAAATACACGAAGCTATACTGATCCCACGACTTATCTCGAAAGAACGATTTTAGAAAGGCAATCCAACGTTCACAGCATTTGTTGCATTAGAGAAAGTTTTTGACAATGACTGGACTACACCCTTTGAAATTCTGAGTAGCAGGGATGACACACAGGACGAAACGGTTATTTACGACTTGTATAGATACCAGACTGTAGTTATAGTCGAAGTTCATTAAATGGAAGCCGTAGTTGAGAGAAGGCAACATGACAGGGTTGTAACATGTACATCGAAAAAGGAGTAAAGCAGACGAAGGAAAAAATCTGCGAAGGGAATTAAGGCTCGGGGAGAGAGAAGAAAAAAAAAGTTTTGTGTCTGCCGATGACAGAGGCGAGAAGGGACTTGGAACGTAAACTGAACAGAATGGATGGAGCTTAATAACAGGCTATAAGGTGAATACTAACAGATGTAGACCAGTAATGGAATGTGGTCGAATAAAATCGGACGATGTTGAGGGAATTAAGTTAAGAAATGAGACACAAAGAAGTACTAGAAGAATTTTGCTATTTCGGCAGGAAAATAACTGACGAAAGCCTAGGTAGAGGGGATATAAAATTCAGACTGTCAAAAGTAAGAAAAGCATTTCTGAAAATAACGAATCTATTAACGCCAAATGTAAGTTGAAATGTTGGGAAAACTTTTTCTGGAGGTACTCATCTCGAGTTTAGCCTTGCACGGAGGTGAAATGTGGGCGATAAACAATGTAGCACGTAGAGAACAGAAGTATTAGAAATGTGGTGCCACAGAAGAATGCTAGGATTAGATAGGTAGATCGGGTGACTAACGGAGAGGTAGCGAATCCAATTACAGAAAAAATAATTTATAGCACAACTTGACTAAAAGGAGAATTCTGTTGATAGTGCACATGCTGAAGCATCAAAGAGTCCTAATTCTGTAAAAAATTGTAACGGGAGACGAAGGCTTGAGAACTTTTAACATGCTCGAATGTACACTGAGGTCATGAGTTAGCGATACGCATATATACAGATGAGGGCAGTATCGCGTACACAAAATATGAAAGGGCAGTGCATAGGCTGAGCTGTTATTTCTATTCAGGTGATTCGTGTAAAAAGGTGTTCGGCATCATTACGGCCGCACGATGGGAATTAATAGACTTTGAACGCGTAATGGTAGCTGGAGCTGGGCCGGCCGGAGTGGCCGAGCGGTTCTAGGCCCTTCAGTCTAGAACCGCGAGACCGCTACAGTCGCAGGTTCGAATCCTGCCTCGGGCATGGATGTGTGTGATGTCCTTAGGTTAGTTAGGTTTAAGTAGCTCTAAGTCTAGGGGACTGATGACCTCAGATGTTAAGTCCCATAGTGCTCAGAGCCATTTTTAGCTGGAGGTGGACGCATCGGACATTCCATTTCCGGAAATGGTTAGAGGATTCGATGTCCCGAGGTCCACAGTGTCAGAAGTGTGGCAAGAATACCAAATTTCGTGCATTACCTCTCACCTTGGGCAACACAGTGAGCGATGGCCTTCACTTGACGACCGAGAGCAGCGGTGTTTGCGCTGAATTGTAAATGGTAACTGACACAGCTTGAAATAATCGCAGAAAACGGTGCGACGAACGTATGTGTTGGCACAGTGCGGCGAAATTTGACGTTAATGGGCAATGGCAGCAGAGACCCACACGAGTGCCTTTGCTGACAGTGGCTTTCCTGGACTCGTGATCATATCGTTTGGAGCCCCCAACGACTGGAAAACCGTGGTCTGGTCAGATGGGTCCCGACTTCAGTTGTTAAAAACTGATGCAGGTAGCGTTGAAGCGTGGCGTACACCCCACGAAGCCAGGCAGCCAAGTTGTCAACAAGGTATTGTGTAACCTGGTGGTGGCTCCATAACGGTGTGGCCTGTGTTTACCTGCCCAGCTGAACCTATTATTGACTGGATACGGTTGCGTTAGGGTACCTGGGGACCATCTGCAGCCATTCAGTGGACTTCATGTTCCCAAACAACGATACCATGTCGCCATGCCACAACTGTTCGCGATTGGTTTGAAGAACATTCTGGACACAACGAGCCAATGATTTGGCCACCCAGAACGCCCGACATGAATCCCATCTATTATTTATGGGGCATAATCGAGAGATCAGTTCGTGCACAAAATCTTGCACCCACAACACTTTCCGAATTGTGGGCGGACCTAGAGGCAGCATAGCTCAGCGTTTCTGCAGGAGATTTCCAACGACTTGCTGAGTCCATGCCGCGTCGAATTGTTGCACTACTCCGGGACATTTGACATCTCAGTGTATATAGATTTCAGAATTTATGCAAATAATGAAGAGCTTTGTACCGGATAGACAAGCGTGGAGAACTGCACCAACTAGTCTTCGGACGAAGATCACAACAAAAGCACCTTGGCTATGAAAGACGGTGAGTACACGGCAAAATACTAGCTCATCTGCCGAAAACCTGGTATCGTTGTTATGAAATATTACTTACACGCGTGCTGCTTTGGACACCCCGTACATACTTTTAAAATACTCTCCTCTCTTTTCTCTGCAATTTTCGAATTACTATTGCCTCTAGTATCGCGATACTTCTTAAAACAGTATTTCTCTTTCACGAACTGGAATTCTACATTTTGTCCTAGTTATAAAGAACAACATTGGCAGTAACTTACACGCCATTTTTACTGTACTAAGTTTCCTGATATATTAAATTTAAAATTACGTGCCTCTTCAAGAAGTGGAATCATAACGTTTTCTTCAAAATGCGGGATGAGTTCTCCTGCATCACTTACAATAAACAAGCTTAAACTCCTTTGCTCCACCTGTTTTAATGAGTCACACAGAAGATCACACATATATTTTGAATATTTTGAACCTTCAGTAATTGTAATGTTACTTAAACACCTCTTCAATCGTGTTCACTCAAACTGTCTACACCTGGATACTCTTTACTCTTCCCTAAACTTCAAAGAAATTTTTTTCCTTTTTTGCTATTATCTTCACCACCTTGATTCCTTTTTCCCCTTATTATTAAATTGCAAGTTTCCATTTTCATTCGTAAGTACAGCACATTTACTTATACTGCTCCGATACAAAGCTCAATTCGTACTATTTCCATGTTATTTCCAACCTGAGCTTCGAAGTTTTGAGAGTTTTCTTTTGAAGAATACTTGTGATCCAAGCACAACGATTCTCACAGACAACTAAGCCACGCAATCTTCCATTCGGTAGGTCCCTCGTGAATTAAAGTTACAAGGGGATATCCTTGCACGCCGTATCACCTAACTGCAGATACGTTTTAAAAGCAGAGCTTCTGGAAGTAGGACAGACGTTCAGAAAAAGCCGCGACTCCGCCTCAGAGCTGGCACAGTGCATCCCGCGGAGGGGTATTAAGGTAATGGGCTGCAGGCGCGGCCTTTCTCTCTTTCCCGCAGAAAAACGGCGCGGACTACTTCGTCGCCTGGCGCTCGCCGAGCAAAAGAAAGGAGGTGACTCTTCCAGAGGACACGCCACGTCTCGCAGCTGCCCGAGAGCAAGAAAACGGGGCAGCGGATTTTCCACACCTGCGTACGTGGCTACGGCTGGCGCTGCCAAGCTGCGGCTGGCGCTAGACCCGGAAGTAGTCAGTCGATTGTTTACTATTCCCGGAAATCTTCATCGCCAATACTCACCCGTTATAGGCATTGCCTGCAATCCAGCTGCCGGCCGGTGTGGCCGAGCGATTCTAGGCGCTTCAGTCTGGAACCGCGCGACCGCTGCGGTCGCAGGTTCGAATCCTGCCTCGGGCATGGGTATGTGTGATTAGTTAGGTTTAAGTAGTTCTAAGTTCTAGGGGCCTGATGACCTCAGATGTTAAGTCCCATAGTGCTCAGAGCCATTTGAACCATTTTTTTTTGCAATCCAGCTTAGACGAATAAAATAATTATTCCACGAAAGTGTGTATTCAGAATACTGTGTTAAGTTGATAACCAAACATCTCGTACAGGCCTCTTTAATTTCCAAATAATAAATACAATGAATTTAAGAGTAACTTTGCAATTCCCAATGACGAAATTAACAGTAAATAATATTTTAATATAGGCTATGCATCTCTAAGATAGAGAATGAAGGTTTACATTACGGTGCCGAAGTCTATGTAACAGACTGGGGCCTGCCCACAGAGAGCAAAATGAATATCCCGAAATAATCAAAATCAAAGTGACAGAATATACCACCATCCCGTCCTTCTATACTATAGTTTAAGGGGGGTTAGGACATCAAACGGGCCGTCTTGAGCAGGAGAGACACCACAGGACATTTTAATTCCCACTGTCTATACTTTTACGAATAAATTCATAAAACTTTGTCAGCATGACCAGGAAGGATTCAGAATTCACACTCATTGCAGTGGAAGTTCAAAAACAAAACAAAATTAATTTTGTTTTACATGTGAAAGTTCATCATTTTTTCACTTACTATTGGCTGCGTTTGTTGCCGTAGGTACACGTTTCTTCATAAGAGAGATTCTTCGATGAATTTTGCACAGCATGCAAACCATACTTACAAGTGTATGAAACTCTAGAAATTATTTAATTTATGAAAAAATGAAGGTGCTGTTACATTTTAAACTTCATGTTTAGAAAAAACTCAAATTTTATAGTTAATTATCTCAATTTTTACTACAGTTTTCAATAGATGTGGAAAATTCTAGAGTTTCATACACCTGTAAGGGTGGTTTGTATGCTGTGCAAAATTTATCGAAGAATCACCCTTACTTATGAAGAAAAATGTACCTATAGCAACAAATGCAGCCAATGGTAAGTGAAAAAGGTCAAATTTCAAATGTAAGAAAAAATTATTTTCTTATATTTTTGAACTTCCACTGCTATGAGTGTAAATCCTGAATCCTTTCTGTCCATTTGGACAAAGTTTTATGAATTTATTCGTAAAAGTATAGACAGTGGAAATTAAAATGTCTTCTGGTGCCTACTACATGTATCTCCACTTTGCCAGTATGTAGACAGCTGACTGTGGTCCGCGTAAAGCTACATATATGTTCTGAGAGAAGTATCAAATAACAGCAGCAGAGCAGTAGATGAAAAAAAAACTAGTAGATTTTTTCTTTAAACTAACTATTTCCCTCCTATCTACACGCATTTATCGTAATTATCGATGTGAGTAGCCTAGGATTAGCCATAATTTATTGCTAACACGCTTTACAGATGTAGTCAAACTGATTGCTTCAGCATGTTAACATATTTATACATCCCTGCGAGCTTACGTTTCAAAATGGTTCAAATGGCTCTGAGCACTACGGGACTTAAAATCTGAGGTCATCAGACCCCTAGACTTAGAACTACTTAAACGTAACTAACCTAAGGACATCACACACATCCATGCCCGAGGCAGGATTCCAATCTACGACCATAGCAGCAGCGCGGTTCCAGGCTGAAGCGCCTAGAACCGCTCGGCCACAACGGCCGGCAGCTAACCTATAGGGAACTATTTATAGAACATTATGAATGCTTGATTGAACGAATGAAGATGCTGACCACGAAACTACGCGGCCATTCCTAGGATAATTTTCAAATCCCTCCACTGGGTCTGTAAGACGTGAAATTGGCATTTTTAGGCATTTCACCTTTGGTAACTTTCGGGAACGGTGGACTAAATCCTCGATAGGAGTTCCTGCCCCAATATCCGATTCTATTCAAAACTCATCCAGAGCCATCCATCGGTGTAAACGAACTAAAGAGTCATCGCAACGGTAGGAGCTGGAAGAATAAAATATAATACACCCTCACGACAGCCTTATGAAATCACTGTAGGACTCCACCATTACCTCCAAATCTCATTAATACAGAATGTTCGCTTTTGATCCATGTTTGCCAAATTCTTCTTGTTAAGTAGTCAAATGGAGTCTATGACCGAAATATACAGGACGGCGTTATTTCATGCGATGGATTAGAAATTAAAATCAGTTCTTACAGAAGAACCCTACACAATGGAAGAACGCTAATGTATTTTCTCTCTGACGCCCACTCTATATTACGTACGCTAGTGCCCTCCTCCTGATGCTTGTTAAAACACTCCTGAATCAATATACTTACGATACTGAAGCACGAGGATGACGAAAGATTTGTCCATCCAAAGGAATCATTCATCACAATCACTTTAGGGAATTTTGACCCACATTAAAAGTAGAGTCACAGAAAAAGCTGCACACTTATCCGATCGCGTAAAGTGTCCAAGAATGGATACTGACACTCCGCCTCGCAAGTCCTATATGGTAGAAATTTTGAATCTCGTAATAATGTTAACAAACTTTGGCAATCGGAGTTCGTAAAGGAATGCATGTTGCAATTTGTGTAGCGAAAAAACACTGAAATAATTAAATTCCGTTATTGATCCTGTGTACGAGATAAGAGCACAAAATATATAGATACAAACCAACATTTAGATACAAACCAACATTTAGATATAAGCGAAAATATAAAAGAAAATAGAGCTGAAGGTTCAATAATTAAATTACATTTGAATAGTTGAAGGCTATTTGCTAATTTCACGTTTCACACAAGGTGATATGAAGTTCAGTCTTTTGAATAAAGGTCGTAGTTCGTATTACTAAAGAACACTTTGTTGTCTCTTCAGAATATCATACCTTAACAAGTAACAATAGCCAGTTAAGGAGTGAAGTCAGCAAGAATTAGTGAGGATGTTGGGATGAAGTAGGCAGAAGTCATGGTCAAGAGGCGGGCTCTCAAGTCCATTTTAATTCTTTGTATAACACGCAAAGAACCAGCGAGTGGCTGCCATAAGCGGCACGAAATCCCTACATTGTCAGTTGATGGCAGGTTCTCTGGACGGCACCCGCTCAGAGCAAAGATATCGTTGCCGCGTCAAATCAACATCGCGCACTATTAGGTAGTTTAAAGACTTTTAACACAGACAAGCATGTGTTATATTACCAGAATGAGATTTTCACTCTGCAGCGGAGTGTGCGCTGATATGAAACTTTCTGGCAGATTAAAACTGTGTGCCCGACCGAGACTCGAACTCGGGACCCTTGCTTTTCGCGGGCAAGTGCTCTACCAACTGAGCTACCGAAGCACGACCCACGCCCGGTACTCACAGCTTTACTTCTGCCAGTACCTCGTCTCCGACCTTCCAAACTTTACAGAAGCTCTCCTGCGAACCTTGCAGAACTAGCACTCCTGAAAGAAAGGATACTGCGGAGACATGGCTTAGCCACAGCCTGGGGGATGTTTCCAGAATGAGATTTTCACTCTGCAGCGGAGTGTGCGCTGATATGAAACTTTCTGGCAGATTAAAACTGTGTGCCCGACCGAGACTCGAACTTGGGACCCTTGCTTTTCGCGGGCAAGTGCTCTACCAACTGAGCTACCGAAGCACGACCCACGCCCGCGAAAAGCAAGGGTCCCGAGTTCGAGTCTCGGTCGGGCACACAGTTTTAATCTGCCAGAAAGTTTCATGTGTTATATTACCAACGGGCTACTTCAATTTGCTTGTCTTGAGATAACTGCGTAATTAGCTTTAAGTGACGGCAACACCAGTTTATTATATAGTCTCTTTTTTTATGTTTTGGAGGTTTGCCTATCGCATGAAGCAGCAACAGTAGAAACTGTAGCGGGTATTGTACGAGTAGCAGCATTTGATTGACGGGGAAAGGCGTTACCTCCACTTCTTTGCGTGATGCATCACGTGCACTGCAGGGTTCTGAAATTCTACATATCTTCAGCTGACAGCTTTCTAGAACGGAGCAGAACTATTAAGGAGCTGCTGTTAACAGTTATCAATATTTACGACAACCTCGTGCCTGCAATGCAAGACAAATTCATTGTTGCAGAATATGAAACAGTATCTCTAGCAAGACTTTTTCATCTTCGTAACTACTCCATTTTCTTCTGCGCTGACTGTTACAATGGTAATTCTTCGTAGTTGCTAATCCTTTCAAAAAGAACAAAACAAAATATTTTGAGCAGCTACTGACAATTTTCAGATAACTTGTGAAAACAGATTTAATGAGCCATTGAAGTAGTGTATCTGCTAAGACAGGTCCTGAACAATCAGGTTCACATTATGAAGAAAATGTCTCTCGTAGCATCCTAGTCTTGGTGCAAATCTTCAATTACCACAATTACATGCAGGGACACGTATCCCTACAGAATCCTAATAGGAAAGGGTACAAACAAGTGACGACTTCTTGAGAAGACACTAAAAACGGCGTCCTAACATAATTGCTAAGACGAAGACAATACGTAAGCGGGGACAAACTGGGTCATCAGAGGAAAGGCTAGTCTTCGTTATCGGCCGCAGGCCTATCAACCGTCGGGCAGAATAAACGGATTCGTCGGTTTCTAAGTGGGTCATGTCTTCCGACCGAAACCACTCAGACAACAGAAAGAAATTGGAAATGGAGCCGGAAAAAAATAATGTCAAGGCTTAAATGGCCTATATTAACGACTTTTGGAGGAGTATCGGCACTAATCTTAATAGTGTGCAACAATATTACTATATTTACGTAAGCTAATAAAACTTCATAACCCCGTTAAGGATCGCGCGGACTGCCGATTGAAAAAGTACTGAACCCATGAGGTTTGTCGGTTACAGCTTCGACGATCAATCTTTCTTCCCTCGGCTTCTACGAAAGATAATCGTCAGCTGAGTGACAACAGCGGATAGCAGGACCACAGAAAATCACAGCTACCCGCGGCTTCAGACCAAACAGTGGGCATTTAGTAAAGTACGTCGGTTGCGCACAAAGTAATGCATCGCGTTTATTTCTCACCCGAAAACAATACTACGAAATCGAAACGTTACATATGTATCATTTTATGTCTCCTGAGTGAGCGCACAAAGTTTCCGTGACTTCCGACAGATAGCGTAGCTGCAGGACAGTTTCAAAATGGCGTCTGTAGGTGATATACGTTACAAGCAACATGCCGTCACTGAATTTCTCACTGCAGGGAAAGAAACCGTGGGGAATATTCATAAGCGCTTGTGGGAAGTCTACGGAGCATCTGCTGTCAACAGAAGTACAATCAGTCGCTAGGCACGGTGGGTGATGTCATCAGAGGGCGGTTCGGCGGAGCTCCATGATTTGCAGCGGTCGGGGAGACCATCCACGGCTGTCACACCTGAATGTTGCAGCGAGCTGATGTCAGTCGCCAGGTCAGACGCATTACGACTCGGCAGTTGGCGCTAAATCTGTAAATCAGCAAAGGAAGTTCACATAGTGAAGCACTGGCTCCGCCATCAGGGCAAGGATTGGTACCGACAGGGTATACACGCTCATTTTTAGCGCTAGAGGAAGGAGACCGAATGGGGTGGAGATTACGTGGAAAAATAAGGTGTGTAGATAAAACACCATTCTTCCGTGTGTGTAATTCCCATTGTGTTCAAAAAATAACTGTTGAAGAGAAAAATGTGGCGCATTACTTTCTGGGCAACTCTCGTAGATTAACGAAGTTAAAGAAATTTTCCGGAAGGAAGCGAGTAGTAGAGCTTGTGCAAAATAAACTTCTGACCGGCATCAACACAAAGTGAATACGTAATAGCAACTACTATAGTTTAGTATCATATTCGTACTGTCAGTGAATTACAGCGCAGTGGAATCGGGCCAGTTCAAATACGATACGACCACTTCCTTCTCTTCAAAACATGGAAAATGGAGTCATTTTTCTAGGAAAGCGATCACGAGTATAATCACAATAGTAAAAGGAACCTCCACTAGTGTATGGTACGAGTTTTTCTCGCTCGTTACAATAGTGGTAGCGGACTATGTGCACATTAGGGTTGACTTAGCACAATCAGCATACACCGCATACTTAAAACTGAGAATTAAAAAAAATTGTATCCTATCCATCAAATGATAAAGGTCCTGTACGTAAAATTTAGTAATGTGAATGATTTTACAAGTATAGTAAAATGACGACATTATGGGAAAACTGGCCAGTGCAATTGGACCATTTAAAACGAGAAGTACATTGGCATGATTATATGAACTGATGTATAGAAAATAGCGATATTTCGTCAGATTGTAGTAAATTACCAGTAATAACATTCTAGGATTGTAAATAAATTATAATTGTTGGGATACCGCTAGGTGCCTAAGTGTAATGTAACATACGACGCACATCGGTGTTACCCATTATACGAGGACGTGCTGGAACGTAATGCCTCCGAATTTTTTTTATGTATAGTCCGTTAAACAGTTTCAAGTAAAACAAATGTTATTAACATTCTACATATTTATTCTTCATGTCTATACATGTTTATTTCTCAACATTTTCACCCTGGCGACGAACACATTTCTCCCAACGATAGACCATTTTGTTTATACCGTCACTGAAGAATGTTTGACTTTGTTCATGGAGCCACAACCCCACCTCCGATTGCTTCATCACTATCTAAGTGAAGTCCTGGAAGGTGTTGAAGTTTTGGGAACAGTTCAAAGTCGGCCTAGAACGATCGGTGACAGTGAACACCTTGCATTGGATTTTTGCACATGTCGCAGCGCTCATGTGTGACCTGGCATTTTCATGCCAAAGGATAGGGTGCTCCATATGAGGACGAACTCCTCGAGTTCGAAACTCGATTACAGCACGCTGTTTTTTCACCCACCGAAGTAGTTACGTTACACACAGCCAAGTTACAAGCTACAATTCGGAGCACTCTGGCAACAGAAGGCTGTAAATATGTAAGCATCAAGACTAAAAATGTAGAATGTTAATGACGTTTGTTTTATTTAAAAGCTTTAAGAGTTATCACACAAAAAATCGGAAGCATCATTTTCAGCACGTCCCCATACATACACACTACCTATGGCGACTAGTAATTTTGAATTAAAGAGGATGGCGTGCTACTAAATGCCACCAAGGTGTATGAGCTTACCTAGACTTTTCTTCACTACACTGAAGAGGACAAAGAGATGCAACTGGGGCGCACAAATTTTCTCGGGGTGTGATCTCGAAGGACTTGCACATATTGAGTGCGTTAAACTACATTGAAGAACCAAGGAAACTAGTGTAGGCATGCGCATTCGAGTACAGAGAGATGTAAACTGGCAGAATGCGGCACTGCCGTCGGCAAAGCCTATATAAAACAAAAAACGTATGGTGCAATTGTTAGATCGGTTACTGCTGCTACAATGGCAGATTATCAATATTTAAGCGAGTTTGAACGTGGTGTTATAGTAGACGCACTAGCGATGGGACACAGCATCTCCGAGGTAGAGATGAAGAGGAGATTTTCCCGTACTACCATTTCACGAGTATACGTGAATATCAGGAATCCGGTAAAACATCGTATCTCCGACATCGCTGTGGCAGGAAAAAATCCCTACACGAACGGAACCAATGAAGACTGAAGAGAATCCTTCAACGTGACAGTAGTGGTGCGGTAGCGTTCTCGCTTCCCACGCCCGGGTTCCCGGGTTCGATTCCCGGCGGGGTCAGGGATTTTCTCTGCCTCGTGATGACTGGGTGTTGTGTGCTGTCCTTAGGTTAGTTAGGTTTAAGTAGTTCTAAGTTCTAGGGGACTGATGACCATAGATGTTAAGTCCCATAGTGCTCAGAGCCATTTGAACGTTTTTTTTTTCTTCTTTTTTTTTTTTGACAGTAGTATGACCCTCCCGCAAATTCCTTCAAATGGCTCTGAGCACTATGGAACTTAACATCTGTCATCAGTCCCCTAGAACTTAGAACAACTTACACCAAATTAAGGACACCACACACATTCATGCCCGAGGCAGGATTCGAACCTGCGACCGTAGCAGCAGCGCGGTTCCGGACTAAAGCGCCTAGAACCACTCGGCCACCGAGGCCCGCAAATTCCTTCAGATTTCATTGCTGGATCATCAACAAGTGTCAGCGTGCGAAACATTCAACGTAACATCATCGATTTGGGATTTCGGAGCCAAAGGCCCACTCGTGTACCGTTGATGACTGCACGACACAAAGCATTACGCCTCGCCTCGGCCCGTGAACACCGACATTGGACTGTTGATGACTGGAAACATGATGCCTGGTTAGACGAGTCGTTTCAAATTGTATCGAGCGGATAGACGTGTACCGCTATGAATCCATGGACGCTGTATGTCAGCAGGGCATTGTTCACGCTGTTGGAGGCTCTGTAATAGTGTGGGCGTGTGCAGCTGTAGTAATACGTCTAGATACGACTCTGACAGGTAACACATACGTGAGCATCCCATCTGATCATCAGCATCCATTCATCTCCATTATGCATTCCGACGGACTTGAGCAATTCCAGCATGTCCAGAGTTGCTACAGAGTGGCTCCAGGAACACACTTCTGAGTTTAAACACTTCCGCTGGCCACCAAACTCCCCATACATGTACATTACTGAGCATATCTGGGATGCCTTGCAACGCGCTGTTTAGAAGAGATCTCCACCCCCTCGTACTCTTACGGATTTGTGGACAGCCCTGTAGGATTCATGGTGTCAGTTCCCTCCATGCACTACTTCAGACATTAGTCGAGTCCAAGCCAGGTCGTGTCGCGCTATTTCTGCGTGCTCGCGGGGCCCTACACGATATTAAGCAGGTGTATCAGTCTTTTTGGCTCTTCAGTGTATAATACCTGATGAAGTATCAGTGGACATGATAAGAACAGCAGGTCCAGTGGGAATGCAGTGGCTGTATAGAGTACTATCAAGCGTGTGGAGAAATAGTAAAATACCTGGCGACTGGAGAACAGGAGACATTGTTCCCATCTTCAAGAAAGGCAATAAAAGACTTTGTAAAAACTACAGAGGAATAACCCTCATGAGTCATACAGCCAAGATTTTTGAAAGAATTTTACTAAATCGAATAAGTGAAAAGATAGAAAAGGAGCTGACTGAAGAACAGCATGGGTTTAGGAAAGGAAGGAGCACAATCGACCTGATATTTTCTATCCGTCAACTGATGGAAAAAAGTTGGGAGTATAACAAAAAGGGTGATAATGGTTTTTATAGACATAGAAAAGGCATATGACTCAGTTGACAGGGAAAGACTCTGGGAAGAACTGAAGAAGATAGATATAGAAGATGGATACATTAATGTTATGAAGACAATGTACAGAGGCCAGAATTGTAGAATTAGAACACCATTGGGGAACTCTGAATACTTCGAAATAAGACAAGGACTTAAGCAAGGAAGTATTGTATCGCCTGCGCTTTTTAATGTTGTGATGGAGGGAATGAATAGGGCAGTTAAAGATATAGTAAAAGAAAAAGACAAAAAGATGATTTTTGCAGATAATATGGTAATATGGGGTGATAAAGAGGTAGATGTACAGTTACAGCTTGATGCGTGGAAGGAAATAATGAAAAGGTATGGATTAAAAATAAATAAAGGTAAGAGTGAAGTAATGGTATTTGGAAGAGAGAAAGGAATCAATGGAAATATTACCTTGAATGGAGAACCCCTCAAAGTGGTAGAAAGTTTCACTTATTTAGGGAGTGAAATATCTAGGGATGGAAGAATAACTAACGAAATTAATAGGAGGTTACAGAAGGGAGGCAATTTCTACCAAACAATAAAACATCTGATTTGGAATAATGAAGTTTCAGAAAGAGCAAAACTCCTGATGTGTAAGAATTATTACTTCCCTATTGTCACCTATGGTGGAGAAACATCGACAATGAAAGAAAGGTACTGGAGCAGACTGCAAGCAGGGGAAATGAAATTTCTCAGAGCAGTCAAGGGAAAAACAAGAATGGACAGAGTAAGGAATGTAGAGATTAGAAAGGACCTCAAACAAGAAAGTATGAGAGAAGAAATTGAAAGAAAGAGATTAAGATGGTATGGGCATAAGAGGATGCATGGGCAGAGACTCCCCAAAATTATGGAAGAATTAAAGATGGATGGGAAAAGACCTAGAGGGCGCCAAAGAACACGGTGGAAAATGGGAGTGAGAATATCTGTAGAAAGGAGAGGTGTGACCTGGCAGCAAGTGGAGGAAGAAAAGTGGTGGGAGGACCGAGCCAAATGGAGAGGACTCGTCAGCACCCAGACCCGGCAGTAGCTGGAGCGGGATTCGGATATAGATAGATAGTGTATAATATATACAACGACAAAACAACTGATCCAGTCTGGTCTCGGGAAGAAATTATAACGATATACCAGCAGTCACACATGATACTTCTCGGAATCTTGCTCAAATTAAAGTTTGCCATACTCCGAAGTATTTAATTTTCTTCACTGCGTGCTGGATCCGCACCTGCAACATCTTGAACACACGTAACTTCGTTTCTTTGTATTAGCTACTTGATTCAGACTAAATAAATCGAGTGTTGCAACCAAATTAACTTCTCCATGATAAAAAAAAATTATCAAAAGGTCCGAATGCTAATAATGGTCTTTTGGAGCAACTGTAGTAACGTGGAAGTGGAAACATAAGATTACAAGTATCTGTTTTCATATGCATCTTGTTCCTGTCGAATTAGTATTCTCATGCTGACACAGCATACCCCGATGCAAAGTTTACACCAAGTGTTTGTAATTAAACTGTAACTATTCACGTTGGTCCAGCGTGGGATATACTTATCGTATGGCAGCGATATGCGTTAGTGCGGAACGTATTTATACTGGAAAAAAAATTCTTCGAATTTTGGCGAAGAGGTGCCGTACAGCATCTGGTCGACGTCTCCAGTGCTCATATTGAACAAACTGCGTAAGCCTTACTCACTTGTTCGACCTTTTCTGCCCATGTCCCATTCCTATTTCATTACACATGGAAATATTTCTATACGTCTTTCTTGCATTCACAGCGCCAGACTTACACATGTCGGCCAAAATCGGAACTATTTTTTCCATCGTAAATCGGTTCCGTATTAGCGCATTAGAATATCTACCAAATTTCTCTCCCATACGATAATTGCACCCCATACTGCATACCTATGAGTAGCTGCACCTTAGTTATAAGCACCCGGTGCATTTCTTTGCTCTATCTATTCATTAACGATTGCCGTATTCACAAAACAAGAAATCTTTGCCGCACCTTTTCGTCCATGGGAACTTTTCTACTTCTTCAGTTCGGATAAAAGTATCTTTAAATTCGTTTGAGGCAGTGAGAGTTCTAGCAAGGGTTATTTACTTTTCACGTTAAGGGCATTACGATAAACGAATCTGTAAACATGAAGAAGCGCGCGCGCTAGCAACTGCTGAGAGAGAGAGAGAGAGAGAGAGAGAGAGAGGAGCGGAGGCAGGGAAAACGACGCAGCCAGCCGCAAGTGCTCGGCAACTCCGCGATAAGCTGCAGGCACCTGATAAGATACGCGAAACCACGGGCTTCCCGCCTTCCTCGTGCGCCGTCAAGTAGTCGCGACAAACAGAGCTAGTTTTTGCTAACGTTTCATAACCAACTAAATCAAAGTGACCGTGCTGGATGCTTCGGCAGCCCATTTTGTGGTCCTGTTCACTAACACGCTCTTCCGTACGACGGTCTCCGCCTGAGATAACGTAGAACTTGTCGCTCCGAAACACCGTCTTGAAAGTGTAGCGGCCAGATATAGACGCGTCGTTCGAAGATGTGCCAAATGAGGCGCAGAATTTGTTTTAAACATCAATTGTGAAGTAATGTTTCCAACAATCAACAGACAGTAAAACGACAAGAATACGCACATGAATAAATCAGGTGTGGCACATTTCTCCTGGTGTGGACTATTAGATGCACTAAATATGGGATAATGATCCAGACTAAAACACCGAGTGGAAAGAGTCGTTTATTACGCCTATAACCATCTCACTCGCTGTACTGTTTATTATGTTTTTTTATTGGTTTAATTTATTCCACGGAAATAAATTGACTGTGGCGTCAGCTATTGCCACAAACCTTGTGTTTTCATGATAGAATTATTAACATTAGTGTGTAACGATTAAAAACAGCAATTGGGAAGAAAAATAAGGGCTTCGATACATTTAAAACAACGCCAACCGGCGTACAATGCCAACCGGCGTACGCCGCGGCAGTTTTCCAATCTTGCCAATCGGTACAGGAACCCACGACCATAAGGACGGAAAGAAACCAAACACTACAATGTAACGTCCCATATGCAACGATGTTGTCAGAGATAAAACAACTCTTACATCACAATTTTGCTTCATTAAAACATACATCATTACAGCCTATTTCTAGTACGGATGAAGAAGAGCATCAGAAGTCCCACTTGACTGGCTCCATATGTTTTAGGTGTGACTGGACGGAAAGTTGAAACAACCTCCACGCAGTGAACAGATGTCCAGTGTCCTGACCTTGACGCCCTCTCACTAGACAGGAAGGTACTGTCACTTTGCTACGTGGAACACTTTTTTTCTATTACCTACTAACAAGATATGCCGGATCACGAATAGGTATCAATTACTACTATTACATCTAATAAATTACCAAAGTGGTCCTCACCACTGAAATGATCAGCAGTGTAGTTGTTCCATCTCCAAATAGGTTCTAGTTTATTTCAGTCAACCCTTACAAAACAGTAAACAGTTAAACATTTAGTTCCATACTGAAACAATATTCCTGTGTGCAAATGTAACATGCAAGTCAGGTTTTCGATGTCTTAATTGTGTTAACAGTGTAATGTCAATTTCCTTCTTTACAGAAAGTCTCTGACCACTGTGGAGCTAATCTTCACTATTCTCAGCTGCTCTCATCATTGTGACGGTAAATGGTATGTCATCTCACTTCTTATATTCTGCAAGTGTAACACTCTTCTCCAAACAGGTCCTTATTTTCCTTCTTTTTCCAGTAACGAGATGCATGAATTTGTTCTAGCTCGTTTCAGGAAATTTGCACAAAATACCCTAATTTTCATAATTTGATATTATTACCTGAAGAACGTTATCACGGCGAAATACCTCATCGTCGGTAATACGATGGGCCTTTTTTTCGTGCAACGATACAACCAAATTTCGTACGCTCACCCTGTCAATGAGGCTTTACTTTTCCAAGATTCCACTCCACACAGCAGTTTCAACCACAATGTCAAATCGCCAACGTGTGATGGGCTAACTAATGGGGTTTTATGTCGTACGTTTGAGACACGTTCTGAGGCACCAAGGAATCACTAATTTAGTATTGGAGGGAAGCGTGGAGGGGGAAAAAAGCGCACGGGGAGACCAAGGGATGACTACATTAAGCAGATTCAGAAGGATGAAGGTAGCAGTATTACTCAGAGATGAAGAACCTTGCACAGGACGGGGTCAGGGATTTTCCCTGCCTCGTGATGACTGGGTGTTGTGTGATGTCCTTAGGTTAGTTAGGTTTAAGTAGTTCTAAGTCTAGGGGACTGATGACCATAGATGTTTAGTCCCATAGTGCTCAGAGCCATTTGAACCTTGCACAGGATAGGGCAGCATGGAGAGCTGCATCAAAGCAGTCTCTGAACTGAAGACCATAACAATAACAACAACAACAACATATTTCACTTTGGCAACTTTGAAGTACATTTTCCACCCACATGGATAATCACGTTTTCTTGGTAGTGACCTCTTTTCCTACGTTCAGCGCAAACTTTTCACTAGTGATCATAATTCTGTGTACAGCGAAATTCTCTCTTACGGAATTTGAACGCTTCGCAAGACCCCAGCACCAGTATAAAAAA
This sequence comes from Schistocerca piceifrons, assembly GCF_021461385.2. Taxonomy (NCBI): domain Eukaryota; kingdom Metazoa; phylum Arthropoda; class Insecta; order Orthoptera; family Acrididae; genus Schistocerca; species Schistocerca piceifrons. The sequence goes on along the minus strand of NC_060139.1, from coordinate 123,377,610 downwards.
AAAAAAAAATAAGAGTTTGCCATCGTATGGGACAACAACTTGTCCCTGGCAAATATGGCAGGCTGATGTGAAATCTGATCTTTTGCCACACTATAAACCACACTGAAATGAACGAATACAATTGTGGAACACGATAACCCTGTGAATGCCTCACCATTACAGCCAGTCTAACTGTACGCTACGCTAAAAATTGGTCGACAATGTTTCAGTCTCTGGCAACTGAGCAGTCTCGTGTGTGTGTGTGTGTGTGTGTGTGTGTGTGTGTGTGTGTGTATGTGTGTGTGCGTGTAATTTCATTTATCAGATACGAGATGCACGTGGCATCTCCTTATAAACATGTTCTACCCTGTATTTTATTTACTTCTGAAAATAGCTGTTTAAGTGCGTAGTAACACACAGTAGAAAACACTTAAACACAAACTAACGTCAATCACATTAGAGACGAAAGAGTTCCTCTGTTGGACAAGAATGGCGGAGGAAATCGGTCGCGGCTTTTACGCAGTAACCAATTCTTCCGGCCTCTGCCGATTTCGGTGGTGGTGGTGGTGGTGGTAAGTTGCTATGGGACCAAAATACTGAAGTCATTGGTCCCTAGGATTACACACTACTTAATATAACTTTAAGTTACGCTAAGGACGAAACACACACGCGCACACACACACACACACACAGACACACACACACACACACACACACACACACACACACACACACACACACACGGGGAGGACTTCAACCTCCGATGAGGATAACCGTGCGAACCGTGGCAAGGAGCCTGAGACCACGCGGCTACCCAACGCGTCGCCTATTAAGGGAAACCACGCGAAGTCAAAATCTAGGTGACCGGACTGGGATATGGGTCCCAAACCTACCAAACTAGAGTGCAGTGTCCCCCAAAGTCAACTCGCACGGTGCATCTAGAGGTACTCTGTGAATACATCAGCGAGAAGAACAACCGTACAGCTAAGTTTTCTTATACAGTAAGCTACGATACGTAGTACCGTAGGTTATCGACACTACCGTAGCCGGCGCCTCGATAAAGATTCCTGCGGGCGCTATGAGTGGTGCTCTGAACATCGCCACCAATTGGATGCGTCAACTAATGAAGAACCTCCTGAACATACACTGTCAAGTTACAAGAATTTCCCACCGCGACGTTGGATGCCGCCTGTTGGCTTTTCGGGTACTTGACGCGGTAACAAAAATACGAAAGCGGAGCACATACGGACGGGGATCACCATAGCGGACATAAAGGCAGCAAATGGAGAAATCTGTTGAAATAAGCGCCTCTGTCAAAGGGTAGATTATTATTATGCGGGGGCTGGGGTTGTCTGGGGAAGGAGACCAGACAGCGAGGTCATCGGTCCCATCGGATTAGGGAAGAACAGGGAAGGAAGTCGGCCGTGCCCTTTCAAAGGAACCATCCCGGCATTTGCCTGGAGCGATTTAGGGATTAGGATGGCCGGACGCGGGATTGAACCGTCTTCCTCCCGAATGCGAGTCCAGTTTATTATTATGCAGAGCCTATAAATGAGTGTCTGGAAAACGGGGAAGCTGGTCGAATGTCCAAGTGCTACTCTCGTGAGCATCTACGGAAAGAGGTAGGAGGACAGTGAAACTACCATAAGGCGCTGAATGGTTGGACGTCCACGACTCTTCACAGAACGTGGGATTAAGAGGGTTGTCTGTTCTGCAAAGTGGGATAGATTCTGATCTGCGGCATCTATGCCTAAAAAGAGCACAACGCTGGTGTACGAAGAAGTGTTTCTGGTTACACAGTTCATCGTAGTGTTGAACGTGGAGGTCGGCAACAGACCATCTCAAGGTGAACGGCGGCTCGAAACGTGCGTCCCGACACGGACGCAGGCTGTTGGGAGCAGTATTACGCTAAGGGAGACATTCTCTTGCGCTTGCACGGGCCCTGTGGTGTTAAGACACGCTGACAACTGCGAACCAACTCCATCCCTTCATGCTTGATGTCTTCTCCGAAGGCGACGTCATCTTTCAGCAATATATTTGTTCGTGTCTCTGAGCCAAAACCGTGCTACAGTGGTTTGAGGACCATTACAGTGAACTCACATTAATGTCTCGACGACCAAATTTACCTGAATGAAATTTTCACTCTGCAGCGGAGTGTGCGCTGATATGAAACTTCCTGGCAGATTAAAACTGTGTGCCGGACCGAGACTCGAACTCAGGACCTTTGCCTTTCGCGGGCAAGTGCTTTACAGGTTCTGTAAAGTTTGGAAGGTAGAAGACGAGGTACTGGCAGAAGTAAAGCTGTGAGGACGAGGCGTGAGTCGTGCTTGGGTAGCTCAGATGGTAGAGCACTTTCCCGCGAAAGGCAAAGGTCCCGAGTTCGAGCCTCGGTCCGGCACACAGTTTTAATCTGCCAGTAAGTTTCACCAAATTCACCTGATGTAAATCCTATGGAACTGTCCTAGGTCGCTATCGGGCGCTATCACCCGCCCGTTATTTACGCGAATTACAGACATCTAAACTCACATATCTTCACAAACCCACCAACATAATTTCCGATCACTGATGCGCAGAATCAGCGACGTATTTCGTTCCAAAAACGGACAAACAAGCTATTATGCAAGCGGTCACAATGTTTCCTTTCAATGTAACAATGTCACTGAACAAAACATTAGCAGCTCTTTACAAGAGCACATAACTCGCTTTTGAGCACTGTAGGTGGTATGGAAAAGATGCTAGGTGCTCACGTGTATTGTGACCAGGTGAAACTACTTTTGTCCAGCCATAACTGTGGGTTCTTCGATATCTCTGGGAGAAGGCTCATCAAACTGGAACACACGAAATATCAGCTCACTTTATTATACAAATGAAGAAATAATTTACTTACTTCTGACGAAGTTCATTGCCACATGATTGCTTCAAAAGTTACAACTGCCATTGGCTACCAAACCACCACTTGATGCACAGATTAACAAACTATTCTCTTGCAGTACAAAATGCAACATTTACGAAAGCACACTTCTTCAGAAACTTTAACTGTCACTGTCATACACGATGATGTTGACTGCTGTAGCTGAGATATAAACTAGGCTGAGTTCTTTCATGCTCACCACTATAATGACTTCAGCTTGAGGGCGCTGCTACGTAGAGAGGGAGGCGTGGTCCTCTGCATGTGCTTCCCACTGGTTGTTGGGGATTGCAGCGAGCCCTCGCTAGTGTCTGTGGTATCGATTACTGTTGTTGACTTTGGTGTGGTATAGCGATATCTGAACGATACCACAATGCGAACGACCACAGCAGGCGTATTTAATGATAGTGAAGTGTGTGTATGTGTCAGTCGGCGGTATGCAGTCCGTAAGTTGGGTCGACGTGGATACCTCACCGGATGGCGCAAATGAAATTGCTTAATTTGTTGGTGTGGCTATGTGGGCCGTGAAATGTGTTTACAAGGAACGGTTCACCACTCGTAGCAACGCAACATGGCGTTAAGAGCAGTGGTTGTAGAAAGAGATCGTACCAGACATGTACTAGGTACTAGTGTCGCGCCTATTCAGTGGTCTTAAACGATCAAGGATTGCTGCCGCCAGTGAATGCATGTCCGTATCATGCTAGTTTACAAGCACAAGGAACTGTATGCAATGGTCATTTGGAGTATTTCTTAAAAGTCTATTCTAGCAGCTGTGCATAAATCTCCCGTCATCAATGAACCAAACAACAGATAAAATGAACAGGAACTGATTGGGAGGAGTGTGATACGGTTCGACGAGTTACATTCTGTCTCTCTGAGAATGCTACAAAGCGTCGAGTGCACGGACGGGGTTCGTTCTGTGACGTTTTGTGGTTGTTTCTCCTCCCATAACTCGGGCCCACTGATTCAGGTTATCGTGAACATGTGACGTTTATTCCAAAATTATTACTGACCATATGTTGCCCTACCTTTTAGACCTTCATAACGTGTATGCTGTGGATACTCCCGTCTTGCTAGATGCTAGATGACGACAGCCGTTTCGATGGGCTGCACGCAGTAAGTTGCTGGTTTGACGAATAGCCGGTCATCTTACTGCAGCTTGACTGGCTCACTAATCACTCGCTCTTACTCCAACAGGAAATGTCTGGAGCTACTTGGAACAGTAGGTGAAACCTAGCCAATAAAACGCCTGCAATTTGGCAGCTCTACTGCATCTAACGATCGGTGAATGAGTTCAACTCTACACACACTGACGGTGAAAAAGTCAAGGGATACATCCTATTGTGGTGTTGGATCGCGTTATGCCCGGCGCAGTGCAGCAAACCGACGTTGACATGGACTCAACAAGTCGTTGGAAGTCCCTGCAGAACTACTGAGCCATACCGCCTCTGTAGCCGTCCATGTTTGCAGAAGTGTTGTCAGTGTAGGATTTCGTGCAGGAACTAACTTCTCGATAATAGCCCATAAATGTCTGACGGGTGACCAAAGCATTCACTGGAGTGTCTAGAATGTTCTTCAAACCAATTGCGAACAGCTGTGGCCTAGTGACAAACTGCACTGTCAACAACAAAAATTCCTTCGTTGCCTGGGAACATGAAGTCAATGAATGGCTGCAGATGGCGTCCAAGTAGCCGAACATAACCATTTCTAGACGATGATCGGTTCAATTGGATCAAAGGACCGAGTCCATTCCATGAAAACAAGAGCCCACACCATTACGGCGCCATAACCAGCTTGCATAGTGCCTCCTTGACACGGCTTCGTGGGGGTCTACGCCACACTAACACTGCCATCAGCTCTTACCAACTGAAATAATAACTCATCAGACCACGCCACGGTTTTCCAGTCGTCTAGGATCCAACCGATATGGCCATGAGCCCAAAACAGGAGCTGCAGGCGATGTCATGTAGTTAGCTAAGGCACTCGCATCGGTCGTCCGCTGCCACAGCCCATTAACGCAAAATTTCGCCGCACTGTCCTAATGGAGACTTTTGTCGTATGCTCCACATTGATTTCTGCGGTTATTTCAAGACTTGTTGCTTGTGTGTGAGTACTGACGACTCTACGCAAACGCCGCTGCACTCGGTCGTTGAGTGAAGACAGTCACTGCCTTGTCCGTGACGAAAAGTAATGCCTGAAATTCGATGTTCTCGGCACGCTCTCGGCACTGTGCATCTCGAAATATTGAGTTCTCTAACGATTTCCGAAATGGAATTTCTCAAGCGTCTAGCTCCAACTACCATTCCGCGTTCAAAATCGTAATTCCCATCGTGCGGCTGTAATTAGGTTGGAAAGCTTTTCACATGAATCAAATGAGTACAACTGACATGTCAGCCAACGCACTGGCCTTTTGTATCTTGTACACGTGATACTACCGCCATTTGTATGTCTGTATAGCATGCCTCACAAATTTTCAGTATCTCATACTCCCCGAATGAAGTCTCTATCAAGCCTACAGGCGGTGTTGCACGTTATTAGCGGCATGTCTCCTGTCGTTACTACTTTTTCCAGCGTACTTAGTTGTGTACAACAATCCCCTGGTCTCCGATACCTTCAACTTATTTGTTTTCCACCACCGTGTTACTTCGACAGTGGCCTACTACGATAACTGCCTGCAGGCGGCTGCCGGCTGTTGGAGAGACGGCGATAGTGACGAGATAGCCCTGCTCCCAGGCACGTGCGTGAGTCCTCTACCTGGGCGGGGACTTGTTTGCGGCGGCCGTCGCTGGGCTGGGCTCGGATGCGCGCGCGCGTGTGTGTAAGCGCCGACTGCCGATAGCTGCCGCTTTCTAGCAGCTTTCACGCCGGGGCTGCTGCCGGGCACATGTGCGCCGTGGGCTGCGCGGAAACGGAACGGACTGGAAGAACACACGGCCGGCCGATCGCTGTGCGACCACTTCCCGCCGTCTGGCACACAAACCTAGCGGGAGAGCGACCTCTGTCCACGGGTGGTCTGAACTACAGGGCGTTCAAATAATACACTACTGGCCATGAAAATTGCTACACCAAGAAGAAATGCAGATGATAAACGGGTATTCATTGGACAAATATATTATACTACAACTGACATGTGATTATATTTCCACGCAAGTTGGGTGCATAGATCCTGAGAAATCACTACCCAGAACAACCACCTCTGGCCGTAATAACGGCCTTGATACGCCTGGGTATTGAGTCAAACAGAGCTTGGATAGTGTGTTGAGGTACAGCTGCCCATGCACCTTCAACATGATACCACAGTTCATCAAGAGCAGTGACTGGCGTATTGTGACGAGCCAGTTGCTCGGCCACCATTGACCAGACGTTTTCAATTGGCGAGAGATCTGGAGAATGTGCTGGCCAGGGCAGCAGTCGAACATTTTCTGTATCCAGAAAGGCCCGTACAGGACCTGCAACATGCGGTCGTGCATTATCCTGCTGAAATGTACGGTTTCACAGGAACCGAATGAAGGGTACAGCCACGGGGCGTAACACATCTGAAATGTAACGTCCACTATTGAAAGCGCCGTCAATGCGAACAAGAAGTGACCGAGACGTGTAACAAATTGCACCTCATACCATTACTCCGGGTGATACGCCAGTATGGCGATGACGAATACACGTTTCCAATGTGCGTTCACCGCGATGTCGCCCAACACGGATTCGACTATCAAGATGCTGCAAACAGAACCTCCATTCATCCGAAAAAATGACGTTTTGCGATTCGTGCACCCAGGTTCGTCGTTGAGTACACCATCGCAGGCGCTCCTGTCTGTGATGCAGCGTCAAGGATAACCACAGCCACGGTCTCCGAGATGATAGTCAGTGCTGCTCCAAACGTCGTCGAACTGTTCGTGCAGATGGTTGTTGTCTTGCAAACGTCCCCATCTGTTGACTCAGGCATCGAGACGTGGCTGCACGATCCGTTACAGCCATGCGGATAAGATGATTGTCACCTCAACTGCTAGTGATACGAGGCCCTTGGGATCCAGCACGGCGTTCCGTATTACCCTCCTGAACCCACCGATTCCATATTCTGCTAATAGTCATTGGACCGCGAGCAGCAATGTCGCGATACGATAAACCGCAATCGCGATAGGCTACAATCCGACCTTTATCAAAGTCGAAAACGTGATGGTACGCATTTCTCCTCCTTACACGAGGCATAACAACAACTTTTCATAAGGCAACGCCGGTAAACTGCTGTTTGTGTATGAGAAATCGGTTGGAAACTTTCCTCATGTCAGCACGTTCGTTGTATGTGTCGCCACCGGCGCCAACCTTGTGCGAATGCTCTGAAAAGCTAATCATTTGCATATCGCAGCATCTTCTTCCTGTCGGTTAAATTTCGCGTCTGTAGTACATCATCTTCGTGGTGTAGCAACTTTAACGGCCAGTAGTGTATTAAAAGCAAACCAAATGGATTGACTTCAAGTCAAGCTCCTGGCAAATTATCAACGGCAGTACATGAAGAGTGCAGACAAACACGGTATTATGAAATAACTCTTATGAGAAATCCGAATGGCACAAAGCAGACACTGGCACCGTGTAAACACATGAAAACAGGATAACACGAACAATCACAGGACTTTCACTCATCACACGCACGTTTTACATATAATAGATCGCGACTATCCTGTTGCCACTAGGTTACGTCAAAAGCGCATAATGTAAATACAGATCATGACTGGTTATTGTACTCACATATCCATGTAAAAATTTTGAATATTATATGAGAACACTATACATTTGAGACGCGGCTGCTCTGTGGTACACGTCCGACAGAACGTACACCACTCGATGATGTTTGCTTTGTCGGCGCTCAACTGCGCGGTCATCAGTGCCCGTACAAAGTCCCAATGTTTACACAGTCCTGTAAGTTATTGTCAAGGATGAACGGATGATGATTAATGATGAGGACAACGCAAACACCCAGTCGCCGAGCAGATGCACTACTCTTAATGATGCGGCTGCTACAAACATTTATATGAAATACAGGATGGCGAAAGGAAGGGAATAGATGATTGGGAATTCGTGACTTCCAGCAGCACAGGGCTTTGAGGTAAAGCACTGACGAAAGCTGAAAATTTGTAGTGAACCGCGACTTGAACCAGTCTTATCGCGTATCAAGAGTGATTGCTTTAACCGCCTTTTTAAAATTACTTTTTGTTCGATGTTGTTCGTTGCATTTGTTCGGGGCGGATGTCCCATGACACCCGTTCACGTTCATCGACAATCCATTCGCTCCATTTTTTTTTATTTAGACGGCAGCTAACCCTCTCACCGAACACGCTGAGCTACCGTGCCGGAGACCGCTTCGGCCATCCGGACGAGGTCCCTGACGGCTTCAAATTTCAAAATTACCGCACGCTGCACGCAGCATCCCTTGTCCACTAACCTTCTACTTGCAAATTATTGATTCCCGTATGAGTTCGTCCGATGTTAGTGCATCCGCACTCAACCGTCAAGTAGCCATCGCGCTCTAACAGAAATGTACATCTTTGTGTGGCGTCTGTTCTCTGACATGCACGAGTCCCGGTCTGAAAAAATTTTCAACTTTCGCTATTGCATTACCACAATGCCCTGTGCAGCAGAAAGTCACGAATGCCTACCCATCCTTTCCCTTTCCTTCCGCTCTCTATGTCGTATAAATACATGACAACGTAGTTTCTCACTGCAAGATTTATGGGTAAATGTTTCTAGGATTTCTTTCCGTGTTGCATTGGTTGCTAAACTCAAGTTTTCAACGAATTCTGTCGTCAGCAGCAGGAGTTATCTCTTAGTAACAGGCTGTGTATTTCCTTTTTTAGTTGGCCGAATTATGTCATTTAGACGTTGAATTCAGAAACTTGCACGTGCTGTCAGAAATTATGTCGATTTCTATAAAGGAGGAAGATTGGTGGCGACGTTGATCTCGCTGTTTTTCTGGTGCCTTTCTGTCAATTCCAGGCTCTACTGAGGGTATCGCCGCATTCCCATTAAAGTTGTTGCACATTCTCATCTGAACGGCTGCTTTGATGACAGAATCCCGTTAAGAGGGTAAACAGAATAAGATTTCAGTTTCATCCAACATAATCGTATCTTTATCGATGAGGCTGTGTTCGGCAACAACAGGTTTAACAGGGACAGTAGCATGTCGGGTATGGAAGTGTGTGCCTCATTATGAAAGGAACAGAAATTAGCTGTGTCATCTATTTGCAGATCAACATCGCTACTAGTGATCTTCCATCATAGGCATCGACAAGCTGTAGCATCATAAAGAAGTTTCCTGTCTTCGTGACATGTCCTTTTTTTTTCATTTATTGAATTTCAATTCCCCCCGAAAGGGGAGGGCTGGCAGCAGCTTAGTATGCCGCTCTTCAGCCGACAGATTTTGTGACAAAGATCAAAAGAACAAATAATAAAAAACAGATGATAAAATCGGAGACTTAGAGAGTAACAAGGCGAAAAGAAATCGTGGAACTTAAAACAACAACAGAGGGATGATGATGCTAAGAAAAATACATACGAAGCAGACAGGGAAAACAATAGACAATTAAAAAACACGGCGACAGTCTGGATTCTGTTCGCAAAAGACATAAAATTCACACCGAGCGACAGTATGGTTTCTGTTCGCAACACGAGAAAGACAAACAACACTGAATAGTCACTGGAACACTGCACTAAAAAGTTGGCAAATGTGACACCACAGTCGAGAGCAGGTGGGGGGAAACTGGACAGAAGATGGGAAAACAAAAAAGGGGGGAAAGGAGAGTAAAAGCGAAGGGGGGAGCCGGGAAAGGAGCTGAAGGAGGATGAGGACCCATAAGAGGGGTGGGGGGCAGACGCGACAGGGAGTGGGGTAGGCAGAGGAGGGGAATACAAAAGGACAGTTTCCGTGAGAATTCGGCCAGCTAAATACATAGTACAAGGTCTGTTTGTACGATATAAGTCCTGACAACGACGACAGAGGAAGCCGTTTAAAGATGACGCGGCAATAAATCAGAAAAATATTCATCCATGTGAGTAATATACACTAATGCTAACATAGAATAAAGTCAAATACGAGGACTAACAGCAATTAACTGTAATACAGGAAGACCACATAAATTACTACCCTTGCACGCCATCTGTGAGTGGTGCGAGAATCCTAGCCACCCGGAAAATCGCTGTCATTGTGGAGAGTCGCTAAATTACAATATGGGCTTGCTAATCGACATTACTAGAGATGGATGTTCCAAGGTCTCCATCTCCAGTTCGAATTGCTGGGAAGATTATCCATATTTTGTCTTTCTGTCTTTTCTGTTTTACCCTCTTGAATTATTTGCTATTAATACCTTCCATCTTTATTTAACTAATTTACGATTTATAACTTGCGGAATTGTCTTGGTTAGTCATCACTAGTTCTGTTCCTTTTCGTAATATGTTTAAAAAATATCACTACTAAATACTACTTAAATTTGGAACTCGGAATAACTTACGTAACTATAGAACGAAACCGTAAAATGAACGGTCTCTTTAAGAGTGCAAAGTCATAGCTTTTTAAGTATGCAATACATAAACAGGTAAATAATCAGATGTTAAAAATAGTACCGCAACCTTATGGGAGAAAGGGGTTCCAAATTACATTGGCCACTTATTTCGACGCTAGGAATGCCTTCAAAGAACAGTATGTTAAGGAAGCACCAAAACAAGTCTACGACGCAGCTGTACGATTTCCAGATGGCAGGAGTGACAAGAGTCACCAAGAGGTTGGCAACAGGTCAGCATGCCGAAATATCGCACCATCTGTACCACGACACTCATACGGATACCCGACAACAGTTCCAAATCAAAAAGTTGATCGATATGCAAGCTGTAACGTTCCCAGAGACCTACAAAGTCTGTGACGGTCATCCAACCAGTCTGATCTATTCGTTAGTTGCGACCACACGGCATTACATAACTTTTTAAAGGAACATCCTTTTAGAATTCGTTCTTCTAGCGAGTTTGCGTGAATTCAATGAAAAATGTGGAGCTGAGTGCTAGAGGTTCATGTTATCTGTAACGCCAGACAGAAAAGAAGTGATTGGTTTTGGACTAAGAAGGCATGGTTCCGTCTTGATGGATATGTTTACGTACAGAAATGCTCCCATTTGCACAAAGGTTAACCATGATAACACGTATGGATACGAATATTACGCGCCTAAATTTCGGACATTTAGATGCAGAAGGAACAAACTCAAACATTACCATTGTGTTAGCAAACATTACCATTGTGTTAGCAGACTGCAGTATTTTTATCACATTTCTCCATCCGCGTGCAGTACATTTCCAGTACTGTCAGCTGAGGGTAAACAGCATCCACAGCGTGATTCTGTACTTGTCAACTCCTCCAGAATACATGTGGGTACATTATGTAACTTATTTTCGGAGCAGACGCGTGAAGCTGACTTTTTTTAGCGATACGTGGCATGCAAATTTGATAAACACACACAGCGCCTCGAAAATAGCGACCCACAAACGTGTACATGTTCAAAAGGCAAATCCTTTCACATCGCGGAAATATAAATGTCATCTTGGAACACAGTGGCTAGTTACATGTTCAAACCTAAACATCGGAGGTCAATAATTTGTTGAAGATATTTTATTTGCACTTCGAAAACATAACGCACAGGGTAAAATCTTTGACGAAGCCGTCAGAGAAACGTAAGATCGGATAGGACTACGATAAGAATAAAACTGACTTCTCATCTTTAATGGAACCATCCCGCTTCCGCATTAATCTTTGTAGGTTTCCCGCGGTTTCTCTACGAGAACCGTTCAATAAAAAAATGATCACAATTCTTTCTGACAACATATCTCTACTCACCCTCAATTTCGATAGTCCGCCTCAAAATTGTCTCCTTTGGATGCGATGCACTAGTCCCGTCTCCAAGGACACGCTGGGTACCATTTTTTGAAATACATGAAATGTATACGCTGTTGCGAATATGGACAATTATGAGCTGTATAATGGAATGACAATGAAAATTTGTGCCGGACCAGGACGCTAATCCGGATTTCCCGATTATTGCGAGGTTCGAGTCCCAGTGCATGCAAGCAAATTCGAAGAAACTTTACATCGTCCATCGGAACAACATAGATGCTACAATACTTTTTCTTGGGGGGGGGGGGGGGGGGGGGAGACGTCTTTCGGAATCGCCTCCACAGTCTTCACTCCTGCTTTTGATCATGCACAAAGGTATTTCTTCAGGTTAAGGAACAGAAAAAAAAAATCACACGGGACTAATTCCAGACTATAGGGAGGGTGGGAGGTGCACTTCACATTGATTTTTGCTAGATACTCATTAATAACATTTGCAGTATGGGCCGTGCATTATCGCGGTGCAGGATCCAGCCTGTTTCACGGATAAGTGGTCTTTTGCGCCAGATAAAAACTTCCCCGTTGTATTGTATAGTTACTGACTTGTGTGCAGATACAACATGCTCGCCGGCCAGAGTGGCCGAGCGGTTCTAGGCGCTTCAGTCTGGAACCGCGTGACCACTACGGTCGCAGGTTCGAATCCTGCCTCGGGCATGGATGTGTGTGATGTCCTTAGGTTAGTTAGGTTTAAGTAGTTCTAAGTTCTAGGGGACAGATGACCTCAGATGTTAAGTCCCATGGTGCTCATAGCCATTTGAACCATTTTTTGAACAACATGCTGATAAACCATTCCACAAAAAATGAAATGACCATAACTTTCATAGCGGAAGCAACCACTCGCTTTTTTTAGGGGTTGATAATGAAGGGAATTCCATCCTGAGCTTCGATCTTGCCCTCGGGATCAAGAAAATATGGCTGAGTTATCACCTTTGAAAGAAACTCTAGATCTTCCTCCAATATCCACTTCAACTTCTTGCACGCCTGTACGCGGAAGTCCGTTTGTTTTGGAATCAGAAGTCTTGGAACCCATCGTACACAAACACGTCTCGTGTAAATTTCCTGTCACCAAACAGTGGGTGGCACCCAATTAAATTTTAAATATTTCAGAAAGTGTTTTTTTTTAAGATTGTTAGTCGAGCCTCTCTCACAGTCGCAGCAGCTGTATAAATGTTTTCTTCTGTAAGAGCAGTAACTAGTGGGCCGGATCCACCTTTCTTTGAAATGGACTGCTTCCTCTCAAAACATATCATTTTGGAGCTGTGCTAATCGAAAGAACAGGCTCTCCACTGGCCTCCTGAAACACTGTGTAGGCCTTAGTTGAAGATTTGATGAGACTAGAGCAGAATTTCAAACTGCGTGTTGTTCATCGTTCGTGAGATCCACTGTGGCATAGACGATACTGAACAAGTCCCAGCTTGCCCGCGTCTCTCAGGCCCGAACCTTGAGTGCCAAAAATGAAACTAGTACGGCCTGTTTCTAATACACGAAGCTAATACAATATCGTAAGTTTAACTTCTAACGTGAGAAAGTCTGACCGTAAAAAGCGTTACGACCATTCTTTACTGAACACTTTTAAATTTGCGTGTTTGGACGGAGACTAACTCCGTTCTTGCAACAGTGGCTCAACCAACGCGCGCCAGCTCAGCGACTCCTCTTCGAGCAGCAGATTAAAAACTCTGTCCAGCTATCTTTATTTAGATTTCCTGTTTTTTCCCAAATCATTTAGATATGCTGTCGAGATAATTCTTAAATGCCGTAGCTGATTTTTATACATATTCTTCAATATTTTGAACAAGCGCTCCGCCTCTATTACCAGAAGCGACGGCGACGACGACAAATCTTAACCTAGTACTGCTCCTTCAGTTTGTATCATGCCGACAGCTGTGCAAATGACTTACGGCTGGTCCCGGCGGAGGTTCGGGTCCTCCCTCGGGTATGGGTGTGTGTGTTTGTCCTTAGGATAATTTACGTTAACTAGTGTGTAAGCTTAGGGACTGATGACCTTAGCAGTTAAGTCCCATAAGATTTAACACACATTTGAACATTTTGATGACTTACGTTGCATACTGCCATGATCGTGTCGTTACTATCGTTACTGGAATGTAGGAATGTGAGTTTAGCATTACATCGAAATAACCACTGATATACACATATAAGTTTTACGATAGGATGTGGCAGTTGGAGAAAAAATTGCATAACTAAGGGTACGTAGGGGTGACAAATTATTTTGTGAAGTGATGACAGATCTAGGCATTTTCTTTACCTTAAAATTCCTCGAAGTCGTCAATAAAACCCAAGTAAATTTGTTATATTCTACATAGGGTGCACCGCTTACAACATTTCATTACTTAAATAATTTTGTAGTATGTACTCACTCACTGGCGTCGTCTGAATCAGCATTTTGTAACCACGTACCTGGAACAAGAAAGTAACGTTAATTTGCTGTCACTAGAGAACTGCGTAGTCACTGTATAAGAGATTGCGTATCTGAGAAATGGTCTAGACGAAGATGCATTTCATTTTGTGGATTAGATGTCCCCAGCACTATCAATGAAGGTAGGAATGTCACGTTTACAACTCGGTCGACAGTAACATCGTTAGAGATGGAGCACAAATTTTACTTGTTCAAGGCCGCAATGTTATTGAATCATACCTGTATTATTCAGCTTCGTTAACATAAGGAAGCAGCAGGAAACCTAATTAAAGTTTCGTAACAGGCTACTGAAAGTTGCTTCTCTCAAGGACTTTCTTCTGCCTTGACCACTGCGCCATTTCATTACGTCAGTAAGCCGAACCACACGCTGATGGAAACACTCTCAAAGTAGTAGACTTCGCAACAGAAAATCTAGAAAATCTAGAAAACCTTAATTTTTAATTTTTCTTTCTGTACGCGTTTTCTTCCTCCTCATGCTTCCCTACACCACTATTACCATACTTCGATTATATTATAAAACCGAGAGTGTTATCAAATATATTTTGAAAAATTCAGGCATCTCGTGGTCGTGCGGTAGCGTTCTCGCTTCCCACGCCCGGGTTCCCGGGTTCGATTCCCGGCGGGGTCAGGGATTTTCTCTGCCTCGTGATGGCTGGGTGTTGTGTGCTGTGCTTAGGTTAGTTAGGTTTAATTAGTTCTAAGTTCGAGGCGACTGATGACCTCAGCAGTTGAGTCGCATAGTGCTCAGAGCCATTTGAACCATTTTTGAAAAATTCAGCCCACATCTATGTTTAAGCCTTAATGAACATAGCCGGCCGAAGTGGCCGTGCGGTTCTAGGCGCTGCAGTCTGGAACCGCGAGACCGCTACGGTCGCAGGTTCGAATCCTGCCTCGGGCATGGACGTGTGTGATGTCCTTAGGTTGGTTAGGTTCAACTAGTTCTAAGTTCTAGGGGACTAATGACCTGAGAAGTTGAGTCCCATAGTGCTCAGAACCATTTTTTTTAATGAACATAATCCTAGAGAAGTTCTTACTCACGAAATTGGGATGGTAAAAACCGAACAGTTAGAACCGATACCGGTGTTTTAGTTCTGATTAACAGCTGTTTTTCAGTGCGTGGTTTCAGTCATACAGACACAGCCATTTTAATTTTTTTTATTAATAACCGGGTATGAAACCGATGCATCGATTCGCCGTAGCAAAATTTTAACTCCTTAAACAAAATTTTTTTAAATGAGTTTAGTACGAAATTTTGCGGCTTCTGGAAGATAAGTGTCGTCTTTGTATGGAGATGAAACGAGTAAAGTTACAGATCAGCACATCGTAGAAAGAATATTTATGACCACATTGGACATTATTAGATGCCAATGGATTAATTCATTACTGATACCGTAATTACTGTCATTTAATTGTTACTGGCAAATGATGTATTAGGTTGGTGCACAAGTTCTTAGCGTTTCTCCGTAGGTTTATAAAACACGACAGGTACGCGTAACAGACACTTTAGTCATCAATAATATACTCTCCATAAAATCGTACAAGTGTCTGCCAAGGCAGGGGTAACATTTTGATCCCGCGACTGTCGAAGTCACTTGCTTTTGAGGTGAAGCACTCGCCGCACTTCGAAGCGCATTTTCATCCGGAAAGGAAATTCCTTGAAGGTTGTCGACAAGGAGAGGGAAAGGTGAAAATCTGTGGATGCAACATCAGGTGAATAAGATGGGTGCAGAATGACTTCCCAACCCAACTCCTATATAGTGTTTGTCAGTCTAGCGCAATGCGACCCGGCATTATCGCGGAGTAGCATCACTTTAAGCATTCTTCCTGGACATTGTTCTTGGAGTCTGTCTGCAAGACGTTTCAGCTGTTGACCATAAATGTCAGCGGTGATTGTTACACCTCGGAGAAGCAATTCGTAGTACACAACGCCGTCGATGCTCCACCAGATGCATAACATTATCTGTTGGGGATGCGCGGAGGTCTTTGTACCTGGAGTTGCTGCTTAGTTTGGGCTCACCCGTTCCTTTGTATTCCTCAGGGTAGGAATGGTCGGTGTTGTTCACGAGCTAACTCATGACGAGCAAGTATTTGCACATATAGCAACACGCTGAGTTTTATGATTTTGACTTAGAGTGTGCGGTACACACATACCCGATTTTTGAACCTGTCGCACTGCATGTAAATGTCACACGATGGTGGAGTGATCACATTTCATCGCATTTGCCAGTTCTCGAGTACACTGAAGTGGATCACTGATGAAGATCGTTTAAACGCATTAATTCAAAAACTCCGTAGGCCTTTTCTGAAGGTGGAGAGTCACTAAACGTCGACATGATCCCGCTTCTTGCCGTCCTCTGTCCAACGGTATTGTCCCCAACAACGGCGCACATTTTTCTGGCTGCCTCCGCTGCTGTCAACCCCTCTACTGACCTCAAACAGAAGAATATATAGGAAATGTTCCGATTTCCCCAGTTGCCATTCCATTTTCTAGCCTACGCAGCTGCAGTCACTATCTCAAAATGACAATTAGTGAAATTCAATAGCAACAGTGTACTGCAAATAAAAAATGACAATCGATAAATAAACCCGTACCAATCGGAATACCAATATTCAAAACGACGACGCTACGAACTTAAGCACCAACCTAATATTTTGTGTACTAACAAAATTGTTCGTCTATATTTTTTGAAAGAGCATTTTTGGTTTTGTCAAAAATTAGTTGCACTCAAATTCCCAGTAAAAAGATACATTTGACTAATAAACGAGTTTTTCCACTCTAAATAATTACAGAAAAGGAACCTACAAATTCTACACGAAAACTTATTTTTCTGCCACTTCTATTAAATAATGAAAGAGAAAGGAAGTTATGGCAACAGAAACAAAATAAAAGCTTAACAATTCATTCTTAGTTTACCATAAATATACGAAGAAGCAGGATGCTGCTTGTATGTATATAATATGTCTTTATCTTTTTGTAGCCCTTGGAAATGTACAACTTAACACGACAAATAATAGTCCTCAAACCCCAGTTTTCACCCTTTAGTCTTGACTACTCGTAATTCGCAGATAGTGGTATCATTCTCGATTATAACATCATCTTTGAGCATATATTTGAAAAATGAGCACCATTAGAAGGATACTGGTGAATTTTTTATACTGTTGACCTCCTGCTTACTTTTCAAGATGAGGATCCGGCAGTGATAGGGATAAGTTTTCTTTAATTTACCTTTCTCATTTGATATTTTAATGCTGTGTATCTTGGAACAAATAGCGCAAAAGTCTAAGGAAGTCTTAGAAATTTTCAGTCTCTGTTCAATGTCTACGCTTATTGCTGAATAATAGCATTAAAAGATCTAAACTCTTTAATTTAAGAAAGCGATTTTTGAGTTGTTTTAGCAGTCGGGTTAAACTGGAGATTAAAAAAAACCGGTGTAATCGAAAACCGGTTGTTTCAGCGATAACCACCATTCCCAGGATGCGCACAGCAAGAATGCACTGTTGTATGACCGTGGTTAAGTGGCGCAGACGCTTCCAGTGTTATAGAACACGTCTGAATGGCGAAGAACGATGCGACAGCCATCTCTCTGCGAAGAACCGCAAGGGAAGTAGATGTCTTGAAGCTCAAAACCGGAATATCACCATCGAGGCACAATGGTTCAAGTGAAAATCAGTTATCCGTCAGTAGTTCAACATCTTGCACAATTTTGAACATGAGAAAGGTCAACGGCTGGGTTCCGAGGCTGCTCACATATAGCGTATTTTACGGACGACGAGACGTTACGGGCTACAAGACGCACTTTCTTTAAGCATTTTAATAACATTTTTACCCTCTTCATTGTTAGATTGCAAAGCCAAACTAAAAGTTTACAACCGTATATCTGAATCATTGTTGTATTAATCCCAACGCCATTTTGACAGTGTCTTTGAATTCATTTTAATACGGCATCATCTAGTTTTGACTATTTTGCATTCAGTCCTCTATTTACACATTTTATCTTCCCCATTTTTTCAGTTCTTGTTACCAATCCGTCAATCTCTAATGGTTTTTTCTGTTGGTGGAGGGCTGAAATTCCGCTCAGCTGCTCTGTTTCCATGTTGCTCTGCATCATATGATTGCCTTTTATTTATTCTATTAAAAACTAGCTAGTAACATAAACAGTTTACTGTTAACGATAGCCCAAATCCCTTTCAAGTTCACTGGCACCGTAGACTGCGAAGACGCATCACAGGCTTGACAGTGTTCTGGGTTTGTGATGTGGCAGGAGGGAGATAGTGTTAGGAAGCTTGTGATTCCCCGCAACTCATGTTCGTCGCATCGGTGAACTGCTGCTTCTAGTTGAACCCAATATTGCCAGATAGAGATTTGCTACAGCATCGAGCGTATGCCCATTTTTATAACTGGCGTGAACTTTAAATCGAACACTGGACATTTTTATATTAATTTCGAGTGTAAGACGCACCTGGATTTTGGAGCCAAATTGTTGAACAAAAAAGTGCGTCTTATGGTCCGTAAACTACTGCAGTCAAAAAATAGCAGCAGCGGAAGTTTTGCAGCTGTGTGAGGCCTATTTAGATGACTTCCTTAGCCGGTGACCTCCATGGACAAGTGCTGGACGAGTCACTATGACCCCGAGACGAAGGAGCAAAGCCAGCAGTAGAAACTATTATTCAGAAGCGGGGAAGAAGGCGGAGAGCCAACTGTCATTGGGCATGGTGATCCAGTTATTTGGGACTAGCTGTGTGTGGTACTTACAGGTTATGCTCGTAAGGCGCCAATTGTCATACAAGTATACTAATGAAGAACGGAGGCTATCAAGATGAAACATCGCGGGAACCAATCCGACGGGGGTGTTTTTGCTTCTCGGTACGCCCAGGTCTTTCTGAAAAACACACAGTCACGCATTATCTTCCTTTGGGCTACCAAATTTTGCCTGTCCCGCACATTCTCTTCACATAGCATCCAGTGACCACTCCCTACTTTAGATGGCTAAACTTAGCGGCAGCCATTTCCAGAATGACGACAGGGTGATTTAGAGAACATTTTCTTAACAACCAATATGCAGAATTCAACAACCCCCAGGTCTCGGTGAAGTCATCGAAAGTTGGGAAAAATGTGTCACACCGAAGAGAATATTAAGAGAAGGACCTACAGCATGAAGTTTCATGATCGCAGCATGAATTATTTGAGGGTGCAGTTAGTACTTTGCCTTTGAAAATGACGAAGTCGAAACGCGTCAGATTGATGGATAAATGAAAAAGTAGTCAAGACATATCAAAAGTGTAGCCAAAAGCCGCGTCGTCTCACACCATTTTCATGCAAATTGCAACTTTATTATCAAAGGCATTGGTTCTCCTCTGGAGTCTATGTGGCGGCTGATTTGGTGGACGACACAAAACAGCGAGGTAATCGGTGTTATCGGATTAGGGAAGGAAGTCGGGCGTGCCATTTCAAAGGAACCATCCCGGCATTTTCCTGAAGCGATTTGGGGAAATCATGGAGAACCTAAACCAGGAACCGTCGACCGCCCGAATACACGTCCAGTGTGCTAACCACAGCGCTTCCACGCTCGGTACTGGCTCTCCACGCACCCTCTGTCGCAAGTTGTGTAGCTGTTAGCGAAGTAACAAACACATAGGTGTATGTTTCTGACCTATTCATGTGCGCTTCACGGTAGCACAGTTCGCCTGAGTACGTAACTTGTCCAATGGCTGGGTGGGCTTTGTGCCGAGTGTTGACGAAATGGCCGGCAGCTGCGGCTGTTTACGCTTAGGCACTGCGTTCGCCGTCCGCGTCACGTCGCACAGTGGCTGGGAGGCGGGGCGAAGGACGGGGCCCCCTCAGCAGCGGCTCACGTGCTAGCCTAACGAAAAAATTGCTGCTCAGAGACGACACGTGTCCCGTCGCACGAGACATTATGGACCAGACTGAACAGTCTCGATAATAAGGACGTGGAATACAAGCAAGTGCGGCGCAGTCGTTACGTTTAGTGTAGTGTAGATTACAATACAAACTAAATATTGGTTCTACATCTACATCTACATTTATACTCCGCAAGCCGCCCAACGGTGTGTGGCGGAGGGCACTTTACGCGCCACTGTCATTCCCTCCCTTTCCTGTTCCAGTCGCGTATGGTTCGCGGGAAGAACGACTGTCTGAAAGCCTCCGTGCGCGCTCTAATCTCTCTAATTTTACCTCCTCGGGAGGTATAAGTAGGGGGAAGCAATATATTCGATACCTCATCCAGAAACGCACCCTCTAGAAACCTGGCGAGCAAGCTACACCGCGATGCAGAGCGCCTCTCTTGCAGAGTCTGCCACTTGAGTTTATTAAACATATCCGTAACGCTATCACGGTTACCAAATAACCCTGTGACGAAATGCGCCGCTCTTCTTTGGATCTTCTCTATCTCCTCCGTCAAACCGATCTGGTACGGATCCCACACTGATGAGCAATACTCAAGTATAGGTCGAACGAGTGTTTTGTAAGCCACCTCCTTTGTTGATGGACTACATTTTCTAAGCACTCTCCCAATGAATCTCAACCTGGTACCCGCCTTACCAACAACGTATGATGTGTTTTCAACAAGCTCCCGTAGGTTTAAAATTAATACCCTGAGATTTCCAATAAGCTCAAAGGATAATTGCTCTTTCGAATGGTATTACCAAATATACCCTTACACACACAATATACCAGATTTATACAGGGTGTTACAAAAAGGTACGGCCAAACTTTCAGGAAACATTCCTCACACACAAAGAAAGAAAATGTGTTATGTGGACATGTGTCCGGAAACGCTTACTTTCCATGTTAGAGCTCATTTTATTACTTCTCTTCAAATCACATTAATCATGGAATGGAAACACACAGCAACAGAACGTACCAGCGTGACTTCAAACACTTTGTTACAGGAAATGTTCAAAATGTCCTCCGTTAGCGGGGATACATGCATCCACCCTCCGTCGCATGGAATCCCTGATGCGCTGATGCAGCCCTGGAGAATGGCGTATTGTTTCACAGCCGGCCACAATACGAGCACGAGGAGTCTCTACATTTGGTACTGGGGTTGCGTAGACAAGAGCTTTCAAATGCCCCCATAAATGAAAGTCAAGAGGGTTGAGGTCAGGAGAGCGTGGAGGCCATGGAATTGGTCCGCCTCTACCAATCCATCGGTCACCGAATCTGCTATTGAAAAGCGTACGAACACTTCTACTGAAATGTGCAGGAGCTCCATCGTGCATGAACCACATGTTTTGTCGTACTTGTAAACTGTAGCCCCGTGCTAATCCATACATCAAATGGGCATCTGCCAACTCCGCATTTGTAAACATTGCACTGACTGCAAAACCACGTTCGTGATGAACACTAACCTGTTGATGCTACGTACTGATGTGCTTGCTGCTAGTACTGTAGAGCAATGAGTCGCATGTCAACACAAGCACCGAAGTCAACATTACCTTCCATTAACTGGGCCAACTGGCGGTGAATCGAGGAAGTACAGTACATACTGACGAAACTAAAATGAGCTCTAACATGGAAATTAAGCGTTTCCGGACACATGTCCGCTTAACATCTTTTCTTTATTTGTGTGTGAGGAATGTTTCCTGAAAGTTTGGCCGTACCTTTTTGTAACACCCTGTAGATTAGTGTTTAAATCTGACATCTATTTCGCAACGCAAGTCACTTCATGTAAATCTTTCGGACTTGCTTTAAGACCTTGGAGTGGGCACCTCATTGCAACGTATCTTATTGTCTCTACCTCCGCACCACACTCATACGCAGCACCATCGCGTAACGCCACTTCAAGATGTGGTCGAAATTCACTTAGCCCGTTCGGATGCGGCTTAGTCTATCATCGTGACGTGGTAGATCGAACCCTGCAGCCTTCGTCGTTAGGTTTTTAAGTAGGTGGGCGTTCCGTCCACCTACCCGTGACGTGGAAGAAGTCTGTGACCCAAAGATCGACCTAAGGTGACTTGAGGCGTACAGCTGGTTTGAAAGCGCTGTTTTAGAACTGAGTTCTTACGAGACCATATGTTATTAAGAACTTCCTCGTTGGCGGTTTTTCTTATGAAATTTTGAGGAGGAGTATTAAACAGAACAGAACAGACAACCATTGAATAGGAGTAGGTAAGGCGTTGCCAGTAATGGTCTTCATGGCCTCATTCAGATATACAAAAAAAAAATGGTTCAAATGGCTCTGAGCACTATGTGACTGAACATCTATGGTCATCAGTCCCCTAGAACTTTGAACTACTTAAACCTAACTAACCTAAGGACATCACGCACCACCCAGTCATCACGAGGCAGAGAAAATCCCTGACCCCGCCGGGATCAGATATACACCTTCCTTAGTTGTACACGTGCGGTTTTCCCAAGTAAGGGCAGAATATATAGCAGCTGCGTATACATGTGAAATTGCGGAACAGCGTAGCATTTCTAAATTTGCTCTACAGGTGATTACGGCTATTATGTGGAGTAGAGCCGGCCGGAGTGGCCGAGCGGTTCTAGACGCTTCTGTCTGGAACCGCACGACCGCTACGGTCGCAGGTTCGAATCCTGCCTCAGGCATGGATGTGTGTGCTGTCCTTAGGTTAGTTAGGTTTAAGTAGTTCTAAGTTCAAGGGGACTGATGACCTCAGATGTTAAGTCCCATAGTGCTCAGAGCCATTTGTGGAGTAGATTCACTGGCGAGTCAAGCTTCTTTCAGTGCAGCTCTTAATGGGAGTATCCGAGATTGACACCTACATGTTCAGGAACGTAGTTACGGGAAACTTCGATCCAATCAAACAGCGAGTGTAAATTCTCCTGAGTGTCTCTATCATGGAGATGGAACACCGTGACCTCTGTTTTGTGTCTGACTGGGATCTCCATTTGCAAGAGTACCGATTCAGTATGTTCAGGTCACTTGACTGTACTCTCTCAGTGCTTATTGTATCTTTGTTCTGTGATATTAACACCAGGTCATCACCACTCTGGTTTTTCTTGGATTCAATAGTTATCGTGTCAAAGGGTGCTACCGAGGACTACTGTTCAGCGTTTTTCACCTGTTAGCATTTACACTGAGAAAAACAGAAAACGTCAGACAGACAACACGTTGAGTAAAGGCTTCTGGTACAAAATCACATGGACAAAGTAACAGCGTTCTCCTTAGCTTGAGAAAAGTTGTTTTCCTGTGATGGGCTGTTTTCTTATTTGAAGTAAATACATTACTTCTCTTCATTTGTAATTAGCTCATTTCGGCACCTTACATTTATCAATCGACATTACAAAAAACTAAGTTATATGCTTATAGCATGCATGATCAGCACAGTCGTAAAGAATAACGGCGTTCTTAGTAACAACGCAGCAAAACCATTGTGGCTCTTGGGCACAATTATCATAGAAGAAGACACAAAAACTGACCTAAAATTAATTTAAGATTCTGCAAGTCTTTGTCGTACTCAAACTCGGTGCGAGCTGAGGCTTTTTCTTCTTATCTGTGGTTGTTGTGGCCATGCTGGCTGTGGCAGTTATTTTGCATGTGTACAGGAGACGCCGTTATATGCTTTACTTGCAAAAATCTAGTAATCTGAACAAAGGAACAGCATGACAGAAAAATGATTTCATTCAACACATTTAATTTAGCTGAAGTTCGATTAAATAAATAACGCTAGTATTACTCAATTTTTTTTCAGTAGTTATTAAAAATATTATTAGCTATGACAACATGTAATAACTAAAAGAATTTCCCCATATTCCAACTGGAATAGGCATGCAGTGGCATGTCGGGCAACATGTACTCGGCCGTCATGTGCAAGGGTTTCAAGTAAGTATGGCTTGCAGGCTACTAACACTGCGCACAGTCCAAAAGCCATACTTACGACTGATGCGTGCTTTGAAAATCCGCCAGTTGCCTAAAAGACCGTTTCTCGTTGCCTAAAAGACCGTTTTAAAACCAAAAGGTTGCCACAAAGAAGGCTTACCTCAAAGGTCAAAGGGCAGCGAAAGCTTAGCTACCGCCCTCGCCGCTGCGAGCCATCCTCCGGAAGCACGTTTTAAAAATGAAAAATGTTATCAAGGAGAAGCTTGCCTCATTTTTAAGGATATGTCGTACTGAACCCTTTACACTGTCCTTACTTAGAAATAATGGAAAAACCGGGAAGATCTGTTGTAGCTTGCGAGCGAGCGATCGAACGAAGAGAACGAGAGATGGTTTGATTTTCTTTCATTACATACTGAGCGATGGGAGGAGAGCGAAATCGTCATTGACCATATCAAAAGAAGTATCCTGCCATTAATCTTAGGAGATTTACGAAAACTTAAATCTGAATGGCTCGATGGATATTTGAAGCTCTGTCCCCCCACTGCTAGTCCAGTGTCTTACCACTGCGGAGAGACAGGAAGTGCGACAGAGGTATCATCGGCGTGGACATTCTTTCTCATACACGGATACAGTGTCTGAGTAATAAGCTTTTCTTGCCGATATGTTTCTGCACAGTGTCTGAACGATACAGTGTAGTATGGAACATCACTGATTCGTATTCGTTGTATAGAATGTCCCAGTGAGATACATGTCAGAGTCGGACCTCATTCTCAATGTGCTGACACGACTGCAGGACTGGCAGCGGATGACGTACCGAGTGTTGTATGATTTTCAGTATTTGCTTTTACCGTACAGTAAACAAATGCTGTGCCACGAAACCTAAGAGCTGCTAATGGCAGATAGCGACTGATGACATTGCCCGTCACTAAAGACTCCGTTTACTTCCCGTGACTCACGACGAATAACCTTCGTTCCAGAACAGTGGGGGTAAAATGAAATTTTCTAAAGTAAAAACAAGAAGGATAGAGTCATACCTCAAATATGTTTTAAAATTAATCTACATTATCATTTCGTTAGACGTTAATATTTAATTAAATCATCAGAGAGTTGACATCCACTTCTCCGTGAATTGCAGACTTCGGAGATACACAACCAATTTACTCCTGGATGTTTACTAATATGATCTATCCACCCGATATTACGATGTTTTCTCGGCGTTTTCTTATCCTCTCTGAAGCCAACAAAGAACTTACTCTGTCCATCTAGCATTCATTCGCCTGGATTCATGTCTCAGCCGCCACCTCCTCATTTTCATCAGATCTTCCACTCCAGTCCTGTCCTGTCCGTAATAAATTTATTTATTTTCCTTTCTTCGCAATTCCCAACCTGCATCTGTCCACCGTTCGCTGTGCCACTTTCAGTTTTTTAAATGATTTTCAAATTTGAAGTCCATGTCTCGTAGCCGTAACTCAGAACTGTTACGCCATTTATACTCGTCTGTTTATTTTTTTTTTACTACCCCTCCAGTCTTAGTTCAGGTCCTGACAACAGCAAAGCACCTTTTAAAAACTATGTTCCTGAGTCGGAAAATCGACGAGTAAATTTATTTCTAGGATCATTTACAGCGAATGAAGGGGCGGTCTTTCACAGTAAAGCTAAAGCCAAATTTTGTGTTCTTGGACTTCGTGGAGACAACACACGCAAAATAGATTTTGATAAAGTAACAAATAAATTGTGGATACAGATTACAGAAGTTGAAGGAGAAAGCAGTATGAGTTTCAATATTTATTCGCCGACGCCAAACCGAAGATATAAAAAAAATGTTTGTTCGAAATGAGCAGTACCAATCATCATCACAACAAATCTTTATTTCCTGGTTTTATCAAAGACTGGCGAAATAGGTGTCTTATTTTTTAATGTTTACTAGATGTTATCTTTCGTTGCTTTAGAAATAGAAACTTTATTTCTTTCTTCGTAAAGCAGGCTTTGGCTAATATCTGATCTTGTTCAGTTAGAATGGTCTCAGAAAGGTTGGGACCCGCTGCTCTACAGCACATGAAGCACAACAAGGAGCCTCAACTACTTGAGACTCAGATAGCTGAGGTGGACCAGACCAGAAATAACTGCAAGCATTAAAGACCGAAGAGTCATTTTCAAAGGCTTCTAAAATATTTCAGTTGGTATGGTAGTACAAACTAGCAAGGAAGAGCAACAGGTATCCTCCGGGATTCACAGAAACGAGCTCATATCCATCTTAGTTCGCATAATACGAATTTTATTAAGCGAATGGCACAATAAGAATTCGCGAAACCATGGAAAACTATGTGGAGACCTGGATATAACGATCTCGATCCTCACGAACCCAAGTCCAGTGGCTTTACGACTATGCCATCTTGCTCAATGTTAACAAGATGCTACAGAACTCCATCAACAAACTATCAGATGTGGCAATATAGGCCAAAACAAGAAAAAGTATCTAGTAAAAAGGGGCTCTAATGCATACCGTAAAATCTACGACAATTTGTTCAGTAGAAGAGATGTGTCTCACAGTAGCGAAGATGAGCAAGTGCTCACAGTTTATAGGATATCCATTTTAGAGGTTATGTTTATTGGACTTTTTTTCCCCTTGTTTTGGCCCATACCACAATAAAAAAAAATGTTCAAATGTGTGTGAAATCTTATGGGACTTAACTGTTAAAGTCATCAGTCCCTAAGCTTACACACTACTTAACCTAAATTACCCTAAGGACAAACACACACACACACACACACACACACACACACACACACACACACACACACACACACACACACACACGCCCGAGGGAGGACTCGAACCTCCGCCGGGACCAGCCGCACAGTCCATGACTGCAGCGCCCAAGACCGCTCGGCTAATCCCGCGTGGCACCACACCACATTCTCTGAGTTTGTAGACTGAGTTCTGGTTGACCCTGTATAGGTGAACTTTAATGGCTTAACGCGCCAACGCTTCGTTCATTCGAAATTATACTGGTCAGTATTAAACTTCAATATAATCGTCTTACCAAAATAAATCATTTGAGTGTGAATAGTTGATCTTCAAAACATAATGTCTCTATACTGTCTTCCTATTCTCTTACAAAGTTTCCTTTCTAACGTACTAACATTTCAAATAACTGAACTTACGTTTGAGAATATAGAAGGTCTATACAGGGGAAATAAACTTGGAGCCAATATTATAGAACGAAAGATGAAGTAAGTAAAGACGGCATAGGAGATATGATTCTGGGAGAAGAATCTGACAGATCATTGAAATGCTTGAAGTCTAAACAAGGATAGTGGAGTAGAACGACATTCCGTCGGAGCTACTGAAAATCTTTCTATAATTCCAGTTCCAAAGAAATCAGGTGCTGACAGATTCGAATAATATCCAAGTAATTAGTTTACTATATCATGGTTGTAAAATACGAATATGAATCTTTTTACGGAAGAACAGAAAACCAATAGAGGCCGGCCTCGGGGAAGATCAATTTGATTTCCGGAAAAAGGTAGGAACACGTGCGGCAATACTGACCCTACGACTTCTCTTAGAAGATAAACTTACGTCTACAGGATTTGTAGATTTCGAGAAAGCTTTTAACAATGTTGACTGGAATACACACTTTGGAATTCTGAATGTATCAAGTTGAAACACAGGAAGCGAAAGGCTATTTAGGGCTTGTACAGAAACTAGACGGAGTTTGAATATTCAGAGTTGAGAGGGCTCAAATGGCTCTGAGCACTATGGGACTTAACATCTGAGGTCATCAGTCCCCTAGAACGTAGAACTACTTAAACCTAACTAACCTAAGGACATCACACAACACCCAGTTATCACGAGGCAGAGAAAATCCCTGACCCCGCCGGGAATCGAACCCGGGAACCCGGGCGCGGGAAGCGAGAACGCTTACCGCACGACCACGAGCTGCGGACAGTTGAGAGGGATGGAAGTAGTGGTTGAGGAGGAACTGAAAGGGTTGTAGCCCATCTCAGACATCATTCAATCTGTACATTGACTAAGCAGTAAGGAAAATCGAAGAAAATTTTTACAAGGTACAAGGTCAAGGAGAATGGTAGAAACATTGAGGTTTGCCGATGACATTGTAATTCCGCCAGAGACAGAAAAAGACTTGGAAGAGTAGTTTAACGGAATGGACAGAATCTTGAGGAAGACATACCATTAACAATAGCAAAAGCAAAACAAGGGTAATGAAATGTAGTAGAATTAATGCAGGGGATGCTGAGAGAATTAGATCAGGAAAAGCAATACTGGAAGTAGTTGGTGGGTTTTGCTATTTGGGCAGTGAAGTAGATGACCGAAGTAGAGAGGGTACCTAATTTAGACCGGCAACGACAAGAAAAGCTTTTCTTAAGTAGGTGAACATGGTAACATGGAACATAAATTTAAATCTTAGGAAGTTTTTCAGAAGGTAGTTCTCTGGAGAGAAGCCCTGTATGGAAGGGAAATGTGGACGATAAACAGTTCAGGAAAGAAGAGAATAGAAGCTTTTGGAATGTGTTGCTACAGAGGAATGCTGAAGGTTAGATGGATGGACGGTACATCCGATAGGAGGTACTGAATAGAACTGGGGAGTAAAGAAATTTATGGGGTAACTTAACTGAAAGAAAGGATCGGTTGATAAGACACTTTTCGAAACATCAAGGGATCGCCAGTTTAATACTGGAAATAACTGTGGGGGGTAACAATGGTGGAGGGGGACAAACAGATGAATACAGTAAGCAGGTTCAGAAGCATGTAGGTCGCATTAGTCATTCGGAGATGAGGAGGCTTGCACAGGATAGAGTAACGTGAACAGTTGCATCAAACCAGCTTTCGGACTGAAGACGACGACAACATTATTCAAGACAATCAGCATTTCATTTCATGTATTTCTTCTTTCAGCAGCGGCAGCAGTAAGGCTTTCTAGCTCTTTGGAGCCTGCATGACTCACGCGAAAGTCACTCTCTTGATAAGACTTTAAAAGCATTGTCAACATCATGAGACACTAGCTTAATGGCTATCAAGCAAGGTCTCTGCGCATTCGTAAATACACTTGGACTCAGAATTCTTCATCTGCGTAGAAACACGCCCCTTATTATAGATATCTATGAACTGTTCCACCGGTGAAAATTTCGTTACCGGCCCTAAGTATATACTGCGCGCTTGTAATACGAGGCAGCTGAAATATTACGCATAGTTTGTTAATTTTTGTTATTGTCACCCTCTCCTTTAACAAGGTCCAACTTGATTTTAAAAGCTTTTTGCACTAAATTCTTACCTAAGATGATAAGTTTTCCGAAGCTCTAAAGTCCACTGCCCAATCGACAACGTTAACATTAATAAACTGACAAACTGCGGGGACGTATTCCTGACTAGAAATGGAGGATAAAAGTTCCTATGAATATGTTGTCCGGAACTGCATCGTCCCTCTGTCCACGTGCCGTGTAGTCGTTGTGTGTTGCAAGCTGTGAGATTGACGCAGCGTACGGTAGTCAGCAGAACAATTCGGTACTCATGCCGGGAACAAGTCGAGATGGTGTTCACGTGTGACCAAGCAAATGGAAACGGTCGAGAGACAGCACGGGTATACCAAAACAAGTATCCTCACAGACACCAGCCACACCACACAACAGTTCAAGCCCTCAACATCATGAGACACTAGCTTAATGGCTATCAAACAAGACAGACGCACGCCCAAAAGATGTGTCTGCGCGGGTACTTATTTTGGCATAACCGTGCTGCCTCTCGATCGTTTCCATATGCTTGGCTGTACGCAAACATCATCTCGGCTTGTTATCAGCATGAAAACTGGACCACTCTGCTGCTTACAGTACACTGCATCAATCGTACACCCTCCAAGACACTAGGAACACACGGAATGTGGTCAGAGGAACTTTCATTTGTCAGTGGCATCTACCGTGGCAACGACGCATTTCAGGATGCACTTTCATAGCACCTTTTTTCTTCCATTTCCAGTCAGGAATCCGTACTTGGAGTTTGTCGGTTTTACTTATGTTCACGCTGCATATACGGAAACTGGTCCCGTTCCTGTTGTATGTGTTAAGATTTCATTTCTGTTAAGAGGTATCCTAAGAAGAGAATGGTGATCTGTCACTATTGTCTAGGGGATTCTGAATTATACGGTTTTTGAGGGAATTGCTACACCAGACTATTTTCCGCTGCAGTATTAGATCGGCAGCGCTGTTTCACACGTTACAAGCCATCACAGCAGTAGCAGATTTGACTTCAAAGAGTTATTTTTAGTCGGACAGTAGCATTTCGTTCTACTTCACTGACATCATTGCGGTTTTCAAACGACACTCCCACTCGTACAAACTTACGAAATGGTGCAAGGACCTGTTCAATTTAACATCAAAGTCCTTCACAACATTGGCACTGGCTTGGTGACGTAAAAAGCAGAGCCCCTGCGTAGTGTGTGCCATAGTCACCGTCGAAAGAGTCAAATACCGTGAGTTCACTGCACAAAATTAACCATCTTCGCGCTACTTATTTTTGAGTCTCTCTCAACTCTTTTCCTACAGTGGCCTCTATAGCTCAAAACAAGGAAATATCTTTGGTTTACGTGTGTAAAGTAAATCTAAGAGTGATTCACACCGATCAATTGCAAATCGAACCCTTGTTCTAATATCTAAGATGGTTCAGGTTTCAGAGAAACAGAGCAGGAAAAAAAACTTCGGAAAATAAACTGAATTAAAAGCAGATTTTGTCTTTGCAATACAGTTTGCGATCCTTTGCTGAAGATTTATAGGTACCAAATGTAACAGATATTGACATATGATACAAAGATGTAACTGAAGGATGAAAAACTAATACTTCTATCTCCACCACACAGAACAGAACGGTCGTTTCGGATCAAGCCGAAATGAAACTATGCCACTCAACTAATCACCTATTAGTTCAATTCAATGCCGACAAGGTTTATAATGTGACTCTTCAGGCTTTCGCGGCGGATATGTTGTAAATAGTCTTCACGGGTGTGCCCCCGGATGGCGTAGTGCAAATCCCACAATATTTCCTCGGAGCAACTGTCCGACATCATCAGGTGGTTGAACCTCGCTGGTGGCTAGGTACGACTGATAAGTTCCGCATGTCGACGCCGCTGTATATAGGGCACGCCTGTGAAGACTGCGCAGGCGCGGAAACCACGCATGTGCAAAAATTTCAGATAGATGGCGCCAGACTCAAACGCCCTCTGCCGGGAAACGCAGAGAGGCCGTCCTGCGCGTGCGCTGACGCCATGTTTACTAACATGCTGCCAACGTTGTGACGGGTCTATTATCGAAAGCTCTTTGCTTTCTCGTCGTGATTTAACAGCAGCCAATGCGGGGTTCCAGGCTGTACTCAATTGAAATCCCGCATCCCTGTTGATAAGGTTATCAGCTGTACGGATATGTATTGCTTTCTTAATGACGCAATCCCAGAAAGAGGATGCTGGGGATAAAACTTCCGTCTTTTCATAAATCATATGTCCTGTGTTCAGACAGTGTTCTGCAATCTCCGGTTGGCGTAGGCGTGTATGACGCTAATGTTCATCACAACGTTCTTGTACTGTGCGACATGTCAGACCTATATATGCCGCCCCACACTGACAAGGAATCTTGTACACACCACGTTTCCTCAGACCGAGATCATTAACCGAACCTAACAGGTTCCTCAGTTTTGCAGATGGTCGGCAAATACTCTTGATGTCATATCTTTCGAGGACTCTTCCGATTCTTGACGACATGGCACCAAAGTACGGCAAGAAGGCCAAGGTGGTGGGTGTCTTCGTATCTTCGTTCTGCTCCATAGATTGAACTCGCTTGGGCCTGAATGCATTACGTATCTGTCTCTCAGAATAACCGTTTTGACGGAAGACTGTCTTCAAATGTTGCATCTCACTCGGCAGGCTTTCAGAGTCAGATACCATACGCGCTCTATGAACTAGCGTACGTAATGCACTACCGCATTGTGCTGGCTGATGGCAGCTTGTGGCCTGCAAATATAGATCTGTATGCGTTGGCTTGCGGTATATGCTGTGTCCCAAGGTTCCATCTGCTTTCCTTTGTACCAAAACACCAAGAAAAGGTAAAGTGCCACCTTTTTCCACTTCCATAGTGAAGTTAATATTCAGATGGAGCGAATTTAAATGTTGAAGAAACGTAGGTAGAGTATCCAGTCCATGTGGCCACACCACAAACGTATCGTCAACATACCGCAGAAAACAAGAGGGTTATCGCTGGCGCGCACGATCGCAAATGAGTGTGCTACATGAAATTCATTTTCTCGAGATAGGTGACAGAACTCCACTCAAGTCCGACGAAAATTTCAATATGTTAAATTTCATATGCAACAACATACTACGTCATACGCCCCAAACGAAAAACCATAGCGACCCCTATTTTTCACTGCCAACGTTTTCTAATTTCGGGCAGCGTCTTACTTAAACGCAAATATCACAACAACTATGACCACCAACGAAATGATGCTGACATATAAAGACGTAAGTAATGAGAAAAGCCCCTGTAGGATTATCAGCTGACGTTAAATATTTAGATTTCATGTTTTGTACCAACAACAGACGGTTACTAGCATCACATCCACTTTATGTTGAGCAGTTTGAGAATGGTACTTTTTAAAATATCCATTACACAGTAGCACGTAGCTACATCTGACACAAAATACAGTGTGGCAGCATATCTGAGGTAATTGGCGCTCAGGGTAAACTTCGACTTTGCGTCCTTCCCCTTACCCCTGCGGACATTTCAAATATTTTGTTTAATTCTCATCGCTGCTTAGCCTCTTCATTCGTCGATTGAGATTAACACGACTTTATTATAAACCAAAAATACACGCTTCAATAATTATTATTTTATGCTGACAATTCAAAACGTAGAACACCAATCCGTAGAGTGTCGCATTGCTTGCTACAATAAAGCGGTACTTTTTTCAGTTTCATTGCCGTTCAGTGAGAACTCGCGAAGGATAAATACAACGAACTCAAAATATACGCTTCACACTTTCGTTGCGTTGGCTCACTTGAAGTAATTAGAATGGCTCCGCCTATAGCTGAAAGGATGAAACAGGCGTCTCTGTACCATGGAAAGGTAGATATTACGGAAATGTTTCTCAACATAGTCCAGTCTGAATATCCTCGCGATTCCCTTTCATATATCTTCACCCTATTCCCATTTTAGTGGCTTAAAGTTTATCCATTTCTCCTTTCTCTCCATACCCCTCCTACTTCTTCTCCTCTTCCTCAAGTTATCGCCCGCCACAGATGTGGCCCGCCACAAAAAGCACCCAGGACAAGTGCCACGGTTGCAATTCCATACTGACGCTACTGCTAAAGTGGTGAATACCAAGCAACTGCTGATGAGCCCGCAGTTCCTAGAAGGCCGGGTAACTGGCAGATAAAACTGGGTGGAGTTACCATAAAAATGATTCAAACAAAACTATATAGGCACCAAGTTTTCACACGCACGCTGAGGAGCCAACTGCTTAATAGCATGTTGGTCCACCTACGGAACGTATACCAGCAGCCATTCCGCGTGGCATGCCTTCAGCAAATCCTTGGTAGGTTATGTGGCATCATATGTCTACAGATAGGTCATGACATTACTGTAAATTACGGACTAGTGATTTGTAGGTGTGGAGCCGGCGTCTGATAGCGTACCATTTGTGTTCCATCGATTCCAGATCAGGGGAATTTGGTGGCCAAATCATCAGTTGAATTCGTCATCATGCTCCTCAAACCACGATTACGACATTGTGGCACTGTTACACTGCTGGTAGATGGTATCACCGTCGATTTAGGCATCAAGAATTAACAGATGCATGATGTTCCCGACAATATTCACGTAGACTGCAACTGTCGTGGTGGCAAGATTACTAATACACGTCTCATCACAGTCTTTGTGATTATTCCACACAGCATTTTACTGCCTCCAGCGACTTGTGGCTGTGGCGCAGTATACGAGGGGCGGTCAAAAAGTTTCAAGCCCGAGATAGTTACCGTAATGTCTCGCACGAGCAACATAACCTATTTCTATGGTGACCCTTAATGGATAAGCAAGTCAAATTTCGCGGCTCCAGCTTCATTAGTTTTGTCGCTAAGATGCGTTATATTCCGTAGTGTAAGCAAAATGGCGAATATCGAGAGAATCAAGAACCGTGCCCTGATTGAATATCTTAATTTGAAGGGAATGAAGCCAAGGAAATTGCGCACGACATGCGGAATACACAGCAGTGAAAAACTGGGTATCCGACTTCAAACGTCGATGAACGAGTGTGGAAGATGCGCCAAGGAGTGGGAGGCCTGTCACCGTTGCCACTGATGAAACAGTGACTGCAATTCACAAGATGTCCGCCTCCGTAGCGCAGCGGTAGCGTTACTGCTTACCACGCAAGGGGGCCCGGGTTCGATTCCCGGCAGAGGACTGGGTGTTGTGTGTCTTTCATCACCATTGACATGCAACTCGCCGAAGTGCCGTCAACTAAAACGACTTGCAATACGGCGGTCGAACGCCGAAGGGGATATCCCGGCCAATGAATGCCATACGATCATTTCATTTCAAGACACGATTTTTGCAGGATCGTGTAACAACGCTGCAGCACATCGAAACCACATTTGGAATCTCCCATGGGTGTGCTTGTGACATTAACGTGGATATTTTGGGACTGCTGAAAGTTTCATCTCGGTGGGTCCCGAAAGACTTGAATGCAGATCGGAGACGGGAGCGTGTGGAGTGTAGTGAAGAAATCGTCCGCTGATTTGAAGCGGATGAAGAGGGCTTCCTTGCAAGGTACGTGACAACAGACGAAACGTGGGTTCACCACTTGATCCTGAGACGGAACAACAATCACAACGACGGAAGTATCCTTCAGCCCCTACCCGAAAAAAATTCCGGGTGCAAAAATCAGCCGGTAAGATAATGGCATCGTTCTTCTGGGATGCAGAAGGGGTAATTATCGTGGATTACTTGCAAAAGGGAGTAATATCAATGCATCATACTATTGCAACCTCCAAGACCCTTTGAGAGAAGAGAAAAACAGGCGCGGAAATTTGGTGCGCGGAGTTCTTTCGCATCAGGACAACGCACCGGCTCACGAAGCCCTCGAAACACTGGAACCTCGGCGTGACTGCGGGTTCGAATTGTTACATCCTCCGCCATATTCTCCGGATTTGGCTCCATCGGACATTTTATTTTACCATATCTAAAAAAAAGAGACCTCATAGAACGACAATATGGCAATGATGATGCAGTGATTGATGCTGTAAACGCTTGGTTGGATTCTAAATCGAAGCCCTTTTATTTGAACGGTTTGCGGAAGTTACCTGAGTGTATTAGTGTACACGGGTATTATATTTAAAAATAAATTGGTTTATGAAATTTGTCACACTTAATTCATTAGGCTAGGAACTTTTCGACCCCTCCCTCTCTCATACAGTATATTCCGAGCGAACGTTCGCCTGGATCCGGAGGAAACCATTGGCCTAGTGTTATCAAGATACGTGATTCATCCGACCAGGTGATATGCTTCCATTGATCCAAGGTCAAATTTAGACTGTCCCTTGGCTATTGCTATCGTAATTGATGTCGTCTGGTTAACATGGGAACAAAGTAGGTGTCGTGTGCTGTGGAGCCCGATGTTCCAATAACGATGCACCTAACTACGTGCTCCGGAACAGCTGTGTGTGCACTACATCGCTGGCTCCTCAGATGGTCGCCTGTCCTGCTTTACAGAACGGGTGAGTTTCCGACCTCCACGTTCTGTTATGAGGCGTGAAGTCCAATATCTTGTCGCCTACCCTCCCACAGATTCTGACGACTGTACCACCTAAATAGCCGACCAGCTTCGCCATTTCCTAGATGCACTGACACAGGCGCAGAGGCACAATAATCTGTCCTTCGTCAAAGCTTCTAATGTCTGCGGATTCACCCATTTTCGGCCGGTATCGCAGCTGGAAGTACTCCCCAGTCGTCTCCGTTCCGCTTACATAATTTACGCACTGCGTCACGTGTCCGCTAAGGCAGCAGGTCGCATTCTGTTTCGTGTTTGGCAGTTGTCACGTTTTGGCTCCTCAGAGTGGTATGCAAGTGAGACGGAAGTAACTTTCCTCGTTGAAGACGCGTGGACGGAATGTGGTGCTGAAGTCTGCTGCCGTAAGGCACGGCTGCGGGCTGGCAGCTGCGTGCGTTCCTCCCGGAGAGTCGCCCGGGAGGTTGCACAAGCGCGAGCCGGGAGAAAGTCGCGCGCGGCGCGGCGCGGTCACGGCCCGGCCTCGCGGCTGCAGAAGTTCCGCCGCCCTATGACCATAAGCGCTTACGGCTGCAGCGGCATTCACACGCCACGTACTCCACGCAACTACCGTGTGAGCTCTCAGAGGAATGCTGTGGCATGTGAAGGACGGAAAACATACGCGGCACCTAAGAGGAGCGGCAGTACAAATGGCAAAAACCACTGCCTTCGGAGATATTACATCTTTGTGTTGTTGCTACCGAACACCTAACACACACACACACACACACACACACACACACACACAGTGCCAAATATTACGTATTGCCACCAGCTTGGTAGTGAAGGATCTTGTATGTAATATTGAAACAGTATCAAATAATCTAGTTCATGAAATAAGTTCGTGGCTTGTGGAAAATAATTTGATGCTAAATCACAGTAAGACTCAGTTTTTACAGTTTCTAACTCACAATTCAACAAGAACCTATATTTTGATCAGACAGAATGGGCACATTATAAGCGAGACGGAACAGTTCAAGTTCCTAGGCATTCGGATAGATAGTAAGCTGTTGTGGAAAGCCCATGTTCAGGATCTTGTTCAGAAACTAAATGCTGCTTTATTTACCATTAGAACAGT
The DNA here is from genome assembly GCF_021461385.2 of Schistocerca piceifrons. NCBI lineage: Eukaryota > Metazoa > Arthropoda > Insecta > Orthoptera > Acrididae > Schistocerca > Schistocerca piceifrons. The sequence goes on along the minus strand of NC_060139.1, from coordinate 123,340,664 downwards.
ATCTGAAATAAGTGACAGTTCAACACGAAAAGTAGTCTACTTCGTATATTTTCATACGCTTATGCCGTATGGTATTATTTTTTGGGGTAAGTCTTCTGATTCAAAAGGGGTATTTTTGGCTCAAAAACGGGCTGTTCGAGCTATATGTGGTGTAAGTTCGAGAACCTCTTGTCGACCCCTATTCAATAGTCTGGGAATTCTGACATTGCCCTCACAGTATATATTTTCTTTAATGTCGTTTGTTGTTAGCAATATTAGCCTATTCCCAAGAGTTAGCAGCTTTCACTCAGTTAATACTAGGCAGAAATCAAATCTGCATGTGGAATGCACTTCCTTGACTCTTGTGCAGAAAGGAGTGCAGTATTCTACTGTATCCATTTTCAATAAGCTACCACAAGAACTCAAAAATCTTAGCAGTAGCCCAAACTCTCTTAAGTCTAAACTGAAGAGTTTCCTCATGGCTCACTCCTCCTATTCTGTGCAGGAGCTCCTGGGAGAGCTAAAAAATTAAGCAAATTCCAGTGTTACATTGTTGATTTTCTTTATTTAAACTTAAGACTTGTCACCTGAATATGTTTTTTTATATTTCATTTTATCTGTCTCTAATATCGTGTTATAATTTCATGTATTGACTCGTTCCATGACCATGGAGACCTCTTTAATTTGGTCCCGCGGAACAATAAATAAATAAAAAGATGGAGTTGCGGACACCATAAAATGGAGCGCCAAGTGGAGAAATCCGACATTACCGAGACATTATTTTGATTGAGTTCGAAACAGGGGAGGCAGCTGCGGAGGCAGCCAACAAACATTTGCGCCGTGTCTAGGGATAATAAAGTTGCGCAGAACACGGAAATAAAATAGTTTTTTCGTTTTAAGGAAGACCGTTGTGACAAACGTGACTCTCCAACGTTCAGGAAGACCTTCGGGTTATGATGATCACTTAACTGCATTGATCCACGCCAGTGCAGTCTAGAACTGGTAAATGTGATGAACTGATCATTCCACCATCGCGCGACATTTGCATGCCACTGCGAAGATTCAAAAACTGGTTGTGAGGATAACGCATGCTGTAAGCCAAAATCATAAAAAAATCAGCGGATGGCCATATGTGCGTGTCTACTTGATCCTCATCAACTGGCTCGGACTAGTTGCTCATCAACTGGCTCGTGAACAACATCGACCATTCCTATCCTGTATGTTACTGGTGGCGAGAACTGTTGCTTACTTAGTTAAACGGCGATGTCATCAGTCCCATCGGTTTAGGGAAGGATGGGAAAGAACGGAATCATCCCGGCATTTGCCTGAGGCGATTTAGGGAAATCACGGAAAACGTAAGTCAGCATGACCGGACATGGGTTTAAATGGTTCAAATGGCTCTGAGCACTACGGGACTCAACATCTGCCCGAGGCAGTGCAGTGCTACAACGATGAAAATTAATATTACGACGATGTCAAACTTAATTTTCATGATTTAAAGAAGTATTCATGATATTAAAAATGTAATTATAATTTTATTATTTTCATTTTTGTGCTCAGCGTATCAAAGACTTTCTAGTGCATGGAATAAATTAGCATTGTTTGTACTACGAAACTATGTATGATTGTTAAGGGTTAAGCATGTAATAATTCGATGTAAGACATTTTGTTGAGTCTGAATTTTGTTCTCGTACTGGTCGGTAGAGAAGGGAAAGTTCCTTAATCGATGTGAAGGTATAAAGGCTGTAAAAAGGAGAGAGAGAGAGAGAGAGAAGGTAAATACAAGTTATTCAAAACAAATATATCTAAAGTGTAAAGTCTTGTGATTTCCTATAACTAAAATTTGCAAGGTCTAATCTGAGCCTGTCCTGAATAACAGCGACGAACATTTATGTTATCATATATTTTCTTCGTTTGATCACGGTTGTGATTAGCATGTTTCTTTTTGTTACGCGACGTGTTATGAATATTTTCATTATACGCGCAAAAGTGCACACAGCTTTAATCGAACCTGCGTCTTTCGGAAACGATAATTTTTAATCAGTACAATTACGCGAATACCGTCTAAATCGCAACCGTGATCGCAAAAGTGTTTCCTGGACCACATAATTCTTATAAAATGTGTATTCTCCAAAGCGAGCAGCATTACACTATCGCTGACTCGCAACAATCGAAAGAATAAAAACAGTGCTTAAATAAAATTGCCACCTTTTAATAATTATTATTATCCCATTAAATAAATAAATAGCAATTCAGTGGCTATCCAATCAATAAACAGAGAGGGCAATTCAGCAGGATTCGAACCTGCGACCGCAGTGGTCGCGCGGTTCCGAACTGAAGCGCCTAGAACCGCTCGGCCACAGGGCCGGCGGGAAGGTTCAAAAACTGGTTGTGTTGATACCGCATGCTCTAAGCCAAAATCATAAAAAATCGAGTGGCCATATGTGCATGTCTACTTGATCGTCATGAATTGGCTCGGTCTACTTGCTCTTCATCATCTGGGCCGGCCGGAGTGGCCGAGCGGTTCTGGGCGCTACAGTCTGGAACCGCGCGACCGCTACGGTCGCAGGTTCGAATCCTGCCTCGGGCATGGATGTGTGTGATGCCCTTAGGTTAGTTAGGTTTAACTAGTTCCAAGTTCTAGGGGACTGATGGCCTCAGATGTTTAGTCCCACAGTGCTCAGAGCCATTTGAACCATTTTTCATCATCTGGCTCGTGAACAACATCCACCATTCCTATACTGTATCGTTCTCGTGACGAGAAATGTTGCTTAGTTGATTTGGGGGAGGGGAGCAAACGGCGAGGCCATCAGTCTCATCGGATTACGGAAGGATGGGAAAGGAAGGAACCATCCCGCCATTTGCCTGAGGCGATTTAGGGAAATCGCGGAAAACCTAAATCAAGATGGCCGGACATTGGTTTAAATTTCTTTATGTTAACGTAACGAAATGAAGAGAATGGTTGAGTCCAAACAAACCAGCAACTCCCCGTACACTCCTGCGCACATCCACAAAAGATAATGTTATGCATCTGGTGGAACAGTGACGCTGCGATGTGCAACGAATTGCTTGCCCAATGTGTAACCACCGCTGCTGTCAACAACTGAGACGAGTTGCAGGCGCAGCCCAAGAACAACGACCAGGAAGACAGCGTGATGTGATGCTACTGCACGATAAAGTCCGCCCGCATTCTACTAGACTGACAAGAAACACTACAGGAGTTTGTTTAGAAAGTCATTCCGCACCCACCTTCCTCACCCGATCTTGCTCCATCAGATTTTCAGCTTCTCCACTTTCTATCTAACAACCTTCAAGGAACTTCCTGGCATATTAAAACTGTGTGCCGGACCGAGACTCGAACTCGGGACCTTTGCCTTTCGCGGGCAAGTGCTCTACCATCTGAGCTACCCAAGCACTACTCACGCCCCGTCCTCACAGCTTTACTTCTGCCAGTACCTCGCCTCCTACCTTCCAAACTTTACAGAAGCTCTCCTGCTAACTTTGCAGAACTAGCACTCCTGAAAGAAAGGATATTGCGGAGACCTGTATTAGCCACAGCCTAAGGGATGTTTCCAGAATGAAATATTCACTCTGCAGCGGAGTGTGCGCTGATATGAAACTTCCTGGCGAAAGGCGAAGGTCTCGAGTTCGAGTCTCGGTCCGGCACACAGTTTTAATCTGCCAGGGAGTTTCATATCAGCGCACACTCCGCTGCAGAGTGAAAATCTCATTCTGGAACCTTCAAGGAACTTCCTTTCCCGATGAAAATGCGCTCAGAACATGGCTCTATGAATTTTTATCTAGAAACAACGTGAGCTCTACAGTCGCGGAATCAAGAAGTTACATGAGCGTTGGCAGATTGTTACAAATAGTGAGGGAGACTATATTATTGATGACAGAGGTATCTGTTTTGTATATATGTTGTGTTTATTACACTCCGGAAAAACAATAAGAACTTATGCACCACCCTAATAGCCGGCCGGGGTGGGCGAGCGGTTCTAGCCGCTACAGTCTGGAACCGCGCGACCGCTACGGTCGCAGGTTCGAATCCTGCCTCGGGCATGGATGTGTGTGATGTCCTTAGGTTGGTTAGGTTTAAGTAGTCCAAAGTTCGAGGGGAGTACTGATCTCAGCAGTTAAGTCCCACAGTACTCAGAGCCATCTGGACCATTTGAAGCACCCCAATAATTTTTTCCAGGATCACTCAAGAAACGCGCCAAATGTGGTTATTTCACCCGCTAGATTGTGATGAACACGTAGCCGCTTTGATGGTGCCAATGACTCCGGCAGTGCATGCCCGGCAGCCGCAAATAGCGGTGGTCAAACTTAGTTCCACGCGATAAAATTTTACTGCAAATTGCAGAAAAGACATCGTAAGCTTACAAAGCCGTGCAACTTCCTTACGGGGGACGACTGTCTTAGTCGTGCACAAGTATTCAACTGGGTTTCAGCATCTGAGACCGGTTGAGAATCATTAGAAGATGAACCACGTCTCGGACGTCCTGTCTCTGTCCTGGCGAATGAACATACGGAAATGGAAAGGAAATTATTGCCAGTGACAAACTACCACCAGAAAGCTACAAGTGAGACTGTGTGTCAGTGAGGTAATTGCCACGTCCGTTTCAGGGAAGTGTTTGCACAAGAGAAAAGTTTGTTCCTGGTTGTGGCATATTCATTGATGGAAGAGCAGAGAGAACACCGAACTCCATGTTGCCTAAGTTTCATCGCCGAGGCTGGTGACGATCCTGATCTGTTCGAATGAATTGTGACTGGGGATTTTTTTTTTTAGTTCGACCCATAGACAAATCGTCAATGGCATGGAATATCATCATCGACTGCAGTCTGGAACCACAAGACCGCTACGGTCGCAGGTTCGAATCCTGCCTCGGGCATGGATATTTGTGATGTCCTTAGGTTAGTTAGTTTTAACTAGTTCTAAGTTCTAGGGGACTAATGACCTCAGCAGTTGAGTCCCATAGTGCTCAGAGCCATTTGAATATCATCATCGAGGCAGAAGAAACTCGAGTTTTTTTTTAGAAAGACAACGGTTCTTTTGTCTGATGGTTCTGAAGTGATGGATAGTGTATTTCTCCTTGGGGGCACAAAAGCGACCGGACAGTACTACTTAGCAGCTCTGCCTCCTCCTCCCCCCCCCCCCCTCCATTTCAACGATAGTGTATTATTCTAGCAAATTTTGTGAGGTACAATTACTTCACCTTTTTTCTCATTCTGTAGATAGTCATCACGTGAAAGAGCTACTTGTCAATCAGGACCACTTTAGTTTCGAGCCTTTAAGACCAAGTGATTTCGGAGGCTAAACAGTGCAGCTTTCCCCTCAGTGTTGTGTCAGAAATGAGTTTGTTGCTCTCTGCTGTATTTGAATGGTAATATGTTTAACTTATCTGTGCGTATGATGTTCCGTCCATGTTCACCTCAGAAATCAAAGCCATCTTCCTCCATTAAGTCTCGGCTGGTATCACGTATCGTGACAGTCTACGTTCACTTCTGACATCAACGGCACTTTGAACTCTGCTGTATCCACGAAGGTTATCTGCAATACTGTCGTTAGTCCACTCATAAACCATTTTTTAAACTTATCCTCTCATAAAAATTGTGACACTTTGCCATAAAATCGAATACTCTGGCTTTCTGTAACTCGATTGAATTTCATCCTTTATCTACGAAAGCACAGGCCGAGATGCTTACAGACAACATACCACTCCTGTTACATACATAGTACGGCAGTTTACATTAACGACTCCACTTAAGTATATTATTTGCGTTCTCAGCGCTGCAGTGTCACTAGACGATGTGTAAGACGTAAAGAATACGTAGCTGGCAACAAGAAGAGAACTCTGAGTGGCTGCTTTCGCTTTCTCGCGGCAGGTAGACTTCTGCCGAAAGAGGCGTGCTCTTGCTCCTTGCCTGGCCTGACTTTGTCCCAGTTTCGGCCACTGCGTTGTTGCCGGAGGCGGGATCGCGAGATAAAGCACGCCCCTCGCCATCTGGCCGGATGACCGCAACACACTGCCCTTCACGCAAAGTTTACGCTGTAGAGGCTTCCACTACTGGAATACAGACGTACAAATAAACGTTCGTACACAATATCAAGGGTCATCAATCATCCAGCGTGACAAACGACGGGAAAAACTGTGGAAGAATATCAATGTAGGCGATCTTAAAAGACCCACAGTCCCTGACATACATACACATTCAGTTTTGCAGCTGACAAGTACATCTTGATTATTTCGTAGGGCAGTTTAACAATAAAATGAAATATAGAGAACATATTCGTTAAGGTTTAATGGCAACGTTCTCTCTAATGACTCTGCCCTTGCGAGGAACACCGTACAGGTGTTGTGGTGACGCATTCCTTTCGCTGCTGTATTCATCTCATCTCTGCACACCAACAGCAACCTATCACCTACACTACGTATTTTTAACCTGATCGTGCACTAACGTTTTTCCACCAACATCGGCATTTCGTAGCCCGTCTTAAGGTGCATAGCGGAAGGTACTTTGTGCACCACTGTTGGCCCGCAGGAAGAGCGATTCTCATTATCTTCCGTACGAGTTAGAATCTCGTAAATTCTTTCTTCGTGGTCTTTTCGTGAGATGTACATAGAAGTAAGTATTGTATAATTTCACTCTCCGAAGAAGGTACAGTAAATTTTAGAAGGAAACCACATAGTGATGCTGAAGGCCACTCTTCTTGCTTCTGAGGCTGGCCTTCGCTCAGCACGTCCTTGACCCTTTCGCCCTTGTTAAATGAACCTGTAACGAACGCTGCTGTTTTTTTTTTATCTTTTCCATTTCCTGTATCAATTTCGCCAAAAGATGAACTGTCTTTTTTCCTACAGATTCATTTTACGAAGGCTTCTTTCTTTGTCTGTTCTGCTAAGTATATTTTCATTCTGTGTTTGATACGTTAATTGTGGCAACATTCCGTTACACTAAATTTCATATCCTTACGATTTCTTATCCAAGTTTCTTACTCCCTATTACAAACGTTTATCACACAAATTGTTAGACTTCATAAGCGCAGCTTTGGAAGTTCATTCTTCTACACTAGTTCGACATATGACCGCCTGCCCATTTATTTTGGAAAAAAAGTCTTAATTTGCCTCTGAAAATCTGTCGTTTGATACTTAGCTTAACTCATCTCATGTAAGTGAATTCCTTAACTTCTATTATATTTTCCTCTAATTGTCATATTTCGCTTTTTTAAGTGGGGGAATTTCTTTGGTAGAGTATAATCGAAACAGGAAAGAGGAATTAATGTAAGAGTTTAATGTTCAATCCATGTCATCATCATCATCATCATCATCATCATCATCGTCATCATCCTGGACATGGACTAGGGAGGACATCGGGGGTAATAAGGTGACGTTTGCAATTTACTATAGCAAGCTTGTCACTAGTCTGTTGACCAGGAATTTTACTCGACTGCCTTCTCTCCTCTACCCACCCAAACACTAATTAAAATTAATTCCGCTATCGCTATCAGGTTCAAATGGCTCTGAGCACTATGTGACTTAATACTTAATATCTGAGGTCATCAGTCCCCTAGACTTAAGACTACTTAAACCTAATTAGCCTCACACACATCCATGCCCGAGGCAGGATTCGAACCTGCGACCGTAACAGCTGCGCGGTTCCTGACTGAAGCGCCTAGAACCGCACGGTCACACCGGCCGGCTCGCTATCAGGATTAGAACCGACCCAGCAATAGTGACCTCATCTACGGAGGTCAGTCTACAACTGCTCAGAGTGGGTACGGCATTAAGACCCGTCTAGCAAAGCTGGGAGCTTGTCCGCGCTTTACGTAGAGGAGTGGCACAGCGGTACCGCACTGCACTCGTATTCCGAAGGACGACGGTTCAGATACCCGTTCGGACATGTAGGTATTAGAGTTTCCATGGCTTTCCTAAACCGCTTAATGCGAATTCCAGAATGGTTCCATCGAAATAGCTGTGAGGATTTCCTTGTGCATACCTCCCCTGCCAGACGCCTGTGCTGCGTCTCTAATGAACTCTTTGTCGACGGACATCAAACGCCAATCTTGCTTCCCACATTCATTCATTCCTTCCTTCCTTCCTACCGTAACAGGGAGACATGCACCCAACGTGTCAACCCATCAACTCCCGGTATGGGTGCGAGTCTGAAGTGTCTAAGTAAACCATCAGCAAGACTATGAAAATTTATACGCGAGAAAGATCGTGTTAAAACCTATACTTGCTTAGGACAATATACACTGTGTTTGCGATACACACATGAATTATAGACAAAAATATGATCGTTTCATCACGATTATTGATCGTATTTCGCCATAAATGTACCATCACTACCACCGTTCGTTTCCTAAGAACCATGACCAGTTATAGCGACACATGTGTTTGTTGGAAGCTTAGAGAAAAAGGTGTGACATGAATGCAGGACGTGGAGATTTCTATTCTGCCGCCTTAGCCAGTTGGCGCAAACGCCACTGCTCGATGGATGGCGATCTTGTATGGCTTTCAACCGGCTCATAATAATTAGAAACAGTTTTTGAAAAACGCTTGAGAAGTACGTCTTAATAGAACAGCATTCGTTACATCTCATTATGTACGACAATCATGCGAAATATCAGCAAAATCGGTAACCTGTCGGATATACACTTCTTTTGTTACTGGTGTACGTTTATGAACTCTGTTTCCACTCATACGCCAAAACGTAGGTTATTTTCGTAGAACACTAAACATCTAATCGTAACTGCGAAACTTGGGGTTTGCGTGTCTTAACATTAGTGAGCCTATTACGATTCTGCCACACACATTCACATGTCACAATTTACAACTATAGTCTGATTAAAATTACTTGATAGTTAACGTCTGTCACTCGTCGCTACAGTGTTGCACCATCTGCTGCCGGTTGCCGCCGGCGACACGCAAAGAAGGCGGATCACTTCACAAAGGCCGTTAATCTGTAACGAGGAGCAATGTTGGAAGCGCCCGCCGGTATATACGACTGGAATGCGAGAGTCTCTGTCGGCAGATGATTTTAAGGGATCAATGACATGTTTTGTAACCCTGAATTTAAAGTCATACCCTAACCTACCCACAACCTCGTGATGTGCTTTGTATTCGAGGAAACGGTGATCAACAATCTGCAGCGGAACTAAAATCACGATCGTTATGTTCACTGAATTTAACCTCTACGGGCCAGTACAGGGGAGAAAAATTTCATAATATGAAATATTCTCCGCAGCAGAGTGGAAATTTCAGTCTGGAATTTCATAATGTTTGTTTGCACAGCCATCATCTGCAGCAAAACTTGTTTTAGCGGTAAAAGCAAACTGATTTCTTGCTGTCATTGGTTGCATGAAACTGTGCTCACACTGTCTCCACAGGATGCCGCATTACCAATCGATGAGCAGTCCTGGTTGGCACTTGGTTGCAGATTATAGACGACACAAGCAGATTCCAAACGAAGAAAGTAGTATAGGAAGAAAAATAAGAGCAAATAAAAACGTCAATATGTTGGTGAAAAAGACACGGTAAAGTGTTAGAAATAAAATACATTTAAACCAATTAACTGAATAAACCTTTGTGTCCTATTTGCAACGATTAATTGACAGTCTTCAAAAATTCGGCTTCATGCAATGTCGTGCGGAGCTTATCTAATGTAAACCGATCTCTGTGACTTCGGTAACTGTGTATGTGACGCTGAATCGCGTCCTGTGCAGTAGGATACAGTATGCTGGGTGCACTAGAAGTGTGTATTTCATTAGCATCGTTCTTTGTGTGCTGGTTTTCGTGTTGTTACTATGTGAGATGAAATAGGAAATGGAAGGACCCGATGCAGGATTCAGGAACACATCAAGGAAAGTCGCCGGACATGTAATTTGAATTGAAATTGTTGTTGTGGCCGTTTGGCAACGGCGAACGGTTTGGGCGTGACGTTGAGCGCTCTGATTGGAGAAAATCAGTTACAACACATGAAGTGTCGACTATCAAGTAATTTTCATCAGACTATAGTACGGAGCAGAACAACTCCGGTGAGAGAGCTGGGTGATTAGTATCGCTCCTTCAGCCCATTTATAATCCAGCCGCTGCACTACCGTTTCAGTGCGTACGAGCCTGCACACACGCGCAGCACAGTTCGAGGCTAACCTCCACTGCAACCCCGGCCGCAGTGGTTTGCATCAGAGATTTTGCACGCAGGGCCACGCCCCGCAGCCGCTGTGGGCAGAATGCCTAACGGGACGGCGCCTTCGACGTCGCCGATCCGATTATGAGTGCAAACGGGCGGGCGGCAGCCATCGCGGGACACGAGCGGCAGCCTTGGGGGACCCACGCCGCTACACGCGACAGCCGGCAAGTCGTCGCCAGCGCCCGGCGACGCCCAGCTAAGCTCATGGTCGAATCGCCTTTGATTGGAGCAAGACATGGCCTGAAGACAGATTACATACTTACTTCCCATAATGACAAAACTAACTGTTGGACAGTTGAATACGCATAACAGCAGACTCGTGATGCAGGAGCTCCGAAGAGAGGTGGAGGAGAAGAGGCTTGACGTACTCTGCTTGCAGGAGCCGTACTCTCAAGCTGGAAAACTCTCATTTGCAGCCGCTACATGGCAGATAGCTTGTAACGGGGAAGCCCCCAAAGCGGCAATTGTCATTACCAATCAGTCCATACGAGCAACAACACTTGAACAATTTTCCACCACTCATTGCAACGTCGTGGAGGTACAGGCTCCCATGGGAATTATAACTTTTATAAACATGTATTTCCAATACGGAGATAATATCGAACAACATCTGGATCACCTGACCAGAGTAGCCACGGCGTTGCGAGGTCGCAAGCTGATAATAACAGCAGATATAAATGCAAAATCCCCCCTGTGGTACAGTGGCACAAGAGATGAAAATGGAGAAAAAGTAGAGGAAATGATTATGGCTCTGCAACTTGTGGTTGCAAATAGACCTGGCAACCCTCCCACTTATGCAGCGGGAGGGGGGCGCGGCACTAATATAGATGTAACGTTAGTTACACCAAATTCTGCTAACATCATTCAGAATTGGGAAGTAAAGGAGAATGCGACAACAAGCGACCATAATCTAATAATGTTCAGCTTAGGAAACGGAGGCGGTCACTGGGCCACAGGGTGGGAGTTGCAACTGAACTTCAAGAGAGCGGACTGGGAGAGACTAGCGAGAGAGTGCGACATACCTCCATTGCCTGAAGGTGAAGCACGACAGGACCTGGACATAGACAAGCGGGCCGAAGAACTGGTAGACGCAATAACCAGAGCGGTCAAGGCAGCTGTTCCAACCAGGAGGAGAGCCATGGCGGCCTCCCCGTCACCATGGTCAGCTGAACTTCAGGAAATGCGTCAGTCTGTCAGAAGGCTGAGGAGGCACTACCAGCGCAGTGTCGTCTGGTGGGAAAAACAGCGATGGTTACAGCTATACCGGGAGGCAAAAGACGAATTTCAAAAAGAACTAAAAGAAGTCAGGCTACGTAGCTGGGAAAGGTTTGTGATGGACCAGCTGGCCCTGGACCCATGGGGAATACCCTATAAATTAGTGAGGGAAAAGATCCGGTCCCCAATGATGTTATCAACAGTTAGACGCGGGGATGGGATGACAGAGTCTTGGCAGGAGACTGCCGAGGTTCTTCTCCGGTCCCTGCTGCCTGATGACGATGAGGCCAGCGACACAGAGGGACAGTCCCAGCTACGAAACCAAGATATGGACAGAGTTGATAACGACAGAGCGGTCTACCCCTTCTCTGAGGAGGAGGTGGCTGGCCATATTAAAGCAATGAAAACTGGAAAAGCCCCCGGCCCAGACGGCATTGTGGCGGAGGTGGTGCAGTTCCTGGCACCTCAACTGGTGGCACCATTAACCCAGTTATACAATGAATGCCTAAGACAAGAAAAATTTCCGAAAATCTGGAAAGAGGCAAATGTTGTTATAATAAAAAAGGGACCCAACAAGGACCCAGCGGATGTTAAGTCGTATAGGCCAATTTGCCTATTGAACATCCTTGGGAAATTATTTGAGAAACTGCTAGCTGACAGATTGACTGCACACCGAGTGCTGTGTGGGATGAGTGGCAGGCAGTTCGGCTTCAGGCCGGGCAGATCGGCAACTGATGCGATCGCTCTGGCGGCCGAGGTCTGCGACTCTACCCCATACAAGTACGTTGTTGGCATCATGGTTGACATCAGTGGCGCCTTTGACAACCTGTGGTGGCCTTCGCTCTTCTCCTGCTTGCGGGAGAAAGAGTGTCCAGGGTTGCTATATGGTTGCCTGAGGAGCTATTGTGAAGGGCGGGAGGTCTGGCTATCATCCCCTAGCGGCAGAGTAGGAAAATCCATAACTAAAGGATGTCCCCAGGGCTCCGTACTAGGTCCCCTGTTCTGGGACATCCATATGGAACCACTTTTGGACAAACTAGAACAGAGTGAAGATGTGCTAGAGGTGATAGCCTACGCGGATGACCTCCTCTTGCTGGTCGGCGGCCGAAGCCGCGAAGACATCGAACCAAAAATAGACAGAGCGATGACCGAATTACAACTGTGGTGCACAAATACTAAGATGACGATCTCACCGACCAAATCGACTTACTTATTACTGAAAGGACAGCTGGCGAGGAACCCTACAGTCAGAATAGGAGGCTCACCAGTAATAAGACGACAAGAGACTCGCTACCTAGGCGTCATCATCGATGAAAGGTGGAACTTTGGAAAGCACATTGAGTCCGTATCCCAAAAAGCATTACAATTATTAAACAATCTCATATCAATCGGTCATAAACGATTTCATCTTCCACCTCACCTAATCAAGTTGTATCATAACAGTATATTAGCATCAGTAGTGGGTTACGGATCGGGAGTCTGGGCACATAGGCTCACAAGGGTGATGCCTGCCATGGCAGTGAGAAGAGTACAGAGAAACATGCTTCTAAGATCCATAGGGGCGTATAGAACTTCTCCAGGAAGTGCACTCTTAGTAATAATGGGGCTCTGTCCTTTAGATATCAAAATTCGTGAACAAGCGGCTTGGTACTGGGTCAAAAAGGGGAACAACGTGAAAACAGAAAACATCATGGGAATACCGGTAATAGATAAGAAAGAAATACGTAGAAAGGGCGAGGACCTATGGCAAAGGTCTTGGGAAACAGATGAAACAGGCAGAAGAACCTTTGAGTTCTTGCCAGACGTAAAAGAAAGGTTGGGGATAAAGTACTTTGAGCCAACGCGGGGTTTAATACACTTTCTCACTGGTCATGGGCCCTACCCGACATACTTGTGTCGGTTTGGGAAAAAGGCTACACCCGAGTGTGACTGTGGTGCTTCGGAGGGCACTCCCGACCATGTGGTTTATGAGTGCCCCCTTTTCGATGATGTAGCAATGACGCTGAGACAACAACTTCCGCACAATAATACATACGACCTATTAAGACAAAAAGAAACTTTCGAAACTTTAAACAAATTGGCAGACGAGGTTTCACGGAAAGTATTAACGGCATATCTGAGTGATTTACACGTTTAGGACATTCACCAAATGTGTCCCACTAGGGGATACATGAGGGTAGTTCACGATTAGTGACATTTTACCGAACGCGACAATTACCCTCATCCTATACCGCCTGTACGTGGACTGGTCGACTTCATGAGTTGCAATCCGCCACGTGCAGGACTAGGGGGATGGGGGTTCCCGAATGAAGACCAAAGCACCGGAATTGACGTAGGTTAGTAATAGTTGTAGCTTTAGATATAGATACTAAGTTAGGAACCTGCAGCGACAAACAGTCCTGGCCAGCCCAGTGTCAGGGGCACGCTCATCGGGATTAGCTCGATGAGCAAGGCCACAGTAGTAGGTTTATATTTATGCTGACACACCTGTAACGCTGCAGGCAGTTAGAAATTAACCAGTAGGAAATATTAAGTAAGTAGATTTTAGCTGTAGTCTGCCCATTATCTTATTCTGTCTGTAGCTTCAATAACTAACATAGCGTAATATACAATAACATTGTGAATTAGCTGCTGAATATGTATTATATATATATAGATTAGCTACGACCCACTAATCACTAAGGTAGTGGGTTCTTTTGTATAAATATTAATGATGAATAAGCTCGTGCCGCAGCTACAGCAAATACAGGCTGTGGTGTCACCGCCAGACACCACACTTGTTAGGTGGTAACTTAAATCGGCCGCGGTCCATGTAGTACATGTCGGACCCGCGTGTCGCCACTGTGATCGCAGACCTAGCGCCACCACCTAGGCAGGTCTCGTGATACGAGAGTGGACTCGACCCCAGTTGTACGAGAACCAAGCTACCGGCCAGTTGTACGCGAACCTAGCTATCGCCCAGTGGTACGAAGCCTTTCTCTCTCATTAGCCGAGAGACAGAATAGCCATCAGAAGTTAAGGGCTACGAACTAGCAAGGAGCCATTTGTATCAGTGCCTATAGCGTACGAGTATTCCAGAGAGATGTATTCCAAGGATAAATAAAAGTTAAGTAAAAAGCATCTACATACTTTTCGTCTTATTCATTCATAAGTTTTTATGTTCCAGACTTCACGCCCGTATGTTTATTGCCGTTCGTGCACTATCGGCCACAGCGTTAGTTTAGCATTCCTTTTCAGCTATCAATATCACGGTGTCGGTCCAGCAACCGATACCACAACAAATGGCGACGAGATAAAGAGTTTGTATTACTTTGTTTGTACCATTGCTGCCGTTTCAAGTGTTCTGATTGTTTCTATTTAATTGTGTCATGGCTTCGCCACATTCTCCAGATGTACTGTCCGAATTTTATCGCTTGCAGACTCAGCAGACGCAGGCGTTACTGGATGCCCTTGGACAGCTCGTCCAGGGTCAACGTACCATTCAAACCGATGCGGCCGCCGCCGCTTCTTCGCTACCGCTGCCACTGAACGCTGTTGCACCTCCCTTTCGACCATACGTGGCAGCCGATGAGACCTGGCAAGAGTGGTCTCGCCAGTTCCACTTTCATCTAGAAGCTTACAGAATTCAAGGTAAAGAGCGGCAGCCGTTTTTGCTTTCTTGTGTCGGTGTGTCCACATACCGTGTGATAGTGAAATTGTTTCCCCGCCGCGACGTAGCAACTTTGTCCTACGAGGAAATTGTGTCTGCATTAGATGCCTATTTCAAAGAAACAGTTAATGTGGTTGCAAAACGGTATACGTTTTTTCGTACAAAACGTACGGCCGGTCAAACTAATAGGGAGTGGGTAGCAACATTGCAAGGACTTACTAGGGACTGTGCCTTTGAATGTGACTGTGGTCTTTCTTATTCAGATACAATGGTGCGTGATGCAATTGCACAGAACGTTTCTGATGTTCGCATACGGGAGCAAATTTTGAAACTAGTTAATCCCTCCCTACAACAAGTGATAGACATATTGGATAGACAGGACACACTGGACTGTGCTCAGGAATCTTTTGAAACTTCGCCAGCCGTGTGTAACATTAACCGGCCCGCTGGACGCGCTCCGCGGCCCGGTAACCGGGCCGTGCGCACGGACGCACAGCGACCGCCGCGTGCTAAGCCAGGTGTGCCGCGCCAGCACACAAATACAGTGAAATCATGCCCGCGGTGTGCTACTAGACATTCGCGTGAACATTGCCCGTCACGCCAAGCTATTTGCTTTTTCTGCAATAAGAAAGGACATGTTCAAAGTGTTTGCCAGAAAAAGCTCAGATCAGACAATCACAATCATTCCAGGCCCTTTGCTTCGCGCCGGAATCGAACCAAGGACACTCAGGCTCGTGGACCTTCGCCTATGGACATTCATGTCGTTAATTCCACTTCGTCCAGTGACACTTTCTCTGACAGTAACTGTGATCGTCCCACAAAAACTGTGCGTCGACGTCGCCGGAAATCACGTCAATTAGCAAGTGATTCTGTACCAGTGTCTGTTCCAATTGCACACAACAGTCGCTCTTGTCAGCAGAACAAACTTTTTGTGGACTTAGACTTTGAAGGCAAAGTGATACCATTCCAGCTCGATACCGGAGCTGCAGTTTCATTGCTCAATCACGACACGTACAAACAACTGGGCAACCCTCCGTTGCGTGCCGCCAATGTTAAGCTAACCACATATTCCGGACAGACAATTCCTGTGTTAGGACAGTGCAGCCTTCTTGCGACATACAAGGGACAAACAAAACTTGTGTCATTTTACGTTCTTCGTTCTTCTTCTGCAGTGAACTTGTTTGGGCTAGACTTGTTTAAGTTGTTTAACATGTCTATTGTAAATCAGGTCCTATCAGTGAATCAGACTGTGCCTACAGACAGTGTTTCTCGGCTGTGTGACGAATTTGCAGACATTTTTGCACCGGGCTTAGGTTGCGCTAAAAACTATGAAGCACATTTAGAACTGAAGGTAAACGCGCAACCGAAATTTTTCAGGGCGCGCAATGTTCCCCACGCATTGCGTGATGAGGTCGCAAGAACGTTACACGATCTCGAATCACAGGGTGTAACTGAACGTGTGCAAGCTTCTCTCTGGGCCTCACCCTTAGTCATTTTGCCAAAACCTTCCGGAAAATTGAGACTTTGCGTGGACTTCAAGGCCACAGTGAATCCACAGCTAGTGACTGCTACTTTTCCTTTGCCCCGCCCGGAAGATCTTTTTGCTAAACTGTGCCCGGGAAAATATTTTTCAAAGTTGGACCTAGCCGATGCGTACTTGCAAATACCGGTGGACGACGAATCCCAGCGCGTATTGGTGGTTAACACGCATCTTGGATTGTACCGCTTCAAAAGACTGCCATTCGGGTGTGCATCCGCCCCTGCCTTGTTTCAGCAATATTTACAAACTATTTGTGCGTCGGTCCCTACTGCAGCAAACTATCTGGACGATATAGTGATCTCCGGACAGACAGAAGACGAACATCTTGCGAATTTACGAACATTATTTCAGGTCTTGCGGCAAAATGGTCTTCGCTTGAGGAAGGACAAATGTGTGTTTTTTGCTCGTGACTTACCATACCTGGGACATGTCATTAATGCCCAAGGCATACATCCGAGTCCAGAGCACCTCCGTGCCATACAAGACTTGCCGTCCCCTAAAAATCTCAAACAGCTACAGAGTGTGTTGGGTAAAATTAATTATTACCATAAATATGTGCGCAATGCCTCTTCCATTTCAGCTCCGCTTCATCGCTTACGCCGTAAAGGTGTTCCGTTCGTCTGGACGACGGAATGTGAACGCGCCTTTCGCCAGTTGAAATCGGCGTTGCTTTCTAATACTTGCCTTACGCCATTCGATCCCCAGAAACCCCTTTTGTTGATGGTAGATGCATCGGATTTCGGGATCGGTGCTGTGCTTGCGCACAAAGTTGGCTCCCATGATCGCCCTATTGCCTTTGCGTCCAAATTGCTCTCGTCTGCGCAAAGAAATTATTCACAGATAGAGAAAGAAGCTTTGGCTCTCGTGTTTGGCGTTACTAAGTTCCATGATTTCTTGTATGGTCGTCACTTTACCATCATCACAGACCACAAACCTTTGACATCGCTTTTTCATCCGTCCAAGCCTGTACCTCCACGTACAGCGCAGAAATTCATTCGCTGGTCTATTTTCCTCTCGCAGTACCGCTACGATATATTGTATCGGTCCACTGCTAAGCACGGAAACGCCGATGCGTTGTCCCGTTTGCCTGTTGCTGAGGATAAAGCATTCGATTCTTCCGAACTTGCTTGCATGTTCATTGATTCGGAAACCGATGAAGTGGTCGAATCGTTTCCGATTGATTTTCGTCGTGTAGCTACAGCCACAGCTGCTGACCCTGTTCTTGCTACTGTTTTACGTTTTGTTGCTACGCAATGGCCTTTGTCAAAGTCTCGGATCGAGGATCCGTTGGTTCGCCGATTTTTTGCTCACAAGGAGAGACTTTTTGTTCGACGTGGTGTTTTGTTGTTGCGTTCTGATAATGATCAGTCCCGAGTCGTGGTCCCACGTTCGTTACAGTCCTCTGTTTTACGGCTTCTTCATCAAGGACATTGGGGTATAGTGCGAACGAAACAACTTGCTCGTCAGCACTGTACTTGGTTCGGAATCGATGCTGCGATTACGAATATGTGTTCTTCGTGCCCGGCGTGTGCCGAACAACAGTCCGCACCGCCGCGGAAAGTCTTTGCGTGGCCAAAAGCCACTTCCCCTTGGCAACGCTTGCACATTGATTTTGCTGGTCCATTCTGGAATGCTCGATGGTTGGTTCTGGTCGACGCCTTCAGTAATTTTCCTTTTGTTGTCCGGATGTCTTCTACGACGTCCTCCGCCACCATCCAAGCGTTGTCTGCTATCTTTTGCATTGAAGGTCTTCCGCAGACTATTGTTTCCGACAATGGCCCACAATTCATGTCCGCAGAATTTCAGTAATTCTGCCAGGCCAATGGTATTCAACATCTGACATCCGCGCCGTTTTCGCCTCAGTCCAACGGTGCCGCTGAACGATTGGTCCGGACTTTCAAGTCACAGATGTTGAAATTGAAAGAGTCGCATTCTCGGGAGGACGCATTGTTGATCTTTTTGTCTTCGTATCGCTCTCAGCCCCGAGATGGTCGCTCGCCGGCTGAGTTGCTCCACGGTCGTCCTCATCGCACCTTGATGTCTTTGCTGCATCCGCCGCATCAGGTTCCTGCGCAGCGGCAGACTCCTGCTTTTGCTCCAGGCGACGTTGTATTTTATCGCAACTATCGAGGTTCACGGCGTTGGCTCGCAGGGCGCATTCTTCGCTGCCTCGGCCGCGCGATGTATTTGGTGTTGGGGGCCTCTGGTGAGGTGCGTCGGCATCTCAATCAGCTGCGCCTCTGTCGTCGCTCGGGTTCTGCCGCTCCCCGTCTGCTTTCAGCGACGGTGCCGTCCGGTCAGCGCCCTGGGGACCCATCTACTGGCTCGCCTCATCCCCAGGTGTTGCCGACGATGCCTTCCATTTTGCCCCATGGCGACGCGCCGCCGCCGCCGCCGCAGCAGCAGCAGCCGCCGGCGCCGACCGCATTCGACGCTTCGTTGCAGCCGCCAGGCGCCTCCCAGGGTCACGCGCCGCCGATCGCTTCCCGTGACCAGCTGTCCTCCGCCATGGAACTCCAGCCCGCTCCGGACCACATGACGTCATCGCGCGTCGGCTACCCCGACGCCATGGAAATAGACCCTTCGGTCCCTCATGTCTTCTCACGGGCGCATACACCGCATGTTGACGTGCACCCTGGACTAGTTTTGCAGGCGTTTCCTAGCTCCCCTCGGACCGGATGGCCGGGTGCGGGTGGCACAGCCTCGCCTGTTGTTAGGCTCCCCACCTCCTCGCATACGTCACCATGTGGTCCTCCCCACGGCGGGCGGAAGCCTTATCTCACGACCGTTCGCCGATTTGCGGGGGAGGAATGTGGTGTCACCGCCAGACACCACACTTGTTAGGTGGTAACTTAAATCGGCCGCGGTCCATGTAGTACATGTCGGACCCGCGTGTCGCCACTGTGATCGCAGACCTAGCGCCACCACCTAGGCAGGTCTCGTGATACGAGAGTGGACTCGACCCCAGTTGTACGAGAACCAAGCTACCGGCCAGTTGTACGCGAACCTAGCTATCGCCCAGTGGTACGAAGCCTTTCTCTCTCATTAGCCGAGAGACAGAATAGCCATCAGAAGTTAAGGGCTACGAACTAGCAAGGAGCCATTTGTATCAGTGCCTATAGCGTACGAGTATTCCAGAGAGATGTATTCCAAGGATAAATAAAAGTTAAGTAAAAAGCATCTACATACTTTTCGTCTTATTCATTCATAAGTTTTTATGTTCCAGACTTCACGCCCGTATGTTTATTGCCGTTCGTGCACTATTGGCCACAGCGTTAGTTTAGCATTCCTTTTCAGCTATCAATATCACGGTGTCGGTCCAGCAACCGATACCACAACACAGGCTGTTTCAAAAATGACCGGTATATTTGAAACGGCAATAAAAACTAAACGAGCAGCGATAGAAATACACCGTTTGTTGCAATATGCTTGGGACAACAGTACATTTTCAGGCAGACAAACTTTCGAAATTACAGTAGTTACAATTTTCAACAACAGATGGCGCTGCAAGTGATGTGAAAGATATAGAAGACAACCCAGTCTGTGGGTGCGCCATTCTGTACGTCGTCTTTCTGCTGTAAGCGTGTGCTGTTCACTGTTCACAACGTGCAAGTGTGCTGTAGACAACATGGTTTATTCCTTAGAACAGAGGATTTTTCTGGTGTTGGAATTCCACCGCCTAGAACACAGTGTTGTTGCAACAAGACGAAGTTTTCAACGGAGGTTTAATGTAACCAAAGGACCGAAAAGCGATACAATAAAGGATCTGTTTGAAAAATTTCAACGGACTGGGAACGTGACGGATGAACGTGCTAGAAAGGTAGGGCGACCGCGTACGGCAACCACAGAGGGCAACGCGCAGCTAGTGCAGCAGGTGATCCAACAGCGGCCTCGGGTTTCCGTTCGCCGTGTTGCAGCTGCGGTCCAAATGACGCCAACGTCCACGTATCGTCTCATGCGCCAGAGTTTACACCTCTATCCATACAAAATTCAAATGCGGCAACCCCTCAGCGCCGCTACCATTGTTGCACGAGAGACATTCGCTAACGATATAGTGCACAGGATTGATGACGGCGATATGCATGTGGGCAGCATTTGGTTTACTGACGAAACTTATTTTTACCTGGACGGCTTCGTCAATAAACAGAACTGGCGCATATGGGGAACCGAAAAGCCCCATGTTGCAGTCCCATCGTCCCTGCATCCTCAAAAAGTACTGGTCTGGGCCGCCATTTCTTCCAAAGGAATCATTGGCCCATTTTTCAGATCCGAAACGATTACTGCATCACGCTATCTGGACATTCTTCGTGAATTTGTGGCGGTACAAACTGCCTTAGACGACACTGCGAACACCTCGTGGTTTATGCAAGATGGTGCCCGGCCACATCGCACGGCCGACGTCTTTAATTTCCTGAATGAATATTTCGATGATCGTGTGATTGCTTTGGGCTATCCGAAACATACAGGAGGCGGCGTGGATTGGCCTCCCTATTCGCCAGACATGAACCCCTGTGACTTCTTTCTGTGGGGACACTTGAAAGACCAGGTGTACCGCCAGAATCCAGAAACAATTGAACAGCTGAAGCAGTACATCTCATCTGTATGTGAAGCCATTCCGCCAGACACGTTGTTAAAGGTTTCGGGTAATTTCATTCAGAGACTACGCCATATTATTGCTACGCATGGTGGATATGTGGAAAATATCGTACTATAGAGTTTCCCAGACCGCAGCGCCATCTGTTGTTGAAAATTGTAACTACTGTAATTTCGAAAGTTTGTCCGCCTGAAAATGTACTGCTGTCCCAAGCATATTGCAACAAACGATGTATTTCTATCGCTGCTCGTTTAGTTTTTATTGCCGTTTCAGATATACCGGTCATTTTTGAAACACCCTGTAAGTGCGCGCGGCTTTATCGGGTCTGTTGCGCGTCCACAAATGAAACAGATCACACACTCTTACCTCGCAACATCACACCAAAATGGTCGAAGATTTTTGATGTACCAGCATGCCCAAAAGTGACAATTATTGGGCTGGTTCTTAAGTTCATAGAGTTACTCCGTAAGTTTCATAAACACAACAGATAGACATAAAAGAGACATCAATAAAATACTTAAGAGCCAAAGAAACTGGTACACCTGCCTAATGTCGTGTAGGGCCCACGTGAGCACGCAGAAGTGCCGTAACACTAGGTGGCATGGACTCGAGTAATGTCTGAAGTAGTGCTGGAGGGAACTGACACCATGAATCCTGCAGGCCTGTCCTTAATCCGTAAGTGCATAAGAGAGTGGAGATCTCTTCTGAACAGCACGTTGCAAAGCATTCCATACATGCTTAATAATGTTCATGTCTGGTGAGTTTGGTCGTCACCGGAAGTGTTTAAACTCTTAAGAGTGTTGGTGGAGCCACTCTGTAGCAATTCTGGACGTGTGTGGTGTCGTATTCTCCTTCTCCAATTGCCCAAGTTCGTCGGAATGCCCAACAGACGTGAATGGATGCAGGTGATGCTTACCTACGTGTCACCTGTCAGAGTTGTATCTACTAGTATCAAGGGTCCCGTATCACTCCAACTGCACGTGCCCTATATCATTACAGAGCCTCCACCAGCTCGAACAATCCGCTGCTAACGTGCAGGGCCCATGGATTCATAACGTTGTCTCCATAGCCGTATACGTCCATCCGCTCGATACAATTTGAAACGAGACTCGTCCGACCAGGCAACACGTTTCCAGTCACCAGCAGTCCAATGTCAATGTTTACGAGCCCAGACGAGGTGTAGCGCCTTGTGTCGTCAGTGATCAGGGGTACACGAGTGGGCCCATATCGATCATGTTTCGTTGAATGGTTCGCACGGTGACACTTGTTGATAGTCCAGCATTGATACCTGCAGTAGTTTGCGGAAGGGTTGTACTTCTGTCACGCTGGACGATTCTCTTCAGTCAACGTTCAAAAAATGGTTCAAATAGCTCTGAGCACTATGGGACTTAACATCTGTGGTCATCAGTCCCCTAGAACTCAGAACTACTTAAACCTAACTAACCTAAGGACATCACACACATCCATGCCCGAGGCAGGATTCGAACCTGCGACCGTAGCAGTCGCGCGGTTCCAGACTGAGCGCCGACAACCGCTAGACCACCGCGGCCGGCTTCAGTCAACGTTGGTCCCGTTCCTGCAGGATCATTTTCCGGCTGCAGCGATGTCTGAGATTTGATGTTTTACCGGATTCCTGATATTCACTGAACACTCGTGAAATGGTCGTACGGGAAAATCCCCACTTGGGCTACATCGGAGATGCTGTGTCCCTTCGCTCGTGCGCCGACTATAAGACCACGTTCAAACTCACTTAAATCCTGGTAACCTGCCACTGTAGCAGCAGTAAACGATCTAACAACTGCGCCAGACATTTGTTGCGTTATGTAGGCATTGCCGACCGCAGCGCAATATTCTGCATGTTTCCATATCTCTCTATTTGAATACGCATGCCTATACCAGTTTCTTTCGCGCTTCAGTGTATATTCTCCTTCTGTATTTAGAACAGTCTGCCAACGCTGGGGTAACTTTTCTATTCCGCAACTGTAGAAATCACATGGTTATGAGGCGAAGTACTCGTTGAGCCATGTTCGTAGCACATTTTCATCCGGAAAGGAAGTCCTTGAAGTTAGTTCGAGAGAGACAGAAGAAGATGAAAGTCTAAGGGCGCATGATCAGATGAATAAAATGGGCGCGGAATGAATTCCCAATCTAACACCTGTGTACAGTTTTTTGTCGGCCTAGCAAACTGCAGGCGGCAGTCATTGTGGAGTAGCATCACTTCATACAGACTACAGGGTCGTTGAGCTTGGATTGCGTCTGCAACACGCCTCAGCTGTTGACAATAAACTATTACACCTCAGGGAAGCAATTCGTAGTACAACAAACCGTTGCTTTCCACATAGATGCTTAACACTACCGTTTGTGGATGTGTGCAGATCTTTATACGGGGTGTTGCTGCTTTGTTTGGGCTCGTCCATTCCTTTCTTTTCCTCATTTTAGCATAAGTTCACGAGCCTATTAATGACGAGCAAACAGAGATGCACTTTTTGACCACCCGTTGATTTTTGTGGTTTTGACTTAGAGCATGAGGTACATATATACCCGTTTTCGAACCTTCCACATTGTATGTAACTATCGCACGATGATGAACTGATCACAGTTCATCACATTTGCCAGAATACACTGACGTGCATCATTGTGGATTAATGCGTTTAAACGATCTTCATCAAATCCTGAAGGTCTTCCTGAACGTGCAGAGTCACTGATGTCAAAACCATCCTCCGTAAAACGAGAAAACTATTTCCTTGCCGTCGTCTGTCCAATGGCGTTGGACGACGCAAATGTTTCTGGATGCCTCCGTTGCTGTCACCTCCCTACTGTACACAAACAGCAGAATATGTAGTAAATGTTCCGATTTCTCCACTTGGCACTCCATTTTCTAGCGTCCGCGGCTCCACTATCTCCAAATGACAAAATGGCAATAAGTAAACTCAAATAGCAACAACCAACTTCAAACAATTAAAATCGATAAATAAATCAATAGCACCGCTAATACCAACATGCAAACAAAAGTGCTACGAACTTATTCACCAACGTAATAACTGCTACGGGATATTTTGTTTAGGTCTGAATGCTGAAACGGTTTTTATGTCCGCCATAGGCTGTCAGGATTCTTTTTACATACACATGAACATTGTTATATCACGTCTTATGTTGTCCACCTGTATAAAATAACTCTGACAGCCTACGGTTGACAGAGCGATGATAACAGTAGTCAGAAATTACGTAGAAGATGTGGCCTCCACATATGGAAATACTAATTTTTTGTTTAACTAATACATTTTTGATTAACAAACATGTGAATTAGCATCCGGATCTTCTGCACGATCGCTACACGAGAGAGGCGAAAATTCTATATTATTCATTGAATGTGGAATTGTGTGTGGATAATTTTAATTTTGATGGAACTTCTTTCACTTCTTTGTTGTGACCAGAGGAAACTACTTACGTCCGGCAACAACTGTGGGTTCTTTGATTGCTCTGGAGAAGGCTCATCATGTTATAATGCAAAAAATATTAGTTCACTCTCTTGCGCAAATTAATAAAAGATTTACTTAACTTTGACACACATCTTCGCCACAGCAGTACTGAATAATTCACAATTGTTATTGACAAGCAACGCATCACTTATCACTTGATGCACTAACAAACTGTTCTCTTGCAGGACAAACTGCCTCGTTTACGAAGTACATTTCAAAAGAAATTTGAACGGTCGCATTGTTATATGCTGATGCTGACTGCTGTAGTTGAGTTCTTGAACTGGGGAGAGCTCGTGCATGCTCAGCACTATATTGACCTCAGCATGAGGGCGCTGCTATGCTGAAAGGGGACGTATGGTCTTCGGGAGCGTCTCCCATACGTCGTTGTGGATTGCAGCGAGCCCTCACTATTGTCTGTGGTATCGATTCGCGTTGTCAACTTTGGCGCGGCAACGCGGTCTCTTGACGACACCACATCTCAATTTTTTATTTTCACCAAGAAGGTAGACACCATTATAGACGTTCCTTTCTACGGATCAGAACACAACGAGCATAGTGACACTTCTGCTGTGAGATGGTTGGCGGTTAGGACAACCAGGTAGTGGAAACAGGGACAGATCTGTGGAATTCTTTCAGAGCTCACTTGTATTTTTTTGTACTAATTTCCATTAAGGATGGCAACAGGAAATTTACCAACCACGACAGTGTAGTTTCGTTCTGGGACAGTTATTAAATGCGACCCAGTAGGGTAACCCATCCTCACTTTTTTCGTTTTTCCGAAGTGACAAACATGTGAAGTCCGCATCGTGTATCGACGTCCACAATAATGGACCTCGTGCTAAGGCGTTCATTGCGGTAGGACTCTCCCACTATGGGCCGGCACAGGAGACTAATATCAATCTTAACGCTTGCTGTTCGCGAGGTATAAATTATGTTTCGTAATTTACTTTATCACAAGATTAGGCGCATACCTGCAACCTGCAGCTACATGTCATGTAATCTGCCTAAAGCCCCGCTAACACGCCCTTGTGTTCCACTATCGGCTCTCGTTGCTCGCACTCACTCTCTCGCTTTCTCTTTGTGGTAACCCAGCAGTGCCATTATTCTAAATACCAGAACCATTTTATACCAGTGGCAAGATTTCCTGTCACGTACAGCCGGTTCATGTTCATCCCTATAAATATCACTTTAATACAAACTGAGAGGTGGTATAACAGGAATGACCTCTAAACAAACAACATGTCGTTTCTATTGTAACTTTTGTTTGCAGTTTACTTCTTTTATCTGCATAAAGCAAGCTAAATGTACGGTGAGTAGTGTATTCACGCGACGCTTAATGTAATATTTAAACACTATATTTTAATATACGCTGAAATTTATGACAATTTATAGTTTATAACCGTCTATTTATAAGGAGTCCTGTTCATTGTTATTCTTTACTTTATTGCTGATTATGTCTGGCAAGTTTTCCTGTCATTTGTATATAAAAGTTTCATTATGAAGTTTGATTATAGTAACTGAGCAATGGTTATTCTTCTAGGGGCGCCCAGGTCAGCAAGTAATGGCAAAGATTACAAAAACAGTGGATGTTATTGTGTTTCCTCTAGTTATGTTGAATCTCGTATGTCACATATCTGAGGAAATGAGAACGGAAGGTATCACGCTAGTCAAACGGAACAAGAACAAAACCGTAACAACTGCAACTAACTATATCTACAGTTACGTAAGTAACGCAGTCCGTTGGAGCAGTCAGAAAAAAAGCAAAATTATAGTTCCTCAACATCCGTGCTTTACTGCTTATAATAAACACATGGGAAGCGTACATGAACATGACCAGTATACTGCCACATATCGTGAGGAGATAGAGGCAAAGAAGTGGTGGTGACCTTTCTTAAACTGGGAACTCAATGAATCAGTTGTAAATGCATGGCACCTTTACAAATGGTTCAAATGGCTCTAAGCACTATGGGACTTAACATCTGAGGTTCAAAAAGGTTCAAATGGCTCTGAGCACTATGGGACTCAACTTCTAAGGTCATCAGTCCCCTAGAACTTAGAATTACTTAAACCTAACTAACCTAAGGACATCACACACATCCATGGCCGAGGCAGGATTCGAGCCTACGACCGTAGTGGTCGCGCGGTTCCAGACAGTAGCGCCTAGAACCGCTCGGCCGCACCGAAAATTTAACCTCTCTCCGGTTAATCATTGTGGTATGGCCGTTCCAGGTGATCTACAAGATAACGGATGCAGTTTATTAATCGATATAACAAACTAACTGCTTCACTAGCACCCGTAACTACGTTTAAGCACAATCCTTTCGTCGTTACCCAGAACCGACTCTTTCCTTTGGATTCACTTGTTAGAGTTTGTAACAATGACAACGTGAAATCTCAATGGAAATGGTATTCACCTTTTCCCAATCATAGACACATTCACACAGTCGTGCATCGCCCGGATGAAGAAAGAAAGTTCTTAACATATCCCTTCACTCAGTATGCACTAAGGTGGCAAAAGTTATGGGATAGCGATAGAATCGCTTACGAAAGGTATAAAAAAGGGCAGTGCATTGGTGGAGTTGTTATGTGTACTCAGGTGAATCATGTATAAATGTTTACAACGCGAATTAAGAGACTGAGTGCGAAATGGTAATTGGAGCTAGACGCATAGAACATTCCATTTCGGAAATCGATAGGGGATTTCTATATTCGGAATCTGCATTGTCAGGAGTTTGTCGAGGATACCAAATTCCAGACATTACCTCTCAACACGGACAACGCTGTGGCCGACGGCTTTCACTTAACGACCGAAAGCAGTGGCGTTTGCGTAGAGTTGTTAGTAGTAACAGACCATCAACACTTCGTGAAGTAACCGCAGAAATTAATGTGGTACGTACGACAAACGATCCGTTAGGACAGTGCGGCGAAATTTGTCGTTAACTGGCTATGACAGCGACCGATACGAGTGCCTTTGCTAACACCAAGACATCGCGTGTAACGCCTCTCCAGCACTCGTGTCCATATTGGTTGGATCCTAGAGGGCTACAAAACCGTGGCCTCGTCAGATGAATTATGATTTCTGTGGTGTCACCGCCAGACACCACACTTGCTAGGTTGTAGCCTTTAAATCGGCCGCGGTCCGTTAGTATACGTCGGACCCGCGTGTCGCCACTATCAGTGATTGCAGACCGAGCGCCGCCACACGGCAGGTCTAGTCTAGAGAGACTCCCTAATCACTCGCCCAGTTGTACAGCCGACTTTGCTAGCGATGGTTCACTGACTACATACGCTCTCATTTGCCGAGACGACAGCTTAGTATAGCGTTCAGCAACGTCATTTGCTACGACCTAGCAGGGCGCCATGTTCAATTACTGTGTCTTCTGAACAGATATTGTGACTCATGTACCGTCAAGAGCGACGTTCATCATTAATAGATTAAAGTTAAGTATCAGACTAATTACGTCCGCTTTCTGAATTCTCATACCTTGTCATGTTCCAGACCTCACGTCAGTATAGTTCTTCCCTCCTCACGCCAGCCTGCGTGAGCTAAAACGCGTGCATTTCGGCCTCCTCTAGTAACACGGTGTTGGCTGTTCAGCCAACACAACAATTTCAGTTGGTAAGAGCTGACGGTAGGGTTCGATTATAGCGCAGATCCCACAAATCCATGGACCTAAGTAGTAAAAAAGACATTCTGGACAATTCGAGGGTGGTATTAGGCCACCCAGATCACTCGACATGAATGCCATTGAACATTTATGGGACATAATCGAGAAGTCAGTTCGCGCAAAAAATCGTGCACCAGCAAAACGTTTGCAATATATGGTCGGCTATAGTGTTAGCTGGGCTCAATAATTCTGCAGGGACTTCCAACGGCTTGTTAAGTCCATGCCAACGTAGATTTGCTTCACTAAACCGAGCGGAACGAGGTTCGACAAGATTGTAGGAGGTATCCCCATGAGTTTTGTCACGTCAGTGTACTGTTATGTTAGTTACAACACTAATAATAAGCTAAGAACCCATGGATAAATTTAGTTCCGAGAGACGTAATTATTGAAATGTCGAATGTAAATTCGACCATTCCTACCATCGGTCAAATTTCCTGGAGCATCTGCAGTACTAAATCAGCAGTTGTGTCTAGAAGACTGGTCCGCATAAAGAGTCTTGTGGACTCATCTTAATTGGAGGTCTGACTGCGTAAAGACTCCACACAGGAGTCTACGTTTTGAACTCCTACTTCCACGAACACTAGTTTACATTCCACCTCTACAATGTACGATGCAAACAGTTCAGGCGGTCCGTGTAACTCGCCGTATTTTCGCGGTCGCTTGAGTCCCTGCGCAGTGGGAAACATACGAAGCGTGTGCTGTACCTGTGCTGTGAAGTAACCGCTGTCTTCCCTAGCAAGGACACGGGAGGGGGACTGGCTGCAGAGAACGGGGGCAGCAGGATGGAAGTAGGTGAGCGAGAGGAGAGAAAGACAGACTGCCGCCCACGCTCCCGCAGGCCGCACCGTTAGGACAGACGATGCAGTCAGCTCTCCTCCCATACACCACAAGGTGTAATCTAATGTAGCCAGAACATCTCTGACTCACGTTTCACACTTCAGCTTGAAAACTGTATTTCTGGTTTCCCTTTAATTTCCCAAAGTGCTTAGTTTTGCATGTAGCTGGGCTGTTTCCATGAATATGCCCCACAATTTCACTCAACTGTTTCATACAATGATTTCTCTGAGATTTCCACGTTTTACTTTGTTGACGTTCCAAATTTCCGCGACGTAAATTTTGTTCTGTGAGAGAGCAAGTTTTACTTTAGTAGTTTTCATGGGCACAGATGATATTTGTTGAGTTACTTAGTCACTTATAAGTGATCACTTCAATTTCCGCTAGGATTTAAAGTTTTGTAAGTAGTTCTGCAAGTTATAAGCTCTTGCCGGCCCCACCTTACCGCTGACTCACCATTACATGTCGTAATGGGATAACCTCAAGTACATAAGAAATCGTCCCAGGAAAACGCTTTGAACTTATCACTGGAACGCGTTGTTAATAGACTTTGGTAGCAACAACGCTTCATGTTTGAAACCGGACGCTCTCCATACTGTGGTCATAGTTGACTAAGCATGACACTGCGAGAAATTCAAACTCAGGAACGAACCTGGAGCCCGAGAACCCAAGAACTATTACGAAGATTCCCGAGGTCGAGGCAGCAACAAGCGTTACAGTTTAATACCTTTCTTCACCTTTCATTAACACAAACCCACAAGCAACTGTTTCCGAAGCCTAACCTCTAGTGGTTATTTATAATATTTCTTTCCTTGAATAAGCAGTTCAGCTCCACCTAGATTGACTCAGATTCCCTGAATCAGAATTCCCTGAAGTTTTTCAGACACGTCATCTCCGTCGCCACTCAAACCTAGTTGAGATGCTCCTGGAGAACTGATTGTTAGTGCCAGGATAGTAATTGAAGGCGAGCAGTTACGAGGGAGATCTGAGAGTACCACACTTGGACTGTGCGGCTGGTCCCGGCGGATGTTCGAGTCCTCCCTGTGACATGGGTGTGTGTTTGTCCTTAGGATAATTTAGGTTAAGTAGTGTGTAAGCTTAGGGACTGATGACCTTAGCATTTAAGGCCCATAATATTTCACACACATTTGAACAGTACCACACTAATTGAGATGCTGATAGAATATACGATCTAAAATACCCAGTCATTTTCCGTAATTCTTTTGAGACGACTATTGTGGCCAGAGAAGAATAGAGATGACAAAGGAGGGAATCTTTACCTAAATTCATAATAGTAGTCCTTTTCTCCGTCCGCCCTAACTCATATTGCGTCGTTGTCAAGATGACGCTAGATTCTACCGATTAAACGGAAATTTCTTGGTGAAGTTCATACCGAGCTCCGAGGTGAGACATGCAGCGAATCACACCTTCTTTCCTATAGTTGGATTGATTAGTTTAATTCTCATTTTTATTGTCTTAGTGTTCATGTTTGAGGGCTTACTGCTGTTTCCTTTTAAAGAAAGCTCGCATCAATGTCTTTAGAGCAATAAAGTTAAGACTTCAGTTAACATGCGTCTGTTGTCTGGTCATATTAATTCTCTGTACATAGCAGACGTACATGAGAAATTCTGTCACACGCAACCTGTTCTAAGCTGTTTATCAGACGCTCATCGGCGGTTTGTGTTTCAGTATCACTGATAACTATTTGGAAAAGTTTCTCAGGTGATTTTACTAGGCAGAGTGAACCTTGCTCCATACTTCCTATTTCAGAATAACCCGAGGGCTGTCTAGTGACTGCAAAATCTGTTTTCCGATGGGAACGACAAACTTTCACGTGTTTAATGGAACTGACTATACCACTATTATACGTAATATTTCTGCAGCAACCTAATCGTCCTCTCCAGCTGCTGATGTCTGATTCTGTTCTCAATTGGTGAGCAAGTATAAAAAGGAGGGCGATCGGAGATTAATATGCAACAGTGACGAAAAATTAGAGACGGCTCAATTACTCTACAATACTGCAGTGGGCAACGCCGAGATGAAGATTTCACGGAACTACGGTAGGAGTGCTGAGAAACATATTTGCGTAATAGAGCGTAGTGGGTGCAGGTAGTAGAGCTACGGTATTATTAGTGTCACAGCCACTCGCAGTGTCGTTGCAGCCCAACCAGTGGTGAACCGTATCGCGTCGCGGTGCAGTGCAGTCCTGCTGCGCGCTGCCCAGAGAACCACAGGCGCCGTGCAACAAAGCAACAGCGCGGCTTTTAATCCGGGGCGAGGGCTAGCCACAGAGTGTGAAGGAGGCCAGCGGGCAACTAGCCGCTTTCCGGGAACAGACAACCCGCCATTGTCCGCCAGCACAATGCTGCGGTCTTCCGCGCGCGCGCACACCGTGAAGGTCCGCCCCGAGTTTAATGACATTACCACGGATAAAAGCGCAGCCCGTAACCCACAGCCCCGCCGCGTGTGCAACGCCGAGCGCCGCTAGATAGCGCCCGTAAATAGCTAGCAGCCCGAGCTCAATCACCGAGTAATTGTTTCTTTGGTGGATGCCTAGCCACAAACGTTCACACAACAAAGTCTATATCAGTATGTTCGGAACCCTTACAGGGATCGTTGTGTTACAGCTTAAATGATACAGTTTCAGTATTTTCCTGATTTTACTAAATATTTCAGCTATCTAGGTTTTGACATTCCGTATCAATCTGATGACAGAATAAACCAGCAAAATTCTCTCTCTCTCTCTCTCTCTCTCTCTCTCTCTCTCTCTCTCACACACACACACACACACACACACACACACACACACACACACACGATTGTTTCTATATCACTGTACCGGACTGACATCTGGAGCTCAATACAACTACAGAATAGATTTTAAACATGACAAATGAGAAACTTCCTGGCAGATTATAACTGTGTGCCGGACCGAGACTCGAACTCGGGACCTTTGCCTTTCGCGGGCAAGTGCTCTACCAACTGAGCTACCCAAGCACGACACACGCCCCGTCCTAACAGCTTTACTTCTACCAGTACCTCGTCTCCTACCTTCCAAACTTTACAGAAGCTCTCCTGCGAACCTTGCAGAACTAGCACTCCTGAAAGAAAGGATATTGCGGAGACATGGCTTAGCCACAGCCTACGGGATGTTTCCAGAATGAGATTTTCACTCTGCACCGGCGTGTGCGCTGATATGAAACTTCCTGGAAGATTACCGGCTGAGGTATCCAGGCAGGAGTGCTAGTTCTGCAAGGTTCGCAGGAGAGCTTCTTTAAAATTTGGAAGGTAGGAGACGAGGTCCTGGTAGAAGTAAAGCTGTGAGGACGGGGCGTGAGTCGTACTTGGGTAGCTCAGTTGCTAGAGCACTTGCCCGCGAAAGGCAAAGCTCCCGAGTTCGAGTCTCGGTCCGGCACACAGTTTTAATCTGCCAGAAAGTTTCATATCAGCGCACACTTCGCTGCAGGGTGAAAATCTCATTCTTCTATGACAAATGAGAGTTTCCTGAATGGTAAAATAATCAATTACTGAGAAATTTATGAATGATAATAGCAATGAATTAGACTTCACAAGATGGAAATTTGAATGGAGAAGAACGTAGAGAAACCGAGGACAGGAAGTGTAATATACTAGGTACACGCCTAATACTTGAAATAAAGAAAAAATATAGCTGAATGTCCAGCTACATTGACGTAAAAATGTAACTGTACACTCATGTTAAAAACAGAACACCTTGAACGACTAGAGATAGGACGTTCATATTCACAGGACATACACATTATTATGTTATGCAGAAATTATTAGCATTTCAGTCACCTTGGTTCAGCATGTGTCCAGTTGCCTAGTAGGCACAGGGTCCGCCATCGGTCCCGATAACTTGTTCCATGCGTGATGGCTTCGACGCGTATAAGGTGCGAATGGCGTCCTGTGGTATAGCCATCCATGCTGCACTCACCTGGTTGCAAAGTTCATCTGTGGTGGTCGGCATTGAGTCATAGCCCTGCACAAGTCATTTCACCATATTCCACACATTTTCGACTGGCGACACGTCTGGTGATCTGGCGAGTCAGGGCGAACGGCTGATATCCTGTGACACCAAGAAGGCACTGTCTTGTTACAAAATGGCGTCTGGGATTTTGATCGGAAGGGGTATAGCTACGGGTCGCAGGATGTCATTTCGTAGGTCACACTGGTCAGAGTACCCAGGGCACGCACCGACTGCGATCTGTGGTTGCACCTAATAGCACCTCACATCGTAAGGCCCTGGGTTCGCGCTGTATGTCTTGTGCGAATGTAGTCAATGTGATGTCGCTCCCTCTGGCTTGCGGTGAACCAAAATGCAGCCACGATTTTCAAACAAACAGAACTTGGATTCGTCCGAAAGCACTATCTGATGTAGTTCCTGTTCCCAGTGACGTCATTACACACATCATTGCCGTTGGGCATGTTTCTGCACATTCGTCAATGGTAGGCGGAGAAGTGGACAACGCGCACATAACCCAAAATGTAAAAAACGTCGACGGACTGTCACCCCTCATAGTGTACGATGTGTTACTCTGTCCCACTGTTGCACCAGAGCCGAGTAGGACGCAGATATGTCCTGTAATCCTAGTCGGATGAGGTGTCTATTTTCCTGGGGGACGGGGGTGGTCTGGGTGGTGCGACCTGACACGTCTCGTCATGGTCTACGGTCTTCCGTGACTCGTTGAGCACACACCCCTAGCACTGCCTAAACATTTCGTTCCACACGAGCAGCACTTTCCCGGATGGATGAATCACAATCTCTGGTGCCAATAATGCACTCTCTTTAAGACTCTCCGATCTGACGGTACAGTTCGAGCATACCTCTGCGAGGCATCCTGCACGTCTACCCAAGTCACACTGAGCCATCACCTTCGGTTTATAGGGACAACGATAGCCCCATGCACATTTAAAAAGAGGTGGTGTTGCGCAGCGATGTCGGCGTTGAACTTGAACCCACTGGCCGAGAGGGTTCAAATGCTAACCATTTCTGCAGAACATGCTAATGTACAGGCCCTGTAAATATGAACGTCCTAATTGCAGTCGATCAAGGTGTTCTTTTTTTTCTGAAGATGAGTCTATGTTGGTGAGCGCAGTAATCGTATTCTCATTGCAGTATTTCACCTGATGAGTCCTTTGTTGTTGTTGTTGTGGTCCTCAGTCCTGCGACTGGTTTGATGCAGCTCTCCATGCTACTCTATCCTGTGCAAGCTTCTTCATCTCCCAGTGCCTACTGCAGCCTACATCCTTCTGAATCTTCTTAGTGTATTCATCTCTTGGTCTCCCTCTACGATTTTTACCCTCCACGCTGCCCTCCAATACTAAATTGGTGATCCCTTGATGCCTCAGAACATGTCCTACCAACCAATCCCTTCTTCTTGTCAAGTTGTGCCACAAACTTCTCTTCTCCCCAATCCTATTCAATACTTCCTCATTAGTTATGTGATCTACCCATCTAATCTTCAGCATTCTTCTGTAGCACCACATTTCGAAAGCTTCTATTCTCTTCTTGTCTAAACTATTTATCGTCCATGTTTCACTTCCATACGTGGCTACACTCCATACAAATACTTTCAGAAACGACTTCCTGACACTTAAATCTATACTCGATGTTAACAAATTTCTGTTTTCCAGAAACGCTTTCCTTCCCATTGCCAGTCTACATTTTATATCCTCTCTACTTCGACCATCATCAGTTATTTTGCTCCCCAAATACCAAAATTCCTTAAGTGTCTCATTTCCTAATATAATTCACTCAGCATCACCCGACTTCATTCTGCTACATTCCATTATCCTCGTTTTGCTTTTATTGATGTTCATCTTATATACTCCTCTCAAGACACTGTCCATTCCATTCAACTGCTCTTCCAAGTCCTTTGCTGTCTCTGACAATGTCATCGGCGAACCTCAAAGTTTTTATTTCCTCTCCATGGATTTTAATACCTATTCCGAATTTTTCTTTTGTTTCCTTTACTGCTTGCTCAATATACAGATTGAATAACATCGGAGAGAGGCTACAACTCTGTCTCACTCCGTTCCCAACCACTGCTTCCCTTTCATGTCCCTCCACTCTTGTAACTGCCATCTGGCTTCTGTACAAATTGTAAATAGCCTTTCGCTCCCTGTATTTTACCCCTGCCACCGTCAGAATTTGAAAGAGAGTATTCCAGTCAACATTGTCAAAAGCTTTCTCTAAGTCTATAAATGCTAGAAACGTAGGTTTGCCTTTCCTTAATCTTTCTTCTAAGATAAGTCGTACGGTCAGTATTGCCTCACGTGTTCCAGTATTTCTACGGAATCCAAACTGATCTTCCCCGAGGTCGGCTTCTACTAGTTTTTCCATTCGTCTATAAAGAATTCGTGTTAGTATTTTGCAGCTGCGGCTTATTAAACTGATTGTTCGGTAATTTTCACATCTGTCAACACCTGCTTTCTTTGGGATTGGAATTATTATATTCTTCTTGAAGTCTGAGGGTATTTCGCCTGTTTCATACATCTTGCCCACCAGATGGTAGAGTTTGGTCAGGACTGGCTCTCCCAAGGCCGTCAGTAGTTCCAATGGAATGTTGTCTACTCCGGGGGCCTTGTTTCGACTCAGGTCTTTCAAGTGCTCAGTCAAACTCTTCACGCAGTATCGTATCTCCCATTTCATCTTCATCTACATCCTCTTCCATTTCCATAATATTGTCCTCAAGTACATCGCCCTTGTATAGACCCTCTATATACTCCTTCCATCTTTCTGCTTTCCCTTCTTTGCTTAGAACTGGGCTTCCATCTGAGCTCTTGATATTCATACAAGTGGCTCTCTTTTCTCTAAAGGTCTCTTTAATTTTCCTGTAGGCAGTATCTATCTTACCCCTAGTGAGATAAGCCTCTACATCCTTACATTTGTCCTCTAGCCATCCCTGCTTAGCCATTTTGCACTTCCTGTCGATCTCATTTTTGAGACGTTTGTATTCCTTTTTACCTGCTTCATTTACTGCATTTTTATATTTTCTCCGTTCATCAATTAAATTCAATATTTCTTCTGTTACCCAAGGATTTCTACTAGCCCTCGTCTTTTTACCTACTTGATCCTCTGCTGCCTTCACTACTTCATCCCTCAAAGCTACCCATTCTTCTTCTACTTGCTCATCGTGAATCAAGTACTTTTATTCCGGTGGGCAGTCACAGTACCAACGAATTTCGTAGAGGCATACAACTAAGCAGACAAGGAAAATTGATATAATCGTAACCACAGAGCGACTAAGACATAGTACCTTAGACTGATTTAAAAGTAAACGCTCAGCTACAATTACCAGAAAAATAATCATGAAAATCTATACTATTAGCACTGGTCTATATTGATATGAGACGTGGATAATGGGGAAACACCAATAAAACTATTATATACGTATGGCATATAATGTTACTGTGGACTACCGACGGACCAAGTTGATAACCGTTTCGCGAAACACTGCCCTGCCGCGTGAAGAAGTCAGTTAACTACCTGCTGCACATCCTCGTCAGACAGGAGTCGTCGACCCTGCAAGTCCCTTTTTAAGGGACCGACGTCGTAATAATCGCAGGGAGAGAGATCGTTACTATTGGGCGGGTGCCCGAGTGTCTCCCTCTTCAGCCTCCCAGTTGAAGTTCGCCTCTGGTGCCGAACTGCGACCAGCACGGAACTTGCGCACCATTGCACAACGGTTGTTTTCGACAGACATACTGCTCTATACACATTCTTCATTCCCCGATTGATGTCCGGCACCCAATAAGAGAAGAACAGCACGTTGGCCCGGTTTGTACGCATTTGGTAATAATGTCGCCAAAGTTCACGTTTCCAAATTTACCGCACGCACATCGTAAAGATACGAAGCCACACTAACCCCGTCGCCAACATGTAATGTCAGTGTTTACATACCCACAGAGCCGAGCTACATTGCATATACGCTGCAGCAAAGTCCTCAAACGGAAACATTTTAATCTCCCCTTCTACATTGATCAAGTAAGGTAGTAAGAAGTCAATGAGAAAAAATACCTACTAAACAGAATAAATCGAAGAGAGAAAATGGTTGACCACATTGAAAAAAAAACTACTGAAACACGCAACAGAAACTATGGGACAGAGTAAATCGTTGATTATGTGGCCTGCAGCGATCTGCCGCACGTAAGACACGCCACATTCACTTGAAAAGATCAGTAGACGCCTACGGAAACATGGTATCCAGCATATTTCGCTCCCTTGGGTGAAGATAGAAACTGTTCTTTGTTATGTTAAAGACTACTTAAGTCTCCTAAAGCCGGCAGTGTAACGCATTTCATACGAATATGGCATGGCTCACGTGGGCCGGACAATCAGAACAGTCGATGAGAGGTACAAGGAACATCAGCGACACACGCGATTAAAAGAACCAAGCGAATCTAATGTCGCCGAGCACCGTCTCGAATACAACCACGAAGTGAAATACGGTAAGACCAGTATTGTGCTATAAATGCAAAGTTTCTGGGACAGAATAATTAAGGAGTCTAAATGAAAGTGTCAGTAAGCAGGGACGGAGTTTTCAATTTAAATAACTCCTGACCCGGCACTCAATTTCTTAAAATGTCGTCGGCTGTCGCATTCACCAGAGTTTTAAAACGCTGAGAGAATCTGCGTTTCGCGGAATATCAGTGCAAGCTCTGAAAAACAAAAAAAGCGTCGGGCGTAGTAGGCGTCTGGACTCGAACTCTGCAATAAATAGCGGAGAGAGACCAACAGTTGATAGTATGGTG
Organism: Schistocerca piceifrons; assembly: GCF_021461385.2. Taxonomy (NCBI): domain Eukaryota; kingdom Metazoa; phylum Arthropoda; class Insecta; order Orthoptera; family Acrididae; genus Schistocerca; species Schistocerca piceifrons. The sequence goes on along the minus strand of NC_060139.1, from coordinate 123,302,740 downwards.
GGAGTAAAGGCAACAAGAAGAGTAACAGCAGAAATCGCAGCGCCTGAAGGAGGCGGCTCGGTCGGCTGCCGAAAGATTGTGCAGAAAATGGAAACAAAAACTCGACATAACATCCGAAAGCACACTATTAATCCAAGCGCCGAAAAAACCTGAGTGATCACATTTTTATGTTACTGAAACATGTTGTTTACTTTTACAATGCCATTATAAAATTTGAAAATTTCTTAAAAACTTCTTACCAAACGAGGTTTCCAATGCAGATTTTTCCTCAAAGTGCAAGTGTGTTTAGCCGTTCCGGACCACCTCTCTTGTCACAAGCAATAATTAACTGATAGACAAAAACAATGTGACATCGACAACAGAGAAACTCTTAACAAGGACTTACCTTCCACTAAACTGCCGTACTTCGAAGTAATACTGCCCTACTGAAGGAACATCTGAACGATATTACCGCGCGTGATTGTCTTCAGCTGGGTTAATGTTTGATGGTAATTAGCGATAAGCTACAACTTTTCTTTCATTTTTATACTAGTTGGCGCTGCTCACAGATCATATCAGGATACTGGACAACAGATTTTTTACGACTCGTCTACGCCCTGATGTGCCGATGACTTCCCCATAAACGCGCCGGACGTTGCCAGCACGAACGAGCGAAAGAGGGAAGTAAGATACCATCCGTACGTCAGATCATCATGTAACATTTCTTCACAGTTTAACCAAGAGTTCATACAATGAGGTGGTACAGCAGTTACGACACTGGACTATCCTACACAAGCAGCAGGATTCCCACACTGCTGTAAAGGCACCCTGGTTAACGCATACCTCTGTTCCCTAAACTGCTTCACGCGATTACAGTGAATATTGCTTAAAAAAACGTCACGTGTGTTTTCTAAGCCATTATTATGCAATTCAGATAGTGTTACGTTTATAACGACTGCCATCTCGGTAAGACGTTGACTTTTAAGATATGTTTCGTCATGATTAATAGTGAAAGTCACCAGTAACGCGAAAATAATTCTGCTGCTAAGGCATAAGCTACAGAAATGAAATCGTCTGGCTGTACATGTATTAGGTCGAAGGATTGTGCCACCGTTACAGCAGAGGAGACAGTGAAAAAAAAAGAAAGGGTCGTGTGTGGTAATATAAAAGTTTAAGCTAAAGTACAATAGCAACCTCCAACGGCGCTCAAAGAAAAGGAAAAGCGGATGTTAAAGGAATTCTCTCGTGGGCAGTGGCAATAGTATGCCAGCACAATTCTCGTCTTTGGAATCATAAAATGCTGTTTAGAGTTCCCCTCCATCGAATTATGTGGCTGCTTAAAAGAAGGTTGCCCTGCGTCATTTACTGGTGTCAACATGTTTCAGCTCGTAACCACTACGAATGCTAATCTAAGTTGTATCACCTCGAAAAAATAAATTATATAATTATCTGATTGTTGGTTTGCACTTACATTCCTGGTACACTTTCGTAACAAGCAAATAATGATATAGCTTTATTTTTTCAAGATGGTAGTACTTTATGACTACATCTCGCAAATCAGCAAAAATTGAGCATCCTAGCACCACAGTGCGATTTCTCGCGTGTATACAGTACAAAAATATATAACAATACTTCGTTCCGCGTATATTTTCAGTAGAAAAAGGAGGTCAAATTGATGGGGATTTGATAACACTGGAATCACAGTACAAGTCCCATGCTGTGCTGTCCAGTTAGTGAAGTAGGTAGAATTTTGTTTTAGAATCCTGAAATTCGATTCCGCGGCTGGACGTAAATTTTTTTATTTTGTTATTTCAGGCTGCGTGATACAGAATTTGTTTTCTTAATCGATATGCAGTAATTACAACATGTGTTATACAAAACACGAGCAAATGGATTTTAATATCAACACAGAAGTAAGACTAGAGTCGTTTCTATTATTTCACTTTGTATAATGTATTTTGCCTTGAAACGTCATATGTACCGTACCTCTTTTCTACTTGAACACTGGATATGGTTTAAAATGTTTGTGAAAAAAGAAATGGAAATAAACAACAGCCTAAGAGGAAAAATGCTAATGCCGCACTGATTTAGTGACATTAACGGGAATTTTCGACAGCAGTTTGCTTTTATTATCTAGCCAGCCAATAATTCATATTTTTTTGCATGCAGAAATTGTTAGACGATTCTGCGATATCAACATAAAAAATTACTCCTCCTTTAGTTAAAAATATTTTGTCTGGCAGTGACCACTGGGCAGACTGGCGCCAAGTTGCACCACACAAGCGTTCGCAGCTGTTGGGCGATCAGTTTGGAGCCGCGTGGAGGTTCTGCAGTCCGCAGCTCGCGAATTACGTCACGAGCAGCAGTCGTTAAAGCCACGTGTGCCACATCCCCCGCCTTCCTTAGCTCGTTCGCCAGCGTCTGGAGTTCACCAATGTTGCCTGTACGCTCTCATACTACAGCAGCGTTTTTAAATTAGTAGGTAGGGATCGAATGTAAATCAAAACAATGGTTCCAAAGAGAAGGCAAAGCAATACTTAAGCATTGTAACGATCTTATGGGCGTTATTGTCCCTACCGGCAACCTTAAAGATATGTTACTAGCTCAACAAGGTCACATTTACAGGTAGCTCGTGCGGACACCCATTCACAACAACGTGGAAGAAACTGAATGTTCTAGGACACCAGCACTGTACTCCGAATGAATCTTTTTATTTTCGGCGGAGACTACGCCGTTATGGAACTTCCTAGACCGAGTGAGGTGGTGCAGTGGTTAGCACAGTGGACTCGCATTCGGGAGGAAGACGGTTCAAACCGGCTTACGGCCATCCTGATTTAGATTTTCTGTGATTTCCCTAAATCGCTTCAGGGAAGTTCCGAGATGGTCCCTTTCAAAGGGCACGGCCAATTTCCTTCACCATCCTTTCTTAACCTGACGGGGCCGATGACCTCGCTGCTTGGTCCTCTGTCCCAAATCAACCAACCAACCAAACTTCCTGACAGATGTGCCGTACCAGGGCTCTACGTCAGAACCTGGTCCCTTGCGAGAAATACTCTCACCATCTGAGTCCTAAATAAGTTTCAAACAAGACAAAAAACGAAACACCACAAACAAATTTTCCGATTGGGACGCAAATAGACAGGTGTGATGTACACGTACAGCCAGACAAATAATTACAGTCTCAGAAAAACTGGATGATTTATTCAAAAGAAAAGAGACCTTCACAAACTGCGCAGGTCAGTAACGCACTGGTCCACCTCTGGCCCTTATGTAAGCACTTATTCTGTTTGGCACTGACTGAAACAGTTCTGGCGGATACCGTGCCAAATTCTGTCCCACTGGCTCGTTACATAGGCGAAACACCGAGATGTTTCGAGGGACCGTCCCATAATCCTCCGAACGTTCTCAACTGGAGAGAGATCCGACGACCTTGCTGGCCAAGGTAGGGTTAGTCGATCACGAAGACAAACAGCAGAAAACCCTCGCAGTGTGCGGGCAGGCATTATCTTGCTGAAATGTAAGCTCATGCTGGTCAGCCATGAACGGCAACAAAAAAGATCGCTGAATATCGTAGTGCTATAATGGTGCCTCGAATGACAACCAGGGGTGTCCTGCTATGAAAATAAATGGCACCACAGACGATAAATCCCGGTTGTCGGGCCTTATGGCGGCAACAGTCAGACTGATATCCCACCACTGTCTGGGGCGTCTCTAGACGCGCCTTAGCTGATCACCGAAGCTGAATTCGAAGCGGAATTCACCACTGACGACCATTCTACTCCATCCAGATGGGATTCCAGGACGAATACGTGCTTGTAGACATCCCTACCAGCGGTGAGATACCAGTGACTGTCGCCCGCCATACGGCCCGACTACAAGGAGTGATACTCCAAGGTGCCATTTCATCTCATAGCAGGATCCCTTTGATTGTCATCCGTGCCATCTTTACAACACAGCGGTACGTCGACGATATTCAGGACTCAGTTTTGTTGCCTTTCACGGCAAGCCAATCTGAGCTTTGATTAACGCCCGCCAGCACATTGGGAGAATTTCTACTGCGTGTCATCGTGCTTGCCAAATCCTATATTGGCCAGCAAGATCTCCCAGATTTCTGCCCAATTGAGAACGTTTGGAACATCATGGGCAGGGCTCTCCAACCACGACGAGATTGTAACGATCTAATACTCCAATTGGACAGAATTTGCCACGATATCCCTCAGGAGGATATCCAACAAGGATGAGGGCCAGAGGTGGACCAATGCATTATTGTCTCCCTCAACTTGTGAAGCTCTTTCTTTTAAATAAATCACCCAGTTTTTCTGAAATGATTATCGTATGTGTCTGTACATGCACATCACAACCTACTTCTTTGCGTCCTATTCGGGTAATTCCTTCATGGTGCGTTCAAAAATGGCTCTGATCACTATGGGACTAAACATCTGAGGTCATCAGTCCCCTAGAACTTAGAGCTACTTAAACCTAACTAACTTAAGGACATCATACACATCCATGCCCGAGGCAGGATTCGAACCTGCGACTGCAGCAGTCGCGCGGTTCCGAACTGAAGCGCCTAGAACCGCTCGGCCACCGCGGCTAGCTCATTGTGCGTCCTTTTTCTTTCCTCTCTCTTAGAGTCTAGTTCTTTGCTACTGCCCAAAAGTAAACAAGAAAGCTTCCGTGAAGTTTGGAAAGCAGGGAAAGGTAATACTGGCAGGAATGAGACTTAGAGCGCTGGTCATGAGTGCTGTCTGGATACCTCAGCTGGTAAGAGTATAGCCCGTTAAGTCCAAGGTTCCGGGTTCGACTGCTGTTTCGGCAAACAATCCGCCAGGAGGTTCCGTTATTGTGATCCGTAGTCAATTGTGCAACATACTGCAGCCTATTTCAATTTGTTGAAGTAAGATTGTTTTGTTGTTAAATGAACTTGTATTCGGAAAGAGTAGATACTGAACACACAGCTCGGTAGGATATTGATGAATCTCCCTGGTAACGCTCAGCCAACAAAGGCCATCTTCACCAGAAACTCATTTCTTTTAAGAGATACAATCTGAAGTCATGTCAGTATCCTTCTTTAATTGATTCTCTCATGATTTCTTAGAGCAGAAATAGGTCTGCATGTTTTTCGTGTTTACCTCTAATGCATTTAAGACGAATGCCAGGATGATTGCTAAAATGCGTCACAGCGACTTCCTTCCCCCTTAGGCCTACATGAGACAGTGGCCCGTCTCTTCGATGTCAACGAGACGTTAAACGCTGTTTTTATTTATTTATTTATTTTAATGTACACAACAGGCTAGCCTTGCACGAGCACATTTTGTATGAGAGTTTATTGACCGGTAGTGGCTCCGTAGTCGTAATTTCTGCAACAGATTCATGAAGACAGTTCGTTAACACCAGATAAACCACGCCATTTCCGTTCCCCGGCCCCTCGACCATCACATTCAGGTTTATTTGAAACCGGCAGCTTTCTTCACTCTATACGCAGAGCTTACCCAATTCACGTGTCCTTCACGAGAGATAAGAATGTACCTTTTCTGCATTTTTTTTTTAAATTTCATTTTAGACAAACATTTTGTTTCCTGGTGTGGTTCATTTATATGGCAGGAGATGTTGCTGACAGCACTGATGATGGTATTTTATAGTTTTTATGCGTATTAGTGTCAATTCTCGTTTACAAACGCTGATAATTTTCAGATGTTTCTTTTCTCACAAAGCTGCAAAATCAGAACAGTAAAGAGAGTCTCAAGAAGTGGCTTAGACGCAAACATAGAACAATATGTTTCGACACCTCTACCATCCCTGCAGGTATATTTAAGCCTACACTACCTTCGGAATCCCTGCGAGATACTACCCAATGCCCTTCATTACGTTTCAGTACTTGTGAGTATCTGGAGAGGTGGCGCACTTATCAGATACTTGACTCGGAATCGGGAGACTGAAGGTTCAAATCTCCATTCGCCCATCCAAATATAGGCTTACTGAAACATTACTAAATATATTAACCCTTTCAAAGGCTTACTGAATTATTACTAAATTTTTAACCCTTTAACTAAGATTGCGTCGTGTCCCAGGATACATGATCAGGGAACCACTAAGAAATTATTGCATGTTATTGCTATGTGTCAATATGCCACTAGTTAAGCAAAGCCTGCTAATGGTTTGCAGAATTCATTTAAAAAGAGGTTGCACCTGATGGTTGTGCTGTTGAAAAGTTCAACTGTTAACCCTCTGCTCCGCGCCGTGTTGTCGCATCGAATAAGTTTGCGCCTGCAGACAGGCAACCCAATGAACAGATTTGCAAAGCGGGTTTCTGTTGCGCCTTTCCGGACAATTCGTGTCGATTAGAGTAGTAATAGTACCGCAGACTACCGTAAGTGCGAGTACACTGCGGTAGTTATCTAGTCGCTTGACCAGTTAAGGTCGTTGCCGCGTTACCTGAATGTTGATTGTGCCGTATACATCAGGCGTTAGCCCACAACGATCGCTTTCTTTACGTATGTGATTAATGTCTTACTAGATTCACCTGAAAAGCGGAAGCAGTGAACAGTCTAGAAAGGTTGATTTGGGGGAGGGGACCAAAGACTGAGGTCATCGGCCCCATCGGATTAGGGAAGGATGGGGAGCTCAGGGAAATCACGGAAAACCTAAATCAGGATGGCCCGACGCGGTTTTGAACCGTCGTCCTCCCGAATGCAAGTCCAGTGTGCTAACCATTGCGCCACCTCGCTCGGTTAGGATATATGAAGAGCCGGGTAACTTACAGAACAGTTTTGTTCGAAACAGTTATCCTCCGTTACTTGAGAATAAACAGTAACTGAAATTGTCAGTGTTTAATTGACGTGTTATTCGAAAATTTTTGTTTGTAGCGTGAAACAATAGGATTATTGCAGTAAAAATAAAAAGATTTACCATATAGCGCCAGAAATGGCAATTTGCTCAAAAAATGGTAAAATAAAAAACTGCAAACCAAAAATATATCAGATATCGGTTCAAGAGTTGGTCAGGCTTCTGTTATTGATAAACAACTATAGCATTTATCAGTAGTAAAAGGAAACTCTTGCCTTTGATCATCATTAAGTACGTTTTACTGAATACAAAATAACGATACTTATATATACTCATTTTTTATGTTTATCCATGTAAACCGTATTTGCATTAGAAGTAATTGATTCGGTTAGATTAAGTGCATAAGTTATGCGATAAACTAAAAGTGCAATTTACTTTATGTAAGGACATAAAACACACAATCGACTAACACCCAATTATGTGTTGTTTTAATTGCGTGCAAAAAAAAAAAAAAAAAAAAGTCGTCGGCTCTCATTTTTTCTCTTACACATTTATTTATGTTTCTTTCCCTACAAAATCCATGCATACTATCGATAAGCCTACCATTTACTACGTCATTTATGTAGTGTACCATAACTACCGAAACGTTTCGGAGTGACGCTGTACGAGAACTACGGTTCGATTGTTTAGGTGGAGCGCAACTTCAGTGTCGAATTGCATGCACGTACGGACGTCTGCTACATCGCTATAATGTGAGTTAAAAACTTTTAGATATACTCTCCTGATGTTTGTTTTCTGTACGTCTTTTACTTGTGGCGCAATCCTCTTCTGAAACCTCCGCGGTACTTCCTTGCAAACTAATAATATTCAACAGAAGTCCGCTAAATTTCTACACTTCCTTCAGAGTAGCGCAACCACTACAATGTCACTGTTAGTTTCTGGTACATTAATGAACTGGTAGTGAAAGATTTAAGGGCAAACACTTCCTTTTAAAGAATACGGCAGATTCCCCTCCCCAGACCAAGTCTGTGCGCAATCTCTAATGACTTCGTCATCGACGGAATTTTAATCTTTCTTCCTTTCTTTATGAGTGGATGTCTTACGTCCTAGTCCAAAGTTCAACACAGGAAATTAAAAACTTATGTGACCATACGGATTAGGCACAATGCTTTAGGAAAACATAGTAACCGTCTTTGAACTACTTCATTTTATATTTCAGCATCAATTCTCACAAGTGCTATCTATCATTACCAGTGTCTACTTATTTCTGAGTCGTCAGACGATGCTTAAATGCAATCAAACACCGTAACGTGCCCCAGACATTTCCCTATTAATGCTCTAACTACTCCAAAACAAGTTTCCGTCTACGGAGAAAACAGACTCACCGCGTCATCCAATTTTCGGAGGTGTAGTGTGGAAGCATTTGTACAGTAAACTGGAATAATTAAAGCTCTTGGCAGGAAACCGAACTAGGTTACTCAGTTGTTACGTTACTGTACTAATTTGTGTCTTACTTGCAGCTTGCTCCCACTGTCGCCTGTACCACTTGCTTTCAAACTAATAGTATTCAACAGGAGTCTGCTAAATTAATGTTCATTTGTGCACTTCCTTCGTGGTAGCGCGGCCACTACAAGGTTACCGTTAGCTTGTAGTACCGAATTAACGTTTAATTCCATGAACTGCCAGTAATGCCGCAGAATCCAATTACAGCACTCACTAGCAATTCCTTTGTCGTCTTTGACAGCACCTCCGTGAAGACTGGTCACTCGCATAGTTTGAACAAGGGTGATCTTTATAGAAGAAATTATTCCTTCAGTAATCACAACAACTGTGATAAACAAAGATCCGAAGTGCAAGACTAATATCGAAAACGACGGAGGTTTTCTACTAGTGCGATCCTGTCTCAATATGTGAGCACTGCTTGTGGGAAAAGACGGCGCTTAGCATGCGTGGCCTGGCCTTCTAAACAAGGCAGCTGTGCGTAAGCCGTTGGCGAAGCAATATGCGGTTGGAAGAAATGACAGGAAGAAAAAGAAACGAGGAGCTGCCGCCGGATGGTATGAAACGGTGCCGCCACAGAGCCGCTCCACTCTGCTTCCAGGAAACCTCGTCTCTGGCTGGCGGAACCGCCGCGCACGAGAGAACGGTCTGCTGCATCCGTGTGAACATGATGCACGGTTACCGTAACGATTACGGTGCTCTGCCGTCAGCCAGTTCAGATTAATTCTTCACTGCTCCTGTCAACCGTTGTTGCGGTGCCTTCCATTCCACGAAACAACAGCAATGAACTCTCAAAAGATGCGCAGGAAACAGGAAATCTTATCTTCAGAGTTCTACAAGCAATGGTTAATTCAGGAATAGTAATGTTCACTTTCGTGGCAGTTTCTGAACGAAGCGTTCTTTAGAGGAGAGGTTTACTCCTTCCAAACATATTGGGTGTTCGGAAATTACCATTACAAATTCTAGGACTTGCAGAGGGGAAGGAATACATAATATTCTGAATACGAACCCTTGTCCAGAAACGTCATCGAACGAGGCTGAAGAGCGTCAAAATTATAGGTATACTAAGATACCATCGGTGACCATCCAGCTCGTTAGAGTGAAATTACACTGAAATGAACACCCTTAGCTGCTTACATGCGTTGACATACGTCAACGGGGACTGATGAAAATGTGTGCCCCGACCGAGTCTCGAACCCGGGCTCTCCTGCTTACATGGCAGACGCTCTATCCATCTGAGCCACCGAGGACACAGAGGATAGCGCGACTGCATGGATTTATCTCTGGCACGCCTCCTGCGAAACCCACATTCTCAACGTATTGTCCCGCACTACATTCGTAGTGACTCCACCCATTATACTCATTACTCGCGGCGCGTTGCCGATTCCCGGAAGAGTTCGGGCGCTGTTTGTGCATTCGCATATATATATACAGGGCTATTACAAATGATTGAAGCGATTTCATAAATTCACTGTAGCTCCATTCATTGACATATGGTCACGACACACTACAGATACGTAAAAAAACTCATAAAGTTTTATTCGGCTGAAGCCGCACTTCAGGTTTCTGCCGCCAGAGCGCTCGAGAGCGCAGTGAGACAAAATGGCGACAGGAGCCGAGAAAGCGTATGTCGTGCTTGAAATGCACTCACATCAGTCAGTCATAACAGTGCGTCAGTCATAACAGTGCAACGACACTTCAGGACGAAGTTCAACAAAGATCCACCAACTGCTAACTCCATTCGGCGATGGTGTGCGCAGTTTAAAGCTTCTGGATGCCTCTGTAAGTGGAAATCAACGGGTCGGCCTGCAGTGAGCGAAGAAACGGTTGAACGCGTGCGGGCAAGTTTCACGCGTAGCCCGCGGAAGTCGACGAATAAAGCAAGCAGGGAGCTAAACGTACCACAGCCGACGGTTTGGAAAATCTTACGCAAAAGGCTAAAGCAGAAGCCTTACCGCTTACAATTGCTACAAGTCCTGACACCCGATGACAAAGTCAAACGCTTTGAATTTTCGGCGCGGTTGCAACAGCTCATGGAAGAGGATGCGTTCAGTGCGAAACTTGTTTTCAGTGATGAAGCAACATTTTTTCTTAATGGTGAAGTGAAGAGACACAATGTGCGAATCTGGGCGGTAGAGAATCCTCACGCATTCGTGCAACAAATTCGCAATTCACTAAAAGTTAACGTGTTTTGTGCAATCTCACGGTTTAAAGTTTACGGCCCCTTTTTCTTCTGCGAAAAAAACGTTACAGGACACGTGTATCTGGACATGCTGGAAAATTGGCTCATTCCACAACTGGAGACCGACAGCGCCGACTTCATCTTTCAACAGAATGGTGCTCCACCGCACACTTCCATCATGATGTTTGGCATTTCTTAAACAGGAGATTGGAAAACCGATGGATCGGTCGTGGTGGAGATCATGATCAGCCATTCATGTCATGGCCTCCACGCTCTTCCGACTTAACCCCATGCGATTTCTTTCTGTGGGGTATGTGAAAGATTCAGTGTTTAAACCTCCTCTACCCAGAAACGTGCCAGAATTGCGAGCTCGCATCAACGATGCTTTCGAACTCATTGATGGGGACATGCTGCGCCGAGTGTGGGAGGAACTTGATTATCGGCTTGATGTCTGCCAAATCACTAAAGGGGCACATATCGAACATTTGTGAATGCCTAAAAAACCTTTAGAGTTTTTGTATGTGTGTGCAAAGCATTGTGAAAATATGTCAAGTAATAAAGTTATTGTAGAGCTGTGAAATCGCTTCAATCATTTGTACCTCTGTGTCCTCGGTGGCTCAGATGGATACAGCGTATGCCATGTAAGCAGGAGAGCCCGGGTTCGAGTCCCGGTCGGGGCACACATTTTCATCTGTCCCCGTTGACGTATGTCAACGCCTGTAAGCAGCTAAGGGGTTCATTTCATTGCAAAATTATAAGTTCCGGCGCCTCTAAATTGTATGTATATACAGGGTGATTCTGTGATGTTCCGCACTTTCCAGGATGATGTATCAATTGGAAGTAAGGGTCCCTGTACCAGAAATGAATGAGGTGAAAGGAGGAGCGAAAACCGTTCCGATGTCTCTGACAGTGGAATGCATTGCTACTGTTGTTGTAGCTAAGATTGTAGTGTGGGCAACGACCAGAAATTGTAGTATGGACAAAAACAAGAAAAAATGTCTAGTAAACATGGGCTCTGAAATGGATACCCTAAAAGCTATGAGCTTTTGTTCAATAGAAGAGATGTGTTTCACAGTGGCGAAGATGAGCAAGTGCCCATAGCTTGTAAGGCATGCATTTTAGCGGCCAAGTTTACTAGACATTTTTTCTTGTTTTGGTCCATACTACCACCACAGAAAGTTGCCTACTCTACAATCTTAGCAATAACAGTACTGGTACATGTATTCCACTGTCAGAGGTATCAGAATGGTTTTCGCTTACAACTTAAGACTCGTTCGTTACCTGCATACCGACCCTTACCTCAAATTGATAAATTTATCGTTCTCGATCATCCTCTAAAGTTTTTATCATCGCGAAATTATTTTTACAGGTCCAGTCGTCTATAAGTGTCGGACATGGGTTCCTATTCAAAATATTATGTACTCACTACCGTCTTATAATCCTGGAAGTTTGTAACGGGAATTTGCGAACATACTGTATTTATCTGTTATTCATGAAATGATCTTTCGGGTTTAGACGTCGATGTATTGTGATTCAAATTTTTTTACGTTTTGCGTTACTGTGAACGATGTTGAATTAGATAAGCAGTTAGCTTCTGTTTGAACGATTAACGAATTTCTGCCGCACGTCGAAATTTCCGTTATTTTAATGAGTTTCTGCCGATGATTGCAACTTTCGTTGGTAGAACTTGTCAATGTTCTGTGTACCAGGGACGGCGAGGTGCAGTTTCTCGCCCCTCTCCGATTTCGTATCCGATTGTAGGAAGCCGGAACATATACACTACGTGACCAGAAGTATCCGGACACCCCAAAAACAAGTTTTTCGTATTAGGTGCATTGTGCTGCCACCTACTGCCAGGTACTCCATATCAGCGACATCAGTAGTCATTAGATAGCGTGAGAGAGCAGAATGGGGCGCTCTGCGAAATCACGGACTTCGAATATGGTAAAGTGATTGGGTGTCACTTGTGTTACACGTCTGTACGCAAGTTTTCCACACTCCTAAACATCCCTAGGTCCATTATTTCCGATGTGATAGTGAAGTGGAAACGTGAAGGGACACATACAGCACAAAAACGTACAGGCCGATCTCGTCTGTTGACTGACAGAGACCGCCGACTGTTGAAGAGGGTCATAATGTTTAATAGGCAGACATCTATCCAGACCATCACACAGGAATTCCAAATTGCATTAAGATCCACTGCAAGTACTATGACAGTTAGGCGGGAGGTGAGAAAACGTGGATCTCATGACCGAGGGGCTTTTTTTTGTGGGGTTTAAGGGCGCTCAACTACTGAGGTCATTAGCGGCCAGTCACCGTTGTTAGAGCACATGGAATCTAGTAAAACTCAAGGGGAGGGGGGGACACCAGAAAGACCTGACAAAGATGCAGATAAAATAAGTAAAAAGGTTAGATGTCTTTGGACAAGCCAGTCAAAGTTATAAAACGCAGAACACGAGCAGCTGCTCGAGCGTCATCAGCTAAAATATCCGGTAAAGTAGATGGCAGGGACAGGACGACACGAGATTGACTAAAGCGGGGACACGACAATAAAACATGGCGCACTGTTAATGCCTGACCACAAGGGCACTGCGGGGCTGGGTCACCGGAGAGCAGGTAGCGGTGGCTAAACCGGCAATGCCCAATCCGCAACCTGGTCAGAAGGACCTCCTCTCGCCGAGATGGTCGGGAGGAGGTTGTCCAAGCAGTTGGGAGCGGTTTTACTGCCCGGAGCTTGTTTCCTTGGAGGGATGACCAAGCATCCCACCACAACGACACAAGCCTCTTACAAACATCCCCACGAACGTCAGATGACGGGACACAATGGGAGGCTGGCCAAGGCAGGAGGACTGCAGCCTTGGCTGCAGCATCCCCAGCCTCATTCCCAGGCACTCCTACATGTCTGGGAACCCACAGAAAGCTGACAGGAGAACCATTATCAGCGAAAGAATGGAGGGACTGCTGTATCCGTTGAATCAAGGGATGGACCGGATAGGGAGCTCCAAGGCTCTGAAGAGCACTGAGTGAATCAGAGCAGAGTACATACGATGAATGGCGGTGGTGGCGGGCATACTGAACGGCCTGATGGAGAGCAAAAAGCTCGGCCTTAAAGCTCGAACATTGGTCGAGGAGCCGGTATTTAAAGGTGGCGGCCCCGACGACAAAGGCACAGCCGACACCATCGTCAGTTTTGGAGCCATCGGTGTAAATAAAGGTGTGACCGGCAAGTCGAGCACGAAGTTCGACAAACCGTGAGCAATACACTGCAGCCGGAGTACCCTCCTTCGGGAGTGAGCTGAGGTCGAGATAAATACACTCCTGGAAATGGAAAAAAGAACACATTGACACCGGTGTGTCAGACCCACCATACTTGCTCCGGACACTGCGAGAGGGCTGTACAAGCAATGATCACACGCACGGCACAGCGGACACACCAGGAACCGCGTTGTTGGCCGTCGAATGGCGCTAGCTGCGCAGCATTTGTGCACCGCCGCCGTCAGTGTCAGCCAGTTTGCCGTGGCATACGGAGCTCCATCGCAGTCTTTAACACTGGTAGCATGCCGCGACAGCGTGGACGTGAACCGTATGTGCAGTTGACGGACTTTGAGCGAGGGCGTATAGTGGGCATGCGGGAGGCCGGGTGGACGTACCGCCGAATTGCTCAACACGTGGGGCGTGAGGTCTCCACAGTACATCGATGTTGTCGCCAGTGGTCGGCGGAAGGTGCACGTGCCCGTCGACCTGGGACCGGACCGCAGCGACGCACGGATGCACGCCAAGACCGTAGGATCCTACGCAGTGCCGTAGGGGACCGCACCGCCACTTCCCAGCAAATTAGGGACACTGTTGCTTCTGGGGTATCGGCGAGGACCAGTAGCAACCGTCTCCATGAAGCTAGGCTACGGTCCCGCACACCGTTAGGCCGTCTTCCGCTCACGCCCCAACATCGTGCAGCCCGCCTCCAGTGGTGTCGCGACAGGCGTGAATGGAGGGACGAATGGAGACGTGTCGTCTTCAGCGATGAGAGTCGCTTCTGCCTTGGTGCCAATGATGGTCGTATGCGTGTTTGGCGCCGTGCAGGTGAGCGCCACAATCAGGACTGCATACGACCGAGGCACACAGGGCCAACACCCGGCATCATGGTGTGGGGAGCGATCTCCTACACTGGCCGTACACCACTGGTGATCGTCGAGAGGACACTGAATAGTGCACGGTACATCCAAACCGTCATCGAACCCATCGTTCTACCATCCCTAGACCGGCAAGGGGACTTGCTGTTCCAACAGGACAATGCACGTCCGCATGTATCCCGTGCCACCCAAAGTGCTCTAGAAGGTGTAAGTCAACTACCCTGGCCAGCAAGATCTCCGGATCTGTCCCCCATTGAGCATGTTTGGGACTGGATGAAGCGTCGTCTCACGCGGTCTGCACGTCCAGCACGAACGCTGGTCCAACTGAGGCGCCAGGTGGAAATGGCATGGCAAGCCGTTCCACAGGACTATATCCAGCATCTCTACGATCGTCTCCATGGGAGAATAGCAGCCTGCATTGCTGCGAAAGGTGGATATACACTGTACTAGTGCCGACATTGTGCATGCTCTGTTGCCTGTGTCTATGTGCCTGTGGTTCTGTCGGTGTGATCATGTGATGTATCTGACCCCAGGAATGTGTCAATAAAGTTTCCCCTTCCTGGGACAATGAATTCACGGTGTTCTTATTTCAATTTCCAGGAGTGTATGAACCGGAGCCTGGAGCCAAGGTTGTGTCGGGCTCTCACCCTCTCTGAAGGTGGTAGGGAGGGCAAAATCCAATTGTCGAAGCAGGCGACGGAAGCGGACTCCGGGGGGCAGCAGGGCAGACACATACAACCCGTACTGACGGTCGAGAGAATCGGCGAAGAAGGACTGGTAAGAGGGGTGGTCGGGCATAGACAACAGCCAGCAGGCACACCGACACAGCAGTACGTCGCGCCGGTAGGTCAATGGTAATTCAGCAGCTTGAGCATAAAGACTCTCGACAGGACTCGTGTAGAAGGCTCCGGTCCCAAGACGTAACCCCCGATGGTGGATGGAGTTGAGACGGCGTAAGAGGGATGGCCGAGCAGACGAGTAGACGAAGCTCCCATAATCCAGCTTCGATCGGACTATGGACCGATACAAGCGAAGCAGGACAGTGCGATCCGCTCCCCAAGATGAACTACTAAGTACTCGGAGGACATTAAGGGAACGTGTACAACGGGCCGCCAAATAAGAGACATGCGGAGACCAACACAGTTTCCTGTCCAACAACTAGAAACTTAGTTGTTTCCACGAATGGGAGAACAGGACAGAGATGTAAGGATGGCGGAAGGAACGCTTTATATCGCCAAAAGTTGATACAAACCGTCTTCTCTTCAGAGAACCGGAAGCCATTTGCCACGCTCCACGAGTATAGGCTGTCTAGACAACGCTGAAGGCAGCGCTCCAGGAGGCATGTTCTCTGGGCACTGCAGTAGATCGCGAAGTCATCGACAAAGAGAGAGCCTGAGACATTAGGTGGAATGCAATCCATAACTGGATTGATCGCAATGGCAAAAAGGGCTACGCTCAAGACTGAGCCCTGAGGCACTCCGTTCTCCTGGAGGAAGACGTCGGACAATACGGAACCCACACGTACCCTAAACTTTCGATCCGTTAAAAAGGAATCAATAAAAAGGGGCAGACGACCGCGTAGGCCCCACCTGTGCATAGTGCGGAGGATACCTCCTCTCCAACAGGTATCATAAGCCTTCTCCAAATCGAAGAACACGGCTACCGTTTGGCGCCTTCGCAAAAAGTTGTTCATGATGAATGTCGACAAGGGCACAAGGTGGTCAACAGCGGAACGGCGGCGACGAAAGCCGCATTGGACATTGGTAAGCAGCTGTCGAGATTCAAGAATCCAAACTAACCGAGCATGAACCATGCGCTCCATCACCTTACAGACACAGCTTGTAAGAGAAATGGGGCGGTAACTAGAAGGAAGGTGTCTATCCTTCCCAGGTTTGGGTATAGGAACAACGACGGCGTCACGTCAATGCATGGGGACCTGACCTTCGGTCCAGACGCGATTGTAGGTACGAAGAAGGAAGCTTTTGCCCGCCGGAGAAAGGTGTGCCAGCATCTGAACGTGAATGGCATCTGGCTCCGGAGCAGAGGACCGGGACAGTGGAAGAGCACGTTCGAGTTCCTGCATAGTAAAGGGGGCATTATAAGTTTCCAGATTCAGCAAGTGGAAGGAAGGTCACCGAGCTTCTTCTGCCTCTTTCCTGGGAAGGAAGGCAGGGTGGTAATGGGCGGAGCTTGAAACCTCCGCGAAAAACCGGCCGAAGGCGTTGGAGGCAGCCACAGGATCAATGAGGACCTCATTACCAGAGGTCAGGCCAGGTACCGAGGAGTGGGCTTTAATGCCCGACAGCCGGCGCAGGCCACCCCATACAACAGAAGAGGGAGTAAAACTGTTAAAGGAGCTGGTGAAAGAGGCCCAACAAGCTTTTTTGCTGTCTTTGATGACTCTATGGCATTGCGCTCGGAGTCGTTTGTATCCAATACAATTCGCCAACGTAGGATGACGACGAAAGGTGCGTAAAGCACGTCGTCGAGCACGGATAGCGTCTCTACAAGCCTCGTTCCACCAGGGGACGGAAACGCGACGTGAAGAAGAGGTAGTACGAGGAATGGAACGTTCGGCAGCATTGATGATAACAGCCGTGAGGTATTCGACCTGACTGTCACAACTGAGAAAATCGTGGTCCGGAAAGGTCGCAGGGAGGAGTAAAGTCCCCAGTCAGCTTTCGGTATGTTCCAGCTCGAAGGACGTGGGGATGGGGTGTGGTGCAGGAGACGAACGACACAGGGGAAGTGGTCGCTCGAATGGTGTCAGAAAGGACATACCACTCGAACCGACGGGCAAGAGTGGTAGAACAGATCGAGAGGTCCAAGTGGGAGTAGGTATGAGTAGAGTCCGAGAGGAAAGTCGGGGCGCCAGTATTGAGGCAGTCAAGATTGAGATGGTTGAAGACATCCGCCAAGAGTGAGCCTCTTTGACAGGATGCAGGAGAGCCCCAAAGGGGATGATGGGCATTGAAGTCGCCAAACAATAAAAACGGCGGGGGAATCTGAACGATCAGGTGCATCATGTCAGCCCGACTAACAGCAGATGACGATGGAGAGTAGATGGTACAAACTGAAAAAGTAAAAGCAGAAAGAGTAATACGGATAGCTATTGCTTGGAGTGGGGTGGGCAATGGGATGGGATGGTAATAGACATCGTCCTGAACGAGCAACATGACCCCACCATGAGCTGGGATAACGTCCACAGGGGTGAGGTCATACCGCTCCGAGGTATAGTGGGTAAAGGCAATACGGTCAGTCGGGCGCAACCTGGTTTCCTGGAGACCAAGGACGAGCGGACAGTGCAGGCGGAGGAGCAGTTGTAATTCCTCCCGATTAGATCGAATACCTCTTATGTTCCAATGTAACAAGGCCATCGCTAGTCAAAAAAGAGGGGGAACGAGACGGGGGAAGAGCTGATCACCTCGACGGACGCGGAGGGCCAGGTTTCGAGGGAACAACGCTACAACCGGCGGGACGCGGATCCTGTTCCATCGAGTCGTCGCCAGCTGCGGCCGCTGTCCCTGGTTGTGTAGAAGGGGCAGCATCATTTGCTGACGAGAGGCCAGCTGAGCACCTGGCAGCTGAGCGTCCCGGCAAAACTGAGGACGGCCGGGAGCAGCGACTCATGGATGGAGCGTCAGACGAAATGCGCGGGGGTGGAGAGGGGGATAGAGACTTCTTCTTGGAAGTCCAAGGAGGCACAGGGATGGTGGGCTGGACCCGAAGAAGGTCCTCACGCGCGGGGTCCGTTTTGGAACGCCGGACCTCGGAAGCTGGGGTCCGGAATGTTTCCCCAATGGACGCCTGAGAAGAGGATCGCTTCTCAGGCGACGGGGGAGGGGGGGGGAGGAGGAGGAGGAGGAGGAGGAGGAGGAGGAGGAGGAGGAGGAGGAGGAGGAGGAAGGGTGGCCCCTGGGGCAGAGGGGGCGGGGGCCACGGGGGAGGAGGATTTGGAAGGGAGGGATTTGGGAGGTGGAGGCAGAGACCCCGGATGGGGGGAGGAGGCGGAGGGGGGACAGGATAGGGGTGAGGATACCGTGGAAGGAGTGGACACAACTGAGGCAAACGAAGTGGTCAACGGCACGGGATGGAGGCGGTCATACTTCTTCCTGGCCTCAGAATAAGAGAGCCGATCCAAAGTTTTGAGTTCTTGTGTCTTCTTCTCCTTCTGATATGTGGGGCACTCTGAGGATCTAGGCGAGTGGATGCCAGGACAATTAACGCACCGAGGTGGTGGGGTGCATGTATGTTCCTCACGAAGAGGACGTCCACAATCGCCACAAAGGGGCTCAGCCTCACACCATGACGACATGTGCCCAAAGTGCAAACACTGAAAACATCGCATAGGAGGCGGGACGTAAGGTCGCACGTCGCACCGGTAGCACATCACCTTTACCTTCTCCGGGAGAATGTCCCCCTCGAAGGCGAGGATAAAGGCCCCGGTGTCGATGCGACGGTCTTTGGGGCCGCGCTGGACTCGCCGGACGAAATGCACGCCTCGGCGCTCCAGGTTGGCCCTGAGCTCCTCATCAGATTGCAGCAGGAGGTCACAATGAAAAATAACCCCCTGCGTCCTATTTAGTGCCAGATGCGGGACAATGGACACTGGGATGTCCCCTAGGCGGTCGCACGCCTGGAGCGCCGCCGACTGTGTGGCGGAGGTGGTCTTTATAAGAACGGACCCCGAACGCATCTTACTGAGAGCCTCGATTTCCCCGAAGACGTCCTCAATGTGCTGAACAAATAACATGGGCTTGGAGGTGGCGAACGTCCCCCCATCGATTCGAGAACAGACCTAATAGTGGGGGAAGTACTTCGCCCCAAGCCGGCGGGCCTTCCCTCCTCCCAGGGAGTGGCCAAGGGGGAAAGGGCAGGAGAACCAGAACTAGAAACAGTACCTTTCCTTTTGAAAGACTCAGCCGCAGAGCGACCTGATACGTGTTGACGTTTCATCTGCGAAACGTCCGCCCCGATACGACCCACTCCGACCAGGGGCTCTCCCCACGGGCGCCACCCAGCCTCAGCAAGGGCCACCTGGCAGGATGACCGTTGCCGGGAGTCCTGATGCCCCAAGGAGACGGGCATCTACTCCTTGGCCGACGTGGGGAGGGTGCAGCTCAGGTATCGGCAGTACGATCCCTGTGTTGTCAGGGGGTTACAACCTAGAGGGTACATGACGACCCCACCACAACGGGCTGGCTACCGTGCTGGATTTCGGGTGCCATGGAAAGTCCATCATGATCGTAGGTGCAGAAGGGGACGCACTATGGGCATAACTTGTACAACCCATCAGGCGTTTAGGCCCAAATTGAGGAATAGTGGGTATGGTTACAACGCCGTTACAATGCTGAGTGCCAAGGTCTTAGTGCACTGAGGACCAGTGGTACACCACGTAAGGCATCCTTCCCCAAAAGGCTCGTACTTCTGTAGAATTTTGAAAAATGGAGGTCAAACCCCAAGGGGGACCATCACATGGAAGGCCGAAACGGTTGAAACTTCTTTTAGTCGCCTCTTACGACAGGCAGGAATACCTCGGGCCTATTCTTACCCCGGACCCGCAGGGGGGACCGAGGGGCTGCTCATAACCCCCACATCACGCCGGTAAATGCCGAACGACGCCTCGCTTGGTATAAGAAGCGTAAACATTGGACGATTGAACAGTGGAAAAACGTTTGTGGAATGACGAATCACGGTACACAATTGGCGATTTCATGGTAGAGTGTGGGTAAGGCGATTGCCGATGAACGTCATCTGCCATCGTGTGTAGTGCCAACACTAAAATTCGGAGGCGGTGGTGTTGCAGTGCGGTCGTGTTTTTCATGGAAGGGGCTTGCATCCCATGTTGTTTTGCGTGGCACTATCACAGCACAGGCCGACACTGAAGTTTTAAGCACCTTCCTGCTTCCCTCTGTTGAAGAGCAACTCGGGGATGGCGTCTTTCAACACGATCGAGCACCTGTTCGTAATGCACGGCATGTGGCGGAGTGGTTACACGACATTAACATTCTCTGTAATGGACTGGCCTGCTCAGGGTCCTAACTTGAATCCTATAGAACACCTTTGAGATGTTTTGGAACGCCGACTTCGTGCCAGGCCTCACCGACCGACATCGATACCTCTCCTCAGTGTCGCAGTCCGTGAAGAAGAAGCTGCCACTCCCAAGAAACCTTCCAGCACCTGATTAAACGAGAGTGGAAGCTGTCATCAAGGCTAAGGGTGGGCCAACACCATATTGAATTCCAGCATTACCGATGGAGGGCGCCACGAACTTTTAAGTCATTTTCAGCCCTGTGTCTGGATACTTTTGAACACATACTGTATGTGTAACGCATATTGACCAGTAGCAACTGTACCTAGAGCCATTAGTAGTGAAATTGCCAAAAACTGTCGTCATTCATCGCGGAATTATCCCGCCATCCTCACACCCAACCTCTTATCTCAGGTCTTGGGCACACTCGCTTCGCAAGAAGACAGTTTGCATGTTATACCCTCATCACTCGAAACAGACTGTCACCACCAATTACGGTTGTCATAGTTATGATCACCTAATCTACAATTAGCCCGTCTGATGTTTGTAGTTCGAAGTAAAGAACAGTGTTCAAGCAGTCACAAATGTCGAAGTTACTAATTATAAAAAAATGTGTATAGACACGAAAAATCGTAAGAGCTGTAGATTATCCCGAGGCACAGTAGCAGGTTTCCTATTCCGGCTATTACTTAGATGTTTCATGATTTCTCAAAATTACTCCAGGCAAACGACCTGGAATTATCTTCAGCAGTACATTGGTTGATTCTGTAACGCTGTATACTTTCTACGGTTGTTTCCCGCCTAATTAAGATCCTGTAGACGGGGATTAATATGTTCCCGACAGGAAAAACACGCAAAATGCTCAAATGCATCTCCACAGACAGAATGTTTAATGTCCAACAGACGCTTATTATACAAATTTTAGCACGTGTAACAGGATTATTGTTTGCATTTTTCACGCAGTATTTCTAAGACGGAATACAGATGTCTTCAGATGCTGCAAGTCTCAAAAGAGCAGATCGGATAAATTCTTTCTCAATATATAAAGTGAGAAGACTGCGTAACGCACCGAAATATCTTACAATATATAGAGAACCAAAAATCTGACTGATCGTCGGAACGTTGTCTGTTATCAACACGCCTGGAAAGTCCCGAAATGTCACTTCGTTCAGTATGCATCTCTCTAAGTTTTTACCATGGAACCCACTGTTGCAATCCCGACCTAGCGACAATATTATTACTTGCGTCAAGTTCACGATATTGACGTAGTATTTAACGCGTTGCTTATGAGAAATTCAGTGTTATCAATCTTGTACAGTAGTAACCGGTGGAACTGTGATATTCCTGGAGATGCTTTTTTCGGACTTTTGTTAGTTAAATGGAATTGCCAACAGCCACTGTATACCATCTACCTCACAAAAAGAGTTAGGCACACTTTATTTGTAAACAAGTGTCATGGGCATCACATTGTCTCCTCCGTTACCTGTCGTATGCATCTAGCATCGCTTTGATACACTGTTACTTACACGACCGCTATGGAGTGTCCATTGTTCCTGGCCTTGAGTGAACTGCGACCTTCCTTAACTGCCTTAATGTCAAGGGTAAATGAATTCTGACGATCTGGTGGTACAGCTCTTCTGTCCGAAGGTTATTCCCAAGGGCGCTGCAGCACTTAACAGGATGTCGGCAAGAGAAGAAAGAATCTCGCCCGAAAATCTAATCTTTTTCGTGATGTTTCAACCGTTCCTCCAGACAAGGACACTACGTTAAAGACGCTGCACCATCAACAACCAAGTACTACGAACCCTTGGATGTAATTTTTTTTATTGCAGTATGAACTCTATGTAGGACGTCTCGCTGACTTTCGGTGTTTGCAAAATGAAAGGCAGCGTGTAACGCGACGTGATCAATATTTCATCACCAGTCTTTACTTGGTTAGCTTCGATCAATTTTCTGCACCGAGATACCGTATTATTTTAACTTACGTGCGACTAATATCTGATTAAGAGTAAGCGTAGGCTTCCGCGGCCGTTGTCTTCTTCAATAAAATTCTTCAGGGTATCAGACCGCATCGTCATAATTTAAAATGCGCCAACGTTTCGGCCAGCGTTGACCAATAGAAAACAGCTATTTCAGCCAATGACAGATAATAAAGGAAACACCAGTAAAG
Organism: Schistocerca piceifrons; assembly: GCF_021461385.2. Taxonomy (NCBI): domain Eukaryota; kingdom Metazoa; phylum Arthropoda; class Insecta; order Orthoptera; family Acrididae; genus Schistocerca; species Schistocerca piceifrons. The sequence continues at coordinate 123,279,962 of NC_060139.1, read as the reverse complement.
CATACCTTTCACCCCTCCTCCTCCTCCTTTTACAGCCAATCAAGTAACGACACGGTTTTCTCGTACAGCTATTTAAGGAACCAAGTGTGTTCATTCAGCAGTTAACGTAAGGCCCTGATGAAGGCTAGCGCATTTTAAATTATGACGATGCGGTCTGATACCCTGAAGAATTTTATTGAAGGATCTGATTAAGAGGTTGATATTCCTGGCGCATCGTTCGATAATGTGGCTTTTGATACTAGGTTACTGCAGTATCGATGCAGCGAAAATAATCTAACATGTTCACATGCTGTTCTCGTCAATCTGTTGTACATGCCGTTCCAACCCGCTGTGTTTCACGAAATTCATTGAAGTCCACATCTGTAAGTCGTTGAGGGATAAGGGATAAACACATGGTAAATATGACTCCGTAAGTAGTGTGTGGGTGTAACACAGATCGTTTGGAGAAAACGTGTAACCTTTTTCCAAACAATATCTCGCTGAAGACTCTTCTCAATCTGCTGGCCATGATTGTTACACTTCACTGTATCTACAGCGATTGGTGTTTCAGTAGTCTTGCATCCTGTCGCATCGTTTCGCTCAGATATTTCGGACATGTGACAGAGTCTAAAGGCATATCATTAATGCAATACCTACTACGTTTTTCACCATTAATGTGCACTATTCTATATTTTTCATTTGAGATAAGCTATCATTCATTACAAAAAATGTATATTATGTCACCGAAACCCCCGGAGCTAACAAACTCCGCGTCAACAAGCAAGAAGAGTACGTGTAAGTCACCTTGTAACTTGCTACTGGAATGTTAGTGTCGAATAAAAAGGGTGGACCACATCTTCACATGATGAACAAATACCATATTATGGAGATGTCAGTAACTAACGACCTGTTACGCTGCAAAAAATTTTCAACATTTTTTAGAATGTGATGTGTTCTATAATAGTATCTCACCTTAGCAACAATAATATCCTCACCGAATCACAGTTTGGGATTCAGAAGAGTTTGATACGGAGAATGCAATTCACATGTTCGCTCACGAAATTTTAAAAACATTAAATAATAAAATAGCACCAGTCGGCATTTTCTGCGACCTACCTAAAGCATTTGACCGTGTGAACCACAGTATTCTTTGACATAAATTGAAGTTTCATGGTAATAATGGTACAGCCGACCAAGGTATAATGTCATACCTAACCAAAAGAATGCAGAAAGCTGTACTATGTATTCAAACCAATATAGTCCGGGGATGTAATTGTGACCGTGAAGAAATCACGTATGGGGTTCCCACCACTCAATCTTAGGTCCACAGTTGTTCCTCACACATGCAAACGATGGTCCATCTAATTTAAAACAAGTAGAATTGGTTCTTTTTGCAGATGACACTGATATTCTAAGCAATCCAAGCATACATGCATAAACAGAAGAAATGATAAGTAGTGTTCCTAAAAGTATCATTGACTGGTTTTCTGCAAATGGTCTATCTCAATTTTAGAAAGACGACATTCAGTTCTGCACATGTAGGGTTCCTGCACCAATGACAATGTAACACAAGGTGAGGAAACAAATAGTGTGTAAACTTCATAATTCTTAAGTGTACGTACTGACGAGAGTTTAAACTGGAAATATCACGTTTTGGAACTCTCGAAACAACTTAGTTCAGCCGCACTTGCACTTAGAATCATGGAAAAACTTTGGGAGAGAGACCACCAGTAAGTGTACGTATGTTACCTAGTTATTTGAAGTGTGGCAAACAGCATAGAAAAATGCAAAAAAATGGCTCTGAGCACTTTGGGACTCAACTGCTGAGGTCATTAGTCCCCTAGAACTTAGAACTAGTTAAACCTAACTAACCTAAGGACATCACAAACATTCATGCCCGAGGCAGGATTCCAACCTGCGACCGTAGCGGTCTTGCGGTTCCAGACTGCAGCGCCTTTAACCGCACGGCCACCCCGGCCGGCAGAAAAATGCAAATGGAATAATATACTAGGGTAACTTATCTTTAAGAAAGACAGATTTCATTGCTCAAAAATGTGCTGCACGAATAATGTGTGGTGCTCAGACACGATCATCCTTTAGAAATCTCTTTAAGGAGTTGGGCATTCTGACTATTGCTTCGCAGTATACTTAGTCCTCCGAGAATTTTGTCGTAAATAATCCACTACAGTTCAAAAGGAACACTGATGTACGTAATTGCAACAGCAGAATGAAAAATGACATTCATTACTGCACATTAAGGTTGTCTCAGCACAAAAAGAGGTGTACAAGACTGCAACAAAAAATTCTGATCACTTATTCAGTCATATAAAATATCTGAGGAGACGGCAAAGTAAAATCTGAAAACGAACTCTTATAGTTTCTCCTTGACACCTCTTGTTCCCTATAAGAATTTCTGGTATTGTAATGTGTCGAGGGTAGCGGGCAGGTAATACTAAGCCGCATCTGTATATCTTTAAAAAAAATTCTTAGAAATGGTCAGCATCTAGCAATGTTCACAAATTAATTTACGATGGAAGGTAAAATGAGTCGTTTCACATCATTATGATTTATCGTATAAAATGGTGCATGTAACATGAAACTCAGCAGCTAACTAACCGGGTATTAGAAGGAACAACTTCACTGCAGTCGCATAATGGGATGCCACACACCTAACTTAATGTTATGTTTCCTGTAGCAGCCGTAGTTGAATGGGTGGCGTGACCTTTAATCTCCAGGGGCACTTCTGCCAAAACTTAGTACCTACTCCTTGGTTCATTTCGACCTAATTTTTGCCTTTTGATTTGATTGACTGCTACCACTCTATGCTCCAATTCTATCCAGTTATTAGTTTCAGGGAGTCGAAGGTCCGCAGCTAGTATTCCTGTATGTTTCCTCCCTACGCCGTATGTGACGTTTTCGGCTCGCTATTCGGCCATTGCATGCATTGTTACTTGGGACTCCGCGCGGGGACACAGGGAAACTCTATGGGATTCTGCCTACTCCCTTTACTCCCTCGCTCCCGGAAACTACCACGCTGAGTGCCAAGTTACAGACGGCATGTAACAAGAGTGTTGATACTGTTACTCAAACGTGGACGTGCTCGTGTTTACGAAGGCAGCGGGACGCAGTTTCACACCAGTATTGCTCATCACGATTACTGCACAACAACAGAGCAATTTAGGAACAATGCTCCATCCACACCAGGAACGGTTCGCCCTCAGGTGGACTGGGAGGTGTGGTTCCGATCATAGACTATTTGTACAATCATCGTGTCCCCCACCACCTATGGTGTGGCGCAAGTCAATTAGAGAGATGTACAGCGCAAAGTTTTATTAGTGATGAGAGTAGATTTCACCCCGTGGTATCCGATGCGGTATCGATCAGAATACTGGCGACCACTTTATTATATGAAACATCTGATGGCGTTGTACAGGACGAATTCGTTGATTTATGGTGTCGAGAGCCATTGTCTACATCTTTTACATGTTGAATGAACAATTAACAGCGCCCGTTATATCGAGAATACCATACAGTTTATTCTGCTGTCTACCATGCAACATTTAGATATATTTGCTGCTTCACTGTAACAAGGCCTCTGCACATACACGGCTGGAAAAAAATTAGTACAGCTGAAAAGACTTCGTCGACTTTGATATTATGACAGCATATGCCACCTGGGGGATAGTGGATGTACTGAAGCTGGTTTCAGCGTCGTCCGCCAACAGATCGCGTACTGGCGTAGCGACCAGAGCGTCATCAGCGCCTATCCTTTAATATGGAACGCTTACTGCCAGAAGGATAAGTGGTGTGCTAGCGTGTGGAGTAGGCGAGCAACGAGACAACCATGCCATGGAGACGCACTCGTGCTTCCTACAGCCAACTGAGCGAGATTGAAAGGCGTCAAACTGTGACCTTCCGAGTGGCGGGATTGTCCTTTCGGAGAACTGGCACACAAGTTGGACGTGGTGCGTCAGCTACCGCCTACATCGTGGTATTGTAAGGGCAGCAGTGGCAGATCGTACAGTTGCCACAGCACACAGGAGGGGGGCTTGTGAGCCTAGACGTTTCAACACGAACTGTTGCGAACGAGTTATTAGCAGTGGGACTACGGGTACGCACACCTCAAGCCTGTCTTCCGCTCACGCCAAAGCATCGACCTACACGGCTCGAGCGGTGCCATCAGATTGGAAGATGAAATGGCGTGCTGTGGTCCTGAGCGGTGAAAGCAGTTTTTTCCTGCACCCAAGTCATGTTCGTTTGCGCGTACGATGGAGACCTAGTGAGCGCTGTCTCGTCCAAGAGACACTGGTCCCATCACAGACCTTGTGGTCTGGGGTGCGATAAGCTACAACTGTTTTTTCACCTCTGGTAACCGGCGCTCGGTTCAAAATGGTTCAAATGGCTCTAAGCACTATGGGACTTAACATCTGAGGTCATCAGTCCCCTAGACTTAAAAGTACTTAAACCTAAGGACATCGCACACATCCATGCCCGAGGCAGGATTCGAACCTGCGACAGTAGCAGCCGCGCAAGTTTCCAGACTTAAGCGCCTAAAACCGGTCTGCCACAGCGGCCGGCCCGGCGTTCGGTATGGGCAGGATATTCTTAGACGTGACCTTTTGCCGTTCTCGCAACAGGAAGATTCTGTGTTGTTCCAACAGGATGATGCTCGCCTGTACACTACTCGTCAAACTCAAAGTGTTCTGCAAGACGTGCAGCTAGCCAGCATGTCTCTCTAATCGAGCACGTGTGGGATATGATGGAACGAGAAGTGGGAGGTACGACTCGCCAACCAAGAACTCTTACAGAACTACGTTAACAGGTCAAGCAGGCGTGAGATTACGTATACGACAGCAATATTCGCCATCTGTACTATGGACTGGATGCCAGAGGCAGCGCATGCATTCCCGCCCGTGAAAGCTTCACTACGTATCAATATGGGCATTTCCGCATGGGTCGATACCAATATGGGCATTTCGGTATGGGTCGATACCTGGTACCTTGTGCTATTCATCTGTAAATGTAATCATTTCATGTACTCCACATGCGCTGCGACAACAATACATCATGATTAAATGGAAACCTCCAAAAGGGTGTACAGTACTCTTTTTCCACGGCAGTGTAGTTCTTGCCTTGAACACAGCCTTCTACATGATCTTGCCAACTTCTTTACTAGCGCAGATGACCAGACTGGGTCGTCACTACAGAGGTGTAAGACACGATGCACTATCGAGAGTATACCTTAACGAGATTCATCCAAAGGTGGTAAAAATGGTCAACAATCAAGATGACATGCCGGCATCCCTTGAGCACTACGCCTTCCTTACCCATTTGCCTTGTCTCATTCTCCGCTCCGAGCCACTCTGTCAGTAGGTCACCGCCAAGTAGTAATGTTACCCAGTCCCTACTGGAGTACTTGTTATATTCCCTGTTTTGCTGTCCTTTTTAATACGTATCGCTAAACAGAATATCGCACAACACAAATATAGAACCAGTCTTTCAGATATGTATGTGAAATTCCCTTTATAAACTACTTCGTTTCTAACGAGAAACAGATCAACATTTTTCGTTGGGAATGTCAATGACATGAAACACGCGATGTGCATAGCTACCAGCGTTGAGAAGAGGTTGCCAGTAAGCACATGGTAAACATGGCGGGGGGGGGGGGGTAGGAGAACCACTCCTCCCCCCCTCCCCCCCCCTCCCCCCCCCTCCCCCCCCCTCCCCTCATCCCAGAAAATTTTAAGAATTAGAAGCCTGATTTTTGGCCTTTAAACGCTATATTTCAGACTATTTGTTACCCTAAACAAAGAAGATATATCGCTGCTCATAGTTTTTTATTATATAAAAATTCATTCCAATTACCTCCAATACAAAAAACTATTACAGCGTCAATGTCATCCACACTTTCAATGAATGTGACGGGGGAATATGCTGCCGATTTCCCTTCAACAACGATGTTTACTACTGACTGCTGCCTCCTCCTCACATTCATTTCTGCCCGATAGGAAGCGTCGTGCATATTTTGTCGTCATCGTCCTTTCGTACTGTTGCAGCTCACGTAGAAATGAGGGAATTTTTTACGTACGTCACTGCTGTTGTGCGAACAAACGCCTTTTTTTTCATAGTGTTCATTACTTTTCTAGCTATAACTTCTGCCTCAGAGTGGGACAAACTGTAAATTTTACTCAATTTCGTAAAGGAACAAACGAAAAGACAACAAGGAACACTCTAGACATAGCAAAAACACTAGGGCTGCGTAGCAGGCCAGGGACAATGTTCCTTTCATCTGAACCGATAAAGCCGTTGAATACGGATTTTGTGTTGCCAACATGTTGCGAACAAAAAATGGTTCAAATGGCTCTGAGCACTATGGGACTCAACTGCTGAGATCATTAGTCCCCTAGAACTTAGAACTAGTTAAACGTAACTAACCTAAGGACATCACACACATCCATGCCCGAGGCAGGATTCGAACCTTCGACCGTAGCAGTTGCGCGGTTCCGGACTGCGCGCCTAGAACCGCTAGACCACCGCGGCCGGCTTTTGTAACTTCCCCTAACTCCATAACTGTGGTGATAAATCCAGAACAATTACGAACAATCCGTTGTAGTTTGCAGCCATGGACGTGTAGAATTGGTCTGAACTGATTCCAAGTACACACTGAAAAAACGAAAGCGCACATGACTACCTAAACGCTCCTGATAACTCAACTCATAAATGTACACCACGTATAGCCTAACATGGATCTCAAACGCTTGGCCCGTATTACCCAGGCACTGAAATCCGGTCCACCGCACAAAACAAGTTGTAAGCACGTATTTGTAGAACGCTTCGTGCTGCCTGAGCGCCGGCAGCTGCGTCTCGGGGAGTCTCGCGCCGTACCGCAGCGCACCGCAGCGATTGTGGCTGCGTCGTGCAGCGCGGAGCTCGCAAAACGACGTACAAGGCAGGGGCGGCAGCCGCGAGCCGTGGAACCTGTCCGCCTCGCCGTCGTTTTATTGGACAGAGCCCGCGCTCCGCGCCCGCGCGGCAAGGCAACCTGGGGCACACGAGGCGTCCACCATCGCCCATCCGCTCTCGGAGTTTCAACACCGGAGAGCACAATTCTGCCTTATGATGCATCGTCCGTTAAATTCGCACGAATGCGCGTTGAGAGACGGCGAGGGAGAAAATGTGAAAAAGAGAGGGGGGCTGGAGCGAGAAAGAGTCAAATGCGTTACTTATCGCCGAACCTATTGCAATGAGGTGACAAACGTCACGGAATATTTCCTAATATCATGTCGGACCTCCTTCTAAGAGGCGTAGTTCAGCAACTCGTCGCGGCATGGAGTCAACAAGTAGCTGGAAATCCCCTGAAGAAATATTGAACCATGCTACCATGAGGTTACGGATATGAAAGTAGCTAGGATGATTTCAGGAACTAGTAGATGGGAACAATGGCAGGAGGGTGTCCACAATGAGGAAATCAAACAAAAACTCTATAGATGTAGCAGTCTGGGCGAACAGGGTTAGATGGTGGGGTCATGTTACGCGCATGGGAGAAGCAAGGTTACCCAAGAGACTCGTGGGTTCAGCAGTAGAGGGTAGGAGGAGTCGGGGTAGACCAAGGAGAAGGTACCTGGATTCGGTTAAGAATGATTTTGAAGCAATAGGCTTAACATCAGAAGAGGCACCAATGTTAGCACTGAATAGGGGATCATGGAGGAATTTTATAAGGGGGACTATGCTCCAGACTGAACGCTGAAAGGCATAATCAGTCTTAAATGATGATGATGCTACTTCTATGGATTTTGTGCAAGAACTGACCTCTCGATTATGTGAAATGAAAGTCCCGTGGAATTCATGTTGGGCAACATGGATGGCCAAGTCATTTGCTTGGACTGTGCAGAATGTTCTTCAACCCAATCGCGAACTGTGGGGCGGTGACATGGCGCATTGTCAGCAATAAAAATTCCATCGCTGTTCGGAAACATATAATCCATGAATGGGTCCAGATGGTCTCCAAGTAGCCCAGCATAGCCATTTGCAGTCAGTGATCGGTTCAGCTGGACCAGAGTACCCAGTTCATTCCATGTGAACACAGCCTACACCGTTATCGAGCCACCACCAACTTGCCCAGTGCCTTGTTGGCAACTTGGGCCCAAGGTTTCGCGGGTCTGCGCCACATTGATATCCTATCACCACCTCTTACCAACTGAAATCTGAACTCATCCGACTAGGCCACTGTTTTCCAGTCGTTTTGGTCCAACCGATATGGTGACGAGTCCACGAGAGGCGCTGCAGGCGATTTCGTGCTCTTTTTAGCAAAGGTCGTCTCCTCCCATAGCTCATGGCCACACTGCCCTAACGGATACAATAGTCGTAGGCCCCACATTTATTTCTGCGCTTACTTCACGCAGTGTTTCTTGTCTGTCAGCACTGACAACTCTACGCAAACGCCACTACTCCGACGTTAAGCGATAGCCGTTGGCCACTGCATTGTCCGCGTTGAGAGGTAATGCTGAAATTTGATATTCTCGGCACACTTATGACTCTGTGGATCTCTGAAAATTGAATTCTCTATCGATTTCCGAAACAATTTTCCGTTCGTCTAGTTCCAACTACCTACCATTCCGTGTTCAGTCTTAATTCCCTTCATGCAGCCATAAACACGTGTGACACTTCTTCACGTGAATCACCTTGGTACAAATGACAGCTAAATCAATGCACTGCCCTAGTATACACAATACTACCGCCATCTATATAATTATGTACATAGCGCTATCCCATGAATTTTGTCACTTCAGTGTAGGCTGAGACACCTTTCTGAATTGTGACCAAACTTACGTAGCGAATGTTAATAATAGTGCCACGCGAAAGACATTTCGTAACAAATTGAGACAGAAGTGATGCTGCTATAAGTGTACTGGGAAAAAAAGGGAAATTATAGTTTAACGATCCGTCGACGATGAGGTCATTAGAAATGGGGCCCAAGAAAGGATACTGGCCGTGCCTCTTCCAATGCGATACAGTAAAACCACAGAAAATGTCAACCTGGATATTTATTTATCAGTTACCGTTTCTAAATATGGCTGCACCGTACAACCAGCTGCATGGTGTGTTACACAGTTACTATCATCCTTACACTCCACAGTGCGTTAATAAAATTTATACAGCTCCAAAACACAACAGCATATTATATTAATTAACTACTTAAATACAGAAATAATGGAGGGAGATTAGCAGTAAATATGGATCGCTGGACGGACTTTGAACCGCCGCACGTGCTCATGCAGGACAAACAATTTCGCAGGTGAATTCACACACTAAATCGGAGGAACAGTTTTTATAATTTTTGATTAGAAAGGGCAGATATGGGGTAGCATGTGAGAATGTTTTGCGTACGCAGCAGAGATTACTTGAAGGGCGAAAAAAATGAAATTGTGTCTTGTTTTCTTCGTACATGAGACCATTCAGCTGAAGATTTAGTCACACTCTATTGTGTGTCACGAGATGATAGGTCAGAATGTGTTTTGTGTGGTGAAACAGAGCCAACGTGCAGAAAACGTGAAACAGCAAACAAGGGCGTACCCAGGATCTGAACTTGGGGGGGGGGGGGGGGGGGGGGGCAGGTCATCCTAGTCTCAGGAAACAAGGACTCGAGACAACATACAGCACTTGTTATTAAATAAAACAGTAAACCAGTGAAAAACTGCTTTTAATAAACATTTTAAATACAAGAATGCACTTGTACAATCCGAGAAAACATGTAGCATTTCTTATTAGGTAAAACAGTGAACTAGTGAAAAACTGCGAATATCTTCTAGGGGGGGGGGGCAGCTGCCCCCCCCTCCCACCCCACGCTGGGTACGCCCATGACAGCAAATATTAAATATGAAAACCTTTCGCCTGTCGTTGTGGCCGAGCGGTTCTAGGCGCTTCAGTATGGAACCGCGCGACCGTTACGGTCGCAGGTTCGAATCCTGCCTCGGGCATGCATGTGTGTGATTGTCCTTAGGTTTGTTAGGTTTAAGTAGTTCTAAGTTCTAGGGGACTGATGACCTTAGAAGTTAAGTCCCATAGTTCTCAGAGCCATTTTTTGAAAACCTTTGTACACAAACAATGTTTTACTTGAAATGCGTGTACAAAATGAGTGTTCACTTTGGCGTGTGTGTGTGGGGAGGGGTTACAACGTCTTTGGCTCTTTTAGTCAAGATCACTTTGTCATCCAGAGCATCTTACGTGTTATAGTGAGTATCTGACATCACAAGAAAGCTCTGGTGAGTGTTTGTAACCAAGGAGAACTGCCACCCGTATGTTTGCATGCCGCACTACAGTTCGGTGAGCTTCTGTTTTTAGCTCTTGTGGAACGAGCTGAGACTGCTACGTCCTTTTTGGCTACTGAGTACGGCTTGCGTGCAGAAACCTATAATTTCACTACTATGTATTAATTAAATAAGATGCCGAAAAAGAATTTGCAAAAAGGTAAGAAGCCTTGCTTCGGTGAACATTTTAGGACGTACTTATTAAAACAATCTGCCTGTAGCATTTATTAAGTAAGACACCACTAATCACTTCGTGAGTTGCCGAGTGGTCGGGAACAATGCCCCAGGAAGTGATCTGCGCCAGCAGTTGCGCGGCCTCGCCGGCAGCACTGAGGTTACGTGTCGGCGCGCCTCTGTGAGCAGTGCAGACTAATTACTCATTAAGAGTACCTGACTCCGGATCCGAGGTCACTAACGCGCAACGGTGAGATGCCGCTCGACTTCGAGGCCGGTTCAAAGCCTGGTGGTGAATAAGGTTCTCACTGCCATCATTTGGCCGGCAGGGCGAGAAACGATGTTGGCCTGAAGTTCCTGATGAAGCGTCCTGGATTACATTCCGTACCTCAGTATCCCACGAAATGAGGGCATGTGACACTGTTTACGTTGACCCGTCCGTGGGATGGGAACGCTGAGCTTTGTGGTCTCAGTGTTATTTGCGAGGAGTAGGCTGTGTATCAGCACTGGGTTTTACCCTCTCTCCCTTTTGTCACCACCACCAACACCACCACCATCCAACGCAAATATAACACTGCAATATCCACTAACCTATACTCAAGAAATTCACGTGACAACCCTAGCATATCAGCATGGAAAAGGAATAATGTGTGCACCGCAAAAAAGCCTTTTCCGATTAGGCGGCTAAATCTTCCCTTTGGGTTCTACCAGCCAACAATTCCATACGACTTGTTTTACTCATTAAGAAAGTGATTTAGTGATAAATTGTGCATGAGAAGTATTCTTGTAACATACACTATGCGATCGAAAGAATCTGCACACACGCAAAAACATACGTTTTTCATATTAGGTGCATGGTGCTGCCACCTACTGCCAGGTACTCGGTATCAGCTACCTCAGTAGTCATCAGACATCGTGAGAGAGCAGAATGAGGCGCCGCTCCGTGGAACTCACCGACTTCGAATGTGGTCAGGTGATTGGGTGTCACTTGTGTCATAGATCTGTATGTGAGATTTCCACACTCCTAAACATCCCTTGGTCCACGGTTTCCGACGTGATAGTGAAGTGGAAACGTGAAGGGACACGTACAGCACAAAAGCGTACAGGCCGACCTCGTCTGTTGACTGACAGAGACCGCCGACAGTTGAAGAGGGTCGTAATGTGTAATAGGCAGCCATCTATCCAGACCATCACACAGGAATTTCAAACTGCATCACGATCCACTGGAAGTACTATAACAGTTAGGCGGGAGGAGAGAAAACTTTGATTTCATGGTCGAGCGGCTGCTCATAAGCCCCACGTCACGCCGGTAAATGCCAAACAACGCCTCGCTTGGTGTAAGGAGCATAAACATTGGACGATTGAACAGTGGAAAAACGTTGTGTGGAGTGACGAATCACCGTGCACAATGTTGCGATCCGATTACAGGGTGTCGGTATGGTACGGTGTGGGTATGGCGAATGCCCGGTGAACGTCATCTGCCAGCGTGTGTAGTGCCAACAGTAAAATTCGGAGGCGGTGGTGTTATGGTATGGTCGCGTTTTTCATGTTGTTGTTGTTGTTGTTGTTGTTGTTTTGCGTGGAAATATCACAGCATAGACCTACACTGATGCTTTGGTTCAAATGGCTCTGAGCACTATGCGACTTAACTTCTGAGGTTATCAGTCGCCTAGAACTTAGAACTAATTAAACCTAAATAACCTAAGGACATCACACACATCCATGCCCGAGGCAGGTTTCGAACCTGCGACCGTAGCGGTCGCTCGGTTCCAGACTGTAGCGCCTAGAACCGCACGGCCACTCCGGCCGGCCACAGATGTTTTAAGCACCTTCTTGCCTCCCACAGTTTAAGAGCAATTCGGAGATGGCGATTGCATTGCGGCGGAGTAGTTACACGACAATAACATTCCTATAATGTACTAGCCTGCACAGTCCTGGCAATCCTATAGAACGTCTTTGGGATGTTGTGGAACACCGACTTCATGCCAGGCATCACCGGCCGACGCCGATACCTCTCTTCGTTTCAACACTCCGTGAAGAATGGGCTGCCATTCCCCAAGAAACCTTCCAGCACCTGACTGAACGTATGCCTGCGAGAGTGGAAGCTGTCATCAAGGCTAAGGCAGGGCCAACACCAGCATTACCGATGGGGGGCGCCATGAACTTTTAAGTCATTTTCAGCCAGATGTCCGGATACTTTTGATCACGTAGTGTATTTGTGTCATTTTCCGTATGGACTATAGATTATTCAGTGTACCCTTGCTGAATTTCTAATAAGTCACTTAACAGACTGCCTAAGCTTGAGTATCAGAGTCATGTGCAGTGTAAGAGAAACCAGTTTCAGGCAACTACCTGATTTAAAACCGACGCCACGTCTATCACTGCCCTGGGCCAAACTGCTTGGACTGAAGACAGCAGGTTATATCCTTTAATATCCAACTACGACACCGCCCACGGACAGCAGTTCCGGTAGAAATGAGGGCGCTATCGTGGAAAAAAGAAGGAAGGTTAGAGTTTCTGGTCCCGTTGGCAGTGCGGTCATCTGAGACGGAGTGTATCGTAGGCACAACGGTAAAATTTTCTAGGGTAAGGTTTGTCTCAAACACAAAACGTTCAGTCGTCGCAGCGAGAAGGATATTGAACAACCAGGTAACTCCCGTCGTGTGTTACAACAATTCACTCGCTCATCACAGAAGTCTGTGAGACAGTGTGCCCGTGAAACTGGAGTGAGTCGCTCAAGTGTTCGGCGAATTTTGAAGACAGCAAAGTGGAAGTGCTACACCCCACGATTGCTACACGCAATGAACGATGACGACCCAGATCGTAGAATGGAGTACTGAGAGTGGTTTACTAACATGGTGCGCAACGATGAAGAGTTTGCAGAGATGATTGTGTGGTCTGATGAGGCACAGTTCAAACTCAATGGTACAGTAAATCGCCACAGTTGCATCTACTGGGCCGCCGAAAATCCGAACGTCCATGTAGACGAAGCCGAGAATTTGCCAGGAGTAAATGTGTGGTGTGGGTTGTCTTACCGGGGCTGGATTGGGCCATTCTTCTTTGTAGGCACAGTTACCGGTGAGGTGTACCTTCAGAAACTTCAGACTTCCGTTTTACCTGCCATCTGAGACTTGTATGGAGACGGAATAGTTTACTTTCAATAAGATGGTGCCCCAGCCCACTACCAAAATCGTGTTAGGGCGTATCTCGACGACAATCTACGAGGAAGATGGATAGGCCGTAGAGGTTCTGTGGAGTATCCACCACGTTCCCCAGACCTAACTCCTCAGGACTTTTACCTGTGGGGAAAACTAAAGGACGTCGTTTATCGACAAAAGCCACGCACATTCGATGAACTTCAAGAATCCATCGTACATTCATGTGCAAATATCCAACTGAACACGTTGCAATCAGTAGTTCGTGTTGCAGTTCCGCGGCATCGTTTGTGTGCGGATGTTAATGGTGACAATTTCGAACACCTACAGTGATATCTGTAAGTTGGACTTTAAGCTACACTTTCACCAAATATGAGACAACACCATCAATTAGCTTGCAAGTTATGGACTTGCAAACAGTGAATACATTTTCTGGACCCCTCTGTAGATTCCCATATTTTAGCAAACTACACAGCAAAATTTAATTGCAGTACTGTTGTATATAAAATTTCACTTTCAGATCAATCTTTCTAAGCTATTCAGTTAGTAAGGAACGTAAATGTTTAGTTGTAACTTGTAAAAAGACAAGTGTACAACAATGTGCGAGCAGGTTTAATTATTGTAAACTTATAAAAGTAACTGTCGATAAAGTTCTTCTTCGCTGTTGACCGCACAGTCAGACTGTTACAAGTGGCCTTGCTCAGTGCATTGTGCTGGGCTGACTGCTGCATGAGACAGACTTTTGATCTTGTATAGCAGCGGAGGAAGCTGTTTACGTAATTTGAAAGGTTACTTGAGGATAGGAGGAGGGGTGTTTGGTGTTGTTAATTATTCTTTACATTTTTCCGTATCATTGGTGGATAAATACAGGCTTGAGTGGTGTTGACAATATTTCTTTCCATTTGTGGGAATAGGCGAATTAGGCATGGGCGGTAGCTGTGGCGTGGCTCTGTTTACTTGTGGCCAGGTGCGGGATGCGGCTTACCAGCGCTCTGTGTACGTAGGACCACCGCGGTCTCCCGTGCGCCTGCTTTGCGCACTGTTCTCCCGTAGCGTTGCCACTGCTCGCGGCCATGACGCCGCAATGCTGTACCCGTACTCTATATTCATGATGGCGGATCGCTTGCCTATTTCTATCGCCCAATCATCCTCCTCTATGTAAATGGCTATTTCGCCAGTACGCGGACTTCACGGGATATTTCTTTATCGCACTGATCCTGGTTTCCCGCCAGTGCTGACCTGATGCGTTGTCCCAGACATGTACCTTTCACCCTTTGCAATCGTGTGCTTGATCGGCCGTGTGTGAAGCATCAAATGTATATGTCTGGGACAACGCACCAGGTCAGCAGTGGCGGAACACCACGATCAGTGCGATAAAGAAGTAATATCCCGTGAAGTCCGTGTACTCGCGAAACAGCCATTTACACCGAGGACGAAAATTAGGCGATAGAAATAGCCAAACGAACCGTCAACATGAGTAGATAGTACGAATACAGGCTTCTTCCGGTGTCCTGGCCGTCAGCGGTGGCAACGTTACGGAGAACAGTGCGCGCAAAGCAACTCACCGCCGGCAAGCCACATCCCACACCTGGCAACAAGTAAACAGCCCTACGTCACAGCTACCGCCCGTTTCTAATTCGCCTGTTTCCACCAATGGAAAGGAATAATGAAAACACCAATCAAGCACGTCTTTAACAATGATAAGGAATAATATAAAGAACAATAATCGCTACGTTCGCAGGTTCGAATCCTGCCTCGGGCATGAATGTGTGTGATGTCCTTAGGTTAGTTAGGTTTAAGTAGTTCTAAGTTCTGGGGGGACTGATGACCTCAGATGTTAAGTCCCATAGCGCCCAGAGCCAAAGAACAATAAACAATGCCAAACACCGCTCCTCCTATCTTCAAGTACCCTTTCAAATTGCATTAACAGCTCTTCCTCCGCTACTATATAAGATCAAAAGTATCTCTTTCAGCAGTCAGCTCAGCACAAAGCCCTGTAGAAGGCCACTTGCAACAGTGTCCGAAACGTCAGACAATTTTATATACTGACAATCCGAGTCAACAGCCCAGAAGAATTTTATTGACAGGAACAACGGCCGCGGAAGCCTACGCTTACATTATCAAAGGAACATTTTGGATGCAGTTTTGATCAGTCTGCGAAAGTGTATAACGTGAGCAAGATCTGTGCCCGAAATTATCGCACAATGAACCGGAGACGAGTTCAAAAAATGTCCAAATGTGTGTGAAATCTTATGGAACTTAACTGCTAAGTTCATCAGACCCTAAGCTTACACCCTACTTAACCTAAATTATCCTAAGGACAAACACACACACACACACACACACACACACACACACACACACACACCCATGCCCGAGGGAGGACTCGAACCTCCGCCGGGACCAGCCGCTCAGTCCATGACTGCAGCGGCTGAGACCCCTCGGCTAAACCCGCGCTGCATGGAGACGAGTTAAATTACGACTTGTACAGTGTGCCGAGTTTTATCTAAAATCCGTATCCAGAGTCTATTCAGTGCCCTTTTGCCATGACCAACTTCATGAAATGTGTTAATCTTCTAATAATGCATTCTGCAAACTGTAACAAAAGTGTTGCACTGAACAGTGTTATTTCCAAGACATGCTTACTGCGCACTTAGTTTGTTTCCATATCATTTAAAATAGTCTGCTTCAGAAAACCAGATTCGACGGAGCCGCAACTACCCAGGGCATATTAGTACAGCGGTAAATACGGCTACGCTTCACAGTCAATGAGCGAAGAAAATCTCTCACCAACTTGACTGGGAATCGAACGCAGGACACCGTCATCTAATGGTAGCGACGCTAAACACCAGACTACGAAATGAGGACAATAAGTTCTGTAGAAATGATCGAGGGCATGGTGTACAAAACGCGCCCGCTATCAACCGCCCAGCCTTGTCCGTCGCTCCGTATCCGGCGAAGCCTGTCCAGTGCCCGTTGCAGCGGCCCCTAAAACAAAGCAAGCGCGTCGCCAGTCACTGACTCGAAGGGCTTGCAAGCTCTGTCGGACAACAGCCAAACCGGTCCCGCCTTCCGCGAAATGCCTCGTGACGGGGTTCGAACTTCCTGCCGCTCCATCATTCCCTGCACCGCTAACACCGCGCAGTCTCCCGCTGCTTCATTCTTTTTATACAGTGCAATCGAGCAAAGATGATGGCATGTGAAATTACTATGTGCACAGTTAGCAGGACGATGGCTATAGCTGGAAAAGACGCAGCAGAATGGTAATGAGAAATTGATTACTGCTATAACTGCAAAGCTTTGCTAAAACGTGGCCAAATGAGATCAGAGTAAACTGTTTTGCTTTACAGGTTCAAGATAACTCCACTATTGTGCATTTAAAAATGTTCACAAGGACCTTAAACATCGGAATTTTATCCGTTTTTTTTTTCCATGTAAATTTAATTCTGTCAAAGAAACAAGCCGATTCTACAGTCAAGTATTCTGTTGTACGAACTATAATTTCTAAAGATTCTTGTTAATAGCAAAGCTAAAGGTGCAGATTTATACTTTTATTTGTTAATTAGAAACTACTAATTTAGTTACTTTACGGTGGACACGTCAATCAACAAAATTAAGGAGATGATGTCACGTTTGAAGAGTTAAATTATATCTAATGTACAAAAGCCTCTGCATCATCAACTGATACTTACAACAGTTTCCTCGGCTTCGGAGGTCGCTGTCTCAGATCGACAACTACGAATTTCGGCGTGAACTTCAACCTTTTTGTTGTCCTACAAATTGAAATTTATGCTCTGCTGATCCATTTCCTGTACGGTATAAATGTTTGCCGTTCTGTTAATCACAGAGAAAGCACAGACGTTCAATGGTGACGTTCAGGAGAATGCGTAGTATCCCCTTGGAAATGTAAATGAGCGTTTGGCGTCATTGGCCGGGAGGCCCCTTGCGGGGCAGGTACGGCCGCCTTGGTGCAGGTCTTATTACATTCGACGCCACAATGGGCGACCTGCGCGCCGGATGGGGATGAAATGATGGTGAAGACAACACAACACCTATTCCCTGAGCGGAGAAAATCCCCGACCTAGCCGGGAATCGAACCCGGGCCCGTAGGACGGCAATCCGTCACGCTGACCACTCAGCTATCGTGGCGGACAGTAACCCTTTTAGATACTCGTTTATTCACCACGTTTCGTGAGCCCAGTCAGAAAAAAAACTGCGGAAGCCATTAAAAGGGACAACGCAAACATTACCAGCGTGATTGTAACTTATTTTTGAACATTACATTAACGATTGACTATCAAGGCAGTGTTACACGCCACCGACACGCGCTGTAAGTGAGAGCAATGAACCCCAACAGGAAGGCCGCTACTTTGAACAAATCTGCTGTTTTCTTAGTTACAATAGGTAGCTGCTGTTTATCAACTACGGTTTAACATTTACGTGACTAGTCTGAAAATGACTACACTGGTAATTTAGGAATGGAAGCAGCTTCCAATGTTTGTGGGTTACCCATGCTACTATCATATTTTCACAATCCTTGAATCTAGCTACTTCTGTAATCTGCATGTGTGGCTAGTAAACTGTTTACAAGTTGTCAAAATATCCACGGGTGTGCTGCCGGTCTATAGTGTCCAACGGGCACAATATTTCGGCGATCATACATGTCGCCATCATCAGGTGAACTGACGGACTGAGCTCCTGTGAACGTGCCGGCACGGAGATCCGTACGCTATGGCTGCTCAGAGGGAACTGGGTTCGGTCGCGGCGGCGGCCGATTTAAATACCCTCCGCCCGCGGCGCGCTCCCTCCGCCGTCCGCGCCCCGCGCTACGGTCGCGCGGTGGAACAGATTGCGACGGCGTCTGAGATGACGTCGGAGTGATGGGTCTGTCCGCCGTGGTCGTCACAACTATACGTTTGCTCGATTTACTCTTGATTAACCCGATCGCTGGTTCCCAAGCCTTGCTAAGATTATAGCCACAGTCACGGTTTATGAGGTCGTCATTGGTGCGAATTTCGATGGCCTCTCTAACAACGCTGTCCCACTATCTCGACGTCTGTACCAGAATCCTCGTGCGGTCATATTCCATGGCGTGATTTTCCGACAAACAATGTTCAGCGACCGCCGACTTGCTCGGATACATCAGGCGAGTGTGCTTCTGGTGTTCACGGCATCGATCCTCGACGGTACGCATCGTCTGACCAATATACGACTTGCCACATTGACACGGAATCTGGTACACGCCGGCCTTCCTCAAACCGAGGTCATCTTTGGCGCTCCCCACCAGTGCACGAGTTTTATTTGGAGGACAAAACACAGTTCCGACCCGGTGTTTCTTCAGAATGCGAGCGATTTTCCCCGAGAGTGCGCCTGTGTATGGAATAAATGCAGTGCCTACCTCCTCCCTCGTGACTTCATCCATCTCAAGAGGTTGTGCCGCAGTGGTTGGGCGGAGAGCACGTTGAATCTGCCACTCTGAGTACCCATTTTTCCGAAATACTGTTCTCAGATGTTCCAATTCCTGGGGTAGACTCTCTGCGTCAGAGATAGTGCGCGCCCTATGTACTAGAGTTTTAAGTACCCCATTCCTCTGTGAAGGGAAGGCACTGCATTTATTCCATACACAGGCGCACTCTCGGGGAAAATCGCTCGCATTCTGAAGAAACACCGGGTCGGAACTGTGTTTTGTCCTCCAAATAAAACTCGTGCACTGGTGGGGAGCGCCAAAGATGACCTCGGTTTGAGGAAGGCCGGCGTGTACCAGATTCCGTGTCAATGTGGCAAGTCGTATATTGGTCAGACGATGCGTACCGTCGAGGATCGATGCCGTGAACACCAGAGGCACACTCGCCTGATGTATCCGAGCAAGTCGGCGGTCGCTGAACATTGCTTGTCGGAAAATCACGCCATGGAATATGACCGCACGAGGATTCTGGTACAGACGTCGAGATAGTGGGACAGCGTTGTTAGAGAGGCCATCGAAATTCGCACCAATGACGACCTCATAAACCGTGACTGTGGCTATAATCTTAGCAAGGCTTGGGAACCAGCGATCGGGTTAATCAAGAGTAAATCGAGCAAACGTATAGTTGTGACGACCACGGCGGACAGAGCCATCACTCCGACGTCATCTCAGACGCCGTCGCAATCTGTTCCACCGCGCGACCGTGGCGCGGGGCGCGGACGGCGGAGGGAGCGCGCCGCGGGCGGAGGGTATTTAAATCGGCCGCCGCCGCGACCGAACCCAGTTCCCTCTGAGCAGCCATAGCGTACGGATCTCCGTGCCGGCACGTTCACAGGAGCTCAGTCCGTCAGTTCACCTGATGATGGCGACATGTATGATCGCCGAAATATTGTGCCCGTTGGACACTATAGACCGGCAGCACACCCGTGGATATTTTGACTATCAAATACGCCGGGAGAAACTCAAGAATGTTTACAAGTTATTTTAAGTTTGTAAGTATTCCCAGAATTCTCACCTAGCATCTGCTGACAGCCTGCTTAAGACTTATTTCAGACGACGTAGGCAAGTCTAATTTCTTGATATGCATTAGGAAGTAACTTTTTCGAAACCTTTGAAAAGACCTGTGTAAAATGTTGAGTTACAGCTATACATTGCGTAACATTCTCGCTGGTCGTTTTTGTTGAATACTTACCTTTCGCTAGGTCATTTCCCAAAAATAATGAACGCATGCAAGATAACCTAACACTCCTTGCTGTAAGTAGATAAAGCAAGAGTTCTCCAAGTGCGAAACATGCTGAACTGTTTGTTGACTAGTGCACCCTCCACGTAGATTCCATTTAGCTGCATTAGCCAGTTGGATGGCAAGGAATGTTGTATGTCCTATTTCATTTCTACGGATACGGTGTCTTGAACACCACCCATGGCCGAAGATAGTGGTGTTCGAGCAAGCTTTCTTAACGTCATTGGTCTGTACGTCAGTCTCACTGCGCCAGTTCTAGAATACAAGGAATTCACTGCAGTGCGTATGGCTGACAGTATGTAGTGACGACACCAATCATTATGCTGAGCATTCGTTTGACGTGTCACTACTTAACTCTCGAAAACGACGTTTGCTGCTGTAATAGGTACATTAATTCAAGATACGCTAGTAACGGTTGCCGGTCGCCATTTTATCGTCTGCACCCATTCTAAGCTGTTGCGAAGCAGGGGCATATCTTGCAAAGGAAGACGAGCATGCAAACGACGGCGCAGGAGACGGCCAACGGCTCACCTGCAGCCACGGCCGAAGGTTAAGTCAGCACTTGAGGAGAAGGTTTACAGGCTGGCGCTGTCATGTGAGTGAGGGCCTATTACACAGCGCTGATGTCACAATTCGTGGCCTACATCCGGGTTCTCTGCTCGTCCGTTTTTTCACTAACGCAACACAGCCTTAAGCACAACGGCTGAAGTGTCACGGCACAGCCAGTGATATTCACCGAGGCCGAACAGTCTTCCGAAAGTGGTAATATGGCGCCGTGTGGCACTGTAGATGATTTGTTCCGCCCAGAATGGAGGTCTATACTGCAGTTTCAGCATTCTACAGTCCTCTCCTCCCCTCCCCCCTCAATTTCCTGTTTTCCGTCACAATTTGAGCAGCTGCTTCACCTTGATGTCGCAAATTAGCCTTCATCTTTATCTTCCTCTGGTGTTTCTCAGATACCATTCCTTCTATTGCATCATTTATTATTTAGACCCTTCTTACCCAGTGTCCTATCCAATTTATTTTTCCTTCTCTTATCTGTTTCCAGCATTTGCTTTATCATTCATCTTCTCCAAATCCACATCTCAAATGACTCAGCATTTCTCCTGCCTCCATATTTGTACCGACGAGGTGCTATAATCTTGCTTGGTATCGGCAGACAACATGAATAATGTTCAGTTTAGTAATGAGCTTCATTGGGACTCTCCTCCATTCACAGTCAAGGGCATCTGACAGGTCTAATTTTCTTTCTATGAAGAGAGGACAACCTCGTGCAGCCGACTTTAACGCATTATTTCGTGGTGTTATCTTTCCTTCCTTTTTATCTTTTTGGTGTGTGTATGCGTGCGTGTATGTGTATGTGTGTTTTCTGAGATCTATCTTGACTGTCGTCACACAGAACATTTACACTATTTTGGAGCGTCTGCGTTTTACGATGTACTATGCGATGTCCTTCGGAGATGCATGCATAAATAGACCGCGAAAATAAATCTCTCCCTGTGCGGGAGCTACAGCATCTCTGCGGGTGCAGGACGTGGGGGTTTGGTTCGGTCCGGGAGGCGTTTTCGAATAGCAGAAGTGGTTAAGAGGGCCACTCGTGTAAAGCGAGATATACGGGTTAGAGTCCCAGCCCTGCACAGACTTTCATATGTGACTAATAAATTCTGCAGATAAAGTCTAACCGTATTCGCAATTCACAGATTACTTCTTTGTGTGTTAAATGGCTGAGTCAGTTTTCAGTACGAAGCCTACGACCCATGCCACAAAGCTCATATAGCGTATTAAAGGAGGAAGGGACAATGATCGAAAGGTGACAGGAACAGTAAATATTTTGGAGAAAACGCACATCATTCTTCATCACAGATGATTTCCAAGAGAGAACAAATGTTACATAAATTTTTCTTTCTTTCGCTACTCTATCTTGACATATGCAAGACGAACTTTAGGTGCTGGTAGCTCTTCAACCATTTGATCTACATTGTATTCAACATTATCACATTGTAGATAGT
Organism: Schistocerca piceifrons; assembly: GCF_021461385.2. NCBI lineage: Eukaryota > Metazoa > Arthropoda > Insecta > Orthoptera > Acrididae > Schistocerca > Schistocerca piceifrons. The sequence continues at coordinate 123,257,634 of NC_060139.1, read as the reverse complement.
GCTGCGCAGCAAGAGCTCTGTTACCCGTCAAATACTGATCTTGACCTGCTTCCGTTAATGTTATTCACTGGTGAAGTCTGGTTTAGATGTAGTGAAATCAGTAGCACAACAAACAACGATTGGCAGTGGCAGGCCAATCCACGTCGAACAGTGGAAATACAAGTGGCTGTGACCATGATAGGTCGTGTCATTTTAAAGGGCTGTACGTAATTAAATGAATGTTTTGAAAAATATTCAAAACAACTGACCACACGTAATACTACGAACTTCCAGCATCACACAATTGCTCCACTTTTTGCCATACATTTGAAGGAAAATTGCAACCGCACTTTCGCTAATCGATGAGACGGTTGCGGCATCTGGACCCAAAGATCTCCGGAACTAACACTCCTAGAGTTTGTCTTAGATGGCTGGATGAAGGCAGAAGAAAGTCAGAAACCGGTAACCGAGGTGAATTGCTAGCTCACTGCTGCCCTCACAAAACAAACTTCGTTGCGAGACAAGCAATACAGCATGTTCTAAGTTTACTGAAACATACTGAAGTTTATGGACATTGGCTTTGATAATTAATTATAAGCTGTTGTACATTAACATTAATATTTAAATTTTACGGAATGTTATGTATTTGTAATTTGATCAATAAAAATAATGACAAAGATTTAGAAATGTTTACTCGGAAACCATATGAAACGGATCAGATATATACGATCTTTTCTGCTCCTAATAATCAAATGTGCCACCTCCACGAATACTGGCTTTAGCTCCTGGGACACCTCATATACCTGATACAAGCGTTCAGGCAGCGAATTTTGCCTCCACCCATGCGCTTCCGCCAGGTATTTCTATTCGTCACATGTTCTCCTCTGGTCTGAACGTCCCTTAACTTTCTTATCATTTGATATTTCCTTTATAGCGGCGGCATAAATTTGTCAAACTAATGTAAAATATTGGAAAAGATACATCCGATATCTTCTGCAAGAATAAAGATAGAAACTTTAGGCGAATTTTAACTTGGAATACAAAAGTTTTTTTTTTTCTTCCCCGCAAAAGAACCGTCCGATTTTGTACGGGTATATCTCTCACATGCATGCACTTATGGGTAGATCTTACAGCTACGTTTAGAAACAAACTTTTAATTTATCTTTCACAAATATTCAAAGTGCCCTCCACTGTATGTACAACAAATATCGGAACGATAGTCTAACTCGTCGCGTATTTGTGCGAGCATATCTGGAATTACTGCAATCCCTGCTGCTGTTATGTAGCGTCATAATTCACCCAAAGTTGATGGAAGGGGAGACACACAGTCTTTCATAAACACCAAGAGAACAACCCCGTGAGATGAATCACTCTTGGAGAGTGATGCAATGAAAGAGATACGTTAAGTCCCTTGCGGCTTGACGAAAATCACGCTGCACAGTGTTTAACTGACGTATATCTATTACATTGGTTTGGTGGAGGGGACCAAAAAGCGAAGTCATCGGTCCCATTGGATTAGGGAACGAAGTCGGCCGTGCCCTTTCGAGGGAACAATCCCGGGATTTGCCTGAAGCGGTTTACGGAAATCACGAAAAACCTGAATCAGGATGGACGGACGCGGGTTTGAACTGTCAGCCTTTCGAATGCGAGTCGTGTGCTAAACACTGCATTATCTCGCTCGGTGAAGGCAGAACGCCTTGTGTAGCTGTGATATAACTGACTCGATGCAATATACATTGGATAATGAAAAAGCGACCCAGCAACTTGCGCCAAGGAGACCACACCAGCAACCACATGTACCAGCGGCTTACAACTGTCGCGAAGTGAAACTTTTAATTTCGATGCGTAAGTTAGAAACTACCCAAAATTTCCGTTTTCATTCGCGTAGAAGGTATAGTCTTGTGAAAACGGATTAATCTTTTAGAAACACACTATATATTTGATTCAACACGGTGAACTACGCTCTGTTTAGCTCTCCATATAAAGGAAACAAAAAAGGTGGAGCACTGCAGATGAGCACTTAATAAGGCGTAGTGCTTAGAAAAAAACAAAGCTTATACAACCAGCGCTTTAGGACGAGTGGCTCCGGTTAGGAAATGAGTCCTTTTACATTACAAGGTCAATGTTTTACTAGGGCAGCGACTCTAAAGGCGAAGAAAGAAGAGAACTATAACCAGAGAGAGAGAGAGAGAGGCGGTAAAGGACCTTTTGAGTGACTGAGCACGCACCACACACCAAGCTCGGCTCTAGCATACACAATGGCCTCCAGTAACGGGCGCGCATTGTCTTACGCCGCCGGTTGAAGGTCGTTTAGTTTTATTTTTACGGTTCTTCGCGCGTTTATCGCAGCCAGGCCGGCACCAGATACCCGCAACAATACAGTGCGTCACAGATCGTTTGCGGATAGCTCTGAAGCCTTTCTGTTTCCAAATCTTAACCAATTCCTTCAAAGAGGGCACTTTCCATCGGAAAGATAATTGTGCTTTGGCGTGTAGAGTTTCAGAGGGAGGAACATTACGGATAAAAAATTTCAATGAAATACAGTGCAGTTTACTGTTTACTACTTGGAAAACAGTCGCAGATTTTGTAGACTTGATTACATGTGTGTGCACAGTGGCGTTACACTGGTCCAGTAACCACACGTGAGCAGACATTAGAAGCAGCTTCATAGGTTCATGGACGCAGGCGATTCTCTGAAAGTTTGGTGCATGCTCGCAGTTAGAAGGCGTTGGGGGTAGGAAATAAGTAACAGGAAGTAAGAATAAAACGCCTTCAGTCAGAATGTTTTTATGTTTCATTAAATTACACGATGTATTTCTGACCCTGTGGGTCCATCGTCGGGCACGAGCAGCTTAACGCGTAATTTTAGAGTTGCTCTTGAGTGAGGTGACATGCACGAACCTGTTATGATGTTAGTTTTTGTATTTCGTGAATCAAGTGCGGACAATGTGAGGAACAGGAAGAAAAAGTGAAAAAATTGCTGAACAAACGATAAATAAGTAAAAACAATAAAAAAAATTGGAATAGAAAGTAACACAGTGTTCCTCACAAATTTTCCGCACCAGATTCACGAAATACAAAAACTGCTATTACGGTGACACTATATGGTAGCAGTTTTAGGCTGCTAAGACACCGGTACAGAACTGGCCTAAACTACCACTGCCAACAGTAGCAAACAATTGCGCTGTAGCCACTACCAAATGCTTTGTGTACTACAATTTGTTTTGTGGATACCATTTTTTTTCTTTTATTTCTTATTTTGAAATGAGTGAAAACAATCCTGGGGCATGAAAGGATTCGAATGCGATTCACAGTATCAAAAGAAATGAACGATACCGATGACCTTTAAGTCAGCTGCGCTTTCGTGAAAGCAAGCACAGAACGCGGACGCATGATGGCAGCCCTTCGAGAGGGAGGAGGGAGACGGGGCTTAAATCCCCCGCACACGCTCCTCCCCCCCCCCCCCCAGCGGCCCCGGGCAGTCTTAAGTTCTCGTTTGATTATGCTCGCGGCCGACTGCCACGATGTACTGTCCGCATAATATCGAACCTTATCAGGAACATGCGTTTAACCTGACTTAAGAGCAAATATCAATTATGTATGGACGCTTTACACCTGACGATGGACCCACAGAGTCCGAAATGCAACGCGTAATTTAATAAAAAACGAGAAAAATGGTTCAAATGGCCTTGAGAACTATGGGATTTAACATTTGAGGTCATCAGTCACCTAGAGCTTAGAACTACTTAAACCTAACTAAAGGACATCACACACATCCATGCCCGAGGCAGGATTCGAACCTGCGATCGCAGCGGTCGCGCGGTTCCGGACTGAAGCGCTTAGAACCGCTCGGCCAAAGCGGCCGGCTAAAAAAACGAAAAAATTGACTGAAGTAGTTTTTATTCATACTTCCTGTGTACTGAATACCGTCACGCCCACAGCTTCAAAATGTGGATAAAATGTAATTACGTAAATAACGTAGAGTCGCTCCCAGCCTAGCAGACTCCTATCGATATGCTGCCACTTCAACACCTTGCGTGTCAATTTCGCTACATTTTTAATTGAGTAACCCTTCATTTGGCGTCAACAGGCTCAGTGGACCCCGTTCCAGATCTTTCCACCACATGAAAGTCTCAGGTGGTTCCTGGGAACCGAAACAGGGACATATACGTTGGTAGCGCGGGGAGAGGCCTGCTGGAATGGTGAGAGCAGCATAATGCCAATATAGAGAATTTTACTGACCGTTCATTGTGCAATCTTTGTAACAAACAATACTTTAACATTTCTTGTATGTTTTGTTTTCCATTAGCATTGCTTTTACTTCCTAGTAACTGCTGTAGCCTCATGGAAAGCATTCCTCTCTTACCATGACACCAACTAAGTAGGGCGATCCGGTATCATCTTTCAGTAATACGATTTTATTTGAATTGCATACACCACGCATTTTTTAAAGACTGGAACATATACTGAAAACTAAAAATCAACAGCTTTAGTAGTTGTGCGAAACTTTCAAGTCATACAATGCAAGTTAGTGAACTTCTTTGAAATTTTAACTACTTTCTGATGTACTATAGCCTCTGATTAAGTCTCCAGCATTAGAAGACGAAGCCTTAGGCAGAAAAATGGGCCTCTGAGCACGGCCTAATGCCCGTAAAACAAAAATCTCCAAATGTTTCAACAACTTTTCATAAAGCAAAATTCTGTTTAACTGTCTGTGCAAGTAAATACATTCATGCAGTGTCACTTCGTCATTGGTGGCCATGATTCACATTAGTAGGAAGAGTAGAACTTTTTACTTTAATCGTACGAATACTGCAAAATATGAATACTTAACGAGGTGGAACAACAATGAAAACAGTGCGCTTGTTTTCGAGAAGACATGGGTTCAGATTCCCATCTGGCCATCCCGAGTTTGGTTTTCTGCAATTTCCCGCAGTGGTTACCATCAAGTGCTGGGATGGTTCCTTCAAAAGGGCCACGACAGATGTTCTATCCCGTCCTTGTCTTTGATTACCACGATATCCACGTTACATCTTAATCCTGTTTCTTTCTGTTAAATATCTTATCAGGTTATTGAATTTTCATGGTTCTCATAAATGATGAGAAGTATCCTCGCCCACAAAAAGCGTGTGGGTGCTACAAAATAAATACTACAATGTTGTTCCCGTGGCTGAGAAGCTTGTTCCACGTTGCACTATTTCATTTCATGTGAAATGAAATAAAACAATTCCCTTTTGGTACAAAGCACCGAAAAATGCCGCATTTTCTCCCATTTACAGTCCAGTACCTCCGAAGGTCATTCCTACCACTTCCTTTCCGGCCCAAAGTCTGGCCAGTGCGCGAAACTATCAGAGTTGGAGATGCAGTTTTCTTCTTCTTCTTGGCTTCTTGTCCATCCAGTTCGCTAACGAATTTGTATTATAAACCATCTAAAAGACTGCCTCTTACCGTTTATAAACAGTTTTTACAGCACATGAAAAAACAGCGCTGCAAAATCGAAAGACTCGTGCACCGATAACTGATGCTCACCTAATATCACACAGTGTCTGCTAAAGATGCACACATTTCAGAAAAATTTCACCAGAGGCAACAAAATACCACTGTACATGAAATATTAAATGTTGCTTACAAGCACTATTGTCCATCCCAGGATGGAGCTTAGAACAGGTTACAGAAACCACCTCGCAGTTTTGGTGTTGCTTGAGAGCAACATTGCCAAATAAAGGGTTGAAGACAAAAATTTACAACTGTCAAGTTGCCTCACCTGCTCTACATTTCCCGAAATATTCCTACAACTGCCATAATCGTTGTCTTCAAGGACGTGTCACATTTTAAAAAAATACTTCTTGACCATATACACACATCAATAGAAGTGTCTCATCACCCTGTTACGTAACGCAGGTATTTTGTTACTGTGACTTTTCCTTGCCGATCGTAAGGTCACCCTTGACGCTGCTTGTAAATATACACACACTTACCGTGAGAACGGGTAGAGCGTCGCACTCTAATACATTGCAGAATTTCAGCTGGAAGTAAATCAGCAGCAGGGATCCGTTAGAGACGTCTTTGGAGCTGTAGCGTGAACGTCCATCAAGCCACGATGGATAATCGAGACCAATGATTAGGTCACCGCCATCAGGATACGTGTAAAAGGTTAGTTAACCAGGGAAGTTGCTCGACGTGTGCACCTGGGTGAAACTGACGTGGTGTGGACATGGACAAGTAGTGTTGAGAACACACCACAAGGCCGTCCACGTCCGACTTGTGCAAAAAATGATCGATACCTACGACTTTTGAGTCAAAGGAACCGTGGGCTGAGTGCTCCAGAACTGAATTCGGTGTCAGAAGAGGCCAGAGGATATCATGCATCGCATCACCCTGTTACGAGACGATTGCATGATGTGAAACCCCTTTCCGGACGACAATGACGAGCACCACGTAGTACTTCTCAACACCATCGACTGCGTTACAGACGGGCAAGAAATCCTGCAGAACGGACGTCCCAGGACTGGCAACGAGTATTGTTTACAGGCGAAACTCTGATCGGTTTGTACTGTGATAATAGCAGAAAACATTTTTGGGGGCAATCCAGTAATATCAATGCCTCCAGCACTCTGCCCCACACATGTGCAACAATGTAATGGAGTGATGTTCTGGGATAGCGTTACATGGGGCCAACGTAAACCTCTCGTGGTTGTTGACTGCACTCTCAGTGCCCTACGGTACAGGGAAGAGATTCTGCAACCAACAGTGAGACTGTATCGTCATCATTTTAAAGAAAATTTCATCTTGATGGACGATAACCAACATGCTCATAGTGATGTTCTCGTGAACACGTTCCTTCAATATGCTTGGATCACCAGAATGGAAAGGCCTGTGTTCCCTGGACACGAACCCAATCCGGCATGTATGGTATCGATTAAAACGAGCTGTTTTTTGGACGACTGCGACTAAGCAGTGTCAGCATTAAAGAGTGGGACAATTTTAACCAGGAATGGCTTTATGATCTCATCAGTGGTATGCCACGACGGATTCCAGCCTGCATTTGAGAAGGGGACGTACCACAACGTATTGACGATACTCAGGCGTGTTGTGGAAAACCCCCGTGGAAAACGAACGATTCTGTCGTTACAGATTTCTTTATTTTTTATTTGGTGCTCTGGACACATTTCAAACAATGTATACACATTTTCTATGTCATGAAATTCGAAATAAAGAGGTGATGAAAAAATTTTGTTGATATGCGTACGTGGCTAGTTTCTGTTGCTCCCAGTATTTTGACTGTTACGGAGTTTGCAGACACGATGATCAACGTTTTGTTTCCATTTGTAACTCTACGGATGTAACACCCAATATTGAACAGAATATTCATTATTGAAACAAGAATGGTTACGGTTTTCTCCAAGAGGCATAGTCTTTCTTCGTAACACACAGCTTTATTGCTTGTAAGCGTAGGTTAGGTCACGTTCACCAGCAAGGTTTGAAGTCGAGCCTTTGTACCCGGTGCAAAGTCCTGGTTCGCATCACTCTGGATGACTAACATTACTGTCACAGCTGAATGACTCACACAGGCAGTACCGCAACAGTAAACACGCCTATGCGCTGCGATTCTTTATCATCTGTGCCTGGAGAGACGACTGCAATGTCTGCTACGTGAGAAAGTCGCCAAGTCTATAGCTTGCTGACGGCAAGTGTGCACACTGTGAGAGGGCCTCGGTGTTCTCATGCGGCGCTTACATGCGAGCAGGTGTGCTGCTCAGGTGTAGTAACACTGCCCACCATACGATACTTGGCAGATGCTGGATCTGGATGACCGTATGGCATTTGAATCGCTGTTTTCCCTAATGCAAGTCCAGCATGACAAATGCGCCACCCCACTCGCAAAAGCATTACATAGGACGGTGGATGTAATGGGTGCACGAAGATAAGATTCACCTAAGGAGAGGACACTCAAATATTATATCTGCAATTTCTATTACACAGATGTTCAACGCAAGCACATCTGACATTTAAGACACCTACAATTTTATTGTAGTAACAGGGAATAAACTTCCAAAGCTGCGTTTATACATAATGGTATTCCCAAGGTACGTGTAACTGTAGAGTTTACTTTCTAATTTTGTTATGGGACAATAACTAGGGAGAAAAATTTTGCGCGCGCACACACACGTAATATACAATACAAACGCCATAAGTTGGGGAGAGAAAATACAAGTGTCAGTCGCTTGTTTATTGTGAAATAGTTGTGCTGACTTACGCCGAAAGGTGAAGAAAATAGCAATGCAACAGAGATGAAAGTTAAAACTTGGATAATATTTTCCTGGCAAACCAATAACAAAGATCCCTTCTCCGCCAACATAAAAATCGCCACTTTGAAATGAAGACCGGTACTTCCTCACGGTACTGCGTATCCGTTTTCCCGTTAAAACAACTTATTCAACTTTACTACTTGTGCAGTTTATTCACAGAATACCGAAGGTGTCGATGACTCGCATATTATACTAACTACATTTGGACACTGTCGTAAAAAAGCAGTCCAAACAGTGAAATTAGAGATGGGAATACCACGCTAGTAGCTTTAACGAACGTTGAGGATTAGAATAAAGCTGTCGATGGCTATGTTCGTTACCAACTGCCGTCGCATGGACGACTGTGCGATGTTCGTTAACAACGGCCGTCGCATGGACGACTGTAAGTGGATGACGCTTCTAAAGAAAGCGTCCGTGTTGCATATGCAAGCTTCGCAGGAAAGGCGGTAATTAACAGAGGTGACGTGCGGGGAACTGACGAATTCAAGAAGTCACGTGCGTGGGACAGGCAGAGGCGGCGGTGTTGCAAGGTTTTAGCTGGTTGCGACATACATTTCTCGAGAGGCAAGTTTTATGTTAGTAAAGTTCATACAGCATTGCACGTACGTTTTCTTTTCTTGTGAACACTTTCCTCCTGTTCTTCGGATGAACGCGTTTTCTGTCCTTCGTAAAAGGGCACAGGACGTCATTGCTGTTCTTCCAAAACACACACACACACACACACACACACACACACGCAGACAGACACGCAGACAGACACACACAGACAGACAGACAGAATTATTGCAAGTTAATGTCTGAAACCTATAAAATCTAATTCTTTCGTATGGCATCCCTTTTTCTGGAACCATGTGTAACGAATTTTCCCAGTCCTCTAGAATGTCGTGATTCTGAACTGAGCACGAAATTGTACCTTACAAAGATCATGTAAGTCGTGATACTATGAAATAACATGGAAGGGATGCCTCGACGGTAGTTCGAAATGTAAGAGAGAACAAGGTTGCTGTATTCGTCAAATTCATTCACTATTACGTTTTGTAGCACCAGTAACTAGCTACTGTACTGGCACCATATGGTCTTCTCTGCGAGCCTCCTGAATATGCTTTGGAACACTCACAGAGATCCACGTAGTACTTGCGAAGTAATCTGAGAAGTTGTTTGCTAAAGAACATACTATTACCTAGTTAAGGAGCCGATGAAAAATTTCAAATTAGATACGTTACCAATATTCGGTCATAGGAGGACATTGAAAGTCCTTTACCGCAGTGGTCGACAGGTGCCTTGTTAAATTATAACTAATTACAAAAATAAAATGGTTCAAATGGCTCGGAGCACTATGGGACTTAACTTCTAAGGTCATCAGTCCCCTAGAACTTAGAACTACTTAAACCTAACTAACCTAAGGACATCTTACACATCCATGACCGAGGCAGGATTCCAACCTGCGACCGTAGCGGTTCCAGACTGAAGCGCCTAGAACCGCTCGGGCACACCGGCCGGCAACTGATTACAGAGCGAGGCAACTGGGTTATACGGCATGCCTACCTAGTGTCCTCTGGTGGCTTTCTGTGGCTAGTAATGCTTCCTATCTGCAGCAAATCAAAAATGTAACACGAAACTGCCCGAACAGGGCAGCGCCACCTGCTTTTAGGGCTATTTCTAGCCTCCAGGCGGCGTGCTGTATCAGCAAATTTAATGCCCGTGTCGCAACATAGATATGGGGGCCGCGATGCAGCACGCAAACGCATTATTAGATCTCCGTGACACGAATGACATACGGCATTTCCAGCGCACAATCCATTCAGCGACCTCAACCGTCTTCCCTGAACGAATTGCCATATTTGATGATATATTTAATTCTCATGGATTTATTTACATATTGACGCTTTGCATTTTCTGAAACTGATCCCCTCTTAATGCTTTTGCATCAAGATAAAGTGGTTTAGGTAGTCTCAAACAATTCAAGAAAAATGGTGAGCTAAAACATATTGCACCAGATTCTAAATGTACGCTTTCATCAAACGAGTTGCAAGCTTGAACTCAGTTAACAGACTTAACGTAAGCAGTATTTTTCCACATGTTTAAGCTCTCCACATCAGGTGGTCTTCTTGTAAGATCACTAATAACAAATTACTCTTTCGTAGTGGAACAAGCGACAGAATCGTGAGCGCCGATGACGCTTAGACAATGTCTACTTGAGTAATACACAAAACATTTTACTCGAAGAGGAGTGAATAATGCACATCTGGTAGCGATTGTGTAAATACGTTCTTACATTGGAGTTACTATGTTGCTTCTGTACGTGATAGGGAGGGAGCACGGATCTGATAATAACGCGGCTCTTCCACAGGTAGGTATCTACTCGAAATGAAGGTCTACAAGTAGTCATCTCCGAGGTTTCCTCTGCGTGATCAATTAATGGTTTGCCTCCAGGTGTTCAGCTCAGTTGTTTCCAGTTGAAGCACTGAGTAAGACGACTGGATCGGTCGTGTAAATATTGTACATGGAATGGATACAACAACTCGGATGATCATTCGTTTACAAGTTTGTCGTAAAATATCCATTAAAGATGTGTGTAGACTGACTGGCGACCTGGGTATTTTGCGAACTGATTTCAGGGCTGAGCACTGAAGACTGTCAAGATACGTACGGGAAAAACGTAACTGTAAACCAGAAGCGATAGTTCAGCACCATATCGCACAGTTATTACTTTCAGAAATTATGAAGACTAGAGGTGACAAATGCTCATACAATAAGAGGGTTTTTATGTCATACAAAACTGAAGTTACTAACGTAGACTGTCGTTCATAAAGAAAACAGAATGACTACTTGCGGTTCTTTTCTGCGCTTGTCCACCCCTTGCGAGGTTCGGTTTCAAATTGCCTTCTGAAACACTTTTCCTTTTCTACCCATCCCTGTTTTGCCTAGTTACGTCATTCATCAAATGGTTCAAATGGCTCTGAGCACTATGGGACTTAACATCTATGGTCATCGGTCCCCTAGAACTTAGAACTACTTAAACCTAACTAATTTAAGGACAGCACACAACACCCAGCCATCACGAGGCAGAGAAAATCCCTGACCCCGCCGGGAATCGAACGCGGGAACCCGGGCGTGGGAAGCGAGAACGCTACCGCACGACCACGAGATGCGGGCGTCATTCATCCTAACTGGGTTTGTGCAACTGCCAAATTAAGTGCGCTAATTGATTTATATACAGCCAGTTAAAAGGCTTACAGAAGGTAAAACCAGAACCTGCGTCAGATTTAGGCCTAACTCTAAAAATAAAAAAAGAACTGAAGTAGTGTGGTAACAGCAAGTAGCATGCAGGAAACTCGTTCAGGACGATATTCGCAACTCTAAGCTGGTCCAATGTGAATTTGATTTTTTTTTGTATTTTGCAAACGAACCGGAGGATATATTAAGTCCCTCCAAATAATAATAATAATAATAATAATAATAATAATAATAATAACAATAACAATCCCGAAATCTACGTGTATTCATTACGTAAAAGTTAACAAAGGAGAGCAACCCGTTTTATATTTTTTTCGTAAACGATGATTTTTTCTGTCTTTTTGATCTCCTCAGGTAAGAAGTGTCGCAATACTTGTTCCAAGGAAACGACAAAGTTCGTACGTCAGATGTGCATTTTGACATTCCCTCGTGACCTCTGTCTGCACTTCCTGGTGACAACATTGTACAATGTCCGTGGCCAGGTGAGAGCGTGCGGCCGCTGACATCATCAGTTACCGGCGTGAGAAAGTGCAGGGTGGGGGGGTCACAGCCGACCCAACCATCATGTACGTGATGTCTGAGCCGCCTCCACTACCTTACGATCAAGCGCTGCTTTCTTGCAAAGGGCTTTAACCGCCACGCGAGAGTTTCAATACGTCCTTGCGTCAGCTGCATCTATATCTTTGCGTCGAACTGGTCGACAAAATATCATAACAAGAATTTCCATTGATATCGATGTTCATCATACAAAGGCATAATAGGATGTAAGGGCAGGCAAAGGAAAGGGCACAGTTAATGGTCCGTTACACTGAAGTCATTAGAGGTGGGGGCGCGACTTCTTCTAGACACGAATTGTGGGGCGGAAGGGGAACATATACGATCGTGACTTTCTTGAAGGAATAATCTAGTCAATATCTTTCACTGCTCCTTCCAAATATGTAACCAATGCGTCTACTCGTTGGGATGGGCTAACGAATGGATTCTAATTTGCGATGACACACGTGTATTTGGAATGAAAATTAAGGAGGAAATAAAATGATCATGTATAAACGAGTGATTCACAAACCAGGAGCAGACTATCATTACCATTTAGCTGGGAAACGGCTACTGATCTACAGAGCAAAATGACTGTGCCGCCAATATCTGGGTTCGTTTTCGGACTGAGAGGCCTCCATGATGAGAAATCTGATCATAACTGTGCTTGCTTGTTCAAACAAACTGAAAACATTCAGTAAAGTCTAATAACAAAACTATAAAACGCATTAAAATCTTATGAGCGAATTTTAAAGAACAGGTTTTCACCGAGCGAAGCAAATATATCATGCAACCGCCGGCCTCTGTGGCCGAGCGATTCTAGGCGCTTCAGTCTGGAACCGTGCGACCGCAGGTTAGAATCCTGCCTCGGGCATGGGTGTGTGTGATGTCCTTTAAAGCCGGCAAATGCGTCTTTCCACTCCGCCAGTAAGAGAACTCAGCGAGTGGTCGCCCGGTCGGGGCTTAGTTCCTGCATCAGAGTCTGTGCATTACGCCGCCAGACTGCTGGAGTTTGCTCAGGCAATGGTCATTGACGGTTGGATCGATCGGTTGGTCGGTCGCGCACTGAGACACAAGATGACTCGTCCGTCTTAAGCGTCGGCACATGTGAGGTCGCCACGTGAGTCCAGTGGGCCGCGGCGTATAGCGAGGGGTAGTAACTTCGCGGCAGACACGAGAACAACAGGAGTCAACCCACGACATCAGTCTGGCCGGTGCGAGCTGCGACGCCGTGAGACGGGAGATCGGCGCGCCTTCCTGCGTCCGTTGAAGCGGCTGGCAGCGGACAGTTCGGGAGAGCGATTTGGGGGTGCTGCGCCAGGTCTTCTCGAGAAATCGCAGTTTATTAGGAGTTAAGTGATTGGTGATATGTTGTTTGATTTACTCTTGTTAAATTCTACTTGTTTTCTTGGTGAGGTCACCAGCCGTTTTGCTTTGGAATCGTCCCACCGTTCTTCTCAATTTGCCCACCCGCGGGAAGGCGGTTGTTTATAAATTCGGTGGTCTGTTTCTCCCTTGTGGAGTAGGGGCGGGTTAGAGCAACCTGCGATTCGGGGTGTCCGGTAATCTCCCTATCAATCTACCGTACGTTAGTAGCTGCCTTTCATGTTTGTCGGATTTGATGTGTTAACGAATTTATTGCTTGGAGTGTAACGGCCTAATACCTGAAATATGTTTTGATCTTTGGACACTTTGATATTGTTGCCTATGATCCTGAGAGGCGGTATCTGTGTACTGTAGAGCATCTTAACTATTGTTTGACCAACCTTGTAGAATTTTATATAAGATTGCATTTCTTGGGCTTTTATTTAAATGATCATTTTAGTATATAATGTTGCCACCCTTTCCCCGTAAGACTTTTCTTAGAAGTTAAAATCAAGTTGCACCTTCGGTGGCAAGGTTAATATTTTAATGGTTCGTGTTTTGTACCATTTCCATCCCTCCTACGCGGGGGTGCATAGTTTGTGTGCTTGTGTAAATTGTTAAAACTCTTAATTTAAAGTTATCTGGTGTGTTGCAGATTTACACCTGTGTAGTCTTTCAGAGGCTGTTGTGAGCGGCCGTAACTACGGCCGTGTCAAAAGGGAGTGGCAAGGTTCTCTGCCCGAAAGCTCATACAGTCAAAACTTGTTTCTTTCTGCCTCTGAATAAATTGTAACTTTGATATTTAGAGGGTGCTTTCTAATTATAATTTTAAATCTGTTTCTTTTAAAAAATGCTTTTAGGCACTATTAAAGTTAATAAAATTCCCATTGGTTAAAAGGAATATGGTTATGATTTCATCAGTTACTCCCTGGCAACTACTTCGATGCTTACATAGTGTGATTAAATGTGTTTATTTTCTTGATGAATCGCTAGTAAATAAAATAAATTCTTAAGAATATTCTTTGAAAATAAATCACGGTTCACTGTTGCAACACTGCAAAGTGATCTGTAGATTGTAGATGTGATTGCAGAAGAGTTCTGAATCAATCGCTTGCACTTCGATTGTCATCAATTTAAGGACGACACGCTCTGATTCCTACTAGTGCCCGTTAAGACTTCAAGGTGAATTACGGAGAAAAACCTAAAAAGCCTTAGCCACAAACGATTGCTTCAATTTGCTCTAGCGAGATAAACATCCGAGCCACGAGCTACCCTGCAGCCTCCAAACTGCTGCATTTCCGAGAAAGACAAAATGTAATTCGCAACAGTCGAATGGTCTCGAAAAACTGGTATTTTTCTTAGTCTTCGTTTCTTCTCCCAGTATTTGCGGCTCTTCGCCTATCGTGAGTTCAAACATCTATCCAGCAATTCTCGCTTAACATTACCTATTTATTTACAGATGTCCGTCTTGATCACGTATGTTATACAACTCACCTTACGGGTTTCGGCTTACTGTCGTCAGATCGAACAGTTTTACGGCAACTGTGAACCAGTATAGGTGTGAAATTGCTCACGTTATTTTTGACTCTTCACTTACGAGTATGATCAACGATTGAAATCAGAAAATAAATTTAGTTACTTTACTCCAACTTTCATTTCTATATGAAAAGTCAGAGAGGTGTTCCACGAACTGTAATGCACGAAGCTACTCTAGTTTTCTCACGTATCATTCACAGCTTCACTTCATCTTCCGGTGTAGTTCTTTAAATGACCCCATTTGAGTCATCAGGAAGAGTGACACTTTCGGATAAGATAGCTACATGTGATGTACTTAACGGTCACTCTTGCAAAAACGTACACTGAAAGATGATGTAATGTGATGAATGATACAAGTGCAGAATAGCTTTGTATAGCTCTGACGTTTCATACAGAAATGTAAAGCTTGAATGAAATAACTGTATTTATTATCTGAATTCAATTGCTAGTCATGCTCAAAAGTGAACAAGTCAAAAATAATGTAATTTCGCACCTCCTTTACTAATTCACAGTTCCTGTAAAACTGTATGAACTGGTGATGCCAGTAGGCCGAAACCGGTAATGAGTCGTCTAACAAAGAACTTTTATGTATACAGTGTCTAACATGCTCGCGACTTTTTTTTTACAAACTTCAGGCGAACACAGACTTGGTTCCTTTTTAAAAATAAAGATGTTTCAGTAGTTCTTAAGCAACAGTTTCGGGCGGTGGTACTGTGAAACAGGAGAACGACTCGCAGCACACTAAAAACATTGCACAGAAAAATGTACGAAGTAAGCTGAAGACCTGAAATCCGGTCTATCAGCTAAAATCCATTTCCGGAACACTACGAGGCCAAGGACAATCAATTATTCCCGTTGAACAGTTCAACAGCAGACAGACGACAGCAAGTGAATACTCCAATAAGAGTGATGTAAAATGAATACCACAGAGTTTATTTGGAATGAGATCTTATGTACAATACGTAATACGTTTTTCATAACATACACAGCAATTTTTTCGAACGTAAAATTGAGTGGGTGACGGAAAATCTGCTAGAAAACGCGCCACAGCTTGCATTGTCTACGAAATGCTACCCCTACCCAATTTAAACTCCGTGTAGAATCGCCTTCGCTGCTACCGCAACGAAGAGCTGCTTTACGGAAAGTGTAGTACCATTGGCGTTCAGAAAGTAATGAAATATTTTTTTCTCAGTAAAATTCGGTTGAAAAAATGCGGAATTACCTATGGGGCATCGTGGAATATTCCCGCTTCAGCTCCTATAGTTTCATGAAGTTACGACAGGTGACTGTGCTATACGTGGCCCTGAAAGTAGCGTCTGTAACGGAGATGCGTTCAGAGCAGAGGGCTGTCAAAGTTTCTTTTGGTGGAAGTGTATTCATTTAAGTACGTGTATTCATTTATGGAGTTGTTGGCTTCCGTAGAACACTGCATGAAAAATCCAGGACCAGTGTCATAGGGAAGCCATTGAACATCAGTGCAGAAATAAATGCGCACAAATATTGTAAGGGCCCGGGCTTGTATTTGCTTCATTCACGACACATGGGCTGAAAAAAATTCTCTCTTTTATGCTCGAAGCTGTTACGTTGTATGGAGCTTTTATATAAGACAGTTATGTTGCATGGAATAAATAAGAGCATCAGTTCCTAATTTTACTTGTATTTGTAACATATTCATCAACAGCCTATTCTTTACCTGATGTTTGTCTTTGAAGCCACTTCACTGATAAGCTAATCAATAAGAACTGTGTAAAGACATTATTTCATTCCTTAGTGTAGTTATTAACATTTAGAAGAATTCCAATATAGTTGAGGAAAGAATTTATTAAATGTTATGTCTAGTGTTATACAGAAGTAAATCACGGACAGTTAAAGAGACAAGAAAGATATATAGAAAACTTTGAAATTTGGTTATGGAAAAGAATGCTTAAGGTGAAGTGGACTGACAAACTTAAGAATGAGAAAGTAACGAAGGAAATAGGGGAAAAAAGATCATTGGAAATAATCTGAAAGAGAAAAAATCTTGGCTGGACAAACAGTGTAAGCATTGTCTGCAACAATGAATTATAGAGGGGAAAGTGCAAATAATGAGGGGAAAAGCTAGGGAAAGAATTCGAAGGGAATGATGGGTAACATTAGAAGAGGAAGAGAAAGATCCTCAGAACAGAATACGATGGAGAACGTACAGTTGAAACATCATAAGAAAGATAAACTAAAGAATAACAAGCGTTCCAAGCAGAGGGCTGTCAAAGAGTTTTTTTTGGTGGAAAACCAGAGCGTCGCATATATTCACAGGCGCTTGCAGAATGTGTAGGGAGACCTGTCAGAACAAAAGCACGGTTAGTCGTTGGGCGAGGCGTCTGTCTCGCGAACTTGTCCAATCTCCCGCGTACCTGTCAGCCACACACAGCTGTGACTTCTGCTATGTTGAAAAGTGCCTCACCCGAGAGGGGCTCACAAGACTTCACTGGCCTGTTCCTCATCCGTCCTACAGCCGGGATCTCGCACCTTCCGACTTCCACTGCTTGGCCCAATGAAGGCTGCTATACGGAGAAAGCAATACGTGGCTCAGGGGGAGGTTATTGATGCCGAAAGACGTTGGATCTGACGTCTACCAGTCGAGTCGTACCATGGGGATATGCAAGCCCTCCTAGTAAGGTGACGCAAAGCCGTCGCATTTAACGGAGACTATGTTGAAAAATAGTGTTCTGAAGCCAAAAGAGTGGGAAATAATATGGTTTTCTGAAATCTCGAACAGAACTAACCTGATTTCATAAAAAAAGGTGTCGCATTACTTATTGGACGCCCCCCCCCTCCCCCGCAATTACGAGCCTTTGTATTGTAATATCGAGGATGATGGTAGCTTCTATGCCAGTGTGACAATCTGAAATGAACTCTGGGTCACAGTCACAACTTGCATTTAATGTATCTTAAATGTAATTGTTCCGCCTCCGCAGCCGAAGTTTCTAACGCATGACTGTGTGTTTGCGCTCGAAGCGGAGGTAAACCGAACGTTGGTGGTGGAAAATTTCCACTGCCAGCATTTGGCCGGCAAAGCGTGGAGAGTTGGCGGCGTAAAGTTCCTGATTATCAATTTTTGCGCAAATACTGCAAGTGACAATGATTTCAGCTCCAGAATACTATCTGGCTCCCTTCGTAACGTTTGCCGCTGCGCAAGTGTGAATTAGCAATGTCGAACACGCTGGCGTGTGCACTATTATCTGCCGGCCGGAGTGGCCGAGCGGTTCTAGGCGCTTCAGTCTGGAACTGCGCGACCGCTACGGTCGCAGGTTCGAATCCTGCCTCGGGCATAGACGTGTGTGATGTCCTTAGGTTAGTTCGGTTTAAGTAGTTCTAAGCTCTAGGGGACTGATGACCTCAGATGTTAACTCCCATAGTGCTCAGAGCCATTTTGCACTATTATCAGCGCAGTCAACAAAATATTAACGTGTGCACCACAAGCATGAGGCATGCATTAGTCACTTTGAATTAAAGAGATGCGAATGCGTAAGTAGTCGGCACTTGTTATCCGCAAAGATGATCTTTTGCAGAGAAATGTTCGCCACTAAGATGTTCTTTTCAAGACATACAGCAATCAATCCACAGTTCAAAGCTCCGGCTAACGAAAAAGGGCAATATGATATCATAATAAGACGTGAAAAGTGAGCACATTTATTTAGTATTTGTCATTAATATAAATTTGTATTACACGTTTTGCGATCTACAGAAATGTTCTTGCTCTGATTCTAAAAAAGGTGGTTACATACCTTCCTACTAATAAGTTTTATGTTCACATACTTTACTGAAGTCCACGAACAGACAATTATCTCACAAGCAGTGCATTTTCGATCTGATGTAGTCAGAACAAGTGCGATGCACAAATATAAATTGTGTGAACGTACACCGTGAAGAAGAGATGTACACAAATGTACTGTGCTTCAATTCGTTCTTTTCTTATCGTATTAGATGAGGCACTAGAAAGATCACACTACTAGTCATTTGTGAAAATGAAACCGAGGAGAAAAAGAGGACCCTACCTCTTTCGCTTGCGCAACGATGGAAGTGGAACAAGCCCTTCACGGCCCATCAGATAAGCTGCGCTGTTCCACTAAATTACTCTTGTCCTTCCGGGATCTAAAAGTGGAACCAACGGTTGATGCTATCGGCCAAGCTACATCCCTCGGAAAACTTCGTAAAGATGAAACTGCCATGGCTCCACACAGCGTTCTCACTAAAGGAGCCCCTTACGTTTTGTTCGTAATCGTGACGTTACTTGAATACCACGTGAGCATGAAAGCACAAAAATTTACCGCAGTAATAATTAAATTGCGATTTACAAAAGAAAAGTTTTTCAGCACTGCAAAAGTTTAAATTTGTTTCTAGTGTTACGAAGATGAATGAATAATGAAGTCAAAGCAGAAGTTAGGTTAATAGTCTTTATATTCACTGTCACTGGATTTCAGTACAAGTTCATAAACTAGTTGTAAAATAAATGGATTTCGAAACAACGCTTAGATAGGTAGCTGCATTATATGAACGACAGGAAAACAAACAGGTAAGGATATAAAAAGAAAAGATAAAGTTTTAACCCTCCGACAACAACCAGGTCATTAGAGACACAGCACACGTTCAGGTTGGGGGAAGAAGTCCACAGAAGACAGAAATCCTTAAGATCGGCCGGAATCTTGAATCACTCTTACTGAAGAGCCCTGAATCTTAGTCACTAGATCACCTCCAGCTATAACGAAATATAGAGACGAGAGATGATACTACCTTATCAGAGTCACAATCGTTCAACGATTTTTGCTTACTGCCCCATGTATGTTGCTACTATTGATGCAATCTTCGGGGTGAGACCTATATTTCTGATTGCAAATCCCAAAAACAGAGCGGGTGAAAAAGCAAGGTGAAGTGAACTTGGTGAACGAGTTCTAACATTCGTACCGAACAGATAAGTGGAATGAGGATATTCTCTTTCGAACATTAGCATCCTCAATAGTGCACAAAAATTTTAAGATTAACATATAACACAGGAATCCTATATTCCTTTGTAAAATTTTTGCAATGAAGCGCCAGACAGGTGTACAGCGGGTGTAATTATTCCCTTCACCTGTCATCCTGTGACTTATGAACGGCGTGTCACATACATAACTTTAGTGTGGTGCAATATACGGGGTACTGGTCTGCCCTGTTTGAAATGCAGTAAATATGGAGTCAAGGGAAGACAGACTGCTATTCTCTGAAAGTACTAATGGTATCGCAAAGCTTGACGTCCTTCCTGGCACGCGGAACATGTGCAGCATTTAATGGTCTCACCCCATCCGACGCTCTTCGTAACCGAGTTGAATCGTGCCCAAGACATAGCGAAAGTGTGATCATTGTGAAATTTTTATATGCTGCTTTTCTCCTATTATGGACTTAATTTAGAGGCGGAGAATTTCTTCTCCCACTTGGATTTGGATATACTACCTCCAGGTCGCGAGCTCTTACGTGATATCACACTGGAAATAAACACATGAATCTATACTGCGGTTATTTTTATCTAGTCCTCAACTAACGAATGAGGAGTTTGGAAAAAGAAGTGAATTTATCACAGCACGAAATATAACGACAGATCTCTTTCCGTAATTACAGCAAATGCTAACTCAACGGTGCAACTAGAAGAATACTGCTAAAACTGTACTTTTTTCTGCATTCCTGTCCCAGTTCGGAACGAAGAAAATCTGGCTTTTATCATTCTTCGGCGGCGAGGAGATTAGAAGAGGTGATAGGGAAATCGGAGTCGTCTTGTTTAACAATCAACACAGTTTACCTGACATAATCCATCCCAGTATTAGCGACGCATGAAGGAAAACAAGACGGCTAGATATCTGTAGGAAATTCATTCAGCCCGAATACAAGTCCAGGGCGTTGTCCACTGAATATTGTTGCCAGTCCGGAACACACAAGCCGCCATGTGTGTTTGCTCATGAGATAGCTTGGGAAGAGAGTAAATTTTGCGTCAGACTGGCCTATCGTTAGCTAACAGATATCACTCCTAAAAGAAAAGTAGTGGTCTGGCGCAAACCCGCATTTACTGGTTTGATCGTGGTTCAGTAGTTCTAGTGCTCTTTTTTTCTTCACCAAAAACAGTAACAAAAATGGCTACAATGAAATGACATAAATAAGGTGACATAATTGCAGTCATAAATTACAGCATTCAAAAGATGAGTCTTTAGCAGGAGCACAATTTAGCACCTTCACTGTCACCTTCGACTGGTGGCAGTTCAGCATGCACATTTTCTTCTTCTGCAGCCGGTTCCTCATCATCATTTCCCAGACCAAAATTAATCATTCAGTAAATCCTTGATGTGTGTTCCTTCAAGGGTAAATTACGTGGACAGAAGAGAAGTCACGAACAGCGACATCGCAAAATATTTCACTGCCTTGTTATTTTTGTCAGTTCCAGTCTTCTAAACGCATCCTTAAGGAATTCAAGATCTTCCTTTATATCAGACACCAGATGTTTCTCGCCCTATTCTTGTATCTGCTGTACTGCAGATTTATTTTTCATGTGTGACTTGCAGGTGAGGTTAGGGTCGGGAACGTGACCCAATCCATTCCCCCCTCTACTAGGAATCCAGTTCCTAACCTATACCCATTCGGTTGAAGACAATTCGGAGCATGTTACCATATTTCTTATTGTGATTCTGATATTTGAGTATTTTCTCGAATTCATTTTCCATATACATCTTGTATTCAATATGTTCATCGCTCCCAATATTGTTAAAAACATAACTTGTATATTTGCCCATTAACTAAATCACTGCGTTATTACGCTGAAACCCGAAACCTGCCAAACAACGAGGTTAGCTTCTCTGTGATACACGTTATGATATGAATTACTCAGTTTTCTTTTTCATAATGACAGTGTTATTTTACGGAAATGCTAGTGAACCAAACCGGCTATACCCACGGAGCCCCGAATTCACACTAACTGTACATCTCTCGGTGAGAATGACCAAATTGTTGAAGTAATACGCCGGAATCAGTCCTTCCCACAGTAGTTGCTCAACACCGCTCCGTGGCAGGAGATATCTGCAGACACCTAAACCTAATTTTTGAATGGCACCCTGAAAGATGAGGTAAAGAGCTGACGTATCAAATAACACCATGGGATATCCACGATCAACAATTCACTACGAGTGTTCCGGCATTAACTATTATACTAGTTCCTGCATATACATTAACAATGTAGAGCCATCTACGACGACCTAACGAATATTAAGTCTCTAAAAGCTGTTCGTTTTAATCTTAATCTCACATGACATGGTTTTGCTAGGCGCCTTATCGCTGTTACAGAATCTATGAATTCAAGTTAACGAAGCATGGCACACAACTGTAGTCCTATTTAACTTACTTGAATCATGACTGAAAATCTCTATGAACCAAAATGGATCCTGGCAACAACGATCGTGCGAAACCAGCTCATTCTGTCAGCCCGTGAGAACAGAAGGTAATGGATACCGGTAACCAGGTTGAAGCCATGTTCCTCGACTTCCGAAAGGCACACGCCACAATTGGCACTGTCATCTATTGAATTAAATACAAGTGTCCAGAACATTATATAGCTTGGTGGCTGAAAAGAAGAGTTCCTGGTAATCTAATGTAGCATGTAACGGTTACCGGAATGAAATCTGGCTTAAGGATATTGTGTGATCCACAAGGGTGTAACGATATGGGACCATTACAGTTCACAATTTACAAAACAGCCCTAAATGAGTACAGATGTAACTATTTAACGCATAGCGACACATCAATAAAAATTATAGGGAAAGTGAAAGAAAGTTCAAAATTTTGATCGTTGTGCAAGCTTAGTGAATCGGAAGCTGGTGTATGTGCGACGGAGCAATACTGGAAGCCATGGAGACAGAAGCATTTGCTGGACATTTCGTTTTTAGTGATGAGACAACCTTTCATAAAGTGGAAAACTTAACCGGGAGAACATTCGAATATCGAGTACAAAAAAGCCTCCGTGTTAAATGAACATCAGCGTGACAACCTTAAAGTTAATGTGCTCTGTGCGATGCCAGCACAAAAATTGCATGGGCCACTTTTCTTCGTTGGGATAAGTGTTTCAAGAAATATTTACGTGTACATGTTTGAACAATGATTAATGTCACAGCAAGATGGAACGGGGGTATGGATGTTCGTGCATTAAAAACTCTACACACTTCCCCTACAAAAAAAATGTAGTTTGGCTTGATTGGCCTGAGGTAAGAGGGATATTTGGCAGCATGATGCGCGTCTTTGAATTGGCGAACTCAGCTGTTTGTATGCCCCTGAACCACCCCACTATTTCTATCTAGGAAAGGAGACCTACAGTGTAAAGTGGAAGTCTAACCACGTGTCGTTCCTGGTATATCTTCACATCACAGAGGTGAAGGCTGGTGTAAAGGTAGACTGAAGAATTTCAAACTCTGACCGGGATTCAATTCTTTGACCTTTCGAATTCCAGACATACGCTTTACCACTACATGATGAAATACCGCAAATGCCTCCAGCCTGTTGGATAGGTCGTATTGGATGAAACGACGCTGCATTCTAGACTTGGCAACCTAGAACTCCGGAACTGGTACCCACGAAGTTCTTATGGAGTTACGTGAACGACGTTGTACACATGTCTCCTATGCCGAGACCAATACTACATTTCTGGTGCACTCGCATCAGTATGTGAATTGGATCATCATTTATATATTGTCCGTGTGACCAAGGGAACTCATATACAACACCTGTGAAGTATGTAAAAACTGAACTTCCTTTTACAGTCAGTAATTCTTCTTGATGTATTGCTATACATTAATTATAGCTATTTGCAATTGCTACACTGATTTATATTTGAAGCCTATAATTCAGTGCTGCACCTTCGTACGAAACTGAAACCTTAAGCACTACGAAGGAAGACTGAAAGAACTTTTTGATCTGTGAACGACAAATCCGGCCGGGATGGCCGAGCGGTTCTAGGCACTACAGTCTGGAACCGTGCGACCGCTAGGGGACTGATGACCTCAGAAGTTAAGTCCCATAGTGCTCAGAGCCATTTGAACCTGTTTTTTGTGCGGAAAAAATGAGGAAGATCTTTGGACCAATCTCGGAGGAGAACACGTGAATATGTATGAAGAACTGTATGACCTGATGAAACAACGAAACATTGTACCAAAAAAAAATGAAAGCGGAGAGAACACAATGCTAGGAGAGCAGACTCTTTCCTGGTCAGACCTGTACTTATGGAAAAACCTGATGGTATCCACCCCAGTCGGAGACCAAGGGAACGATGGATGAACTGCAGAAGGACCTTCTGTTCTCATGTGCATGAGAAATGAATCCAAAACGCACAAGACCTCCACTTACAGAGGTACACAAAGATCGGCGCGTGATCCTAAGGCTGCATGCTCTCCACTATGTGTATGTATGTATTGTGACGAGACGAAACTAGTATCATCTGATCTGGCCATAACCGCGTGTCCCTTAATTGCTCTTCGAGATGGCTTATCTGAACTGCAACGTGTGAAATATTAGTTCACTTTATTACATGCATGACTAAAAAATTTACTAAACTTAATATAGTCCTCTATCATTGGAGCGCTTGATGACTCACAGCTGTCGCTCACTCACTGTTAAAGCATCAGTTGATGTGTACCATTACAGCTTTTCAACATTCACAAAAGTAAATTTTCGTCTGGGACTTTACTAACTCTTTAATCCTACTCGATGATGCTGACTGCTTCAGCTGAGGTCACAAACTGGCACAGATTGCTGCTCTGCTTAGCTCTACACTGACCTCCGAGCGAGGGCGCCGCTGTACTGATAGAGGGTGTGGCTTCAGCATCTCCTATTCTTCCTTGCTGATTGCAGCGAGACATAGCTAATGTCTGTGCTATGTAAGTATGTTGCCGACTTCGGTGTGGCACCACCATCTATGGACGACACCGCAACACGTACATTCATTCTGAATTCACCTTCACATAAATGGCGTAGTGGCTAACTACGGATGCTCCATCGGGCAGATGTTTCTGTCAAGTCGCAAGGGCTGAAAACGGTAGCAAATTGACCCAAGTATGACTGCAGCGCTGTGGACTCTCTTATTCGATGGGAACTGTATCAAGACTGCCGCATTAGAACGACGCGCTGCCGCGCCACCTGGGTGCAAATACTAATTCGCTTCCAAGGCTGCTTGGGGTCCAGCGCCGCAGTGAGGCGGTGTGTCACGTGACGACGTGTGGCGCCGAGCCGTATTAGCGGCGTCCCGTCGTCGTTCGGATTAACAGGGCCCACCGCGCCTGGACCGGCGCGTTCGCCGTTTAACGCGCTCGTTACGTATGCTAAGAGCCTCGTTTATTATGCGATACCCGGCGGTAACTGCGCCAACCAGCGCTGCGGGAACAATGGGAAGAGGTCGTTTCGAGCCTTTACGCCCTCCTCGTCGTATAGTGCGGGTCGTTATGAGGGAACTTTCGGCCATGCCCGTCGGTTGAGGGATTGGCGTTGTCAACAGCTAGAGCTAAAACTTGCGGTAAATCCAGTGCCCGTTCAGTGCCTCAGCTGTAGAGAAACTGCGATATTGCACACGGAAAGTACAGAGCCAGCAATAGTACAGAATAAAACTCCCTGAGAGATTAAAACTGTGTCCCGGACCGACACTCGAACTCAGGATCTTCGCATTTCGCTGGCAAGTGCTCTACCGACTGAGCTATCCAAGCAGGACTCAGGACTCGTCCTCAAGCTTTGCCTCCCTCACTACCTCATCTCTTCATAGAAGCTCTACTGTGAAACACTGTCTCTACAGCCTGATCAGAATAACGAAGTCATCGACAGCTAGACTGTGGTGTCACCGCCAGACACCACACTTCCTAGGTGGTAGCCTTTAAATCGGCCGCGGTCCGTTAGTATACGTCGGACCCGCGTGTCGCCACTGTCAGTGATTGCAGACCGAACGCCGCCACACGGCAGGTCTAGAGAGACGTCCTAGCACTCGCCCCAGTTGTACAGCCGACTTTGCTAGCGATGGTTCACTGACAAATTACGCTCTCATTTGCAGAGACGATAGTTAGCATAGCCTTCAGCTACGTCATTTGCTACGACCTAGCAAGGCGCCATTATCATTTGCTATTTATCTTGCGATGCATGTACCGTCAGACCGATGTTCACCAATTATGGATTAAAGTTAAGTATTCCAGAAGCTCCGTACTTTTTTTACTAGACTCAACTCCTTTAACTGTTCCAGACCTCACGCCAGCCTGCGTGAGCTTAAACGCGTGCCTTTCGGCTACCGCCTAGTGGCTTGGCTGTCTTGCCAAGTCACAACATAGAAAACAACCAACCAAAGAAAGAGCTTAGTCGCGCTTTCTATTCTGTTCACTGCTATATATATATATATATATATCTCTTTCTCTCTCTCTCTCTCTCTCTCTCTCTCTCTCTCCAAGAACAGATCCCGTCTACCGCCGTCAGCTGCAGACAACTGTTGCCGATAAATACACTGTTACGATCCGTTTGGATAGTGTTTGTTTTTTTATGCAACGGAACGTCCGAAGTTAGCAGTTTTAGTAAACAGAGAAGTGACCAAACCTTTACAATCCTGCAAAGCTAATTCAGTAACGTACGTTGGAGGGAAACATATGAACGGCTTCAGTACACAATCGCAAAACAGTTGCTCCTGCAGCCTTGGTGGTGTGTGGGTAACGAGGGAACGGTAACTGTGCCCAACTGTAACTGATCCAAGCAAAAACGAATATGATGCAGGCAGCGTTCTGTTCTATGATAATCTATGTGGGGTGCTCAACAGCATGGTCATTAGAGCCCTCACTACTATATATCGCAGTTCACATTTCGTGGTCTGAGCAATATCTGTTATCACGAGCGAAATCGCTGTGACAATTAGCTTGCAACAAATATTACCACTTTTCTTCAAAATGTCGTACATACGGCTCGTCACTGATACAATCAATTGATGTGTTACCCGACATGTTCAGCTCACTGTTTTTACCGTGCATGGTTCATTAGGGTCTCCACTCCTATTGGTATCTTCGCAGTTAAAGAAAACTGTACTGCCTATGGCTTGAGATGATACTTGATAGAACGAGACTCATCTGAATCATCTGACAGCTTATTAAAAAGAACAGGGGGGGGGGGGGGAGGGGCGAGCAATCCCTTCAGAGCAGACAGACATCCACACCCCAGCGTATCGAAAATTTTATAGTGTGTATTACATTGTTACTGTTTGTTTGTTTGGGGTTTAAGGGCGCTCAACTACTGAGGCCATTAGCGCCCCGTCACAATTGTTAGAGCACATAGAATCTAGTAAAACTCAAGGGGGCGGGGGGGGGGGGGACACCAGAAAGTTCTTACAAAGATGCAGATAAAATAAGTGAAGGAGTTAGATGTCTTTGGACAAGCCAGTCAAAGTAATGAAACGAAGAACACGAGCAGCTGCTCGAGCGTCATCAGCTAAAATATCCTGTAAAGTAAATGGCAGAGACAGGACAACACGAGATTGACTAAAACGGGGACACGACAATAAAACATGGCGCACTGTTAATGCATGACCACAAGGGCACTGCGGGGCTGGGTCACCGGAGAGCAGGTAGCGGTGGCTAAACCGGCAATGCCCAATCCGCAACCTGGTCAGAAGGACCTCTTCTCGCCGAGATGGTCGGGAGGAGGTTGTCCAAGCAGTTGGGAACGGTTTTACTGCCCGGAGCTTGTTTCCTTGAAGTGATGACCAAGTATCCCACCACAAAGACACAAGCCTCCTACAAACAACCCCACTAATGTCAGATGACGGGACACAATGGGAGGCTGGCCGAGGCAGGAGGACTGCAGCCTTGGCTGCAGCATCAGCAGCCTCATTCCCAGGCACTCCTACATGGCCGGGAACCCACAGAAAGCTGACAGGAGAGCCATCAGCAGCAGCAGAATGGAGGGACTGCTGGATCCGTTGCACCAAGGGATGGACCGGATATGGAGCTCCAAGGCTCTGATGAGCACTGAGTGAATCAGAGCAGAATACATACGATGAGTGGCGGTGGCGGCGGGCATACTGAACGGCCTGATGGAGAGCAAAAAGCTCGGCCGTAAAGCTGGAACACTGGTCGAGGAGCCGGTATTTAAAGGTGGCGGCCCCGACGACAAAGGCACAGCCGACACCATCGTCAGTTTTGGAGCCATCGGTGTAAATAAAGGTGTGACTGGCACGTCGCGCACGAAGTTCGACAAACCGTGAGCAATACACTGCAGCCGGAGTACCCTCCTTCGGGAGCGAGCTGAGGTCGAGATAAATAGGAACCGGAGCCTGGAGCCAAGGTGGTGTCGGGCTCTCACCCTCTCTGGAGGTGGTAGGAAGGGCAAAATCCAATCGTCGAAGCAGGTGACGAAAGCGGACTCCAGGCTGCAGCAGGGCAGACACATACAACCCATACTGACGGTCGAGAGAATCGGCGAAGAAGGACATTGTTACTGTTGCCGTTTACCATTGGTCTGAGTAGCAACCTAGAATACTAACTTCCATAACACTGTACAATATTTGAGTACTTGCTGTAAAGCTTTTCAATTACCCCTCGACCAGCATTCCATCACGTACACATTTGCTCCCCAGGCCGTTTTAAAGGGTGGGACAGAGGTTATCTTACCTAACTCCGCGACCAGAAAAGAAAAGATGTAAGATCAGGACTTAAGGTCGACTCAGGATACTGTACAGCCTCTAAATGGGCAAGGATCGAGAAGGAAATGCTTGTAGCCTCCCACCAGCCATTTCTTTGAACGATTCAGCGAAGCTACACTTCCTGACCAAACCCAGAGAACTACGTAGTACCTCTCGACTGAGGCGCTCGTGTGACAGTCGTGCGTTCAGCACACCATTCTCCCCCGTGTTAAGGTGTGCTTTAGAACTTGGGGCACTGAATTATCTTTAAGTAGTCTCAGTTACCCTTATTAGATCTAGTAAACCCGTTCCAATCCACTCTCGACGAAAACATCCTTGGTTGCATCGAGAACAAAGCCTGAGTTCTGAGACATGCTGATAGCTCAGTTACAGAGACACGTCTTCACTCTCTCCCTTAGACATCATCTACGTACAGTGAACCGATTCTTGTTAACAGTTCTCCTGTTTCCGGCTCGGAAGCTTCTACGGGAATCCCACGAGGATGAGAAAATTTCCTGTATGCATGAGCACACGCGCGGTCACGTTCAAGGAAGAGTGTTACTCGGACGAATTCAGTGATCAGTGGTGGAACGTAAATGCGCCGTCGCTGCCTGCCGTCTATTCCGATCACATGACGGCTCCCTATTTTTTATTTACCAGTACATAAATCCACAACTCGTCACTGTTTGCAGACTTGTCTATGATTATCATACTTTTACTGTTGCTGTGCTGTACATGACGATCGTGTTCTGTGCTCCAGAATTTTAATGGATTTCGGTTTTTGGATCAACATACTTCTGTTTGTTCACAGCCAGGGTCAACTTTGTAATCGTCATTTTAATATTACACTACTGGCGATTAAAATTGCTACACCACGAAGATGGCGTGCTACAGACGCTAAATTTAACCGACAGGAAGAAGATGCTGTGATGTGCAAATGATTAGCTTTTCAGAGCATTCACAGAAGGCTGGCCCCGGTGGCGACACCTACAACGTGCTGACATGAGGAAAGTTTCCAACCGATTTCTCATACACAGACAGCAGTTGACCGGCGTTGCCTGGTGAAACGATGTTGTGATGCCACGTCTAAGGAGGAGAAATGCGTACCATCACGTTACCGCCTTTGATAAAGGTCGGATTGTAGCCTATCGCGATTGCGCTTTATCGTATCGCGACATTGCTGCTCGCGTTGGTCGAGTTCAAATGACTGTTAGCAGAATACGGGTTCGGTGGGTTCAGGAGAGTAATACGGAACGCCGTGCTGGATCCCAACGGCCTCGTATGACTAGCAGTCGAGATGACAGGCATCTTATCCGCATGGGTGTAACTGATCGTGCAGTCACGTCTCGATCCCTGAGTCAACAGATGGGGACGTTTGCAAGACAACAACCATCTGCACGAACAGTTCGACATTTGCAGCAGCATGGACTATCAGCTCGTAGACCATGGCTGCGTTTACCCTTGACGCTGCATCACAGACAGGAGCGCCTGTGATGGTGTACTCAACGACGAACCTGGGTGCACGAATGGGAAAACGTCATATTCTCGGATGTATCCAGGTTCTGTTTACAGCATCATGATGGTCGCATCCGTGTTTGGCGACATCGCGGTGAACGCACATTGGAAGCGTGTATTCGTCATCGCCATACTGGCGTATCACCCGGCGTGATGATATGGGGCGCGGTGAACGCACATTGGAAGCGTGTATTCGTCATCGCCATACTGGCGTATCACCCGGCGTGATGATATGGGGTGCCATTGATTACACGTCTCTGTCACCTCTTGTTTGCACTGACGGCACTTTGAACAGTGGACGTTACATTTCAGATGTGTTACGACCCGTGGCTCTACCCTTCATTGGATCCCTGCGAAACCCTACATTTCAGCAGGATAATGCACGACCGAATGTTGCAGGTCCTGTACGGGCCTTACTCGATACAGAAAATGTTCGACTGCTACCCTGGCCAGCACATTCTCCAGATCTCTCACCAACTGAAAACGTCTGGTCAATGGTGGCTGAGCAACTGGCCCGTCACAATACGCCAGTCACTAGTCTTGATGAACTGTGCTATCGCGTTGAAACTACATGGGCAGCTGTACCTGTACACGCCATCCAAGCTCTGCTTGACAATGTCCAGGCGTACCAAGGCGGTTATTACGGCCAGAGGTGGTTGTTCTGGGTAGTGATTTCTCAGGATCTATGCACCCAAATTGCGTGAAAATGTAATCACATGTCAGTTCTAGTATAATATATTTGTCCAATGAATACCCGTTTATCATCTGCATTTCTTCTTGGTGTAGCAGTTTTAATGGCCAGTAGTGTATATATTTGAACATGTTTACAGGGTGATGAAATTGATTATTTCACTCGGATGAACGAAATTTCTCCGTGTGCTATCTTTATGCGTTTGGGAAAGCGAAGTCTTACCACGCTCCCTATTCCATGTTAAACAGTCCCTCGATTCCTGACGTCATTATCTGTTTCATAGGCTAGATGAAGGCAGACCACCACTTATGATATCAACCGTAGCAAAGCCCCCCTGCATTCAAATCGCCTTTATACTTGACAAGTGATTATGTATCATGAATTTTTCTTCGAAATATGTTTAACTTATATCAGAAACTTTAACAATTCATATATGGAACCACCCAGACATTACAAAAACTTGTATCACAATCCTTTATCATCGCTAAATTCCAAGGAGTTGCTAGGTCTTCAGAAATTGAGTAACTAGTCACATCTTACACACTATTATTACGGCGGAGCAGACTGTGGAGATATCTTGTTTCTCCTGTGTCTTTTTTCTGGTTATTATCTGATAACAAGAAGCCGCTTTCCCCTCACATTACCGCAAGAAATTTGAATAGCGTACCAAGATCGTCATGAAATACAACGTAACTATCATATCTGGGAACGGTAAAAAAAATAACCCGTTTTTATTCTTTTATTTACCGGACGACCATAAATGGTTTATTGTTACAAGCACAGTTTTCGACTGTGATCTACAGTCATCCTCATACGTACAAATAAGGGGGAAAAAACAAGCAAAATTGGTTTTGCTTAAATTTAGAGTCACAGCTGAAACTGGTGACTGTAAGAACTGACAAGATGGTATTCGCAAACTGATCCCTCCGGATAATTTAAACTAAGTAACTGTCTGCATCAGACGACGAAGATGTTCGAATACAGTTTCCAGTCAGACCTAATCTTAGTGGCTTCATTAAGTTCAGCAGTTCAGTTACTGGCCTTTATGACTGCCAGGCGGTAATCAGGGTCTCTCAAGTTCGCTGGAGTTAGAAGTTGAATGCAGGTTATGGTGACCTAGGAAGTTAAAGCCGCCCTGGGACAGACTGACTGTCGGTTGCAGCCAGCCAGGTACACGCTCGGTCTTAGATCATTCTACGTCTGACATTACCATTATACTGCTATCAAGCACCGTTCACCTTTTATTTCTATCTTCGAAGTCCATATAATGACTTCGATCGCTATGGAATTACGAGGCGCGTAACTATAACAACCGACTGGCTGGGAAATACGCAAGCGACAACTTGTGTTAGAGTAGAAGTACGCACAGATCCTGAGTGTGCGAATAGCTTAAGTTTCTCAATTTAGTGCTAATGATGATGAATGATGAATGGTGGTGGTGGTGGTGGTGGTGGTGGTGGTGGTATGACATTGGCAAGGAGACACCGTCAGAGATTGTTCAGATGCATGGTAGAAGTCTTTCTATTTGAAGTCACTTGGTGACTTGCAGTTCTTCGTGATGAGGACGAGACGAAACGATAAGGACATCACAAACATCCAGGTCCAGAGCGAGGAAGCCGGAAAGCGAACCCGGGACCCTGCGATCTAGAGGCAGCGACGCTAACCAATATAAAATAAAACTCGCCGCTGACGAATCATAGGCGTGATTCCGTTTCCCAATGCAGAAGAAAATAATGAGGCTGAAATTCATCATGAACAGTGTGGCAATGGGTCTGACCTACATCTACATAATAAGAGTAAAAATATCAACGTTCTAAATGCCATTTTTTCACAAAACCCGTTTGCAGTGCTATTGTGTTCCCGGTTTTGTGTTACATGTCCTTGAACTTGTTCCAAGTGCCGAATAGTGGAGAAAATGTTTAAAAAGCTCATTACTGGATGGAGAATGGTGTCTATGCCAAGCACTGCTTCCCACTGCAGTTCGAAGTGCCTTACGTCAATCTCTCCTCCAATCAGTCGATGCGCACTTTCTGTGGTAATCAGACTGCATGTAAACTTGTGTGTTTCAATAACACATCTTTGTAATGGAAGGAGATAATTTGAGTTTCAAAAAACAGTAAAAAAAACATTGGAAAACAGGCATCAACATGTGTCTGGAAAATGTTGTGAAAAGCCATTTCACCTTCCTCTAGAGCACCGCGCTCTACAGTAAATTTTACAAAATATGATCCCAAGAACGCAAGACATGAACTCGCAGCCCAGCTTTAAGAGAGGGCGACATTCACCCAAGAACACAGACCCCGCCTTGAACTGACGTACTGAAAGCAAACATAGCCACCAGCGACGGGAAAATAGTAACTTAAATCCAATCGAGTATTTCACAACCACTGCTGACCACGACAACTATGAAAGAAACAAATCTTATACATTAGTCTGTATGGTGTTTTCAGGAGTAATGGCTATTTGCTTATTTTCAAATGTTGGCAACTAACAGCAAAATTGCACGAATGCATCGCCAATCACCGATTTTTTTATTTCGCTTGAATATATGGAACCATACTGCCAACAGCTCAATAAAAATACATTCACTTCTATACAGAGACATCTAAGTCATAGTTTCGATTCAGTGCCCGTTTGGCTATGGGTGGAAACAAACGATGGCCTGGACAACACATGCTCCCACCAGTTGTGAAGCACGCGCAGTAATTAAAATTTTATGGGCGAAGGCATCTACAGTTGCTCAAATTGATCAGGAAGACTAAAGCAGTGAGGGTAGGAAAGATTAGACAATGATGTCTAGACCTCAAACGTTGCTGTAAAATGTGCATAATATACCGGAAATGCTGATAGAGCCGTTTTTAACGCACAATTCAACAAAACCCAAAGTTTTAATTTCACAGAATCCGAATATGATTAGTGAAACTGAACAGTGCAAATTTCCAGGTGTTCAGTTACATACTAAACTGTCGTGGGAAGCTCACGTGCAGGATCTTGTTCAAAAATTTAATGCTGCCATTTTTACTATTCGAACGGTATCTGAAGTGATCGTTCAACACGAAAATAAGTCTACTGTAGTACAGTACAGAGAAGGTGGCGTTCCCGAATGGTTTGTTTTTCGTGGTTAGGGCGTGCTCCCTCTTTGCGGAAAAAAAAATCGCTAAATGTGGAAGGATATTAAGACATTTTAGAGCATGGTAACTGCTTACAGTAGAGGACCAATACGGAGAGGATGACGGAATTTATCAGCATGGCATTGCAACCTGTAGTAAAGCAGCAATTTTGAGGCAATGGTTTGTCAACAATAACATTCTTGAACTCTAATAGAAACCCGTAAGTCCTGACCTGAACGCAGTGCAATACGTTTGGAAAGACTTCGTTTCAGACGACAGTGTCCTAAGCCACTACCTTCTCCAATTTTGGCTCTTGCAGACGAATGGGCCCCTGTTCCTCCGCATACTTCCAGACCTTCCATTGAAAGTGTCCAACAGCATACAAGCCATCATAGAAGGGTGGACACACCTGGATCGCTGGGACCACAATTAACGCTGACAGGTACTGTAAGACTCTGAAAACACTTAAACGGGCAATTCAGAACCGGAGAAGAGGAATGTTGAGCAAGGGCGTACACATTCTCCATGACAACGCTCGCCCACACATCGCTCGGCAAACCGTTGCTCTCTTGCAACAGTTTCAGTGGAACAGTCACCCACTCAGCCTATAGTCCTGACTTGGCGCCCAGTGACTATCACCTGTTCCCTAGGTTAAAAGAACATTTGGCCGGAAAGCGATTCAGCTCCGACTACAAGGTGAAAGAAGAGGTTCACAACTTTCTGAACAGAATGGCGGCGAGGTTGTATGACATGGGCATACAAAAACTGCCGCAGCGCCTACAAAAATGCATCGACAGAAATGTTGATGACGAAAAATAGCTAAATGTTCAAGCTGTAAACTGATGTAAACCACTGTAGAAATAAACAGGTCTATGTACTTATAAAAAAAATAGGAGGCCTTACTTTTGGGATTACCCTCGTAAATACAGGGTGTTACAAAAAGGTACGGCCAAACTTTCAGGAAACATTCCTCACACACAAATAAAGAAAAGATGTTATGTGGACATGTGTCCGGAAACGCTTAATTTCCATGTTAGAGCTCATTTTAGTTTCGTCAGCATGTACTGTACTTCCTCGATTCACCGGCAGTTGGCCTAAATGAAGGAAGGTAATGTTGACTTCGGTGCTTGTGTTGACATGCGACTCATTGCTCTAAAGTACTAGCATCAAGCACATCAGTACGTAGCATCAACAGATTAGTATCCATCACGAACGTGGTTTTGCAGTCAGTGCAATGTTTACAAATGCGGAGCTGGCAGATGCCCATTTGATGTATGGATTAGAACGGGGCAATAGCCGTGGTGCGGTACGTTTGTATCGAGACAGATTTCCAGAACGAAGGTGTCCCGAGAAGAAGACGTTCGAAGCAATTGATCGGCGCCTTATGGAGCACGGAACATTCCAGCCTATGACTTGCGATTGGGGAAGACCTAGAACGACGAGGACACCTGCAATGGACGAGGCAATTCTTCGTGCAGTTGACGGTACCCCTAATGTCAGCGTTGACCACGTCACTGTATGGAGAGTGCTTACGGGAGAACCAGTTGTTCCGTACCGTGTACAGCATGTGCGGGCACTATCAGCAGCTGATTGGCCTCCACGGGTACAATACACAGCAAATCTATGAGGCTGTGGAGGCTCTCACAACTGCTGTCCAAGACGCAATGACTGACGCCATTCCATTTACAACACCAAGACAACACTCGACGGCCCTGCCCCAGGAAATCCTGGGCCTTATCTCAATGAGGAACCGCCTCAGGAGATACTGGCAGCGTACCAGGCGCCCGTTCAATAAACTGCACGTCAACAGACTCCAGGGCATAATACGGAATAAAATACAAACATTCAGAAACGAGCAATGGGGGACAGAAACTCGCTGGGCTGGATACCACACGTCCTGACGTGTGGCAGCTGGCCAGACACTTCACCAGGGAGAAACATTACATTCCCACGTTACAAGGACCAGACGGCCCGGCCTATTCCGCGACGGAAAAGGCAGAGCTTATGGCCACAACACTTGCAGCGTCCTTCATGCCGAATCTGGTTCCTTCAGACCCAGCATTCACACTTGAAACGGACCAGGAGGTTACACGACTTGTAGCCCAGCCCTCGCGCAACGAAATAAGACGTACTAGCACAAATGAGATCACATGGGCTATCAAGCACACCAACCCTAGAAAAGCCCCTGGGCCTGATGGCATTCAAAACCGTGTCCTCCAGGAGTTCACGGATAAAGCCGTAGAATACCTCACACACTTAACGAATGCCATCCTGACACACCAACTCTTTCCTGACTTTTGGAAGGCGGCCAAGGTCCTGATGTTCAGGAAGCCAGGGAAAGACCACTCCCTCGCACAAAATTACCGACCCATAAGTCTGCTGTGTTCGCTCAGCAAGATTGTTGAGAAGGTAATACTAAAACGTATCACTAGGTATTGCATCGCCAACGAGACCCTAAGACCGGAGCAATTCGGCTTTAGGAATCACCACTCGACAACACAACTCCTCCGCGTAGTCGAAAATATAACACACGGCTACAACATGAACGAAGCCACAGGGGCCGTGTTCCTAGACATCGAAAAGGCTTTCGATCGTCTCTGGCACAACGGAATCATACGGAAACTAAGCGAAGCTCGTATCCCGAACGGACTCTTACGTCTCATGCACTCATATCTCACGAACAGATGTTTCAACACTAACGTGCAGGATAAACAATCAACACAACATGGTATCCAAGCTGGAGTACCCCAAGGGAGCAGCCTAGGGCCCATCTTGTTTAACTTGTACATTAATGACTTCCCAGCGACACAAAACACGACGTTAGCCGTCTACGCGGATGACACAGCCATCCTCGCGCAAGACTGGAAACCGCCGAACATCAATTCACGAATACAGACAGCACTCAGCACAGCTGAGCCTTGGTTGGAGCGATGGCGTATTAAAGTAAACGTCGACAAGTGCGAAGCAGTTCTGTTCACACGCAGACCGAAACTACTGCGCAAACACCAACACTGTAGACCAATAACACTACATACACGCCCAATACGTTTCCGAGAGAAAGTCAGGTACCTTGGTGTCTGGCTGGACCGGAAACTTACATGGGGGAACCACATCGAATACGTTGCCAATCGAGCGCACGCGAGGCTCAAACAGCTCTACCCAATGCTCAACAGGGAAAGCACACTGAATAGGAGGGTGTCAAGGTCCATATACATGACACTGATTAGACCTCTGATGACGTACGCAGCTCCCGTCTGGGGATATGCAGCTCCTACACGACTGCGCCGCCTGCAGATCATACAGAACAAGGTGCTACGAAATCATTAGCAACGCTCCACGCTACACACGCACCGTGGATCTTCACCATGAATACCGCCTTGATGCCCTCAAGGAAGTATTCAAAAGAACACGCCACACGACTATACAGGAACTCGAGACACTCTAACAATCCTTTCTTCCTCACTCTGGGAAACTACGATCACAACCACAGGTGAAAGCACAAGCGGCCAAAGACACTGCTAGCTAGGGCATAGCCACCTGTGGTAAACTAACATACGCAAACAGCGACAAACGTCGGCAAGCCCCTGCATATCAGCAACACTGACTGGCAACTACCAGCTGTTATTAGAGCCGACGAACAGGCCACAGCAGGGACACCGACGAGCTGGCCCACAGACGCACAATCTGCCAACCTTCCCTCACACTGTGCCTCCGGTATATGACCTATCGGACACAAGATCGATAACAAACCTAACTGTTGCAGGTTGCTGACGCTGAACGAGGACTCTGCACCAGCACCAGCCGCCGAGCAGCTCAATCGCACAACGTCAAGGTATCGACATGCATGATACCCACTACTAACAAAGCCTATCCTTGCACAACCTATCGCAGGCAGCAATACAACCGCTACTGCTCTCACCACCCGACCTAACTTTCGCAGAGGTTTTTTCCCTTGGCTCTTGCCTTGGCACTTTTTTTCCTCTGCCCTTCAAACCGCTACCCTTCGTCAGATTTCGACCAATCTATCTCCAGATGAGCGCGTATTAATGGTTAATCCTAACCAGACGTACGCAAACATCGCAGTACCCACATCCTGCGACACCTCACATGAGTGAATACTAACCCTTATGCTGGTGTGGGCGTGGAGGAGCTCCACCTTCTCTTAAAAAAAAATAAAATTAAAAAATTAAAAGAATCCACGGGCACACTTCTGCGAATGGTTCATCCAACAATGTTTCAATCCTCATTTCAGTGCAAATGTTCTCTTTACGGATGAGGCTTCATTCCAACGTGATCAAATTGTAAATTTTCACAATCAACATGTGTGGGCTGACGAGAATCCACACGCAATTGTGCAATCACGTCATCAACACAGATTTTCTGTGAACGTTTTGGCAGGCATTGTTGGTGATGTCTCGATTGGGCCCCATGTTCTTCCACTTACGCTCAATGGAGCACGTTATCATGATTTCATACGGGATACTCTACCTGTGCTGCTAGAAGCTGTGCCTTTACAAGTACGACACAACATGTGGTTCATGCACGATGGAGCTCCTGCACATTTCACTCGTAGTGTTCGTACGCTTCTCAACAACAGATTCGGTGACCGATGGATTGGTAGAGGCGGACCAATTCCATGGCCTCCACGCTCTCCTGTCCTCAACCCTCTTGACTTTCATTTATGGGGGCATTTGAAAGCTCTTGTCTACGCAATCCCAGTACCAAATGTAGAGACTCTTCGTGCTCGTATTGTGGACGGCTGTGATACAATACGCCGTTCTCCAGGGCTGCAACAGCGCATCAGGGATTCCATGCGACGGAGGGTGGATGCATGTATCCTCGCTAACGGAGGACATTTTGAACATTTCCTGTAACAAAGAGTTTGAAGTCACGCTGGTACGTTCTGTTGCTGTGTGTTTCCATTCCATGATTAATGTGATTTGAAGAGAAGTAATAAAATGAGCTCCAACATGGAAAGTAAGCGTTTCCGGACACATGTCCACATAACATATTTTCTTTCTGTGTGTGTGAGGAATGTTTCCTGAAAGTTTGGCCGTACCTTTTTGTGAGACCCTGTGTACGACACAGGACTTTAAAAGCAAATATCTGGATACTACATGTATTATAAAGAGCAGTTTATCTGACGTACTTTCCTCCCAAAGCAGCAGAATTCCTTAACTTTGCCTACTTCGTGTTTGTAGAAAACTAAGAGCACCACCGAAGGCTTTATCTAATGAATATATTAGTTTTGGTGACGGAATGGCCCTTTTTCGGATACGCCTCGTTCTAAATATGGGAGTGTGGTTTGTGCGAGGCCTCCCGGGACAGCAGGTAGGAGCTCGAGCGGCAGGAAACGTGAAGCAGCAGCCAGACCGCAGGCGCTCTCACTTTTTTATGGACCGGCCCACAATTAACACCGGAGAAACCCGCGCCGCGCGTCCTCCGCAACCTGCCACCTGGCGCTTCGGACGCCGAACCTCGCCTTCCAGCCGGCGCGAGGCGGGTCCAAATAGCCGGCGCCTCTTCTCTTCCTCTGAATAGTCATCGTTAGCCGCTACAGCCCTGCACCGTCGGTGGGGTAACGAGGTCATCGGGACACTGGCGAAAGCAACGACCGCGGTTTCACTCGGGCGCGCTTCTATGTGCGGCGTTTGTTCCCTTTCATTATCAGCTCAAGTACTGCCGTAAAGACACGCTGCAATGTGAGCGCGTTAAAGCAGTCGATTCAGCGGAGACGTACAGCGAATGGAAACGGGCGGGAATAATGAAAAGCCAGTCGGGCCTTTGACATTAAACTGAGTGTTAAAGCGAATGATACGGGCACGCACTAAGGTTCTTTTATTCCAGAGAAGGGAGAGAGTGAAACGTTTATGCGCAGGATGCAGTCTCGGAGGCTGAGAGCGATAAAGAGCCGTGTCATCTTGGTGCATGGCTACACAGAAAGGAAAGAAGTTAGTTTAACGTCTCATCGACACTGACACGGAGCATAACTGTCAGGCAAGGAGGGGGGAGATAAACGGCAGTGGCCTAGTCGGAAGAGGTAAACTGGCATACATCTGCAACCAATTAGCAAACTACGGAAAATCAAAGTCGGTTCAAAAATGGTTAAAATCGCTCTGAGCACCATGCGACTTAACTTCTGTGGTCATCAGTCGCCTAGAACTAATTAAACCTAACTAACCTAAGGACATCACACACATCCATGCCCGAGGCAGGATTCGAACCTCCGACGGTAGCGGTCGTTCGGCTCCAGACTGTAGCGTCTAGAACCGCACAGCCACTCCGGCCGGCGATCAAAGACGGAATTGCCCTAGTAGGACTGGCCAGTCTGATGACGGCTTAATCTGAAATGCGTTAAGGTGTGTTGTTGTTGTCGTTTTCGTCTTCAATCCACAGACTGGTTTGATGCAGCTCTCCATGCTACTCTGTCCTGTGCAAGCTTCTTCATCCCCCAGTACCTACTGCAACCTACATCATCCTGAATCTGCTTAGTGTATTCATCTCTTGGTCTCCCTCTACGATTTTTACCCTCCATGTTGCCCTCCAATACTAAATTTGTGATCCCTTGATGCCTCAGAACATGTCCTACCAACCGATCCCTTCTTCTAGTCAAGTTGTGCCACAAACGCCTCTTCTCCCCAATTCTATTCAATACCTCCTCATCACTTATATGATCTACCCATCTAATCTTCAGCATTCTTCTGTAGCACCACATTTCGAAAGCTATCTTCTTTTCGTCCAAACTATTTATCGTCCATGTTTCACTTCCATACATGGCTACACTCCATACAAATACTTTCAGAAACGACTTCCTGACACTTAAATCTACACTCAATGATAACAAATTTCTCTTCTTCAGAAACGCTTTCCTTGCCATTGCCAGTCTACATTTTACATCCTCTCTACTTCGGTCAACATCAGTTATTTTGCTCCCCAAATAGCAAAACTCATTTACTACTTTAAGTGCTTCATTTCCTAATCTAATTCCCTCAGCATCACCCGATTTAATTCGACTACATTCCAGTATCCTCGTTTTACTTTTCGTTAACATGCATAAATACAAAATATGTAAAATAAAAAAGCGACCAGGACGGAAAACTGCGTTAGCCAGTGACAATGTTCGCAGACTCTTACAAGGATTACATGCCATGAACAGGTCAAATGGGATTCTTGCCGAGTAAGTGTGACCCGTGATTGCAGTCAGAGAAAGATGTTTGCCATAGGCACTTGAGCGACACAGCTACAAAGACAAACGAGTTAACTGCAAAATTGACAAGCCTGTATGACAAAGCACTCTTTGCAAGTATTCCCGACTGTTTGTATGGTAATTTTACTGAAGAATTCGGACTGTTCCAGTAGCCTGATATATGATCCGTATTGCTTCCTTTATGCTCGTATAAGCATATCAAACTCGATGCGGTGGAGACTGTGTATCGTCAACGTGCAGGCTTGTACAAGCAAAGGCCAGTGGTGAGGCAGTCTTTGTAACGGCACTGCAACATAAAGCAAATCTATAGCAAATTGCTGGGAAAGTTTATTGTATTATACCACAGTCACCCATGTTTCCCGAGTGTTAAATATAAAGCCCATCACGCTAAGACAAAGACTGGTTTCGCAGTCGCTATACATATAACAAAATACAAAACAGCTGGTCCTATGACAAACGAACATGTCGTTAAAAAGATATATTCGCAGAAAACTGTTCACAGAATGAAAGAAATAAAAAATAAATATGTCCGATGAGATGAAGTATGTAAGGCAACACTCACAAGTTAGAGATGAGTGCAGGTGCACACTATGCAGTCTTTACTCTCTCCAGCAGTTGGGAAATCAAAATATTGTTGTAACACTACAGTTTCTATGGTGATTAGTTCCCGATTTTCGATAGGTGTTGCGAATAATTGGAGCTTCGAAGATTGTCCTCTATTCTTCTTAAAATAAGCGTACAATTCGTGTGGATATTTCTTAAGTTCAGAGTAATTTACTATGAGAATATGTTTTCAGTTCAGTTAATGTTTTTATCCCACATACAAAGTTTCCTCTTTTCTAAAATCACCACGCCAAAGCCGGCTAAAACGAGCCAGTCCTTGTCGCCTGAGCTCCACATACATCAAGAACAAACTGATGCATGCACCGTGTGGAGGCGAAGGAGTTTTCAACACACTCGCACAAAACGACTTATCAGGCATGCTTGTCAGGCGTCCAGGTACATGTGTAGCAACGTAAGGTAAAACCGCAGGGCATTAGAGAGGGAAATCAGGTTCGGATAGAACGAAGCTGGAGAAGGACATCTCTTTTCAAAGAAACCATCCTGACACCTGACAAAGATTCAGCAAATGTGCGAAAAATTTAAATCTGGATGGCAGGAAGAAATGTTGAAGTCAGTTCTCCAGAATTTTCCTCTGGCTCTGTCTTGCTCGGTTTGTTAGAAAATGTTGTTTCAAGTAGACTTAACGATGACTAGCTAAGTGTTGTATAAAATTTCTAATGGTTACATCACTCATTTTTTTCGATAAACACAACATTTCTGGCGGCAAACGATTCCAGCCAAAGCCATCTAAATGAACAGCAATAACAAAAAACATCCTTATACGTACTCCTCGCACATAACGATACTGAACTTTACACGATTGGCACAAAATTTCGACAATCTAAAGAACCTGCCAAAACTGAGGACCACATATGACCAAGAAACATTGTCATAACTTCTTGTCATCTCTAACCTTTACGATAAGAAACAGTGTTACGTGAAAATTGTACTCTCGATTATGACAGTCTTAGAACCCTTATCGCGGCAGGACTGAAACCCAGTCCTAGCCTTTCCCGGCAATGCTAACCAAATGGTTCCACCAGAGTACACGCTCTGATCCAAACCTTCAATTCTACCTACCGTACAATAATTTCCTTAAAGTAACATCGTAGCTAAAATCTTCGCTGGGACGCTGGTTCTTGACGTCCT
Source organism: Schistocerca piceifrons (assembly GCF_021461385.2). Lineage (NCBI taxonomy): Eukaryota > Metazoa > Arthropoda > Insecta > Orthoptera > Acrididae > Schistocerca > Schistocerca piceifrons. The sequence goes on along the minus strand of NC_060139.1, from coordinate 123,214,724 downwards.
GAGATGCCTTCTGCTGAGTTTGTAATGGATGGGCGTCAACCAGAAGCAAATTTTAGACCTTTAAGCATTCGAGACGGTCGAGTGTTAAGATTCGATTCCCGATCCAATGTAGATATTTAAAGCAAGGCATCGCTTATTTCTCCAAGAATAGAGGAATTCCGCCTTAAGAGCATCCACCACTACCGCCGCCGCCGCCATCAGCAATTTTACATCTGCTGCTACGTAATACACTCCCCTAGACTTTTTCATGCATTACGATTTCAAGCAATATACACTCCTGGAAATGGAAAAAAGAACACATTGACACCGGTGTGTCAGACCCACCAGACTTGCTCCGGACACTGCGAGAGGGCTGTACAAGCAATGATCACACGCACGGCACAGCGGACACACCAGGAACCGCGGTGTTGGCCGTCGAATGGCGCTAGCTGCGCAGCATTTGTGCACCGCCGCCGTCAGTGTCAGCCAGTTTGCCGTGGCATACGGAGCTCCATCGCAGTCTTTAACACTGGTAGCATGCCGCGACAGTGTGGACGTGAACCGTATGTGCAGTTGACGGACTTTGAGCGAGGGCGTATAGTGGGCATGTGGGAGGCCGGGTGGACGTACCGCCGAATTGCCCAACACGTGGGGCGTGAGGTCTCCACAGTACATCGATGTTGTCGCCAGTGGTCGGCGGAAGGTGCACGTGCCCGTCGACCTGGGACCGGACCGCAGCGACGCACGGATGCACGCCAAGACCGTAGGATCCTACGCAGTGCCGTAGGGGACCGCACCGCCACTTCCCAGCAAATTAGGAACACTGTTGCTCCTGGGGTATCGGCGAGGACCATTCGCAACCGTCTCCATGAAGCTGGGCTACGGTCCCGCACACCGTTAGGCCGTCTTCCGCTCACGCCCCAACATCGTGCAGCCCGCCTCCAGTGGTGTCGCGACAGGCGTGAATGTAGGGACGAATGGAGACGTGTCGTCTTCAGCGATGAGAGTCGCTTCTGCCTTGGTGCCAATGATGGTCGTATGCGTGTTTGGCGCCGTGCAGGTGAGCGCCACAATCAGGACTGCATACGACCGAGGCACACAGGGCCAACACCCGGCATCATGGTGTGGGGAGCGATCTCCTACACTGGCCGTACACCACTGGTGATCGTCGAGGGGACACTGAATAGTGCACGGTACATCCAAACCGTCATCGAACCCATCGTTCTACCATTCCTAGACCGGCAAGGGAACTTGCTGTTCCAACAGGACAATGCACGTCCGCATGTATCCCGTGCCACCCAACGTGCTCTAGAAGGTGTAAGTCAACTACCCTGGCCAGCAAGATCTCCGGATCTGTCCCCCATTGAGCATGTTTGAGACTGGATGAAGCGTCGTCTCACGCGGTCTGCACGTCCAGCACGAACGCTGGTCCAACTGAGGTGCCAGGTGGAAATGGCATGGCAAGCCGTTCCACAGGACTACATCCAGCATCTCTACGATCGTCTCCATGGGAGAATAGCAGCCTGCATTGCTGCGAAAGGTGGATATACACTGTACTAGTGCCGACATTGTGCATGCTCTGTTGCCTGTGTCTATGTGCCTGTGGTTCTGTCAGTGTGATCATGTGATGTATCTGACCCCAGGAATGTGTCAATAAAGTTTCCCCTTCCTGGGACAATGAATTCACGGTGTTCTTATTTCAATTTCCAGGAGTGTATGTTCAAGTTGTACCTGCATCTTTCCTAATGACGTAATCCACCCTGCATTACGTCTCGTCTCTTCCTATTTCTTGCAATACAACAAAGAACCTACTTTGTTCACGTTGTACCCATTCACTTGGCTGCATGTTCCGCTCACATCCATATAATCACCCCCCCCCCCCTCTCCGCACCTGGTATTCTGCTATGTTCTCTGATGTATACCATACACAAGCTAGTTTTAGAAGTTCCTGAAAATTTGTAAGGTTCTCTATGAAGTGACCGCGCTAGGAAAAGACCTACTCATACTACTACAAATATTAACTTTGCTGCTTTAAACCGCACATCATAATTGTCGTTTCTTTCTTCCCTGATTTTTTTATATCACTATGCGGTATCTATCCAACTGCAGACGTATCATAAGCAAGGCAATGCCTCACGTTCTAGCTCAGACGTGCAAATCGGGACCGATTGACCACCGTATCACCCCTGCCAATGACGTCATTCGGAAGTGGTGTATAGTCGCAAAGGCTCATCACACTGCTCTCCCAGTCATTGCTGGTGTTCTAGGCCCTTCCGCTGCTACTTCACATCCAAGTAGCTTCTCAACTGGCCCCATCCATTTGAGTGCACCCCGTTCCAGTCTATCCACCAAGGAAAAAGTCTTGGCAGTACCAGAAAACGAACCCGGGTCCCCTGCATAGCAGCCAGACATTCTCACCTCTGAGCTACAGAGGCAGACCAATTGAATCAATGACAAACTTTTTTTTTTCTATTCTACGCAAACACCGAAAACGAAAAATGAGCGGATAGCTGTGATAAATAAGACACTTAGGGTTGAAATGGCCAACTTTACGATAATTCACAACTAATTCCTTATTTTAAAATACGCCTGTCTTGTCAGCGGTTGAAACAGTTTCGTGCTTTAATATCTCACATGTCACACGAAAACTGAGGTTTCCATTCAACCTACTGAGAAAGTATTCAGTAATTTCCAAGAATGATTGCCTATCGAAGTCGCGGGATCCAAACGATACATATCAAACGTGCGATTGTAAATCGATCATGCGACTCTGGTGGCGGGCGTTATGTTCAAGTATTTGTGATCGTCATTTTCATGTTTTCCGTCGTTCCCTTAGTTGCTCTAAGTTACATACCAGAGCAAATTTATGGCAAAAAGGGAATTCTTCCCGTAGCGTACACATCACATGGCCTTTCACGTGACGACAACACCGACGACGAGTAAGGTAAGTCATCTCCTTTGCAATTACGAGTATTTTTGTAACGGTCTTCTTTTGTCATTGCTGCAGTGACCACCGGAAACACTCATAACGCCCGCCACCAGGGTCGCGTAACCGATTTAGGACCGCACGTTCGATATGTATCGGTTGGACCCCGCGACTTCAAGAGGCAATCATTTTTGGAAATTACCACTTTTTCATCGTGACTAATAGTGAGCAAAGTACCAAAGTGTGAAACGCATCCTGGTAGGCTTAGGAGGCATCCAGTCACCTGAATGATCTCGTCCACTGCCGTACCTTACGTCAATAAAAGCATTCGGCTGCTGCAGACTGGTTATTCTTCAGACATTAATGCGATAAAGAAGATTTTGGGCATTACGAAGAGGTCAGTTAGTTCCGGTAATAATATAACAGCTCTTCGCCTAACTCATTCGGAAGGAGCGTGGATCATACCCCCGTACGACTCTCTCGTTATCGATGGTGTTCCAAAGTACCTTACAGTGTATGCGAGCCTCATTCCTTGGAAATGCTATCTGGAAACTTCGTGCTGTAACCTTGTGAATAATTGCCAGCTTATTCTCTGTCTGTGACCTCGTCGTCGATGGACAGTATTAAATTTCTTCCTCCTCTCTTTCCTACAGCTAACGCTTTTTTCCCCAATGGCTTCCAACTTGCCGGTACGTCGTTTAATTTTTAATTGCTACTGATAATATCTCATTAATCATGCATTCTTCTCTACAGCGTCCTCATGTTTTACATGCATTTTACATGGGTCTCAACGTCATCCGTAACTCAAGCCTTTAACGTATGAATATTGCAAACTAGACTACATTTTAGCGTAAATATCGCATCTACTCATTCTCTTGTTAACTGAGTATGGTCTCCATCATTTTCTTCCTCGACTGCGAATTTCGCGGCTGAATTGCAGTCTCAATATATTTGCCTACGAATCTCGTATGTGAAATAATTTAATTCAACTAAAATACATTCTCCAAATGCTTCGTCTTGGTTTTGCGACTAATGGAGGAAATTTAATTGTTAATGCAAAAAGAACACTTCTGTTTGTACATCACAAAGCAGCAGCATCCTACTCATGGACTGCCTACCCAGTTAAGCAAATGTTAAACTTTTTAGCCCCGTTGACTACAAAAACTAGAAGGAACATAAAACTTATTGACTACAATTAAAAATGCTACGTAATACAATATTTAAAACGCACAAAATGTCTAAGGTTCCGAGTTTTGAGCATAATAAAGGAAAACTAGAAAGTTTACATGTTGTGTAATGTAAATTTACCTCTTTCTGTAGCTCGGTAATTTAATGGCGTAATAGATGCAAACAGCTCAGCTCGGTACACGAACTATATGCAACACGGAATCTCCCGATAACGGCCGCATCTGCGACAGCTGTGCCAACCGAAGAACTACAACGAAATACCACAGCACTCCTGATTGTAGTATCTTTGGAAGCTTCAATTTCCAGGTCCGAATTTATTTACTTTGGTGATCGTAACTTGTTAATTAATAAAACACTGGTTGATAAGCACAGTCGCTGATACGGTAATGTCATCTTTCATCTCACTTCTCCTTGTACTACTTTCGTTAATACGATCAACTTCAACCCTAATGCAACGGGAACCTACCAAAATGTTGCATCTTAATTTCGAATCCTTGGATATTAAGTCTTGTAGAATTAAAATGCCGAAACAGATTTCTCGGGAAAGGTGTACGACGTCACTTACCGATATCAAGTAGGTAATAAAGGAAAAGTCATCTAAAATAATTTATCTTTAGTTCAGTGCATCAAGCTCGAATTATCGTGCTAACTCACACCTGATCTGAACTGCCAGACTCAGGTTGACAGGTATGCAATCTCCTATCCAGATGCTAGTCCAGTACATCATAACTACATTCGGAGTACAGTGTGCCGAATGTAATGCCTAAATTTGGATATTGGGCGCTGGCAGCACCGACGGGTCTCGTCGCATGTGACTGGGAACTCCAAAATTGAAGAACTCGCTTTTTTTGTTCAAGATGATTTTAACAACAGTTATTTCTGTATATATTTAGTATATTCAATAGAACAACGACGATGTCCCACTATTAACAACTTGTTACAGATACTTTTTTGAAACTCCCAATGCTGGAATAAACCAAAATTCTTTTGTTTCCATGGTCAAGACACGATCTTCTGCAATAACACGAGCACCAAATCGCTTTGACCTTGCCATTTATTCTCGAAGGAACATACGAATAATAATCTGTAGCGGATATGAGAGTGCTACTACATGTTTCTTTTCGTGGGTTTTTAATGGTTTTGGAGAATGGGTCAATCTGCTGCCAAACACGTATGTTCGCTTCTTCACCAGACATGATTCGCTGCTTGGATTTTCAGCAGTTTAGTCAGCCATTAGTGTTTAACCAGTCAAAATTACTGCAGCATATATTTTATCAGATTTTTTCTAGATGTTGCTTCCTGTTTCATAAAGTGATTCAAAAATTGACATTACTTGCATGATTCCCGAATTTCAACTGCAAAACAAGTACATGCTTTACCATGGATACTAAAAACACTTTTGTATATTTTCATTATAAACTCACAATATTTTTTTTTATAGTTAGGCCACGAGTGAGTAACTATTGTTTACGATTCTAACTTAATATTCTTTAACTGCTAGTGGGATCATGTGGTGTACCTGCTTGCTAGTACGACTAGAAATACGATTTTTGTAACTTATGTATGTGTGAAAAGATTTCAATAATTCTTGAACATCCTTTTTATACTACAGCTGGTGTTTCTAGTGATTTGATTTAACTTACCTATGTTACGTACATGTAACGTGCCTGAGAGGTTAAGGAAAGGTGCAAATCATAGAAACAATAGTGCCACATCTCCCATAGTGAATAGTTTAAACACACTGGCAATGGCACAGCACTGGTGACGCATATTATGGTGTAGGAAAAAAGGTATGTTACGGGTAATGATGGCTCAGTTCCCAGTAACATCGATTAAAAATGTGGAAACTACTACAATTACTAAACACGATTGCAAGAGTTATTTTATATAGAAGACAGAAGATGTGGTAGGATAAATTATACTTAACATACTTATTTTTTTTAGTAAATATTGTGATTACGGATGTACGCATTTATTTACAACGTAGTGTTGTATTTAGGTAGTTGCGCAGATAGTATCCGTAACTCATTTCAGGTAATGTCTTGATGGTTCTTTCAAGAAAAGAACTCATTTCTCCAGCTGGGCTGTAACTGGGCCTTTAGTGACGCTATCTCCACAGATTGATATTCTTTTGTTTCTCTGTTTCTTCATTTAGTTGCAAGCGTACAGAATCACAGAGAGAATACCGGTAATATACTCTTCGAAAAACGAAAGATGCCAGTGCTATAAAATACCCTTTCGCTTTAATAACGTGCGAACTCTGTGTCACCTATCTGATGGAATGACCCCCTTAAATAAACCATCTTGTTGCAAGGGTATATCTAAAGACTGCGACCGAGCGCATATCATCCTTTGGTCGGGCATAGCTTATCAAACTTCCGCCGATGACAGCTACGCATTTCCACTTCCGCACGTCGCCGTAGCGCTGCAACACTAACACCCGCCAAAAAACAGATGACAGGAAAGAAATTTTAGAAACAGCGAAAACGCTGACTCCGCGTTAGGTTCCAGCCTCCCAGTAGTATTTAAGACAAGCAGATGGACAATAATGAATATGTGCCTTTATCAAATCCTTCAACACCGCCTATTTCTACATCATACGTTCCTAGTCATCGAGGTCACTGATTCCCGATCTTCACTTTTTATGTTAATCCACGTTTACCTATTAAAAGAGACATGGGTCGTTGCCCGCTAATGCCGATGTTATAGTTTCTTCAACGCTGCTTCAGCTGCCGGTCGGTGTAGTAGCCAGGTGAATTTGAGAGAAAATATAAAAGTTGAGAAAAACCCTTCTTTAATGAAAGAATACGAACGTGGTTCTGTAGTCGCACAAGTATATGTATTACCACCTACGTAAACAAATACGTCGTGAATTGCGATTATAATTAATTATGATGCTTAAATGCAAATTTACTTTCATGTAAGCTAACGCAAATGAAAACACATATTCAAAGAGTACAGGTGAAAACTGTTGTCAGCTAATTACTAAATCCTGTCTGCAAGACTGAAGCAAATACAACTTCATAAGAAGACAATGTCTCAAAAGGCACATTTGAAACTGATTTGACACATCAGGATAACGGAGGCAATCGCAACACCACAGTCTTGTGTTAATTTTCCTCCGGAAAGTTTCCACTCTCGAGAAAAACATTTGCGGTATTAAGGCCACGAACACGCCGTGACAATGCTCTGTAACATCAACAATGAGATTTCCTCAAAAACTATTTATTCTTTATGTAAAAACCACCAACGACGACAAATCCACGTCTATGTCGTTTAATGAAAACAAAGAGAACTGACTGCTTAATTTCTGTGCTTAATTTAGCACCGATTTATGGATTAGGTAGGTAAGAGAGGAAAAAAATAATAATTCTGACGACATTTCAAATGACAAATCCTGTTATGTTGCGCAACATTTCATTCTACACAGGACAATGACACCCTGCGAAAACCAAATAACTCGCAAGACAAACTCTAAGTACATGACATGACACAACATAAGTATGAAAATTGTTTTTGAATAATCATAATGTGAGAGATAATGGATGAGCTAGCTGTGATTAGTGTGGCTGCTGTCAAACGTACCTATAGTTTTGATGATGTCAAAGTCCTTAAGACCGCGGTCCTTTTCGCTGTCGGAGTCTCCGGCATCGGCAGAGATGAGAGGCTCCTTTCCGGTTATGCACGCGGTGCCCGACGCCTGCTGCTGGCGCAGACGCGCCACTTTGGACGAGGCCATCAGTGCAGCGGTCCGCGAACTACCATCCCCAAAGAACCGACTACAAACCTCACTCGCCGCACACCGGCCAAGCACTGAAAGCCCGCCACCCACCGGTGCCGCAGCTCGCGCGCGCTGCGCCGCCAGCGCGGCCAGTGGCGTTCTCGAAAACTAGCGACGCTCGTTGTTTGTTTACATCGCGGCTGGCACCTTGACCACGGCGAGCTCGGCAGCCGTGTGCAAAGCAGCGCACTAAAGCGCTGGTCATTGATGTCTCGAGTCACAGCAAAAAGTTCTTGAAGCCATCCCATACTCTAAATAATTCAAGAAGGCGACTGATTCTCGCTGGTGCTATTTAACTTATAGTCTGATTTAAATTAGTTGGCAACTGAGATTTAAGGTCGAAAGTTGCGGCCTTGTTGCGACAAGTACTATCTGCAAGGAAACGCCAAAGCGTTCCAATCTTCACGGCAATAGAAATCGCTTCAAGGGGGTAGACCAGCGTAAAATTGTTTTTAACCTAATTTTTATTTGTTTAAAATGTTACTTAGATAGTCTGCTTGTAATATTCAGTCATATAAAATGTGCCATAAATTATTTAAAAAATGTTAAAGCCGTGATTTGTTACATGGAGGTGTGCAGTATCCGAGCGCTCAAATGCAGCCAGAGTGAGGTCATCCACATGAGTGCTTAAAGGAATCTGTTAAACTTCAGTTTATCAACCACATCTAAAGGCCGTAAATTCACCTAAATACCTAGGAATTACAATTACAACTCATATTCGAAATAACATATAGAAAACATTGTGGAGAAGGCGAACCAAGGACTTCGTTCTATTGGCAGATCTACGAAATAAGGAAACTGCCTACACTACACTTGTTCATCCTCTTTTGGAGTACTTCTGTGCGTTGTGGGATCCTCCTCAGATAGGATTAAAGGAGTACATCGAGAAAGTTCAGAGAAGGGCAGCACGTTTTGTATTGTCGAGATACAGGGGAGAGAGTGTCACGGACATGATACAGGCTTTGTGGTGGACATCATTAAAACAAAGGCGCTCCACGTTGGGACAGTCACAAACTTTCTCCTCTGAATGTGAAAATATTTTGTTGACTCAGACCTACATAGGGAGAAACGATCGTGATAATAAAATAAGGTAAAACAGAGCTCGCGCGGAAAAACATAGTGTTCCTTTTTTTCCGCGCGCTGTTAAGAATGGAATAAGAGAGAATAATTGTGAAGGTGGTTCGATGAACCCTCTACCAGGAACTTACGTGTGATTTGCAGAGTATCCATGTACATGTGGATGTAGATGTAATACTATAGTAGTTACCGACGGGGTGAGGGCTCTTTTAGTTTCGGGTAGTGCCACAGACAGCATTAGTATCAACGAAACTACTATACTTGAACAAGATTTTTCTTCGTAACATGACTCTTTACGGTTAACAGTCTGAAAGCACGTGCTTGTGTCGCATCTGCTTAACCTGACAGTTCGCTTGTTTTTTATACGAAGTAAAACGTGAAAATTACAAACCAACGCATTTATACGGACAGGAAAGGTTAAAAAAAGTAATCCCAGTCGTGCAAAAACGCTTCGACTGCTAAGCAGAAGCCAATTAATCGACATAATTTCGTCAAAATGAGATTGTTTCGACATCGCCAAGAAAAAGAGTCCAGTTTTACGGTGCTGCGATTACTGATTATAAATTTGTTTTGCTTCAATATTACAAAACACAAGTTGAAACTTTAAACGCTTATTTTTTCAAAACAACATTTTTCAAGTTGGCAGGAGCTGCAACTCATTAAATATACATACATTAACGTTATACCTTTCTGTAACTAGTGAGTCGGCGTTGTTTCTACCGTAATACGTAGGATTTTTTCAATATATTTTAACTGCGAGTCCTGGAAGATGTCTTTGTAGCGACTTTTCGAAAACATTGACTTATTTCGGAGTGCCGCTATTTTGTTAGAAAAACATGTTTTAAAAATATACCTATGTATTACCTTAGATAATATCGTCAGTTTCAAAGCAGTTTTTGAAATTTTGTTCCAGGTTGAGTATTGAGACATTCAGAACTGCCACCAGCTGCCCTTGCACCCCGCGAAGGCCTTTCGTCGATGTCATCTAGTAGCTTCTGAGTGCAAGTTATTACTTAAGAAAATGCGTAATACAATCTTAAGGGTGTAGAATAAACGTCTAAAGCAATTTTTGTAAATTGTTTCTTATGTTACTGAAAAAGAACCATGAAAATCGGTTCCATACTTGAGCGCCATCGTGGTCCACCCCGTTAAAAATTCTGACTCCTAGAAAAAACACGCAAAATCTGAAATTCATGTTTCGCATAGACCTCTACTGTGTCTCCAAGCACTGGAAAAGTTTATTCCAAATTTTAATAAGGACACGAATAACTTAAATTTTTCCAGGCAGGAAACAGCTTTGCAAAGAAGGAAGGAGTTTAACGTCCCGCCGACAGAGCGGATATTAGGGACGAAGCACGAGCTCGGACTAGTTCAAAGATAAGGAAGGAAAACCACCGTACCCTTTTCGAAGGAACCCATCCCTGCATTCGCCTGGAGAGATGCAGGCAAATCACGGGAAACGTAACTCTAGATGGCCGGACGGTAACTTGAACCGTCGTTCTCCCGTAACAGCTTTAGGCTTATTAAGTCATTACTAAAATACGTGACTGGGTAACGGATCTTTCGAAAGATGCGTATCGCATTCTGTTCGCTGAGTATAAGCTTTTGTCAGTATTTCACTCGTAACAATATCCATTTTATGCGAGTGACAGGTTCCTAATCACTTGTGATTCTTATGTTTAATTGGAGCCTCCTTTAAACTGAAATTAGTGACATTGTCACGTTTCCGTGAACATTAAAACTTAGAAAGTAGATATTCTCTAAATATTTTTGCTATTTTAAAAACTGAATGACTAATTATATATTTTAGTGTTGTGTGGATGATTATAAATGAAGATAAGTTTAAATTCTCATAATATCCCAAAAAAATTTTGAATTATACGAACTGATTAGTCAGTCGACCTAATTTCAAAATCCAGCGTAGGTGCCAAGGTAGAGCTCACAGACCGATGTGTTCCGCCTCTGGCTACAAGTCTGAACATGGAACGTTTTTGGGAGTGCAAAAGGCAGGAAACTGAAGAGCATAAGCTAAACTTCAGCCACACAAGACCCACACGTAGATAAAAAAATGACAAATGAAGAACAATGGAGAATATTGACCTTACTTTTCCATTGTTCCCTGTTACCCAGCTTGCATTTCTGGGTCGGCCCCCATATGAGTCTTTTCTAATCGTAGACAGAACAGTTGTACAAGTTTCCAATTTCAATAGCTGACAGTTATTCCCGTTCATGCTCATAGTTATTTAGCGAGCGATCTTCCTCGCAAAATGACGTTGTACGTACGATGGTCGTCCACAAGGTACACTACTGGCCATTAAAATTGCTACACCACGAAGACGACGTGCTACAGACGCGAAATTTAACCGACAGGAAGAAGATGCTGTGATATGCAAATGATTAGCTTTTCAGAGCATTCACACAAGATTGGCGCCGGTGGCGACACCTACAACGTGCTGACATGAGGAGAGTTTCCAACCGATATCTCATACACAAACAGAGGTTGACCGGCGTTGCCTGGTGAAACGTTGTTGTGATGCCTTGTGTAAGGAGGAAAAATGCGTACCATCACGTTTCCGACTTTGATAAAGGTCGGATTGTAGGCTATCGCGATTGCGGTTTATCGTATCGCGACATTGCTGCTCGGGTTGGTCGAGATCCAATGACTGTTAGCAGAACATGGAATCGGTGGGTTCAGGAGGGTAATACGGAACGCCATTCTGGATCCCAACGGCCTCGTATCACTAGCAGTCGAGGTGACAGGCATCTTATCCGCATGGCCACGTCTCGATCCCTGAGTCAACAGATGGGGGCGTTTGCAAGACAACAACCATCTGCACCAACAGTTCGACGACGTTTGCAGCAGCATGGACTATCAGTTCGGAGACCATGGCTGTGGTTTCCCTTGGCGCTGCATCACAGGCAGGAGCGCCGGTGGTGGTGTACTCAACGACGAACCTGGGTGCACGAAAGGTAAAACGTCATTTTTTCGGATGAATCCAGGTTCTGTTTACAACATCATGATGCTCGCATCCGTGTTTGGCGACATCGCGGTGAACGCACATTGGAAGCGTGTATTCGTCATCGCCATACTGGCGTATCACCCGGCATGATGGTATGGTGTGCCGTTGATTACACGTCTCGGTCACCTCTTGTTCGCATTGACGGCACTTTGAATAGTGGACGTTACATTTCAGATGTGTTACGACCCGTGGCTCTACCCGTCATTCGATTCCTGCGAAACCCTACATTTCAGCAGGATAATGCACGATCGCGTGTTGCAGGTCCTGTACGGGCCTTTCTGGATACAGAAAATGTTCGACTGCTGCCCTGGCCATCACATTCTCCAGATCTCTCACCAATTGAAAACGTCTGGTCAATGGTGGCCGAGCAACTGGCTCGTCACAATACGCCAGTCACTACTCTTGATGAACTGTGGTATCGTGTGGAAGCTGCATGAGCTGCTGTACCTGTACACGCCATCCAAGCTCTGTTTGACTCAATGCCCAGTCGTATCAAGGCCGTTATTACGGTTAGAGGTGGTTGTTCTGGGTACTGATTTCTCAGAATCTATGCACCCAAATTGCGTGAAATTGTAATAACATGTCAGTTGTAGTATAATATATTTGTCGAATACCCGTTTATCATCTGCATTGCTTCTTGGTGTAGCAATTTTAATGGCCAGTAGTGTAATTTCCGTTTCTATTTCTATCCGCGGCAGCGCAGCGATCGCAATTCCGAGCATTCGCGGCAGTTACTCTGACTCAAGGAGAAGACATGTACGCCATTTTCAGATCGCTGCTGCCGACGTGTACCTTATAGTGCATCTTTATAATGTCAGCCGTAATTGAAAATGCCGCCGCGTCTGAAATCAGATCTATGATTCATTTTATAAACGCAAAGAAAGTTAAACCAAAGGAAAGTCATTGGCAAAACTGCGAGGTTTACATTGGGTTGTTTGGGGAAGCAGACCAAGCAGAGAGGCCATCGGTCTCATCGGATTAGGGAAGGAAATTGGCCGTGCCCTTTGAAAGGAACCATCCCGGGATTTGCCTGGAGCGATTTAGGGAAATCACGGAAAACCTAAATCAGGACGGCCGGACGCGGGATTGAACCGTCGTTCTCCCGAATGCGAGTCCAATGTGCTACCCACTGCGCCACCTCGCCCGGTAATGCTATGAGTGATTCAATGGTTAGAAGATGGGTCAGACTGTTCAATGAAGGACCTGATCAAGTGCACGATGAAGAACGAAGTAGATGCCCGTTTATGGTTACTGATGAACTGATTCAAACAATTGAAAAGAAGATTAAGCACAACCATAAGTTTACACTTAGTGCTCTTACTATGGAAGTTCCGCAAATCTCACGATCACTAATTCGTGAAATTGTTACTGAAAAACTGAAATTTCGAAAGCTTTGCTGACGCTGGGTATCCAAAGTTCTTACTGAACAACACAAAAAACAACGGATGGGCAGTGCACTTCAGTTTTTGACACGCAACAATGAAGAAGGCGATGGTTTTCTTTCTCGGATAGTCACGAGGGATGAAACATGGGTATCTTACGACACCCCTGAAACAAAACGGCAAGCCTAAGAAAATTTTGACACCTCGAAAAGACATGTGCACCGTTTTTTTTTTGGGGCGGGGACGGGACAGAAAAGGCATTTTGCTGACTGGTTTCTTATCACGAGGCCAAACAATCAATGCACTGCGAGACCATTAAGAAGTTGCGCCGCGCAATACGGAATAAGCGCCGAGGATTACTGTCAAAAGGTGTTTTTTTCCACGATAATGCCCGACCTCACACGGCGAATGTGACCAAACAACTCTTACGGGAATTTCACTGGGACGCGTTTGATCATCCTCCGTACAGCCCGGCCCTCGCTCGTAGCGACTTTCATCTTTTCTTACACCTAAAATCTGTCCTTCGTGGTGAACACTTCAACGATGATGACGAGCTGAAAGAACATGTTACCACATGGTTGAATACACCTTCTATGAAGAAGGCTTACAAAAGCTTGTGCCACACTATGACAAGTGCCTACTAAATTTCGGAAGCTATGTAGAAAAGTAGTTTAACAGTTGTAGATTTTTGTACATTAAATATTTTTCCGTATCTGTACACGTTTGTTTCATATAACCAAACGGAACTTACTTTGTGGACATACCTCGTACTACTTTCTGTAGGTCATGCCAGACGTGCTCGGTTCGAGTACTCCGTCTACAGGCCACAAGTGGCCCATCGGTACCGTCATGCCAGACGTGCTCGGTTCGAGTACTCCGTCTACAGGCCACAAGTGGCCCATCGGTACCATCCGACCGCCGTGTCATCCTTAGAGGAGGATGCGGATAGGAGGGACGTGGGGTCAGCACACCGCACTCCTGGTCGTTATGATGGTATTCTTGACCGAAGCCGCTACTATTCGGTCGAGTAGCTCCTCAGTTGGCATCACGAGGCTGAGTGCACCCCGAAAAATGGCAACAGCGCATGGCGACCCGGATGGTCACCCATCCAACTGCCGTCCACGCCCGACAGCGCTTAACTTCGGTGATCTCACGGGAACCGGTGTAACCACTGCGGCAAGGCCGTTTCGAGTACTGCCTGAAGAATTAGTTTCTTTACGGCAATGGTAAGCACATGTTATCTCAATAAAATCTAGAGGTGTGTGAAATCTGTAGTGTTTTAATCAACTTTCATACACCTTCCAGCAATTCATGTAGCATGGACAAGCACAAAGTTTCAAGCTCCAGTTGTCGAAATGCAGCACGGTTCCTTCATCCCTTCATCAGCCCATTTGACAACGGTTGCTTACTCTTGAGATACAATTTAGTATCTCCGTCTCTAATGACCCTGTCGCCGATGGGACTTTAAGCGTTAATCTTCCTAATACTCTTCATCTCTTTAACTTCAGCTTTTCGCCACTTGACGAATAAACTCACTTTTCCGTTGCCATCTGAAAAGTTTCATGGTTGGCATTCTGGCACAGCCCCGAATCCCATTGCTAGCGCGGTCCTTGGCGCTCTGACCTTGGGATTATCCACACGCCGCCAAGACCATTGCGTCTTCTCGGGGGATAACAAATATATGAAACCTTTCTTGTTAGGAGCAGCACTCAACCTCATCTCCTTTCGTCGTCTGTTTTATAATGTCTCAAATGATATTTTTTCGTGTTTGTGGCATTCTTTTATTATAATTTTTAATGGTCTTGATCGCAGTGTAATGTAATTACTAGATGATAAACTGTTTCGGATGATTAGTAACCATCCTCAGATATATGAAAATAAACAGAAAAACTGCCTTTAAATTAATGCGAAAACTTCTTAACAATATTTAAAAAAATACATTTTTATAAAAGTATAAAAATAGTAAAAGTAGTAAAAAGTTACCATTCCTACACCGTGAATGATACGTAAGTACAGTATTAACAAGGACACCATTACTAAGAGTAACTTGCCAATACTGTAAGACTGGCCAAAGCATGCGTGTTGGCGTATAAATCCAGTAGAAGGCTGACATCTCAGTGCTTGCCCGTGGCCACTGTGGTTTACCAGCTGGCACGCTAGGACACACAGTTAGAAATTGAAACACGTATGTATTCAGTACCAGCGATGGCGAGCCATGAGAGAATCTCTGACCAGAGAGTTATTTATCGTGCCTAGTCTGCGCTTGACCGCGCGAGAGTTCAGTTGCATGTAGGGAGTCGGCAGTTGCGGTTGCGGTCGAGTTGCGAGAGAGTTCAGTTGTACGTAACGAGTCGCGAGAGCATGTAGTAGCGCGCGAGACAGTCGTAGTTGTGTGTGAGGAGTCGGCGGGCGTCGACATGGGACTGGTCAAGATTCAGGACGAGGTATATTTTTTAAATAAGGTAATGAAGCAGCATTGCGCTCATCTGATAATGTAATGCATCTTAAGTGTAATTAATTTGTTCAAGAATCGCCCCAATAATAATTTTGTTTTCAAACCAAGCATTTTAACAAAAGAATGATTTTATTGAAATAAAATTTCCCATGCATTTCCTTAAAGAAAAAAATTTACTTAAGTTCAAAGAATATTTGCGATGCATTTCCTCCAAGCTATGGCGAAAATAAGAGCAGATGCAGTTTTACTGAGGTAAGAATTTGAGTTTAGTTATTGCACAGGGCCTAAGATCGACATTTCGGTCTATTTGTGTTTTCAATGTCACTGAGATTTCATTATCATTGAATTGTCTTACATTTTTGTGGGCAGCTTACATTTGGCTCAGATTGCTATTTCTCATTTAATTGTCATTGTCAATAAATTTAATTGCGGGAGGTAACACTTGGTTCTATTCTCGTTAACATTTAAATATTGTCTTTCAAATTTCTCTGGGGAGGTTACACTTGGCGACATCCGGCCAGGATCGTATTTCTTTGGGAATCTTCTAAGAAACAGTCAGATATCTGCTCTTATTTGCTTAAATATAATTAGCATTTGGCGCAACGCTTTTACTAATTTTGTGAATTTCTTTCCTCAGATCATCGGCAATTCTTTGATCTGTTGTATTTGTGTTTGTTGCCTTTTGCATTGTGCTTATTTCTTTTGTGAATAATTGTGACTATAGCAAAAATGCCGCGAAAGACTGTGAATAGTGTATCGCGAAGTATTATGAATGAAATTACCAACTTAAACAACGTGACCGATAGTAATTGTGACACGCAGTGTAATGATGACAATCCTGCGTTTACTGACAATCAATGCGTTCCAACCACTAATGATGAGTTTTATCTTAATGATGAACAAATGAACTCAATTGTCTCCTCTGTTAATTTGACGACAATTGATCACGCGGGGAGCTCTATTGTAATGAGCGCTGCCCAGCTTAACATACCCGGCTTGGAAAATTCAAATAACGTACAGACAAATTTCTCTAATGAAAATGGACAGTGTACTGAAAGTACGACGGATCCATTTAATTCCGAAATAGTGACCGACAGTGTACATTCGACTGGCAAACCTTTTTGTAAATTACAGAATGGCCAAATGGTCGCACAAAACGCGACAATTGCAGATACGCAATCAAACAGCACAGAGAATAGGAATGCTGATTTGGGGTCGGATCCAATTATGGCATTGTTGCTACAAACTGCTGGAAACAGGTTGGAGACTATGGGTCAAGCTGCTGGAAAACCATTCTGGAGTGTAATTAGCAGTCTTCGAAAGGGAGGTAAGAAGGAAATGACAAGTATTTTGGACAGGTCAGGAAAACTGCTGGTGAATCCGGTGGATGCCTTGGGCAGATGGAGGGAATATTTTGAAGAGTTGCTCAATGTAGGTGAAAATGCGATCAGTAATGTTTCAGATTTCGAGGTAGAATGGGATAGGAATGATGATGGAAATAGGATCACATTTGAGGAAGTGGAAAAAATGGTCAATAGATTGCAGTGCAATAAAGCGGCTGGGGTGGATGAAATTAAGTCGGAACTCATCAAATACTGTGGAATGTCAGGTCTTAAATGGCTACACAGGATAATTGAAATGGCCTGGGAGTCGGGACAGGTTCCATCAGGCTGGACAAAAGCAATAATCACACCAATCTTTAAACATGGAAACAGAAAAGATTGTAACAACTACAGAGGTATCTCTTTAATCAGCGTTGTGGGTAAAATCTTCGCAGGTATTGTTGAAAGGAAAGTGCGAGTATTAGTTGAGGACCAATTGGATGAAAATCAGTGTGGGTTTAGGCCTCTTAGAGGTTGTCAGGACCAGATCTTTAGCTTAAGGCAAATAATGGAGAAGTGTTATGAGTGGAACAGGGAATTGTATCTATGCTTTATAGATCTAGAAAAGGCTTATGACCGGGTTCCTAGGAGGAAGTTATTGTCTGTTCTACAAGATTATGGAATAGGAGGCAAACTTTTGCAAGCAATTAAAGGTCTTTTACATGGATAGTCAGGCAGCAGTTAGAGTTGACGGTAAATTGAGTTCATGGTTCAGAGTAGTTTCAGGGGTAAGACAAGGCTGCAACCTGTCTCCACTGTTGTTCATATTATTTATGGATCATATGTTGAAAACAATAGACTGGCTGGGTGAGATTAAGATATGTGAACACAAAATAAGCAGTCTCGCATATGCGGATGACTTAGTTGTGATGGCAGATTCGATTCAAAGTTTGCAAAATAATATTTCAGAGCTAGATCAGAAATGTAAGGACTATGGTATGAAGATTAGCATCTCCAAAACGAAAGTAATGTCAGTGGGAAAGAAATATAAATGGATTGAGTGCCAAATAGGAGGAACAAAGTTAGAACAGGTGGACGGTTTCAAGTACTTAGGATGCATATTCTCACAGGATGGCAACATAGTGAAAGAACTGGAAGCGAGGTGTAGCAAAGCTAATGCAGTGAGCGCTCAGCTACGATCTACTCTCTTCTGCAAGAAGGAAGTCAGTACCAAGACTAAGTTATCTGTGCACCATTCAATTTTTCGACCAACTTTGTTGTATGGGAGCGAAAGCTGGTGGATTCAGGTTACCTTATCAACAAGGTTGAGGTTACGGATATGAAAGTAGCTAGGATGATTGCAGGTACTAGTAGATGGGAACAATGGCAGGAGGGTGTCCACAATGAGGAAATCAAAGAAAAACTGGGAATGAACTCCATAGATGTAGCAGTCAGGGCGAACAGGCTTAGATGGTGGGGTCATGTTACACGCATGAGAGAAGCAAGGTTACCCAAGAGACTCATGGATTCAGCAGTAGAGGGTAGGAGGAGTCGGGGCAGACCGAGGAGAAGGTACGTGGATTCGGTTAAGAATGATTTTGAAGTAATAGGTTTAACATCAGAAGAGGCACCAATGTTAGCACTGAATAGGGGATCATGGAGGAACTGTATAAGGGGGGCTATGCTCCAGACTGAACGCTGAAAGGCATAATCAGTCTAAAATGATGATGATGATGCTACAAATGACTAAACAGTTTAATGAAAAATTACACAAGCCTAATGAAAAACAAGACAAACAGAGTGAAGATTTCAGACAACTTAGTGAGCAGAACAAACAGTTTAATGAAAAATTAGACAACAATTCCAGGCAGCTTAGTGAACAAATTAGAGACGTTCCCGCGCAGTGTCATGGTACTAAGGTACAGTTACGCATGGAAATTGAGGCTTGTTCAAAGAAAAATAGCGAAGAAATTAGATCTGTTGCTCAAGAATTAAGGGAAATGCAAACAGCCACAACAGAAACACTTAGAGCGGAAATTAGTACAGTCGCTAAACAATGCTCTGAAAAAGCTACACAATTACGCGACGAGTTTAAAACAATGACAACAGAACTTTCGCGCACAATGGACGCAAAGATAGACGCGAAATTCGAACAACGGAACACTCAAATTAACGAGCGCTTTAATCAGCACATACAAAACAGTGATACGCGTTTCCGCAAATTTATTCAGGATCAAAATAAAGTAAAACGTCAAGTCATGGAAACAATCACTGCACAGAGACAAGAAGATAAACGTAAAATGTTTGCGAAGGCAAAAACATACGTAGACAACAATATTGCTACAGTGTCCGACAAAATTAATACCATCGAACAGTTGAACGCGGAATTACGTGATAAAATTTCTGATCTTAAATCAAAAACAGATACACACACAGCAGATATTCAAACAGTGACAGACAGATTCGAACAATTAGAACTAACACAGGATTCCGATGTCGTCAAAGCTGACGTTAAAAAACTGAACGAAACTACACGTAAATTGCAAAAACAGATTAATGCCTCTGACACTAAAACCGATGATCAGGTAAAAATACTGACTGAAAAATGTGATGAATTGGCCAGTCGTATTGATGTTATCGAAAGTACTAATGACAATAAATCAGACGATACTGCACCGATTTCATTTAACCAAACGCCTGAATTCCAAAATTTACAGCAGACAATTAATGAGATCGATTCGTCTAATAACACGTTGCGTAGAAAATTGTCATGTTTACAGCAAGAGGTAACTGAGATAAAAAATGTTTCTGGGTTTAACACATCACAGCAGACGCCATTTGGCGAACATTTGTCAGACTCACGCAGCACGTATAATTTGAGTAATCTACAGAGAGTACGGGACTTAGATTCTGAACAGACACAGACAAATAGATTCTCTTACAATAATGAACCTGTTCCGTCTTACAGAGACGATAATTTTGATTACAAACAATTTCTGTCAGTGAGAAAATTTAAAGTGTTTAAAAATGACAGAACACAGATTCATCCGCTAGATTGGATACAACAGTTTAGCTTTGCTTTTCCACTGACTTGGCCTGTAACACATAAACTTAAATTTATTTGCAGTTTTTTGGAAGGCGAACCGGCAACTCGTATGAGACCGATCGTGAGGCAATGCTATTCAGTAGAAGAGTTTCACAATGCTTTTCTGTCAGCGTACTGGTCGAAGACGACACAGCGCAGAATAAAAGATCAACTAATTAGTTTACCGAATTACGAGAACACAAATTTTCCCAGTGTCACGCAATTTTTTGAGCATATGGTCCAACAAAACCAGTATTTAAGTGAACCATATAGTGAATCAGCACTCATACAATTATGCATTTCTAAATTACCACGCTCATTAAGAGTGTCACTTCTAACGGGTCAGCAGAAGGAAAACATTTCAGCATTCAGAGATCTGTTGCAGCTTTTAGAAGTGCAGCAATCAGATTATTCTTTCGTAAACAAAAATTTTTCATATAACAACCAAGGCCAACAAACGTACAGCAATTACAATCAGCCACGTAATTTCAATAGTAAAAGTAACAGACGCTTTAGGAACGACAACTACCAGAACTTTAATAACAGACAAAATTCCAATTATCAATACCGTCAAAATTATCAGCAGCAGGAACCATATTTTAGTAACAATAGAGGTTTTTCACAACAACAGCAACAAAACCAGCCGGTTAGCATACCTAACCAACAATGTAATGCACAAGGTCAACCTAACTTTAATGTTTCGCCGCGTGCACGTACAGTCCCAGGTACAACAAATAGTAACGCACGGCAGCAAAGGAACAACTACGTACAGAAGACACAGTATTTCAATTCCTATCGCAATGCACCGTATAGGAATGACTATCACGACAGACGTAAAAATGATGAGCACAATTATCGGCGTACATATAATAACAGTCGGTCTTACCAACAGCAAAATCATCCGCAAGAACCTATTCTCATGAATGAACCCGACAGTAGGTGTCATCCAGAGCGTAACACGTCTGGAAGAAGTAATAGAACTGTTCAAATAGTAGAAATGCCACAGCCTCCTCCTGAAAATAGTAACACGTCAGATAGAATTTGACAAGATACTGTACAGGTCGTATCTTCCAGTAACACAAGCACTACTTTTGACACGCAAAATGTTGTTCACGAAAATGTTATT
Source organism: Schistocerca piceifrons (assembly GCF_021461385.2). Classification (NCBI taxonomy): domain Eukaryota; kingdom Metazoa; phylum Arthropoda; class Insecta; order Orthoptera; family Acrididae; genus Schistocerca; species Schistocerca piceifrons. The sequence goes on along the minus strand of NC_060139.1, from coordinate 123,193,383 downwards.
ACTTTTGATGACATCCGAGACATTCTTTTGCAAGAAAGACCAGTTGTTCAAAAAACCATTTCACATCCTGTTATCGAAATTAAAATCGGTTCATCGAAATTTTCAGCAGTAATCGATCCCGGATCACCTATGTCAGTTATAAATGAGGAGACTTTTAACGAGTGTAACAAAGAGTATACATATCCTACATTACCTTTAGGCAAAACGAAAGTAAAAGGAGCAGTATAGAGTAAAGGTGTAGACGTTAAATTACAGACGCATTTATCATGTTGTATTGCAGGTCATACTTTTCACTCAAATTTTTGGATTGTTCCTTTATTGACAACAGACATTATTTTAGGTACGAATTTTCTGGTACAACACGACGCAGTTATTGATTTTCAAAATTCCTATTTAATGTTGAAGGACGAAAATGTACAATTGGCTTTAGAATTTCAGCACTCATTATCTGCGGAAGAACAAACAATTAATCGTACAGAGGTCATTTCCGTATCACGTAACATAGACTGTAATTCCACATTGTTCACGGATACGTACGTACATAACTATAATACTCCAGACGAAGCTGACTACGACGTAATGCAAATGATTTCTGATAAAGTTAAACAAAGCAGTGCAAATACAGACGACGAACGCACGCAACTACACAAAATTCTTTTACAGCAAGCTCCAGTTTTTGACAACATTCCTGGTACTATGTCCGGATTTATGTATGAATTCCAAGTCAAACAGCACGACACATTTAAAGCAAAGCATTATCCCATTCCATATATCCACAGAGAACAAGTTAAAAAAGAATTGCAAGATATGCTCGACCAAGGTATTATTGAACCGGCAGTTAGTCCGTACATAAACCCGCTACATATTGTTAAGAAAAAAGATGGCTCACTTCGCCTCGTACTTGATTCACGTCACATTAATGACATTATTATTAATGAAACAGATCGACCGCAGACATTAGAGGAACTGCTACAGAAATTTCACAGTACTGCTATTTATTCCACATTAGATTTGAAATCAGGATTTTGGCAAATTCAACTTCATCCGAATTGCAGAAAGTATACAGCTTTTCTCTGTTTTGGTGACTGTTATCAATTTTGTAAATTACCATTCGGTTTAACTATTTCTTCAGCAGCTTTTATTCGTGGTTTGAACACAATACTTCCGACAGAACTTAAAAACAGAATCACGACGTACGTAGACGACATTCTTATTGCAGAAGCTAACTGGTCTGAACACAATGTGATTTTAGAACGACTGTTGCAAACTTTTCATGCACAAGGACTCACAGTTAACCTCAGTAAATCGCATTTTGGTAAAACTTCTATAAAATTTCTTGGACACGTAATTTCAGCAGAAGGCATTGCGCCTGATCCGGAAAAACTTCAAGCTCTACGTGACATTACTGTTCCTACAACGAAGAAGCAATTACGCAATTTTTTGGGCTTAATTAACTTTTTTCGTAAATTTATTCATCACTCTGCTTTAGACACACCTAGATTATGCCAATTAACAGGTAAAAACAGTATTTGGTCTTGGGATAAGCAAGCACATTCTGAATTTATGAACCTGAAACATGCCTTGTTGAATGCACCACTTTTATCGCACCCAGATCTTACCAGAAATTTTTCGATCGCCACCGACTGTTCTAACACGGCTTTAGGCGTACATATTTTTCAGGAAATTGAAGAAGATGGCTCTACAGTAATTAAAAACATCGCATTTGCAAGTCGCATTCTGTCACCTGCTGAACGAAATTATTCCGTTACTGAACTTGGAACATTATGTGTTGTATGGGCTTTTACGAGATTTCGGCACTTTCTTTATGGCAGACATACCACCGTTTACACAGATCACAGAGCTATACAATTCTTACTTTCGTCTAAATTCACACACGACAGATTAAGCAGATGGAAACTTTATTTACAGGAATTTAATTTCACAATAGTTCACATTCCCGGCACACAAAATGTTATAGCAGACGCACTATCTCGTTCTCTCAGCAACAATCAGCAAGACCAAGCAACCAACTTCTGCAAAGCAAATTTCATTGTCATGTACATTCAGCAAGTTGCATTTGAAAATTTTATTTCATCGTCATTACAGGACATAGCAAAAGAGCAAAATAAAGACAACGTGTGGAAAGAAATTAAACACCTCTGGCAAAATAAGAATAATGTTACGATTAGAAACCATTACACTGTACGCAATGACATTCTATTTCGCCGCTTTCATCCTGACAGCAACAATTGGTTATTATGCATTCCTGACGAACTGGTTAACAAATTAATCTGGTACACCCATTTAAGTTATGCACATTACGGAGCCCAAAAATGTTTTCTTATACTGAGACAGAACTGTTATTTTACCAACATGGAAAAACGTATACGACGAGTTTTAGCGTCATGTAACATTTGCCAGAAAGCTAAGTCAGACACCACTTCACATATTCCTCCATTATATCCCATTGTACCCGTTAAATTAAGACATATGGCCGCGGTAGACATTTGTGGTCCGATTCCCAGAACTAATAGAGGTTTTTGCTACATCTTTGTCGCTGTTGAACTCACTTCAAAATTTGTTACTTTCACTCCGTTACGCAAAGGTACTGCTAAAACTGTTTCGAAAGCATTTGTAAAACATTTTCTATTTCATGTAGGGCATGTGATGAAAGTAATTTCTGACAATGGATCACAATTTCGTTCTGCTATATGGACACGCATGTTACGAGCTAGAAACATTTCTCCGATCTATATATCCAAGTACCATGCTTCTTCGAACCCCTGTGAACGATTAATGAAAGAAATTGGTAAACTGTGTAGAATATACTGCCACAAAAGACATATTGATTGGGACACACACATATTATCATTCCAAGATGTAATTAATTCCATTCCAAATGAATCCACTATGCTATCTCCGTCTGTTATACTGAAAAACGTTGAACCACCAAACATAATTAAAGAATTAGTAACATTTCCTACATCTCGTCGATTACGACACCATGAAATAATTGACATTGCGCTGAACAACATCAAACGTGCCGCGGAGCGCCGGACAAGACAGCAAAAACAGGTTTTTACACGCCGTGACTTTCACATTGGACAGAAGATATTAGTACGTACACACTATTTATCCAACAAAATAAAAGGTAAGTGCAGTAAATTTGAACTTCTATACGCAGGTCCATATCGGATTCGCAGCATTCCTCACCCTAATGTTGTACACGTCGAAACTCTGAGAACCAGAAAATCGAAAGGAAACCATCACTTATCCAACATAAAACCTTTTACTGAGTGAACATACTTTATGATTTATCACACTGTAATGCTATTTACTAATTTTTATGATCACTTACGCAATTATATTTATGTGACTAATTATTGATGATTATCGTATTTTTTTCTTGGTAAGTGCTCGGCAAGGTAAGGTTAGCAGGTCGCTTTTCTTGTCGTTACACATCTGACCGTGCATATTTTTCCAAATGAATTCACAAATTTTATGACGATTTATGCAATTATATTTATGTGATTACTTACTGATGACTGTCGTATTTTTTCTTGGCAAGTGCCCGGCAAGGTAAGGTTAGCAGGTCGCTCTTCTTGTCGATTACACATCAGACTGTGCACATTTTCCATTTTTTTTGTGTGTATGATTGTTTTCATGTTTTGTTTGTATGCACTGTGAAATAGTTACGGTATAACACACACCAGTTGACTTTGACATTTTTTGCCCTATGATATCTCAACATCGTGACTGTTTTACATTTTTCTTTTTTTGCTGCTGCATTGTGATATTCTCTGTACATTTTTGCCTTTGAACACTGTCTATGCTTTTGACATATTACGTTTTCTGTCATGTTATGCTGTATACTTAATTATGTCACCATAAACCAGTCATTATTTAGTGGGTATATGATTTAAATGCAAGACATTAATCTTTGTTCATCAATTTCAGAAAGAGATAACGTGTAAAGGAAATAAATTAAACAGAAATGGGAATTTCAACTACAGAATAGACGAAAGAGGATACAAAAACCTTATGAGGAAGAGTAAATGGATCAGAATTAACAAGCATTAACAAGAGTATACTATACACATCGTAGAATAGCAGTCTTAACTAATTTTTTTCTTTCAGAATACAAGGCGATTGATGCAGGCTGTCAGACAGAGCTGCACATCTTAGTTTTAGTGATGAAATATACTAGAGATAAGGAATAGTTATGTAATGAATAATGAAGTGATTTTTTGCAGATGATAATGAATGCTGATGAATAATGATGAGGAATATGCTACTATGGATAATGAAGTTTTTCTTTACAGGTGATGATAATAATGGAGGTATGATAATATAAGTAATCAAGTGGTGGATAATGTAGTTTTTTTTTCTTTGCAGATGAGGATAATGGGGAAGTTATATATTTATGCTATATATTTATTTAAGTATATGTTGCAGTTCGCTTTGACAGCAGGTGTTATATTGCATAGTATAATGACGGAAGGTTTTGGAAAGGACAGCTATGGAACACATTTTTATACACATTTCACTACCTGTTAATTCGAAGTTCACTACTTTTCAGCATAAAATGCATTTCTTTTTTCAGCTTAATAATCCATTTTTTTATATATTTTTGCAGGAGAAATTATTTATGAAATTAATGTGCTATAAGCAGTTGTTCATTAAATCTATGTCATCTAGGAATGTGATTACATATACTCTACTTCTTTCATAATCTTGCCACAGCTGACTCATGACGAATGACGTTACACATTTTTCATTTACAGGAACAACCTAGAAGCAAATTTTTTTTCTTTTTCTCTTCTTGCTTTCCCTTATGATTACCCAAAGCAATGCATTACTAACAAAAAAAAGTATCTATCACCAGTTCCATATAATGCTAGCCATTTAAGGGGATACGGAATCGGATTTTGGGTTAAAAAATCGAATTTTTTTTTATTGGCGTATTATATTCTGCCATGTTTCCTCTTTAAAATGACGTATCATACATAGCTCTACTACAATTATAACTATTTTATTTTTATATATTTGTGAGATCGGGTATTGCGCTTTAGTTATACACGTCTCTCGTGGCTGACCATGAACTTTTTGGCAGTACCTTTAAAGTGACATGAATTCAAATATCCCGGTTTCCAGCGACTATTTATACACTAGTTGCCCGAAAATGTTTCTCTCTGGTTTCCTCAAGTTACTCTTTGACTTTGTGGCGGGACTGTTTTGTAAACAGTGTGATATAAGAAAGTAGTTGTTGTTGAGTTATTTCGTATTTAGTGCTTCATTTTTCGCAGTGAAAATACCTAGAGCTAAAGCAAAAGTATTTAAAAAGCGTGTGAACTGGCAAAAGAAAAGAAATAATGATTCATTAGCAAAGCAAAGCAGTTCATCATCATCACTGTTGGAAAATGTGAATCCACTTATTACTGATTTGCCGAACGAACTTACACCAAATGAAAACAGTGCTTCTCATAAAAAACTAAGAGATTTGGAAGAGAAATATAATTTACTTGATAGAGGGAATGAAGTTTTTGAACTCATTGATACGAATATATTGTGTGAAGCTCTTGAAAACAGTTTGTGCTGCAAAAAATGTCATGGAAACGTTTCTCTGAAAGTAGAATCCCATGTTGGCCTGGCTGCCCAGTTTAATTTAATATGCAGTGTTTGTAAATACAGCTGTAAGTTTCCAAGTTCGGTTTCAGTAACTGTAAATAATGGATACAAGAAAACTGAACTTTATAGTGTAAATATTAGGTTAGTTTATGGATTGCGAGCAATTGGTAAGGGCAAAGCAGCTGGTGATATGCTATGTGGTGTTCTAAATCTTCCAAGTGCACCTTCAAAGTTTGAAGCTTACAATTATGTACTAGGATCTGCAGTTGAAGATGTAGCACAGAAGTCAATGCAGGTTGCTGTGGAAGAAGCAGTGGAAGAAAATGACGGCAGTCGTGACCTCACAGTGGCGTTTGATGGCACGTGGCAGAAAAGGGGCCACACCTCCAACAATGGTGTTGTAACAGCAACTAGTGTTGATACTGGCAAGGTTATTGATGTTGCAATAATGTCTAAATACTGTAGGTGCACAGGCAGGCTGAAAAATGAACACAGTGATGACTGTATTGCTAATTATTATGGTAGTAGTGGTGGCATGGAGGTTGCTGGGGTGAAGAAAATTTTTCATCGCTCTTCACAGTGGTATAATGTTCGCTATGTCAAATATCTGGGAGATGGTGACTCTAAAGCATTCAAAGAAGTTTTGGAAAGCAAACCATATGGGAACAGTGTAAATATAAGCAAACTTGAATGTATAGGACATGTGCAGAAGAGAATGGGTGCCAGGCTGAGAAGGTTAAAATCAGTTATGAAAGGGAAAAAACTAGATGATGGGAAAACCTTGGATGGCAGAGGAAGATTGACTGATTCCATAATAGACCACATTCAGAACTGCTATGGCCTTGCAATCAGGCAAAATACAGGCAATCTTGAAGAAATGAGGAGAGCTATATGGGCTTTATATTTCCACACCGCATCCACGGATGAGCATCCACAACATGGTTTGTGTCCCAAAGGTGAAAACAGCTGGTGTAAATACAATAGGGGACTAACAACAGGAGAGAAATACATTCACCACCACAGTCTACCATCAGCCATCATGGCAGAAATAAAGCCCATTTTCAGAGATCTGGCTGACAGAAGTCTTCTGATGAAATGTCTTCACGGAAAAACGCAGAACCCCAACGAGTGCTTGAATAGTGTGATATGGCATCGTCTCCCAAAAACAGTGTTTGTCGGAATTAATACACTACATTTTGGTGTGTATGATGCTGTGGCAACCTTCAATCTTGGAAATATAACTAAATGCCAGGTCCTTCAAAAGTTGGGTATGTGTGTTGGTTCCCGTACGGTACATGCTATGTTCTTTTTAGATCAGCACAGACTAAGGCATGCTGATAATATAATCAAGACATTAGTGAAAAAAGCAAGACAGGTGCAGAGGGGTGCCAAAAGAAGACTTGAAGATGATTATGAAGACTGTGAAGGGGGTATTAGCTACGGATCAGGAATGTTTTAATCTTCTTTCTCCGTTTCCCGTAAGTTTACTTTTTACTTCATCTAGGAACATTATCTCAGGTACTGGTCAACCTAGAAGTCTGAAATTTTTATGACGTAGTGACATAGGTCCCTATTACATACTGAAACAACGATTTTTTAATTACTTGATTTACAAAAGACTTAGGGGTGATAGTCTAGTAAAAAGCGATGGAAAAAATTTACTTAAAAATAAATGTACAATATCTCTGTAAGAAAATACTTTGACAATAAACTGTTGTTTCAGTATTGTTGTAACATATGAATGCACATACAGTAAAATTTTTACCTCTCTGTCTCCAGTAGTTTGTGAGAAAATGTTCCCTATAGTAGGCATATATTAACATTGCGGGGATAGGTGATTCCGTATCCCCTTAAGAGAGTTCTGAATAATACTGAATGATGAACAATGTTTTGTACTATTCAATACTTGCTGGCCACTGAGTGCCAATAATTAGTGTAACTAAATGAATTATGTTAATACTATACCATTCATTAGCTCCTGTTTTCAATGATGACTTTTGATGTTTTGTAACTGGCCAATGAGTGCCAATAATTAGTTTAACTAAATGAATTATGTTAATACTATACCATTCATTAGCTCCTGTTTTCAATGATGACTTTTGATGTTTTGTAACTGGCCAATGAGTGCCAATAATTAGTTTAACTAAATGAATTATGTTAATACTATACCATTCATTAGCTCCTGTTTTCAATGATGACTTTTAATGTTTTGTAGCTGGCCAATGAGTGCCAATAATTAGTATAACTCAATGAATTATGTTAATGCTATGCCAATAATTGACTCTCCTTTTCAATGATGACTTCTGATGGTTTATAATTGGCCAGTAAGTGCCAATATTCAATATAATCAGTTAATTTTATGAACATTATTCTGTTATACTAAATATGCTTTGTAACTGGCCAAGGATTGCCACTGTTTATTGTAATATGATTACCCATGATGCCAATAATTGCTATAATCAGTTAATTTTATGAACATTATTCTGTAATACTAAATACATGGTACAGAAATGTTCAATAACTGGGCTATGAATGCCGTAAACTACTACTGTAATTCTCAATGAAGACTACTATGTGACTTAATGTCCTTCACCTTCTGAGCTAACTACCCTGAATTACTGCAATATCCATTTGTCCTGTCCATCCTCATGATCATGGAGCACTATATTTGGTTTTTGCACTAATTCTACGTTGGTGTGCCTTGTAAGAGCGTGGTGTTGACACGACATGCTGCCCACCACCGTGAGCGATGGAGACGTTATTATGGTCCTACTGTTTGGTGTGCCTGATGTACTGCCAAAATGATATTATGGACTATTACAACGACATTTCAGTGTCTTGGCTACGCTGATAAATACTTCTGGGAAAAGAACATCAAATTATGTCACTTGGTGTTGTACTTCTGTGGAAAGATATGGACTTTCAGAGCAGCTGCGTGCAACCTAAAGTGCTACAACCATGATGCAATCCTTCCCTTTCCTATCCTAATTCTTGTAACATAGTAAAATAAATCATCTTTTGCTAACATGATTTGTATTCATGACCTATACATTTTTTGATTTGATGATATGTTCTAAACTACAGTACATGTGGACTTATGTCATGTGTTAATATGTTTTCTACTGAACTTCAGTGCCTGTGCACTTTTCTCATTTTTCAATATGATTTGTACTCATTCTGTATACATTTTGTGATTTCCTGATATGTTCAATACTTCAGTGCGTATGCACGTATGACATTTGTTACTCATTGTATATACATTTCCTCATTTGCTGATATGTTCTGAACTGCAGTGCATGTGCACTCATGTCACCTGTCAACATGATTTTTTGCCATTCTGTTTATTTGTTCTGAAAATGCTAAGGAGTTTTTTAGTGCGTGTGCGCTTTTGTTATCTATCAAATAATTTGTATATACATTTTCCTGATTTGTTAATATGTTTTGTACTCAAATTTTTGTAATTGTCTGATATGTTATGTACTCGGTGCATGTGCACCATATTTGCTACATCAGTATATTCTCGGTAATTGTAAAGTTAATTAGTTAAGAAAAAATTTGTTGCTCATGGCAAGTCCAAATGACTCACCATCGCTGCCAAAATTTTGCCCCCCCAGTGGAGGGTTATGAAACACGTATGTATTCAGTACCAGCGATGGCGAGCCATGAGAGAATCTCTGACCAGAGAGTTATTTATCGTGCCTAGTCTGCGCTTGACCGCGCGAGAGTTCAGTTGCATGTAGGGAGTCGGCAGTTGCGGTTGCAGTTGAGTTGCGAGAGAGTTCAGTTGTACGTAACGAGTCGCGAGAGCATGTAGTAGCGCGCGAGAGACAGTCGCAGTTGTGTGTGAGGAGTCGGCGGGCGTCGACATGGGACTGGTCAAGATTCAGGACGAGGTATATTTTTTAAATAAGGTAATGAAGCAGCATTGCGCTCATCTGATAATGTAATGCATCTTAAGTGTAATTAATTTGTTCAAGAATCGCCCCAATAATAATTTTGTTTTCAAACCAAGCATTTTAACAAAAGAATGATTTTATTGAAAGAAAATTTCACATGCATTTCCTTAAAGAAAAAAGTTACTTAAGTTCAAAGAATATTTGCGATGCATTTCCTCCAAGCTATGGCGAAAATAAGAGCAGATGCAGTTTTACTGAGGTAAGAATTTGAGTTTAGTTATTGCACAGGGCCTAAGATCGACATTTCGGTCTATTTGTGTTTTCAATGTCACTGAGATTTCATTATCATTGAATTGTCTTACATTTTTGTGGGCAGCTTACATTTGGCTCAGATTGCTATTTCTCATTTAATTGTCATTGTCAATAAATTTAATTGTGGGAGGTAACACTTGGTTCTATTCTCGTTAACATTTAAATATTGTCTTTCAAATTTCTCTGGGGAGGTTACAAAATCTAGACACAAGTATAAAAAACATACTTGATTTTTAAAATATTATTTCAGTTCCCACATAAAGGGGTGGGCCAGTAATGCATAAACAGCTCTTCAGCCAAACTTTACACAGATTTAGAAGATGTTTTAAAATAAAATAAACAGGAAACAATAAATGATTAAAATAACACCTCAGTAGAAAGTATTTATGATTTTTAAAATTATTAGATGATATTGTACTATAGTCAAACTATAATCTCTGGTTATCGCTATGAATGGTATCGCAAGTCATACTTATAACTGAAGACTTGAAAGAAAAACGATCTGAATGTCAAAATCATGAATGTAAGGAAACTGAATTTTAAGTATACTTGGTAATTAATGGTCATAATTAAACTATTAATGTGTTTTAATGGAAATTTAAGCATACTATGGATCTAGTTTACATAGGAAATTACAAACATAGTACTTTACTAATATGAGAAACGTACTGAAAGTGGAAATGCAATGAAGATCTGTAAGTGCCATTGTTCAATAGACGGCAAAAGACAGTAAAACTTGATTTTGCTTTTGTAAAAATTTTTGTGGTCATTATTATTCAGATTCTGCATCATTTTAAGAAAATGGTGCAAATGGCTATGGGACTTAACATCTGAGGTCATCAGTCCCCTAGATTTAGAACTACTTAAACGTAACTAACCTAAAGACATCACACACATCCATGCCCCAGGCAGGATTCGAACCTGCGACCGTAGCAGCCGCGCGGTTCCGGACTGAGTGCCTAGAACCGCTCGGTCACAGCCGCCGGCAGCATCATTTCAATTAAATAGTTCTTCTTATCTTCACAGATGTGGCTTGTAGCATCCAGGGTAGGTAGTTGCATTTTCTCCATGTCCTGTGCTCGTACGTCTTTTCTCACAACAGGGATACCTTCTCAGGCCTCAGTTTCATTTAAGCTTCTGGTCTTAACTATATGTGGCTTACGTTTGTCCAACTATAGCCACTGTACTTTGGATATGTTTAGATTTGATGGGTTTATTTTACAACCTGGAGCTTTCTCGAAATCTGTCAGATGAATTCATGTTACTGACGGTAAATGGCTTTATTTGTCTTGATTGCTGTATCATGTGGTTTATATCCTCTGGAACATTTCATTTCGTAACTCAAGAATAAACATTCTGTCAAGCTATGATGTGGGTTAGCGATCAGTAATGAGACTTACCTCCTGTGCTGGACGTGCTTTTGCAAGAATACATTTACTACTTTAACTTACATACCCAATTTCAGCTTTTTCCTCATTGCTGCCACTACACCTTTTCCTTTAATTTGTCGTTTCTTTCTCACTGAGAAAGTTACAAATATTTGTCGCCTCCGCCATTTTATCTAACAGTAAGGAGTAAGCGAGCGAAACATATAGCCTTTCATATGTTAACAGCGGTGGTTGTTAAACCGCATACCATTTTTTGATTGTATTTCATTTAGTACGACATTTTCATTCGTGGCAGTTGGAGGTTTTATACGTTACTGGGCTCCGCTTGCAGATCCCATTTGAACCATAACCTCAAATTCCTTGTTATAATTCTTGGAGCCTTTTTTATTTGAAGTCTTCAGTTCTATGCTCATGAAGACTGTTTAATGAAAAAGTTTCACTTCGGATGCACAACCTACGCTCGCACTCCTACGACAATCAGAAATCTGTGAGTAGCGGGTTAGTGGGCGAGGGTCGATGCGATGCTGCCAGCGAGAAGTTGGGAGTTTGGGTCTGATGGAACGCGTGTTCAGACGGCCGAGGCGGTTAAGGCAACCCTTCTAGAGAAGTACAGCATCCGTGATCGAGTTCCGGTACAGCGCGAATTTTCAACTCTCGCCTTTGCATTGCCTCAATGCCCTGTACGACTGGAAGTCATTCTTTCCTTCCTGTCTCTCTCCCATCCCGTTTCCTTTCCATTCCTATCATCCAATTACTGATGTATAATCACTGGTAACAATGTGAGCGACTCTATTGTGCAATGATGATGGTGGTTTGTGAAAATGATCATAATCTTGATGGAGGAGGAATGATCAGTACACAGGGCCCTGTGAAACCGCAGGTAACGAGTGAATGTCTTTGAGGTGGAGGTAAGAGGAGGGAGAAAAATGGAAGGATGATGTGATGTGGAGATTTGTGACTAGGGTTGGAAAGAGGGAATTTAATCGTTGGGAAATGACAGTTGGATGTAATTCGACCAGAGAGACCATGGAGGAGCATGGATAGTGGAATATGGATGTAATGGTGGAGCAGGGTACCTGGACTGGTGCTTAGTGGATTGGATACTGGTTGCTGGGATTGGGTTTTGTAATTGATGTATGGGATCCGTATGTGCTCCAGGAAGAGACGAAGATGTGAGAGGCGGATGAGTGAATACGGGATGTGAGCTGGGAGAGGTAGGCAGATGCAGAAGACAAGGCGGAATGCATGCCTTTCCAGGAACTGGGCGGGTTTTTAGGTTACACTGTCTCGGGAAAGATAAAAAAGGGCTCCAGTCTCAAAGGGTACAGGGCAAAGAAACGACGAGAATCGACCAAGCAACAGCCGGTATTGTAGTTGTAAATTGTCTTAGCTGTGTTGGAAAATATCCGAGGTTCAAGCGCTGATAGAAAGTACTGATGCTGAAATCGTTATAGGAACAGAAATCTGGCTAAAGCCGGATATAAATTCTGCCGAAATTTTTACAGAGGCGCAAACCGTGTTCAGAAAGGATAGATTTTTAGTGAAGCTGAAATGGATAGTTCCTGCCAATTACTATGGGAAGAGGCTATACTCAACAGTCATACCAAAATAATAGTTGGCTCCTTCTACCGATCCCCCGACTCAGATGATATAATAGCTGAACGGTTCAAAGAAAACTTGAATCTCATTACAAATAAGTACCCCACTCATACAGTTATAATTGGTGGAGATTCGTTGGCGAAAATACATGTTCAAAGCCGCTGGAAGACAGAAAACATCTTCCGAAATTGTACTAAAAGCTTTCTCTGGGAATTACTTAACAACTAGTTCATGAGCCCACACGAATTGTAAATGGTTGCGAAAACACACTTGGCCTCTCAGCCACAAATAATCCTGATCTAATAGAGAGCGTCATAACGGATACAGGGATTAGTGAACACAAGGTCATTGTAGCGAGGCTCAAAACCAGATCAACAAAAACCACTAAAAATAAACGCAAAATATATCTATTTAAAACATCAGATAAAAATTCGTTTGATGCCTTCCTGAGAGAGTGTCTCCATTCCTTCCAAGCTAATTATGTAAGTGTAGACCAGATATGGCTCAAAGTCAAAGATACAATATCGACAGCAATAGATAGATTCATACCGCATAAGTTGATAAGAGACGGGACTGATCCACCATGGTACACAAAACACGCCAGAACACTGTTGCAGAAGCAACGAAAAAAAACATGCCAAATTCAGAAGAACGCAAATTCCCCAAGACTGGCTAAGTTTCACGGAAGCTCGAAATTTAGTCCGGATGTCAATGCGAGATGCTTTTAATAGTTAACACAATGAAACATTGTCTCAAAATGTGCTAGAAAAGCCAAAGAGATTCTGGTCATATGTAAAGTACACCAGTGGCAAAAACAGTCACCGCGCGACTGCTACGGTCGCAGGTTCGAATCCTGCCTCGGGCATGGATGTGTGTGATGTCCTTAGGTTAGTTAGGTTTAAGTAGTTCTAAGTTCTAGGGGACTGATGACCACAGCTGTTAAGTCCCATAGTGCTCAGAGCCATTTGAACCATTTGAACCATTTTGAGCAAAAACAGTCAATACCGTCACTGCGCGATTGCGATGGAAATGTTACTGATGATAGTGCCACTAAAGTGGAGTTACTAAATTCTTCACGAAAGAAGACGAAGTAAATATTCCAGAATTCGAAACCAGAACAACTGTTAGCATGAGTGACATAAAAGTAGATATCTTAGGTGTTGCGAAACAACTCAAATTACTTAAGAAAGACAAGTATTCCGGTCCAGATGGTATACCAATCACGTTCCTTTCAGGGTATGCAGACAGAATAGCGCCTTTCTTAGCAATCATATACAACCGCTCACTTGAAGAATGGTTTGTTCCTAAAGACTGGAAAGTAGCACAGGTCACACCAATATTCAAGAAAGGAAGTAGGAGTAACCCATTGAATTACAGACCCATATCACTGACCTCAATTTGTAGTAGGATTTTGGAGCATGTACTGTACTCGAGCATTATGAATCACCTTGTAGAAAATGACTTACGGATTCAGACTTGTGCAACACAGCTAGCTCTTTATTCCCATGAAGTAATGAGTGCTGCCGACAAGGGATCTCAGATCGATTCCATATTCCTAGATTTGCAGAAGGCTTTTGATACCGTTCCTCACAAGCGACTATTAATCAAATTGCGTGCATATGGAGTATCGTCTAGTTGTGTGACTGGATTCGTGATTTCCTCTCGGAGAGGTCACAGTTCGTAGTGATAGACGCTAAATCATCAAGTAGAACGGAAGTGTCATCTGGGGTTCCGCAAGGTAGTGTCATAGGCCCTCTGCTGTTCCTGATTTCCATAAATGATCTAGGTGATAATCTGAGCAGCTCCCTCAGACTGTTTGCAGATGACGCTCTAATTTACCGTCTAGTAAAATCATCAGACGATCAATTCCAATTACAAAATGATCTAGAGAGAATTTCTGTATGGTGCGAAAAGTGGCAATTGTCACTAAACAAAGTGCGAGGTCATCCACATGGGTTCTAAAAGAAATCCGATAAATTTTGGGTATAAGATAAATCGCACAAATCTAAGGGTTGTCAATTCGACTAAATACCTAGGAATTACAATCACGAGCAACTTAAATTCGAATGACCACATAGATAATATTGTGGGGAAGGTGAATAAGACTGCGCTTTGTTGGCAGAACACTTAGAAAAATGGTTCATGGCTCTGAGCTCTATGGGACTTAACATCTATGGTCATCAGTCCCCTAGAACTTAGAACTACTTAAACCTAATTAACCTAAGGACATTACACAACACCCAGTAGAACACTTAGAAGATGCGACAAACCCACCAAAGAGACAGCCTACATTCCACTTGTCCGTCCTCTGCTGGAATATTGCTGCGCTGTATGGGATCCTTACCACGTAGGATTGACGGAGGACATCGAAAAAGTGCAAAGAAGGGCAGCTCGTTTCGTGTTATCGCGCAGTAGGGGTGAGAGCGTCACTGATATGATACGCGAGTTGGGGTGGCAGTCACTGAAACAAAGGCAGTTTTCTTTGCGGCGAGATCTATTTACGAGATTTCAATCCCCAACTTTCTCTTCCGAATGCGAAAATATTTTGTTGACACCCACCTACGTAGGGAGAAATGATCATGATAATAAAATTAGAGAAATCAGAGCTCGAACGAAAAGATTTAGGTGTTCCTTTTTCCCACGCGACGTTCGAGAGTGGAATGGTAGAGTAGTAGTATGAAAATGGTTCGATGCACCCTCTGCCAGGCACTTAAGTGTGAATTTCAGAGTAACCACGTAGACGTAGATGTAGAATTCAAGAATTCAGTGGAGTCAGGCCACGTTGGCGTTAATTGAGGTTGGAGAGGATGAGGGATTTGTAGGTGAGGATAATGATAGAAGGATGTTGATCCTAGGTGTGGCCTGTTAGCAGTTTTAGTAGTTCTAGTCGGGTTCTGACTTTGTGGTGGATGTTAAAGAGTTCTGCAGTTCATAAGCCGAGGGTTAATCCTAAATAAATTACAGTGTTAATCAGAAGGATGACTTGGGTGTAGATGGAGAGGAGGGAACCTGGACAATGCAAACGCGATA
The DNA here is from genome assembly GCF_021461385.2 of Schistocerca piceifrons. Taxonomy (NCBI): domain Eukaryota; kingdom Metazoa; phylum Arthropoda; class Insecta; order Orthoptera; family Acrididae; genus Schistocerca; species Schistocerca piceifrons. The sequence continues at coordinate 123,177,530 of NC_060139.1, read as the reverse complement.
TAATATGGTGGTTTAGCTTTTCTGTGCGTGTGCCTGAAGTTACTACGCATTATACCACTCGACCAGGAGGTTATAGTGTTATAGTAGCTTTGGAGGGAGGTATGGGAGTGTTGGAGAGCGTGTTGACTGGGTAGGTACGCGATGTAGTCAGCATATTCGAAAACGTAGGTGAGGGGTGGTCGTTTGGGGAATGTCTGCAGTGTGTCCAGTGAGACAACATGGAGCAGTGGGATGAAATATGCAGGAACAGGTGTGGTTGATTGTAAAACACGAGTATGAAGAAACAGTGGTGTACGATGGATGCTATAAGGCGGACAGCGAGTGAAACTGATAGTCTAAAAATAAATATAAAATTCACAAAAATTGTGTCAAGTGGGCTTTTTTTCTTCAATATAACCTGTCTTCAGACTGGTTTGATGCGACCCGCCACAAATTCCTCCTTGTGTCAACCTTTTCGTCTCAATGAAACACTTGGAACCTACTTTCTCAATTATTTGTAGGATGTACTCCAATCTCTGTCTTCGTCTACAGTTTTTACCCTCTACAGATCCCTCTTGTACCATGGAAGTTATTTCCTGACGTCTTAGCGGGTGTCCTGCAGTCCTGTCTCTTATTTTTGTCAATGTTTTCAACGCGCTCCTTTCTTTGCCGATTCTGGGAAGAACCTCCTCGCTCTTTACGTTATCAGTCCACCTACTTTTCAATATTCTCCTTTAGCTCCACATCTTAAACGCTTTGATTTTCTCTTCTGTTCCAGTATTCCCACAGTCCGTGTTCCACTACTATACAATGCTGTGCTACAAACGTACATTCTCAGAAATTTCTTTCTCAAATTAAGGCCTATGTTTGATAGTAGCGGACATCTATTGGCCATGAATGCCTTTTTTCCTTGTGCTAGTCTCCTTCTTATGTTCTTGCTCCGTCCATGATGGGTTATTTCGCTGCCTAGGTAGCAGAATTCCTTAACTTCGTCTACCTCACGAGCTCCAATTCCGGTGTTGGGTTTCTCGCTGTTCTCATTTCTGCTGCTTCTCGTTACTTTCGTCTCTCTTGGATTACCTGAGTCCGTATTCTGTACTCATTACACAGTTGATTCCATTCAACAAATGCTGTAATTCGTCTTCATCAATATCATCAGCGAATCTTATCATTAATACCCTTTCACGTTGAATTTTAATTCCACTTTTGAACATTTCGTTTATTTCCGTCATTTCTTCTTCGATGTATAGATTGAACAGTAGGGTTGAAAAACTACATTCCCATCTTATATCCTTTTTCATATGAGCATTTCCCTCTCGGTCTTTCAGTCTCTTTGTTTCCTATTGGTTTTTGATATGTTGTATATTATCTGACTTTCCCTACTGTTTACCCTTATTTTACTCACAATTTCGAACAACTCACACCATTTTACATTGTCTATCGCTTTTCCATATCGACAAATCCCATGAATGTCTCTTGATTTTTTCTTCAGTCTTGCTTCCATTATCAACCGTAACGTCGTAATTGCCTCTGACGTGCCTTTACCTTCCCTAAAGCCAAATTGATTGTCATCTAACAGCTCTTTAATTTTCTTTCCCAGTCTTCTGCATATTATTTTCGCAGCAGCTTGGATGTGTGACCTGTTAAGATGATTGTACGATAATTCTTGCACTTGTCGGCTCTTGCTGTCTTCGGAATTGTGCAGATGATGTTTCTCTGAAAATACGATGGTATGTATCTCATACAGTCTACACACGAACGTTAGTAGTCGTTTTGTTGCCAGTTCCCCCAATGATTTTAGAAATTTCGATGAAATGTTATCTGACCCTTATGCCTTATTCGATCATAAATCGTCCAAAGCTCTTTTAAATTTTGACTCTAATACTGACTGCTCGATCTGTTCCCTGTTAATTCCTGTTTCTTCTTCCATCACGTCATCAGACAGGATTTCATAGAACAGAAAAGACTGCATAAGAACTCAAATTAGCTATCGGATGGGAGCCATTAGAACAAAGGTAAATCAAGAAACTTAATTTCTGTATTCTGAATAAATTGAAACTGACAAGGATAGTGCTTTAACGTAATAATATTAAAATTGTTGTTAACAGTCGATGTTCATCCACGGCAGCTGAGGCCCACTATTCTTCGTGCGTACATAGCAGAGCCGGTGTCGAATCTCGAGCACAGTAGCCCATCGAGAAGACTGCGAGTTTTCCGTGTAGAACACATTAAAGATTTAGATTTTTCTGTCTATTGAGGTATTAATGATATTAAGACAGTAAATTTGTACTATTTAAAGATCATCGAAAATATTGAAGCCGGCCGGGGTGGCCGAGAGGTTCTAGGCGCTACAGTCTGGAACCGCGCGACCGCTACGGCCGCAGGTTCAAATCCTGCCTCGGGCATGAATGTGTGTGATGTCCTTAGGTTAGTTAGGTTCAAGTAGTTCTAAGTTCTAGGGGATTGATGACCTCAGAAGTTAAGTCCCATAGCGCTCAGAGCCATTTGAACCATTTTGCCGAAATATTGAAATTATGGTTCTAAATGAACTCTCGTTGATCATCGAGTATTAGTACAGGAGAATTTTTCTGTTTACTATTAGTTTCGACTTCTTCCAGTATAGCTAGCAAACTACTATTGGGTGCGGTGTGAACACTTCCATGTAATGATTAATATTTTGCACGGAATGCTTTTCTGTACTAATATGCACACCGAAAGCTGGTTATTCTGTGAATGTGTGTGGCGTCTAAAACGCCTTTCAAATGTATGGCAAGCCTAATACTGGTCACAGTCATTGCAGTAAACTTTGTACACTTGTACTAAGAAATTTGTCGTCTCTGCACCAATTTTATGCCGAATACTTGATTTGAAAGTGTTTGTAGTTTGGATTCCTATCTCTACGTTTGTTTTTTTGAAGCATTGTTCGACTTTTCATGATACTTGGCTGTTGTATGTCATGTTCAACACACTGCATTTTGTTTTTTTCAGGTCCGCAGCTCGTGGTCGTGCGGTAGCGTTCTCGCTTCCCACGCCCGGGTGCCCGGGTTCGATTCCCGGCGGGCTCAGGGATTTTCTCTGCCTCGTGATGACTGGGTGTTGTGTGATGTCCTTCGGTTAGTTAGGTTTAAGTAGCCCTAAGTTCTAGGGGACTGATGACCATAGATGTTAAGTCACATAGTGCTCAGAGCCATTTTTGTTTTCAGCTTTCCTTTGTTGTCCGTAGTGGAGGTGCCATCAGTATTTTGTGAGAGCTTTATATTTTAAGTTTGTTTTAAGTGTTAATGACATCGGAAGCTTTGTACCCATTAGCTCTTGCGATCTTTTTAAACATTTCTATCTCGAAGTTGATTTCGTCGTGCTGTAAAGGTAACTGCAGGAGACGGGCGTCATAGAGTCAAAAACAATTTCTTATGGCCCCGTGGATGATACGAATGCGCGTTAATTTATAACGTCTCTGCACCTCTGTGCAGACTCGCTTGCATTTTTTCCTAGCATTGTTGAGCTCAACATAATTAATGAAACAGTTCTATTCAGGTATAAAAGTAAAATTAATTTTGGGATATAGATCGCTTAAAAAGATGGTGTAACCATTTACGTCACATTAGTTGTCTTTAAAAAGAATTGCAATGTCATGCATACATTATTTGCAGGAAGCTGTAATTTGCCTTAGCGGACTATTGTTTTAAAGAACTTGTGCTCCACATAATCCATGAATATTTCAGTGAAGGTACTTGCTAGACTATTGTCCCTAGTGAGCCAGTCTTGTCTGTGCAACCTCTTTCAGTTGAACGTGAAGGAGCTATAAGCGAGAGTAAATTTGCTTTATAATCCATATACATTCTCTTATTGGGATATTTGTTTATAAGCTGCTGATATCAAGAGCTGCTGGCTTGGCACTGTCTTGGAGTTTAATTTCTGCTAACATTTTAGCATGTTCATAACTATTCTTTATTTAACTATTTTTTTCTACGGTAAAATGATACAAGATGGCACTCTTTGAATGTACTACCCTCTGCGACTCAAATTACGTGTCTGTCCCTGGCAACATTAACAATCCCACTAGCGCGTACCACGAACATCACTGCTGCATCACCGAGCGAAACGCACTGAACATACATTCGGAAGGAGGGGGGTTCGAGTACCCGTTCAGCCGTCCAGATTTGGATTACATGTCATTTTTCTAAATTGCTTTGCGCAAAGAAGCTGATGATTCTCTGAAGACATTGCCGTCGTCAGAAAGCTAAAACCTAATCTACCTTCTTTCCTGTACAATCTACGACTTTTTTTTGCATTCAGCCACTACTTTCCGAATGATTTTGTTAATCCCCAAGTTTATACTCGTGTTCTTCTCATCCGAAAACCAAATTTTTTATGAGTCTGCTGTGTTTATACACTGAGTTGACAATAGCCATGGGACACCGATATACAGGTGGCGGTAGTATCGCGTACGCAAGGCATAAAAGGGCAGTGCATTGGCATCGCTGTCATTTGTACTCAGTGACTCGTGTGAAATGTATCCGTCGTGATCATGGTCGCACGACGGATATTATCGGCCTTGAACGCGGAATGGTAGTTGGAGCTAGGCACTTGGGACGTTCCATTTGGGAAATTGTTAGGGAATTCTATATTCGGAGAGCCACAGTGCCAAGAGTGTGCCGAGAATACTAAATTTCAGGCCTTACCTCACACCACGGATAACGCAGTGGCCTACGGCATTCAATTTAAGACCGAAAACAGCGGCTTATGAGTAGAGTTGTTAGTGTTAATAGACAAGCAACACAGGGTGAAATAACCGCAGAAATCAATGAAGGACGCACGACAAACGTATCCGTTACGACAGTGCAGCGAAATTTGACGGTAATGGCGGACGACAGCCGTGAGTGTCTCTGCTAACAGCACGGCATTGCCTGCTGCGCCTCTGCTTTGCTCGTGACCAATCGGTTGGACACTAAACGACTGTAAATCCTTGGCCTGATCAGATGAGTTCCGATTTCAAATGGTAAGAGCTGATGGTTGGGTTAGATTGTGGTGCAGACCCCACGAAGTCATGGATCCAAGGTCTCAACAAGGCACCGTGGAAGCTGGTGGTGACTCCATAATGGCGTTGGCTGTGTTTACGTAGAATGGACTGGGCCAACTGAACCCATCATTCGACTACTTGGGGACCATTTGCAGCCGTTCATAGACTTCATTTTTCCAAACAACGATGAAATTTTTGAGGATGACAATACTCTACGCCACAACTGTTCGCCATTGGTTTGAAAAACATTCTGGACTATGCGAGAGAATGATTTGGTCACCGAGCTCGCCCGACATGAATCCCCTCGAACATTTATGGGACGTACGCAAAATGCTGCACCGGCAATGCTTTCACAATTACAAACGGCAATAGAGGCAGCATGGCTTAATATTTCCGAAGGGGACTTCCAACGACTTGTTGAGTCTATGACACGTCGAGTTGCTGCATTAAGCCCCCTCCCATTCGCTTGTAACAGAATATTTTTATTAATACAGTTTACCCTACATGATGGAACTTTAACTGTTCCGAAATCTGTCATGTGTACACAATAAAGATTGTGGACTATGCAACTGTCCTGCATTTTCTTCATCTCCCAGAATGTATGTACTGTGTTTTCTCAAAATTTAATGAGAATCCATTTGCAGAGAACCTCTTGATAATTTTCTGAAAAACATTATTTACATTTACCTCAGCTTATTCTTATCTGCTGAGTGTGATTACTATACTTGTATCAAAAGGAAAAAGAACTATCTTTGTATCTTCATGAATATGGAGCGGCAAGTCATTAATATATATTAAGAACAATGAGAACCCAAGACTGAACCCTGTGGGACACCACTCTTGATACCTTGTCAGTTAGAGGACTCTGCTGATTTCTGCAGACTACCTGTGCTGTTAATTTCAACTTTCTGCATTATTCCAATGAAAATGAATTAAACCATTTGTGAACTGTCCCACACATAAAGCAATACTTAAGCTTATCTAAAAGATTTTCGTGATTCACACAGTCAAAAGCCTTTGAGAGATCACAGAAAGTCCCAATGGGTGACGTTAGGTTAATTACGAGCATTTAATGTTCGATCTGTGAAAACATATACAACATTTTCTGCTGAGAAACCTTTCTGAAAACCAAACTGACGTTTTGTTGGTACTTCATTCTTACAAATATGGAAGCTACTCTTAAATACAGTACTCTTTAAAGAAATTTAGATAAAGCTGTCTGAAGTGAGGTTGGGCAGTAGCTGTCAACATCAGACCTATGCCCTTTTTATGCAATGATTTAAACAGTAGTGTATTTCAGTCAGTCCAGGAAATGCCCTGTTGCAGTGAGCTACTACAAATGTGGCTGAGAATCCTTATCTGTTAGGAACAAGCTTTTAGTACCCTATTGGAAATGCCATCAATTTCATGTGAGGATTTACTTTTGAGTGAACTTATTATTTTCATTATATCAATAGCAGATGTGGATTCAATTTTCTGTTTTATCAAATTGAACAAGTATTGCACCTTCCATATGCAGCCTTGTATTTTCTAATGAACAGATGGATCCAATTTTCTCTACAACACTTAAACATGATTTTCAAAAATGTTTAGTACTTCTGACTATTTGTTAATAAATATTTTAATGAGTTTGATAGAAATAATACCATCTTCCTTTGCTCTTGGCTGCCCTGTTTCTCTTTTAACAATATTCCAGATTGTTTTTATTTTATTATAAGAGGTGCTAATTTCAGACATAAAACACATAGTTCTGGACTTTTTAATAACTTTCTTAATTCAGCGCAGTAGTTTTTGTAATGCTTGACTGATTCTGGATCATTACTCCTTCTAGGTATAAGATACATTTCCCTTTTCTGTTTACAAGATATTTTTGTCCCTTTAGTAAGCCATGGGTTTTTCGATGGTTTATTACAATAATGTAATAAACTGTTTCCAAGTATACTCTCAATGGTATCATGACATAGGTTAAATTTTAAATTAGCATCAGGCTCTCTGTACACCTCATCCAAGTCTAACTGTTGCAAGCTTTCCCAAAAATTTGCATTTTTTAAATCGTTAACAGGACACACTGATTTGGAAGACAGTTTTGCATTACTGTATGGAGCTATGTTATATACCCTATCTATCTGTGAATCATGATTAGAAAGACCATTCTTAGCCAGGAAAGTTTTTATTTGATTAAATTTATCTTGGTCTGCAAAAACATTATCTATCAGTGCACTGCATTCTTCTACTACTCAGATTGGAAAATTAATAACTGATGTCAAATTGAAAGAACCAGGTAATAGCCCAAGGTCAGTCTTTCTAACAGACTCTTGCAAAAACTCTGCACTGAAATTCCCACAAACAATAATTTGCTTCCTTTTATCTGATGGATACACAACAAATAATTAAAGTTTTTCAGAAATACTTGAAAATTTTCCAGTGGGAACCTATAAATGGCTACAGTTATAAAAGTACCTTTATTTAGTTTAAGCCAGCAGCCACATGCTTCTACATATTGCTCTACCCATTTTTTTTAGTTTCTAAATTTTTCATACTATGATAAATTGTAATATATACAGCAACTCCTCCTCTCTCTATAGTGTCTTTACTTACATGTTCTGAAAGTTTATATCCACTTACATTTACCTTTTCCATGTTTGTGACTATATTATGTTCAAACAGGCATAGTACACCTATTCCACCTCCAGTTTCTAAATCTTCTAAACAAACAAGAAGCTCATCTACGTTGTTCTTTAATCTTCTAACATTCTGATGCAATAAGCTAACATTATTTTTCACTGTACTTCTATCAGAGTCTTGTGATATACTAACATTATTTTTCACTGTACTTTATCAGAGTCTTGTGATATTTTAACATCTCTAGTACCTGCCAGTCTGAGCTTCTCATTAAGCTTAATTTCATTCTATGTTGAATCACTGCACACTGATCTTAGCCCAAAATAGAGATACTCCAATGAGTTTCAGTGCCCACCCCCCTAAAGATTGCGCTATCATTTAGGCCAGTTCACCCTTTCCTCTCCTAGTGAGATACAGACTGTACCTTGTGAAGTCCCACTTACAAATAGTATCAACAGGAGGCAAACCCATGTCAGACAAGGCAGGCACCTAAAGCAGCTGATCTAACTCCATACTGATCTCCCTGACTGAGCCGTTCAGTTGGGACCTATCATACTGCATTAAAGCAGAAATCAAGCCAACATCTTTATGGGTTGTTGCAGATACTATTTTTACCAGGGCACACTCAATATTGTAGCCCTGGTCCCTCTCAACACTGTTTCCTACTCCATTCACTATCACAATATGACCCTGATTTGTAAAACCCTTGCACAGTGATCCTACATTCTCTATTATTTGGCTAAGACATACACTGGGCTTGAAAAAACTTGTAACCTGATACCTTCCACCTAGTTTTTCTGATTTTTCCTGCAAGATCTGGTCCACACCTCTTCCATGGCTATTACCTTGGGACAGAACTTTGCTAGAATTTCTTACTTTATTTTTTATTTTTAAGGAGTTGATTCTAATGTAGGTCTGTCGAATATTTACTACACTTACATCTACTTAAGCCTCTTCCTTAGTTAATGAAATGTTGTTGTTGTTGTTGTTGTTGCAGTCTACATCCAGCTGAATCTTCTTACTGTATTCATCTCTTGGTCTCCCTCCAGTACTAAACTGGTGATCCCTTGATGCCTCACAATCCCTTCTTTTAGTCAAGTTGTGCCACAAATTTCTTGCCTCCTCAATTTGTTCAGTATCTCCTCATTAGTTCCGTGCTCTACCGATATGATCTTCAGGATTCTACTGTAGCACCACATTTCAAAAGCTTTTATTATATTCTTGTCCAAAATGTTTATTGTCCATTTGTCATTTCCGTACATGGCTGTACCCCATACAGATACCTTCATAGAAGACTTACTAACACTTTATATTAGATTTTAAGAAATTTTTTCTCTTCAGAAACTCTTGTCTTGCCGTTGACACTTTGCATTTTATATTCTCTCTACTTTGAACATCAGCATTATTTTACTGCCCAAATAGCAAAACTCATCTACTGCTGTAAGTGTCTCATTTCTTATTCTAATTCCCTCAACATCACCTGGTTTAATTCGACTACATTCCATTATCATTGTTTTGTTTTTGTTGTTATTCATCTTATACCCCCCTTTCAAGACACAGTCCATCCTGTTCAACCGCTCTTCCGAGTCTTTTGCTGTCTCTGAAAGAATTACAATATCATGGGCAAACCTTAAAGTTTTTATTCCTTCTCCATGAACTTTAACTCCCACTCCAAATTTTTCTTTGGTTTCCTTTACCGCTAGCTGAGTATACAAATGGAATAACATCAGGGACAGGCTACATCTTGTCTCACTACCTTCTCAACTACTGCTCCCCTTTCATGCCATTCGACCTTTATAATTGCTGTCTGGTTTCTGCACAAGTTGTAAATATCCTTTCGCTCCCAGTATTTTATCCCTGCCACCTTTACAATTTGAAAGAGAATATTCCACTCAACATTGTCAAAAGCTTTCTCTAAGTCTACAAGTGCTATAAACGTGGGTTTGCCTCTCCTTAACCTCTTTTCTAAGATAAGTCGTGGGGATAGTATTGCCTTGCGTGTTCCTGCATCTCTCCGGTATCCAAACAGATCTTCTCCAAGGTCGGCTTCTATCATTTTTTCCATTCTTCCGTACAGAATTCGTGTTAGTATTTTGTTACCATGATTTCTTAAACTGACAAGTCGGTAATATTCATTCCTGTCGGTTTTCTTTGGTATTGGAATTATTATGTTCTTCTGGAAGTCTGAGGGTATTTCGCCTGTATTATACATCTTGCTCATCAGATGGAAGAGTTTTGTCATGGCTGGCTCTCTCAAGGTCATCAGTAGTTCTGACAGAATGTCATCTACTCTCGTGGCCTTCTTTCAACTTCGATCTTGCAGTGTTCTGTCAAATTCTTCTAGTAGTCTTATCTCCCATCTCATCTTCATCTTTATTCTCTTCCACTTCCATATACTGCCTTCAAGTTCATCTTCCTTGTACAGACCTCTATATTTTCTTTCCACCTTTCAGCTTTCCCTTCTTTGCTTAGGCCTGGTTTCTATCTGAGTTCTTGACATTCATACAGCTGCTTTTCTTTTCTCCACAGGCCGACTTAGTTTTCCTGTAGGCGGTGTTTATCTCTCCCCTAGTGAAACATGATTCTAAATCCTAGCCAATCCTGCTTAGCCATTTTGCACTTTCTGTCACTCTAATTTTTAGATGTTTGTATTTCCTTCGCCTGCTTCATTTGCTGCATTTTTATATTTTCTCCTGTCATCAATTACATTCAGTATCTGCTGTGCTAGCTAAGCGTTTCTGCTAGGCCTCGTCTTTTTACCGGCTGCTTTCACTATTTCGTCTCTTAAAGCTACCCATTCCACTTTTAGTGTATTCATTTCCACTTTTCTAGTCAACCGTTGCCTAATGCTCCCTCTGACACTCTCAAATTACCCAATCTGCATCTCCTTAAATTCCTACTTTTTTGCAGTTTCTTCAGTTTAATTCTAAAGTTCATAACCAATACATTATGGTCAGCGTCCACATCTGCCCCTGTAAATGTCTTTCAATTTAAAATATGGTTTAGAAATCTTTGTCTTAACATTATATAATCAATCTGAAAGCTTCCAGTGTCTCCAGGTCTCTTCCACCTATGCAACCTTCCCTTATGTTTTTTAAACTAAATGTTAGCGACGCTTAAATTACGCTCTGTGCCAAATTCTACCAGGTGGCTTCCTCTTTATTCCTTTGCCCCCGTCTATAGTCACCTATTTTTCCTTCTCCTCCTTTCCCTACTATCGAATTCCAGATCCCTATTACAAGTAAATTTTCATCTCCCTTAACTGTTCGAGTAATTTCTTTATTTTATCATACATCTCTTCAATTTTTTAATCGTGTACGGAGCTAGTAGGTAAATAAACTTGTATGACTGTGGTAGATGGGAGCTTTGTGTCTGTCTTAGGTACACTAACGCGTTCGCTACGCTGTCCATGGTAGCGTACACGCATTTCTATTTTTTATCCATTATTAAACCCACTCCTGCATTCTCCCTATTTTATTTTGAATTTATAGCCCCGTAATCACTTGACCAGAAGCTCTTTTCCTCATGCCACCGAACTTCTCTAATTTCCAGTATATCTAACGCCAGCCTGTCCATTGACCTTTTTAAGTTTTCTAATTACTTCTTCGATTAAGAGATCTAACATTCCACGCTCCGATCCGGAAAACGCCAGTCTTGTTCCACTTGGTGACATCCTCTCGAATAGCCCCGAGATCCGAATGAGGGACTGTTTTACCTCCGAAATATTTCACTCAAGAAGACGCCATCATAATTTTGCCATACAGTAGAGCTACATGCTCTCGGTAAAAATTGTAGCTGTAGTTTCCTTTGCTTTCAGCCATTCGCAGTACCACTACAGCAAGGCCGTTTCGGTTGATGATGCACGGCCAAATCAGTCAATCATCTAGAATGTTGCCCCGGCGAATACTGATAACGTTTCTGCCCTTCTTAGCAATACAAATCTATGTTTGTGCCAATGATGAAACTGCCACATGCCGTTCCCTTTCTGTAGCTCCTGTTCGTTATTACTACTTCCCACCTGTCTTCTCCCTTCTTCCCCCTAGTATTATTAGTTCCTCCCTAGCACTATTCAGTTCGGCCCTAAGAACTGTACTATCCTCTTTCTATTAAGCTATTTTCCTATTCCTCAAACATACTTCGCAATACAATGGAAGATACCTAATTACTTCCCAAATTCCCTTTCCACTATATTCTCTGCCGTGTGCAACCATTTGTCATAACAGCTGCATAGAACCCTAGAACTAACTTTGCTATGGCAGCTCAAACATTTCTCCTTCATGTCTGTTTACAATCTTTTTACAAACTTTATGTAGACGACAACAATAATATTCTAAAAGTTATGTGGAACACTAACACAAATGGATACTTTTAATATAGTAACGTAATGCACTTTAATACCCGAAAAAATTAGGCATACGATCGCCCATGCACTATATGGACTTTAATCGTTTTGAAAAGAAATATACGTAAGAACTTAAAACCTTAATTCTCCGAGTAGTTATGACACTACTAAATGTATGTGTAACGAAAATAACCTGAATTCTTCCCTTAATACTTATGCAAAGTCTTTAATTTGTATGAAAACTTACGTCTAAAGTATGCGGAAATCAGCCCTAAGGCTTTTTTTTGTTTCTTTTTTGTTTTTGTTTTTTGAGAAATTCATTGTACATTGAAACAATAGATAAGATGAACCAGGCTCTAATTAACTTCCTTGCGGTGTAATATTAACTTAATTAACAATTATTAGAGAATTAACCACTGATGTTCACGAGCTCAGTATTCAGAAGCGTGCGGTCTGCGCCAGGGCTGAATGTGGTATTTTCGGCACGTCCTTGACACTGTGGACTGTGGAATACCGAATTCCCTAACAATTTCCGAAATTGAACTTCCCATGTGTCTAGCTCCAACTACCATTCCACAGTCAGCGTCTGTTAATTGCCGTCGTGCGGCCGTAATCGCGTCGGAGATCTTTTCACGTCCATCACCTGAGCACAAATGAGAGCTCCGCCAATGCACTGCCATTTTACATCTTGTGTACGTGATACCACCACCATCCGCATCTTGCTACCCATTTACTTTTGCCACCTCGATGTAAATTCGTGAACATCATTAAATTTACAGTTTTGTAAAAAGAAAAAACAAAAAAACAGTGTTATAAACACCATTGAAAACTGAATAAGCTTTTTTAAAGGTCATTTCCTGTGTCTTGCACTTTCAGGAACATTGATGTGGCATTTTGTGTCGGTTAATTTTTGTCGCAGTCCTATTTTATCAGTCGTTCATTTTTGCAATTTCGGAAATATCGTTTTCAGTTCCAATCGAACGTTTTAGATATAATAATAAAAATATTCTGTTATGATTTGCTCGTTGTACATCCTGGAGTTAATCTTAAGAACGATGTATTTTTACATCCATGAGTCAAACATCTGTCGTTTATTAATAATGCAAAAGACGTACTTCGCAAACACTAATGAAATAGGCTTACCATTTAGGTATCAGAGTTGTCTAGCTCAGAAACATTTAATAGATACTAAACGGTCGATTGCGATACAGTACGTTTTGTGTAATTCATGTCAAATTTAGGTCTTTGAGCACGATGTATTCCTAAACTCAAGGAATCAGTTATATAGAAAATGGCAATTTTAAAATTTCCCGCTCTCTTAGGCAAATTTCTGCACAAACCCATGTTCTTACTGTTATTTTACCACAACGGATTTGTCGCAGTAGACAAAACAGCTACGGGTCAGAATCATTCTGTAACACTGAGTGCTTGGAGTACTTGCTGTATAAACAAGCAGACGAGAATGGTGTAGCCATTAACTGACATTAGATACTATGTACACCAGCAATATGTGAGGCACTACATTTCTAATAAATATTTGACCCTCGCTCTGTCATATTAGAGGCGTTTTTCCTCGACGTCAACATTATTTCGACAATATTTTTCTTGTTCCGTCGCTATCGCTTCTAAAACGTAATGAGTGCTATTGAACGTTACTTCTACTGCTTCCTCTGGCGTGCTTCTAAAGATTTATTAGTGTTATCATTAAAAACTTTACAGTGTTTGAGTTAATGGTAGAAAGTAGTAAAATCATACTGAGTGTCTGCTTCGTTTTATGAAATGGTTTGAGACACATTAAGCTGTGCAGGATCAGAACTGACGTTGCAAATGTAATTATACTACAGCTAGAATAACGTTTTACTGATTTGGAGACAGGTTCCTTACAAGAAAAAAAGTCGAGTAAACATGGACTCTAAAATGCATACCTTAAGAGTTACGAGCACTTGCTCATCTTCGCTTCAGTGAAATACATCTCTTCTACTGAAGAATTGCTCACAGCACTTCAGGTATGCATTTTAGAGTCCATGCGTACTGGATGTTGTTCTTGTCTTGCTCGATGCGACTTCCTCCTAATATGTGGAAAGCAAAGAGCCTGGACTATAAAAGACGTCGTTCATGACGATGAACAAGTGTTCATAGCTCTTAACGTACCCATTTTAGAGCCCATGTTTACACGACATTTTTTTCTTCTTTCGGTGTAAGTAACCTGACCCCCAACTTTTTAAAACAGTGTTCATTCTGTAACACACTGTATATTACAACGTTATGTACAGTGGTTATTTGGGCCTAGAGAGCGTGTTACTTTTTACCATGTTGAAGCAGGAACAATAGGTATGTTCGTTTGTGTACTAGTTGTCTGGGCTAAGACAAGACGTCCTACTACTGCCAGGTAGGCTACTTTTTAATCGGTTTATCTGATTTGTCAATTTATAAATCTTAATATTTAATTTTTTACATTTCTTAATTGTTGAATGGAATTGGTTACGACTGTTGTTTTACTTCATAGTTGAGATATACCTGATGATAGAGCTAAGATCTCGGAACCATGGTAGTGTCCTCACTGGTCATCGAGGCTCAGTTTGAAGCTGGATTGCCGGCCGCTGTGGCCGAGCGGTTCTAGGCGCTTCAGTCCGGAACCGCGTGACTGCTATGGTCGTAGGTTCGAATCCTGCCTCGAGCATGGATGTGTGTGATGTCCTTAGGTTAGTTAGGTTTAAGTAGTTCTAAGTTCTAGGGGACTGATGACCTTAGATGTTAAAGTCCCATAGTGCTCAGAGCCATTTGAACCATTTGAAGCGGGATTCTTCACTGAAAACAATTCTACTCCAGTCCCGGAAAGTGGTGGGGTACCAACTCGATTGTCGCCCGCCATGCGGCCCAATAACCCGGAGTGAAGATCTAAGGTGCTATTTCATGTAATAGCAGGATCCTTTAGTTGTCATCCACGACGCACTTACAGTGCAGCCGTACGTCGACGATATTCCACTGCCCGTTTTGTTGCCCTTCATGACAAGTCATCCTGTGCTTACATTCCACCAAGATTATGGTTCTGGGCACCTCAATCGTAGTTTTTATGCTGTTAAAGTTAAAAAGAAAAGTGTGATAAAAGTACACAAAAGACTAAGCCGCGGCGTGATAGACCAGTCAATGAAGAGCAGAGAAGTAGAAAGTGGGGGTGGGGTGGGGTGGGGGGGGGGGGGCGGTGCACGAACAATACACTAAAAAAAATCGCGACCGATGTGGACTGAGTATGCGGTTGGGGGTGGATTTGAAAGTTACGTTGGTGTGATTTTCTTGAATAACTCGAAAACGTTGGCCACTAGCAAAAATGTATCCGAGTACAAAATCAAACTAACTACAGAAAATTTCCTACACAAAACGTCTGTAGGACTAATAGTTTGCGCAAAGCGAGCGAGAGAATTCGAAAATCTCACGCGACGTGCATGCCCTATAGCGCGGATGGTTTTTGTAGGCCAATTCCCAACTTCGATAGACCATAAGTAATCCCGTATCAAATTGTCCGTACGATTTCCTCTATACCGGTGTGGTCCACTGTAAACTATATTCGTCTGCAGTATCCATACAATACTAAACGACGACCAGCTGCAACCAGCTACCGTAAAATATCTAGGAGTAACTATCCACGGCGATCGTAAGTGGGATGACCATACGAATAGGAAAGGCAGATGCCAGACTGAGATTCATAGGATGAACCTCAAGGAAATAAACTCATCTACAAAGGAAGTGGCTTACGAGGAGCTTGTTCGACCGATTCTTGACTGCTGTCCGTCAATTTGGGATCCTTACCTGGTAGGACTGTTGGAAGAGACAGAAAGAAAGAGAAAGAGGAGAGAGAGAGAGAGAGAGAGAGAAGATCCGACGAAGAGCGGCGCATTTCTTTACAAGATGGTTTAGTCCTCTCGAGAGCGTTACAGAGATGCCCAACAAACTCCAGTGGCAGACGCTGCAGGAGAGGCGTATCACGGAGAGGTTTACTAACAAAATTTCGAGAGAACACTTTCCGGGAAGATTCGGTCAACATATTTCTTCCTCCCACATAGATACTGCGAACCGCGACGAGAAAATTCGAGAAATTAGAGCCAATGCAGAAGCTTGCCGACAGTCACCCTTCTCACATGCCATTCGTGAGTGGAACAGGGAAGGGGGGGCTCAGTTAGTGGTGCCAAAAGTACCCTCCGCCACACATCGTTAGGTGGTTTGCAGAGTATGACACAGATGAAGAATCCTGGACTTTGATTTGAGTCAAAGCTAAGTATTCAGTTTAGACTATATCGTACATATAATTTTGTCACTGAAGTTTTATATTGAACTGGTAACTATGGAAGAGTGGCGCGGTTTCCAGAATGCAGCCTACTCAAATCCGTGCCTTTCCATTTTGAGTCGCAGTCGTCTGTTAGCGCACACGTGCGACTTCCTGGCGTTACGTGACTGCGGCAGCTGCAGACCACTGAAGGCGTAGGAGGGCGGACCGCGGCTCGCCAGGGGGCGCCGTGACATACACCCAAACGTGTGCGGAATGCCGACGGCGCCGGTGTCCTGACGAGACGCTGGGCAAACACCACGACGCGCTCACACGCCTGGAAGTTCAGACGGTGACATTTCCACAGAGGTTGATGAGGTGAACTCATCATCTGGCATTTTATTCTGGAAGAACCATACTTGCCAAGCTCGTCAGTAATTCCTTTTATCACTATTACTGGTTTCGACAGATCTACGCTGTCGTCATCGAACCTTGTAACGTTATTAGATGTACGTGCTTTTGTTCAAATAAGTATGAATTCCTAAGGGACCAAACTGCTGAGATCATCGGACCCTAGACTACTTAAGGGGAGTTGGAACGCCCTATCCCGATAATGTTAAATTTACTGAGTTGGCTTCTCTGTATTTCAGGAACCACTGTAGCCACTGACACGAAAGATTTACAGGAAATTAAACTGTATGTTCTGAGCCTACTGAACTACAATGATTGCGTTTCAGCCACTGATTTCGGAAGTACAATTTTTTTAAAAAATGGTTCAAATGGCTCTGAGCACTATGGGACTTAACAGCTGTGGTCATCAGTCCCCTAGAACTTAGAACTACTTAAACCGAACTAACCTAAGGACATCACACACATCCATGTCCGAGGCAGGATTCGAACCTGCGACCGTAGCAGTCGCGCGGTTCCGGACTGTGCGCCTAGAACCGCGAGACCACCGCGGCCGGCACAATTTTTTAAGCACACGCTTAAAATTTTGTGTATTTTTTGTGCGTCACCTGAATAATTTTAATTATACATAACATAATGTTGTTCTTTTAGTTCAGATGGCTCAGGATATGTATGTTATTACTCCCCGAAAATTTGAATACTCTACTCGAAGTGGTTTCTGGAATTTAGGGAAAAATGCAACAGAAAATGTAAATTTTCAGGAATGGCTTTAAAGTTTCAAAAGATTGCATCTCACTTAATATATGCTTAATTCTTTTTATTTTTGGTCACTCAGAAGCACCCTACACCATACTGTGTATCATCCTCTTGATCTTTTTTCATGTTCTTTCTTCTTTTCTTCTTTCTGGACTCCTTAGTGGCCAAGTGTGCTGCATACTCTGCTTTATCAATGTGAACCTTGTCCATCCGTTCAAGTTCTCTGATGCAGTTTGATCCAGGAGTAGTTCGCATATGCTGCAGCACTTTCACCCTACCAATGTGGCCGTCATTAAAAGCAATAACAGCATCACTGACCACCCATTTTAGTGTCTTCATTCCGAAAAAACATTTTTTGGTAAGCGAGTCCATATAAGATGATTGAATGACTCATTGGGATTTTGAGTACGACCATGCAGACACTTCTTCAATAATTCAGGATTTGCCAGGTCTCTGCAAATAGGTTTTATGATATCCATGACTGCTGCTGGCATGGAATGTTTATGACTGTATGGACTGTTTGAGTACTGGCTTTTAAGGTAATTGCATCATGAATGAAGTCCAGGAGGGCAAAGGTGGTGTACTGGATTTTCATCAGTTGACAGTCTGTGAAAGAAGGTACCCCATACTACCTGCTTCATTCTCAACAAATTCTCAGTATTATTTCTAAGGCCATCCCATAACACTGCTGTAGTTCGTCAGTCATTTTGTCTGTCAGCCTGCCTCTTATGATTTTACCACCAGAAAGTTTCTTGTCTCTCAATCTTTGTTTCAACTTCCTCAATCTGGTGCCCATCCTTTTCTGGACATGACCTTTATAACACAGCAATCCACAGCCTTCTACACAAAAAATTACCGATTTTATTACATTTTTAAGTAATGCACGTAAAAATTTTAACGTTTTCAACCGGTGTAGATCAAATTTTAAAAAATACAATAAAGTACTTCCGAGTTTATAAGTGATACATATATCATTTTGTTTGGAGAATTGCAAATTTTATAATGAGATAAAAATTTGAAAATGTGAAAAAAAAATTCCGTTCTAACTCCCCTTAAACTAACTTACGATAAGAACAACATACACACCATGCCCGAGGAAGAACTCGAACCTCCGGCGGGAGAGGCCGTACAATCCGTGACATGGCGCCTCAAACCCCGCGGCTGTACATGCTTTTTACAACAATGAAAATCACATACGATGTTGCATCGAATTGTAATAAAGAGTTGCAGGGAACACCAGCATCTCACAAATGAAATACCACACAATTAAAACATACAACTAATTAGTGTATCATGGAACACCAGCACAATATGTTGTCTGTTTTAACTGTTTGGTAATTTATTTGTGACATGCTGGTTTTTCTTCCCAGTTTTTGTTGTAGTTTGATGCAACATCACTATGTGGTTTTCAGTGTTGTAAAAAGCACGCACATCTAATGATGTTACAAGATGATGAAAGTGTAGCTATGTCTAAACCAGTAATAGTAATAAAAAGATACTATATACCATACTTCAACATTTACCAAAGAAAAATCACCAGACAGCCCTGTTTTGAGAAGTTGTTATATTGTGTACACTACAAGTTTTTGCATCTTATTAATGTCGTCTTCAGGCCCCTGCATGTTATAACCAACGAGTATATGGTAGTATATGGTATACCACTAGTTGACATCACAGAAAATGAAGCGTGATAATAATAGCTCTTAAAACCTACAAAACGCAACATGCAGCGTTGAGAGGTGTACGCAAAATACAACAAAGCAGAATATGTGCACATACTTGTTACCATCGAAGCTGTTTCGACATAATACGGTTATAATAGGACATGCCAAACATTACAAACAAATAGACAACATACAAAGCTTGGCTATATCTGAGTGCAAGCTTTCTCGGAGAATTTCATACATGAAATCTTCACGGGTTGTCAGCCGAGTAGCGTCGTCGTCTCGTAGCCACGTTTCGGTGGGATGAGTCTGCATCATCTTCGCCTGAGGATGATGGAGACGCATTCAATCGAAACGATGCTAGAGACGACGACGTTACTCGGCTGACAACCCGTGAAAACTTCATATATAAAAAAAGCTTGGCTAGTCTTTTTTGGTAATCCTTGGAATGTTCTATTACAGCCCTGTTATGTCGAAATAGTTTCGTTGCTAACCAGTATGTGTACATATTTTGCTTTGTTGTGCTTTATACACTCAGGTACTCTTCTTAACGCTGCATGTTGCATTTGGTAGGTTTTAAGAGCTATTGTTATTACGCTTTGTTTTCTGTAATGACAATCAGTGATACACCTTCACGTATACATATTTTTAACATGTAGAGGCCTGAAGATGGCACTGAATGATTCAAATGGCTCTGAGCACTATGGGACTTAACTTCTGAGGTCATCAGTCCCCTTGAACTTAGAACTACTTAAACCTAACTAACCTAAGGACATCACGCACATCCATGCCCGAGGCAGGATTCGAACCTGCGACCGTAGCGGTCGCGCGGTTCCAGACTGTAGCGCCTAGAACCGCTCGGCCACACCGGCCGGCGAAGATGGGATTAATGAGACGCCAAAATTTGTCGTGTAAATAAAATAACAATTTCTGATGATTTTTCTTTCGTTAATATCTGACTAGCCATTGTCCCGTATCGACGATGGATCGATAATCTGGCGATCACAGCATAATTATCAGAGCTATGTTATATGCTAGCTAGCATAGGCTAGCACAACCAAAGAGCCTTGTATTTGAACACACTCGTGGGGTGGTTCGCTTTAGCAGTCAGAGCTTAAGTTGATCACTAGTCCTCCAGCCAAGTTAGTGGCAGATGGATGTACAGTGGAGATGGGTTTGCTGGACGTTGCCACAACCTGCCTGTGTATCTTGAATGGTGTAATATGTATCAACGCTTTTGCATCTGATGCGATCGCCGATATTTGTGTAATAAGCTTTGGGTAGATTATTCATGTTGTTATATTCAGAATTAGAAAATATTTGCCTTTGTAGCTGATTCACGATTGTCACTCATGTGATCTGGAAGTAGTTACGTCAGTCCTTTCTTTCTGAGAATTCAAATAATCGGATGTTGAGATTTTATGACGAATTCATTTGCTGTATCAGTATGGTACTATGTTCTATGCTTGCGCCCTCACTATTATAACCGACTATGTGGCATAAGAAAAGCACGCACTTGATAGTTGCATTATAAGTATTACATTGAAATAGCGGTTTCTCTCTTAGAATTTAAATACATTGTACACAGAGATTTTTTTTATGAATTCATTTGCTCTATGCTTGTGTCCACATGGTTGTTACTTACAATGCCGTTTAAGAGTATTGCACTTGCATACAGATGTACATTGACCTCTTTAAGTTTGTGCGTTTTCTTAGTTGTACTACGGGCATTCACTTGAGATATGTTTTCGATTCACTATATCCCACGCCTCCATACTTCCTTTTGACTTGCGAAAGCGATCTTGCACATGTACCGGTTGATCAAAAAGTCAGTATAAATTTGAAAACTTAATAAACCACGGAATATTGTAGATAGAGGGGTAAAAATTGACACACATGCTTGGAATGACATGGGGTTTTATTAGAAAAAAAAAGTTCACAAAATGTCCGACAGATGGCGCTGGACAGCAAAACGTCAGTGACTGCGCATGACAATCGTGTATAAAAGGAGCATGTTGCCGTTACCTGAAAAGGCGCTTTTAGTGAAGCTGTATTATCAGAATGGGGAATGTGCTAGTTCAGCGTTACGATCCTATCGCGATAGGAAGGGGATTCGAACGGGTAAAAAGTCCGTTGACAAATGCAGCTGTGGCGAGAATGATTTCGAAGTTCGAAGCCACGGGTTGTTTAGACGACAGACCCCGTAGTGGCCGGCCGAGGACAAGGCGTAATGCCGCTGAGACAGTTCAGGAAGAAATGGAGACTGTAGCGGGTTCATCTATGCATGGGGAAGTCAGCGATCGTGCAGTCACACGTCGCACCGGCATTGCATACACTACTGTTTGGTTGGCACTTAGGCGTACCCTCCGACGCTATCCGTACAAAATCTATGGGCATCATGGATCATGAACTGTTACCTGGCGATTTAGTGAAGCGGAGGGCATTTGCGGAGTGGGCGTTTCAAAAGATGGCGGAAGATGACGATTGGTTGAACAACGTATTGTGGACCGACGAAGCTCATTTCACGTTCCGAGGGTCTGTCAACGCCCACAGCTGCAGAATTTGGGCTACCGAAAATCCTAGAACTGTCGTGGAAACTCCATTGCACGACGAGAAAGTCACGGTATGGGTTGGATTTACCACATCTAGCGTTATCGGGCCTTTTTTCTTCGAGGAAATGCGTGATTCTGGTTTTGTAAATGCTACCGTGACGGGTGAGAGGTACGCCGATATGTTACAGAATCCCATCATCCCCAGCCTGGCTGATAAACACCTGCTGGATCGTACGATGTTTATGCAGGATGGCGCTCCACCCGATATTGCTAGACGCGTGAAAGATCTCTTGCGCGCGTCGTTTGGTGATGATCGTGTGCTCAGCCGCCACTTTCTTCATGCTTGGTTTCCCAGGTCCCCAGACCTCAGTCCGTGCGATTATTGGCTTTGGGGTTACCTGAAGTCGCAAGTGTATCGTGATCGATCGACATCTCTAGGGATGCTGAAAGACAACATCCGACGCCAATGCCTCACCATAACTCCGGACATGCTTTACAGTGCTCTTCACAACATTATTCCTCGACTAGAGCTATTGTTGAGGAATGATGGTGGACATATTGAGCATTTCCTGTAAAGAACATCATCTTTGCTTTGTCTTACTTTGTTATGCTAATTATTGCTATTGTGATCAGATGAAGCGCCATCTGTTGGACATTTTTTGAACTTTTGTATTTTGTTGGTTCTAATAAAACCTCATGTCATTCCAATGATGTGTGTCAATTTGTACCTCTCTATCTACATTATTCCGTGATTTATTCAGTTTTCAAATTTATACTGACTTATGGTTACCATTGTGTGCCTTTGCACGGCACACCATGGTCACATTTATTCAGGTCCACAGGCAGCAGCTCGATTTATTTCAGATGTAGATTCAGACAATGATATTTCAGGCGCTGTTGCAGAGCAGATCTTACGATGCACAGTTAATGTTTCATTTCAGGGCCATGATAACAAGTTCTTCTGTTTGTTTCAGTGTCAAAGAATACTGAGCTGTGCATGGCTCATGTTCATCCCATTAATTGTCATCTTCTACTACGGTAGTGCTGCCTTGTTTTCTTATTACTTTTACTGGCGTCACCAACTTCCTGCCTTACTTGCCCGTGAGTGGCAGCAGCAGCGCGTATCGATATGCGCACTGTCGTACCATCTCTGGAGCGACTGATAGTATTTCCGGGTCGTCGTGTGTCAGGTAGTCAGTGAGTGGGAGACGCACCAGCAGTGCAGTCGCGACGGAGCAGCAGTCGCGGACGGACCAGTAGTCCAGTCGGTCGGTTGGCGTAGAGCAGCAAGCAAGCCCCCGTCGAGCGGAGTCGGGTTGGAGCCGCTGGCAGCGTGCACGTGCGGTTGGAGCGTGGTGTGCTGCTTGCGAGTGCTACGAAGTTCCGTCGCCCACTGATCTTGGACATGAAAGTTGAGTCCTCACTTAACTTACTATCGAGCCTCATCTGTTTACATTTCTTCGTTTGATCCTGATTGTCGCTTTTTGGAAATTCCCGCGAGCAACAACATGTGTGTTTAAGTCGGCTAAGATTCCAGCCATCTTCCTGTGAAATTTAACTTAATTTATTATCTGTTATTGTAGTTCACCAGCAGTACCTTCTGCCTTGTGGCCGTTGACGTTCCGGTTACGTGCCCTGGTCGTTGACGTAATTTTAGGCAGTGCATTTTCCTCGTCGTGTTCTTGCTGTGCAGCGCGGCGTGTAGTTCGACAGCTCAGACGTTGTTGGTCGTTGTGGGCGCCAATATTCTGTGTGTCGTGTATTGAAATCTTGTGGTCATTTTGCTGGTTGCGTGGAGTGGAAATGATTTGGTTGATTGGTCGGTCGGCTGACTGTCGGTTGGTTTACCTCCAGATTAAGAAGTCATTGGACAGGTTGTCTGTCTCACCTAAACGGCGTTAGTGTTGCGATCCCAGGCTGACCCGTGGAAACTTCTGAGAGCCTTGTGTGTTATGTAATAATTTCCCTGTTTGGATTTTTGTTATTTGGTTGATGTGTGGCTTTCAGCCGGGTATCAGTATCTCTTAAATTAATGTTCTTGTCTTGCCCTTAAGGCATGAGAGTGTTATATTTTTATATGGGGCCTTCAGCGGAATTTTACTGGAGACGTTTTAAGGTAAGGCCTTCTGCCTTTTAGATTGAAACTCTTTCTAGGCCTTAAGCCATTAAACATATTTTGTTGATATATGTGGCCATCAGCTGAGTGTTAATATCTCTTAAATTAATGTCCTTGTCTTGCCCTTAAAGGCATAAGATTGTTATTCTTGATTTTATATCAATTTTTTAAAGATATGACCTTCTGTCCTTTGAAACTGAAACGCTTCTTCTAGGGCTTAAGCCGTTAAGTTATTTGTTGGTGAGCGGCCTTCAGCATACTTTTAATATCTCTCAAATTAATCTTCTTCTCTTGCCCTTAAGGCATAAGGCTGTTATGCTTTTGAATGGGGCTTTCAGCTCAATTTGCATGAAATGTTTTAAGATAAGGCCTTCTGCCTTTTGACTGAAACTCCTGTTATTGCTTGCTAAGGCCTTCAGCCGATTAGATTGAAGATTTAGAAAATATTCTTGGGTGAAACCTCCAGAGGAACCTTGTATTTCAATTTTGCTTGAGCCTCGTATCTGGGATTTTGAATGTGGCCTTCAGCTGATCTAAAGTTAATCAAAGGAGGTCGATTAAAGTTTGTTTTGCATCCTTGTGATACTGTATGTTGATAAATAAAGTTTGTATGTTAAGTGCAACTGACAGGAACTAATTTTGGCCCCTTTCCACAACCTAATCAGCTCTGTCCTGCTAGCCCAAGCATTTCAAATATCTTTGCACTTTTGTGTAAGTTACAAGGCAGAAGAAAGTTTAGTATACCACATTCACATTGCAAAGTATTAATTGTTGACAGACAATTTATGGGTTAACAACTTTCTCAAAAGGTAGTTTATCAAGACAAAATCACTCATTACACTAGCCAACAGTGAAAATGAAATTGAGATGAAATAACGTTTGTAACTATACCGACTACGCTGATAAAGAAAACAACAACGAAAAACTCGAATTAGCTCTCGTTTTCAACTTGAAGGGAGGGTGCATGTAATTGCAATTACATTTTGTTCAGTCACTTTCCATATAGGCTTTTAAATCCCGCTGATGGTAGAGTGATTAAGATTCAGGTAACAATAGCTGTAATTATTTTGTTGCTATTTTTAGCCCGGGCTCGTAGCAACAAGGGAAGGAGAAGAGGAAGGGAGGAACGGAGCATGTTTCATTTACGCGTAGTTGCATTCTCTTGCACACTGTGTTCTGTTCATGTGCTGGGAAGTTGCGGAAGAATAGTTAGTGCGAGTGGTAACTATAATTCCTGTAATTCATTATGTCTCGCAACTGCGTAAACAGTGCTGACAGTTGTTACTACAGTTGCTGACAGGCTACATTAAATTCGCAAAGGAGGCCAGTAACATTATGTATTAGGAAGACGTACAGCCTTTACTTTGGCTGTGAAATCGGGGACAGGCACTGTGCTCCTTATGTACGTTGCACATCTTGGGTATCGAATCTTAATTCGTGGTTGATCTTCCATGGGCTTTGCTATACCCATGATCTGGAGAGGACCATCAAACCATGTGAATGATTGTCACTTTTGTAAGACAACTCGGTTAACACTTGGTATTTCCAAGAAGAAGAAGAAGTCTTCCCTGACATGTCATAATCCACCGTGGGCCATGCCAACAATGTTTCACGCAGACGGACTGTCTGTTCCTGTCCCGCCTCATTGTGGTAGCGAGGAGGGCAGTAGCGAAATTAGTGCTGCACCATCACCTTCAAAACGCAGTTCTTCGAAACATCCTGATTTTCTTTGTGTAACAAAGATTGTACAGTGATTCACAAAAAGAAATGTGTGAACGTAATGACCTAGTGAGAGATCACGAATTTTCGAAAGGTAAAGCCCAAACGATGACGTCAAGACTACAACAATGGAATTGTCTTGATAAGACGCTAAAAGTGACCGTTCGGTAACCGCTTAACCGCCTTATGGCCTTCCTGCCATTTTTCGAAAGTGAAAAGAATTTGGTATTTTGTTGTGATGTACACGGACTCATGGCAGCTAAGGGCCTTGATTATAAAAGTGATCGGTGGCGGTTGTTCACCGACTCCTTCAAAGTAAGTATCAAAGGCGTGTTAGTGCATAATGACACTGTGTTACCGATCGATTCCGATTCGGAACGCACTTTACATGAAAGAAACATGTGATAATATGAAACCACTATTATTTCGATTGAACAACGACAAGTTTAAACAGCAGATTTCTGGGGATCTGAAACTTATAGACATATTACTTGGGCTGTAACACGGCTACACCAAATTCTGTTGCTTCTTGTTTGTCTGGGATGTAATGCACGAAGCACTTGTCGAATCCAAGAACAGAATTCTCCTTGCTCTTCATATACATTTGGGCCTAATGAAAAACTTCGTTAAGGCCGTGGACCAAACCGCGCTAGAAATTCTCACTTCTTAGAGAGGCGAAAATAGAAGAGTGGATTTTTGTGTATCCCCAGATACGCCAACTCTACAAAGATAAGAATTTCAACACCATCCCGACAGGTGACAGAAATTTAGCCCAGGATGCCTCTGTTCAAGTGTCAACAAACCTTCTACGAAATAAGAGGACATGAAACTACAAGAATCTTGAAATTTCCTGGCAGATTAAAACTGTGTGCTGTACCGAGACTCGAACTCGGGACCTTTGCCTTTCGCGGGCAAGTGCTCTTCCGCCTGAGCTACCCAAGCACGACTCACGTCCCGTCATCACAGCTTTACCTCTGCCAGTACCTCGTCTCCTACTTTACAAACTTTACAGAAGCTCTCCTGCGAACTCCTGGAAGAAAGGACATTGCGGGGACATGGCTTAGCCACAGCCTGGGGGATGTTTACAGAGTGATATTTTCACTCTGCTGCGGAGTGTGCGCTGATATGAAACTTGCCCGCGAAAGGCAAAGATCCCGAGTTCGAGTCTCGGTCTGGCACACAGTTTTAATCTGCCAGGTAGTTTCATATCAGCGCACACTCCGCTGGAGAGTGAAAATCTCATTCTATAAGAATCTTGTGCCAAATCTCTTGCACTGCTACAGTAGACTGCGGTGCAACATGTCGTTAAATTTACATTTCCTAGATTCCCATTTGGACTTCTTTCCTGACAACTGTGGTGCTGTAACCGAAGCGTACGGAGAACGCTTCCATTACAAAATTTCGGACGTGGAAATGAGATACCAGGGAAAATGGAGTGCATCAATGTTAGCTGATTACTGCTGGACACTAATTAGGGAATCATCAGCGGAAAATTACAAACGCCAGGCAAAGCGGTTGCGCCTTTAGTGACCTTCGTCCGATGGATAACACGATTGTTAATACATGCAAAGCTTATATAAACAATATCGTAAAGTTAACATAACTTCAAAACGAGAGCTTATCTTGAATTTTCATTAACATTTTCGTTACCAGCACACCTTTCAGAAAAAAGTAAAATTGTGTTGGCTAGTGTTATTAAAGGTAAGGAATAGGTTATAATTTCACACATTATAACTATGAGCATATGAGTTTCACATGAGAAAGTCACAGAATACAAAGTTTCATAACAAGAAGTTTCAAAATACAGAATTTCAGACAGCAACTTACACATTTCACAGCATAAGTTACACGTCAGCAAGTTTTCCAGATAACAAGTTACAGCTCATTAAGCGGCACACCGCTGAATTTCACATACAAAGTTTTACCCTCATTAAGTTCACAGTACATCAAGTTCTCAGCACAGAATCTCACCAGCAAGAGAATAGCAACCATTAATAAAGCTTCAAATGTGCGAGCTATAATTACTAAGTTCGTATTCACAGTTACTAAATTGAAAAATTGAAACCAAAAACGTTTCAGTCTTGTACAGTATACTCTGTAATTCGTTTGTTTAAAATAAGGCCAGCTCATGGAAGTCTTTATGGCGTATACTACCGTTATACAAACCTTGGCAACAGTACTGCAGTTAGATTTATTTGCATTTACTTATTATTCATTACGCTGTAACATCATTTCTTGTTTAAAAAGACTTCGAAAAGGTCCTGATGAATCACTTTTGCCAATTCAGAATCGATCTGTTACTTCTGCTGATGGTATGCTCATTGAATGCAGCAATATTGAAAATTTAACCATTTTCAAGTTTAAAAGTCTCACACTTACCCATTACCACGTCCATAAAAATGATCACTATAGTTGAATTTCCTTCAGGTTTTTGAGCGAAGTACAAAGCAGCACACGACACTTACCAGAGAACTTAAAATATGATAACATGTTTACAGCATTAATAACTATCTGTAAAAAAGCTCTAGATAAACAACGTTATATCTAGGATATTTCATTATAATAATCCGATGGCGATAATAGGCGTTGGCAGGTTTGCTTAAATGAGATTACAAGACAAAGCAACTCACTCGTACTAACATTTAACATACTGTAAAGTAACTTTCATTATTATCACTATTTATTGGAACCAGACAAAATTACTGCGAGCACAGCACACACGTGGGACATACTGAAATAGATAAGAATTCTAATAGACTTAGAGAAAGCTTTTGACAATGTTGACTGGAATACTCTCTTTCAGATTCTGAAGGTGGCAGGGGTAAAATACAGGGAACGAAAGGCTATTTACAATTTGTACAGAAACCAAATGGCAGTTATAAGAGTTGAGGGGCATGAAAGGGAAGCAGTGGTTGGGAAGGGAGTGAGACAGGGTTGTAGCCTCTCCCCGATGTTATTCAATTTGTATATTGAGCAAGCAGTGAAGGAAACAAAAGAAAAATTCGGAGTAGGTATTAAAATCCATGGAGAAGAAATAAAAACCTTGAGGTTCGCCGATGACGTTGTAATTCTGTCAGAGACAGCAAAGGACTTGGAAGAGCAATTGAACGGAATGGTTAGCGTCTTGAAAGGAGGATATAAGATGAAAATCAACAAAAGCAAAACGAGGATAATGGAATGTAGTCGAATTAAGTCGGGTGATGCTAAGGGTATTAGATTAGGAAATGAGACACTTAAAGTAGTAAAGGAGTTTTCCTATTTAGGGAGCAAAATAACTGATGATAGTCGAAGTAGAGAGGATATAAAATGTAGACTGGCAATGGGAAGGAAAGCGTTCCTGAAGAAGAGAGATTTGTTAACATCGAGTATAGATTTAAGTGTCAGGAAGTCGTTTCTGAAAGTATTTGTATGGAGTGTAGCCATGTATGGAAGTGATACGTGGACGATAAATAGTTCAGACAAGAAGAGAATAGAAGCTTTCGAAATGTGGTGCTACAGAAGAATGCTGAAGATTAGATGGGTAGATCACATAACTAATGAGGAGGTATTGAATAGAATTGGGGAGAAGAGGACTTTGTGGCACAACTTGACTAGAAGAAGGGATCGGTTGGTAGGACATGTTCTGAGGCATCAAGAGATCACCAATTTAGCATTGGAGGGCAGCGTGGAGGGTAAAAATCGTAGAGGGGGACCAAGAGATGAATACACTAAGCAGATTCAGAAGGATGTAGGCTGCAGTGGGTACTGGGAGAAGAAGTAGCTTGCACAGGATAGAGTAGCATGGAGAGCTGCATCAAACAAAAGTCTCAAGACTGAAGACCACAACAACAACAACAAGAGTTTCAAATTATTTCTTAAGTTAAAATTGTATATATGTAACTGTTCTTGTCACTGTGGATTTATATTGTCTTCACTAAGACAATATAAATCCACAGTGGCAATAACAGTTAGATATAACGAGCGAAAAATATATTTACTCTACAATTTGACAAATAAATTTGCGGTATGACTCATATTTAAATTTTTAAATTAGATGTAATTGCATAAATTCGCTTATTGCCATATTGGCACAAAGCTTACGAAATGCTTCAACTGTTTATATGTTACAAGAATTTAGTTACAATTTTTAGACACATTTACAGGAGAAGCCTATACTTTAATGCACTCAAGTATCTAACGAAGTCAAGGGCATAAATTGGTTTCACGCAACATGAATGGGATCAGGCGTGTTTTTTAAGGCTATAAGGGGACTGAAAAGCACGTCTCTGCCTATGGCTTCATCATATATCCTAAGTTGGTAGTGCTGAAACAGAGCTAATACCGTGCAGATGCCAGCCATCACGTGTAGATGTTTGGATAGCTGGGGTATATGATGCCTACAAAAGCGTTCTGTAAATTTATTGATGATAATGTGTTGAATAAAGTAAAATGTAAATCTGAGTGATGTGCGCTAGTTCGGCTCACAAGTTTACCTGAAGTTTGGAGGTTTTGTTAAGCGTTTACGCTATTCTGTAAATTCAAGATTCGTATGACGAATGCCTGGTGTGACATTAGCAATTCATTCTGAGTATATGTTCCGTGAATCTGCTCTCAAAAAGGAAAACCGCCGAGCAATGCCCAGCACCACCAAAAGCCAGGCCGCCGTGAATGCAGTATTCGAGCCGTTATCGAGAATGCCGGCTGCATCGCTCGGCACCGGTGACATCGCCGCACGATTCAAGACTGAGCATAAGGCCGCTCTAGAAGCACAGGACACGCTTGGGCATGTTGTCAGACCATCACTGATGCTTTCACTTCAGTAGTTGTGAAAACATCGTTATTTGCGGTAGATATATATTTATCTTCATCAGTAAACACTTCCGGGCTAAGTTGCCGTGGTCGATTTGTAGAACTTCTTCTCCCTGACGTTTCGTTCTCAACTACGGAGAACATCTTCCGAGGTGCGTCGACTCACCTCGGAAGATGTTCTCCGTAGTTGAGAACGAAACGTCAGGGAGAAGAAGTTCTACAAATCGACCACGGCAACTTAGCCCGGAAGTGTTTACTGATGAAGACGCCGGCCGTGAAAGGCTACATGGAATTATATATTTATCTTGTTTTTTTTCCCTTTCTTCCGTCTGTTCATATATCTTTGATGTTGTAGCGCATTTTTCGTTTGTCCTGTAATATAGAGATAAAAGTTGTTTTCTAGATGTAATACGTAACTGGAAATTATTTCTTTTTTGTAAGTAGATAAATATGTTTAGATTTTATTGATTGTGGAAAGCTTTAATTTTTTGTGTTTATCGTTTACTGTAATAAGTTTGGTAGAAAATAGTTGTGTAAAGATATATGTAATTTACTTTGATGTTGTATAAACTGTGGGCGAGAGTATTGAGAGAGAGCAATATCGATACTCGATCGAACAAAGCGGGGGTGTGTTGTTGGGTAGCTAGAGAGGCGGACACATGTTTTACTGTGGGAGTCGTGACTTTTACGAGCTGGTGAAGATTGTGTTTAGTGGCAAGCGATGTACGTTTTTAATGACTGTTTTATACCAGGACGTGATATGATAATAGTGATTCTAGAGACTGGGCGAAGTAAATACTGAGACTGTGCCGTGAGACGAAGTAACTATGACAATGCAACCGAGAATGGACGGTATTGTAGCTCTGTAACTGTGAATTGAACTGCGCTTGTATTTTGACTGTTTTTCCATACACTCAAAGTACTGTGAACTTACGTCTTTTATTCGAGTTTCGATAAAATACCGGACGCCTATAATCAGTAACAGTCGTTCCGAACTTACGCGAACTGTTTATTGTGTGTGAGTACATTCTCGCCCAAGGCGGTTTTTCGCGATCGCGGCACTCATAATACGAATTGACTTTCGACAGAATTCGCGATCGGCAAGTTTTATTAACTGTGTGTGGCATAAGTAAACTAAAATTGTGCGCGCCAGAAACATTAAAACTGTGCACATACTGACATCTGTAACAACAATTACATCGACCAGCCTGTCGCCTGCAAAACGCCACTGTAATCAGATTTGCAGCTTAATGAATACCACCGCCCGCCCGATTACAAGGAAAAATCGTCAGCTGCAATCACACGACCGTGGAGCAGATCTCAGCGTTTCACCAGTTGCCGTCGATATCGCGACCATCCTCACAACACACAAGATAAGATTTAAAAGCAGCGCTCTCCTCTCAAAGACTCAAAATTATTGCAAACAATTTTAATTTGTAATTTCTTTTCCTTTTGGCTGACATTCACATAACATTCGTCTTCTTTAGAATAAAAGTGTTCTCCATGAAGTGGTGTGTTCTAGGTAGACATTGTTGACTTTGATTAGCAGTAGCCATTTCCCTTTTAATTATTTCCATTTTTTTTACATTTTAAATCCGCTGCCACTGCATGTATATATTTTATAACTTTTGGAGGGTATGTGTCTAAATTCGTGTGCCGTAACATTTACCAGAAGTATTGTAATGTTTTGCTACTTGGACAAGGGCGCCCGCCATTAATTTCTTAAACGTCGACCAATGACAGTGAAGCTCGCTTGCTATTGGTGCTAACATTCTATAGTGGGTAATTCAAAAGTGGGTAGCTGTCAAACCACACGGGTTGTAATTACTTTGAATGAGAGTCGTGTAAAATTGTGGGTTCATCACTCAACTTTGGTATTATTTTGTTTATTGATGTTAGAAGCAATTTTTTTTTGTCAATGTCATTAAATCTTATTTAATATGGTTATTCTGTGCTAAACTGGGGTAAATGCACGGTCAGATATTGTGTTGGGAAGTAAAATTTGGAGAAACTTCTATTTAGATACGACTTGATTTTGACTGCATTAGTTAACACGGTACTTTTCGGGTATTTTGGCGATACTTAGTGACAGGGTAGAACCGCAGTCGTCACACAGTGACGGACAAAATACAGCAAACTTTAGAGGTGAATGCGGGCGAGGTCCGTGCTCTGAACAAATCATTAAACGAAACCAAGAATAGGGCACGATTGCTCGAGCAGAAATTGTTTGAGAAGACTGATGAACTTGAGCAACATTAGAGACGCAATAATCTCAGATTGTTCGGGAATCCAGAGAATAGCACTGAGAATACAGACGAGTTACTGACGAAACTCTTCTGCGAGAAGCTAGGCTTCCAGCTGACACTCAATGACATTGACAGAGGTCATAGAGTGGGACGTAGGACGCCAAGCCCTTCAAAAACTGGACCAATAATACCGAATTTCGTGTCTTACAGGGAAAGATCTGATATCTTCAGAGCAAAGAAGAAACTCTAGAAATCAAGTCTGAATGATTCAGTTACAGTTAATGATAATTTAATTAATTTGTTAACAGTTTTCTATTTCTTTACCACTAATTCATATTTTTTATTGTTTCTTATTTACTTTGTCAATTACTATACCAACATGTAACCTCCCCACAAAATGGTATAAATAATAATAATATGAATATGATTCTAATTGTTATAGTGTAACCTCAGAACAAAATTGGTTCCCATTTATAACCTCCCTACAGGAATTTATTCACATTTAACCTCCACACAAAATTTGTTTCCCATTTAATGTACCCACAAAATTCTTTTCTCATTTAATGTAAGCTCGAAACAGAAAAATTCCTAAACCTCATAATAAAAAATAAATTCAGTAACTTGGTAAATTTTGGACGACAGCAGTGCTGCGTCATGGCCCTGTAAGATCATTCTGAATAAAAAAAGGAAAAATTCTTACCTCAATAAAGTCGCCAAATATCTGCTCTTACAATAAATTTTTCCGGCACAGCTCTGTGCAATGCTGGCCGATAGATTTGTCATTTATGAAAGGAAGCAACTGATTTTTCTTTTGCAACAATCGGAATGATCATGGATTGGAGAAATTAGTAAATTCTTTAAATTGAAATGAATGCTTGTAAAAAATTACTTTATATGACAAAGATTATTATTAGGACATTTTTAAAACTTTTGCATGGGAGTTCAGATAACATTACTAGATATGCGCGAGGCTGCTTTTTACCTTATACAATAATACTCAGGCTCCGGCATCGCTGCACCGCGACCGGCCCAGCCAACATGATACACTATTCCAGACCAGAGCAGACTGCAGACCAGCGCAGACTAGCAACAACTTACTGCTGCAGCTACACAGTTCGTACTGCAGTCAAAGTCAACACTGCTCTCTGGTCAGAGATTCTCTTATACCTTGCCTATTGCAGCCAGCGCATGAGCAATACATCGAAATTACATCTGCTCGAACCTCTTACATAAAATTACATCTGCTCGGACCTTTTACAAACATAGTCGCTCTCCAAATTTTCTTTAGAAATTTGTTATATTATTGTTGGTACTCATCATTAGCGCCATTACTAGTACACCCTATTTTTATTCCGTATATCTTCCTTTCAGTACTGTTGTGCACAGATTATTCTAGCTCTGTTTAGCGAGTTTCTTTTCCTGTCACCAGTCGGTTGTTTAACGACTGCCGCGAAGCCCGCTCGCCTTCTCCACTAAATCTACCTCCTCCCTGGAGATATCTACCGCCTTCACTTCCGGGAACCCGCGCCCCTGCCTCAGCGCACTTGACTATGCTCTGCTCCCTCGCCAGTGCTGACCCAGACTCGCTGATGCCCAGCAGTGGCATCCTTGCGAGTACTGCACCTGAATGTACCAAGTTCCGCATGGCACACACAACCGGCCAGTCTCTGCCATCTCATCTCGACAAGTTCCGTCACATATTTCAAGAAATAGACATACATGTAATATTTCTGTCCGAGACCTGGCTCAAACCAAGTATTCCCACAAGTTCGGTAATCTAGAAGGGAACATCTTCCTAAGACACGGCAGATGAGACAGGCAAGGAGGAGGAGTAGGGGTGTACACACACACTCTGACGTATCACCTACTGCACTACCCATATCCAACAATAATGAAGATAAAATTTGGAATATATGTTCATGAAGATCAAATTCCTTAACAGAAAGTGCCGGACATGCGTCCTTTATGGAGACCTCCTAAACTAGTCGGGTTTGCCTGGTTCGAAACTGCTGTTTCAAGTCTCGAATCGACATACAAGCATGTAATTATAGCTCGTAGCACTAAAATTTTCTATACAATACTCCATCCAGCGTGAAATTAAAGATGCTTTCTAAATATATTTGCAACGAAATCTCCAGAGTAATTCATACCTCTCAAATCTCTGCGCGTGGAATGTCTGTCCATCACATATTTTTCATGACCTACTCTAGAATGTCCCAGGACGAAACCATAAATGACTACATACCTGGATTTTAAGTGCATTAATTTATCTGAACATGCAACTGAACCGCAATAAATAGTTTAGGAGACGTCTCCTATTCCCTTCTCTGACATAAAAGAAAGATTTCATGGATTTACTAACAAACATACTCAACAGTATAATAAAAATGCTCCCCTAAAGACCCGAAAAATAAGAAGGAAACCTGCACCTTGGCTAACTGAAAACCTAAAACAGCCCATGAATATCTGAGTCACTGCATATTGGGCATACAAACTGTTATGATGACGACGAACGAATCGTCGCCCTTGTGAATGACTGGTGGCCAATGCTAAATAGAAAAATACAATTTTCTTCTTTGCATATACAGCAGGTTTGTCAGTGAAGTCGATAAGGAGCTGGATGCATGGTCTGGGTCTACGACGACTAAAATAATCAGAAGTCTGGTAAAAAATAATATATTGTACTTAACTGGTGGTGCAGGAGTCTTCATAGTCAGAACGAATATAATTGCAAACAGAGAGCTTTAGAGGCATCACATAGACCATACTTTAACTAAGAGCCTTGTTAGAGGTTGCTTCCTATCAGCTAAAGGCTATACTACTTTCCTACTTGACGTCCCGAGCAAGACTGGCCGAGCGCACGCTAGAGACTTGCTGCAAGCCGCGGAGCGGCGCTAGTCTCGATTCGCGAGTCCAGCGATACTAGTACGGACCGCGGTCGATAACTGCAACCCCTATCAAGTGTGGTATCGAACGTTCATACCACATATACTGCGCCCCGTGCTTGAAAATCATGTTACTTACAAGCAGACGTGGAACAGAGTCAGTAAAGCTGTGAGAAATACAAAATTCAGGCATGCCTGTATATTAACCGACAACAGGAATAGACCAGGTCTCCTATGTATAGACCTGCTTGATCTTGGTATAGACAAAGCAAAAACTGCAGCAGATAAAACTGTCCCAGCCGAACAACTGAACTGGTATTTCACATTACCTACAACCGCAGTTGAACCATAAACCAATCAGAGACTCATTGATTACTTCATGGGGGAAACCAACAGCAACAACGAAAACTTGTATCTAAAGCATGTTACTTGCAGTACTGACAAAAAAGCCTTCTGTTTATCTGTTCAGCACCTACTGGACACGATGAGATCACAGTCCAAATGATGAAGCTTATTATTGACCCACTACTGCCCATTATAAGAGATATCTTCAACCATTGCTTAACCACAAATATTTCCCCTAAGGCCTGAAAACAAGGAGTAGTTAACACACTACCTACATAGAATTATGGAACACGTTTTATGCTCAAGAATTATGAAGTTCTTGGAAAATGAACAGCTCCATTATAAAAATCAACATGGATTCCGCAAACAGAGATCGTGCGAAGCTCAGCTCGATCTGTACCTCCAAGAGATCCATAGCGTACTGGACAACGGCGCTCACGTTGATGCTGTGTTCCTTGACTTCAATAAGGCATATGACACCGTCCCGCATTGCCGTTTAATGAAAAAATAAAACGGGCTTACGGAATATCGGAGCAGACCTGCGATTGAATTCAAGACTTTCTTGCAGATAGAACTCAACACGTAGTTCTTAAAGGAACTAAATAGACAGATGTAAAGGTAATATCCGGAGTACCACAGGGAAGTGTGATACGACCGTTGCTGTTCACAATCTATATAGATGATCTAGTAGAAAGCGTCGGATACACGTTAAGGCTATTCGCAGATGATGCAGTTGTTTATACCAAAGTAGCAACGCCAGAAGATAGTAAGAATTTGCAGAACGACCTGCAGAGAATTGATGAATGGTGCAGACTCTGGCAGTTGGTCCTCAACGTAAATGAATGTATCATATTGCTCATCCATAGGAAAAGAAATCCACTACTGTACAGCTACACTACTGATGACAAACAGCTGGAGACAGCGTCTGCCGTAAAATGTCTAGGCATAACTATCCAGAGCGACCTTAAGTGGAATGACCATCTAAAACAGATAGTGGGAAAAGCAGACACAAGACTCCGATTCATCGGAAGAAATGTAACTCACCCACGAAGGAAGTGGCTTACAAGGCGCTTGTTCGCCCGATTCTTGAGTATTGTTCATATTTCTGGGGTCCCTATCAGGTAGGTCTGATAGAGGATATAGAGAAGATCCAACGAAGAGCGGTGCGTTTCGCCACGGGATCGTTTAGCTGGCTAGAGAGCGTTACGGAGATGCTAAACAAACTCCACTGTCAGACGTTACAAGAGAGACGTTGTGCATCACGGAGAGATTTACTATTGACATTTCGGGACAGCACTTTTCAGGAGGAGACAACATTCACTACACAAAATTGCTACACCTCAAAGATGACGTGCTACAGACGCGAAATTTAACCGACAGGAAGAAGATGCTGTGATATGCAAATGATTAGCCTTTCATAGCATTCACAGGAATAAGATGCTGTGATATGCAAATGATTAGCCTTTCATAGCATTCACGCAAGGCTGGCGCCGGTGGCGACACCTACAACGTGCTGTCATGAGGAACGTTTCCAACCGATTTCTCATACACAAACAGCAGTTGGATGGCGTTGTCTGGTGAAACGTTGTTGTGATGCCTCATGTGAGGAGGAGAAATGCGTACCATCACGTTTCCGACTTTGATAAAGGTCGGATTGTAGCCTACCGCGATTGCGGTTTATCGTATCGCGACATTGCTGCTCGCGTTGGTCGAGATCCAATGACTGTTAGCAGAATATGGAATCGCTGGGTTCAGGAGGGTAATACGGAACGCCGTGCTGGATCCCAACGGCCTCGTACCACTAGCAGTCGAGATGACAGGCTACTTATCCGCATGGCTGTAACGGATCGTGCAGCCACGTCTCGATCCCTGAGTCAACAAATGGGGACGTTTGCAAGACAACAACCATCTGCACGAATAGTTCGACGTTTGCAGCAGCATGGACTATCAGCTCGGAGACCATGGCTGCGGTTACCCTCGACGCTGCATCACAGACAGGAGCGCCTGCGATGATGTACTCAGCGACAAACCTGGGTGCAAAAATGGCAAAAAGTCATTTTTTCGGATGAATCCAGGTTCTGTTTACAGCATCATGATGGTCGCATCCGTGTTTGGCGACATCGCGGTGAACGCACATTGGAAGCGTGTATTCGTCATCGCCATACTGGCGTATCACCTGGCGTGATGGTGTGGGGTGCCATTGGTTACACGTCTCTGTCACCTCTTGTTCGCACTGACGGCACTTTGAACAGTGGACGCTACATTTCAGATGTGTTACGACCCGTGGCTCTACCCTTCATTCGATCCCTGCGAAATCCTACATTTTAGAAGGATAATGCACGACCGCATGTTGCAGGTCCTGTAGGGCCTTTCTGGATACATAAAATGTTCGACTGCTGCCCTGGCCAGCACATTCTCCAGATCTGTCACCAACTGAAAACGTCTGATCAATGGTGACCGAGCAACTGGCTCGTCACAATACTCCAGTCACTACTCTTGGTGAACTGTGGTATCGTGTTGAAGCTGCATGGGCAGCTGTACCTGTACACGCCATCCAAGCTCTGTTTGACTCAATGCCCAGGCGTATCAAGGTCGTTATCACTGCCAGAGGTGGTTGTTCTGGGTATTGATTTCTCAGGATCTATGCACCCAAACTGCGTGAAAATGTAATCACCTGTCAGTTCTAATATAATATATTTGTCCAATGAATACCCGTTTATCATCTGCATTTCTTCTTGGTGTAACAATTTTCATGGCCAGTAGTGTATTACTTACCCTCACATACACCTCGCGTACTGACCACGAAAAGAAAATTCGAGAGATTAGAGCCAATACAGAGGCTTACCGACAATCATTCTTCCCACGTACTATTCGCGAGTGGAGCAGGGTTGGAGGGATCAGATAGTGGTACCGAAAGTACCCTCCGCCACACACCATTAGGTGGCTTGCTGAGTGTGATGTAGATGTAGATGTAGAGGACGTTGCCACAGGACCCTCTGATTATCGACCTATTTGCATTCTTCCTGAACCGTCCAGGGTCTTATAATACATAGTCCAGGACCAACTAATAAGCTACCTAACCACAAACAACCGGCAAGACGAATACCAGTTACGTTTCTGTAAACATTGTAGCACAATTTCTGCATTAATAAAGGTAACAGATGACTTGAAACTTGCCAGAGGCAACAATCATATGCTTCTTAGACTGCAACAACGCCTCTGACATTGTCGGTTTCAAAAATTTACTTGCCAAACTTAGCAGCCTACATTTCTCACCAACTGCCATGGAACTGTTTCATTCATACCTGACGTGTCGCCAGGAGTGGCCACGTCCGGCACCATAAAGTCACAATAGAGGGAGGAAAACATAGGTATAAAGAATGTAGCTGCGAAGAAACCATTGGTAACAGAAGAAATACTTCAGTTGATTGATGAAAGGAGGAAGTACAAACATGTTCCGGGAAAATCAGGAATACAGAAATACAAGTCGCTGAGGAATGAAATAAATAGCAAGTGCAGGGAAGCTAAGACGAAATGGCTGCAGGAAAAATGTGAAGACATCGAAAAAGATATGATTGTCGGAAGGACAGACTCAGCATACAGGAAAGTCAAAACAACCTTTGGTGACATTAAAAGCAACGGTGGTAACATTAAGAGTGCAACGGGAATTCCACTGTTAAATGCAGAGGAGAGAGCAGATAGGTGGAAAGAATACATTGAAAGCCTCTATGAGGATGAAGATTTGTCTAATGTGATAGAAGAAGAAACAGG
Organism: Schistocerca piceifrons; assembly: GCF_021461385.2. Lineage (NCBI taxonomy): Eukaryota > Metazoa > Arthropoda > Insecta > Orthoptera > Acrididae > Schistocerca > Schistocerca piceifrons. The sequence goes on along the minus strand of NC_060139.1, from coordinate 123,138,056 downwards.
AGTCGATTTAGAAGAGATAGGGGATCCAGTATTAGAATCGGAATTTAAAAGAGCTTTGGAGGACTTACGGTCAAATAAGGCAGAAGGGATAGATAACATTCCATCAGAATTTCTAAAATCATTGGGGGAAGTGGCAACAAAACGACTATTCACGTTGGTGTGTAGAATATATGAGTCTGGCGATATACCATCTGACTTTCGGAAAAGCATCATCCACACAATTCCGAAGACGGCAAGAGCTGACAAGTGCGAGAATTATCGCACAATCAGCCTAACAGCTCATGCATCTAAGCTGCTTACAAGAATAATATACAGAAGAATGGAAAAGAAAATTGAGAATGCGCTAGGTGACGATCAGTTTGGCTTTAGTAAAAGTAAAGGGACGAGAGAGCCAATTCTGGCGTTACGGCTAATAATGGAAGCAAGGCTAAAGAAAAATCAAGACACTTTCATAGGATTTGTCGACCTGGAAAAAGCGTTCGACAATATAAAATGGTGCAAGCTGTTCGAGATTCTGAAAAAAGTAGGGGTAAGCTACAGGGAGAGACGAGTCATATACAATATGTACAACAACCAAGAGGGAATAATAAGAGTGGACGATCAAGAACGAAGTGCTCGTATTAAGAAGGGTGTAAGACAAGGCTGTAGCCTTTCACCCCTACTCTTCAATCTGTACATCGAGGAAGCAATGATGGAAATAAAAGAAAGGTTCAGGAGTGGAATTAAAATACAAGGTGAAAGGATGTCAATGATACGATTCGCTGATGACATTGCTATCCTGAGTGAAAGTGAAGAAGAATTAAATGATCTGCTGAACGGAATGAACAGTCCAATGAGTACACAGTATGGTTTGAGAGTAAATCGGAGAAAAACGAAGGTAATGAGAAGTAGTAGAAATGAGAACAGCGAGAAACTTAACATCAGGATTGATGGTCACGAAGTCAATGAAGTTAAGGAATTCTGCTACCTAGGCAGTAAAATAACCAATGACGGACGGAGCTAGAAGGACATCAAAAGCAGATTCGCTATGGCAAAAAAGGCATTTCTGGCCAAGAGAAGTCTACTAATATCAAATACCGGTCTTAATTTGAGGAAGAAATTTCTGAGGATGTACGTCTGGAGTACAGCATTGTATGGTAGTGAAACATGGACTGTGGGAAAACCGGAACAGAAGAGAATCGAAGCATTTGCGATGTGGTGCTATAGACGAATGTTGAAAATTAGATGGACTGATAAGGTAAGGAATGAGGAGGTTCTACGCAGAATCGGAGAGGAAAGGAATATGTGGAAAGCACTGATAAGGAGAAGGGACAGGATGATAGGACATCTGCTAAGACATGAGGGAATGACTTCCATGGTACTAGAGGGAGCTGTAGAGGGCAAAAACTGTAGAGGAAGACAGAGATTGGAATACGGCAAGCAAATGATTGAGGACGTAGGTTGCAAGTGCTACTCTGAGATGAAGAGGTTGGCTCAGGAAAGGAATTCGCGGCGGGCCGCATCAAACCAGTTAGTAGACTGATGACCAAAAAACAAAGAGGGAGTTGGTATATGGCGTCCCCCAGTGTTCGGTATTAGGTCCTATAGGCTTTTCGTTGTGTGTCACTGATGTGTCATCCGTTTTGTCCTACTGCAAATACCACATGTACTCTGGCGACCTCCACTTGTATCTATCTGCAAACTCAGAAACCTGAAGACAGCTACAGAGAATCTCAACACAGACCTGCGCGCGGTATCAAAATGGGCATAGGATATCAGGTTAAAGCTTAACCCATCCAAAACCTAAGCGGTACTGGTTGGACGTTGTAGGCTCGTTAGCACGAATTGCTGGAAATCCCTACCACTTCAACCCTACACTATACAAATATTAACTTCTCTCTTTCAGCAATGAGTGTAAGAGTGATAGTAGATGAAAATTGGTACTAGACTGAGCACGTAACTGCAGTGCGGAAGAAGGTATCAGTATCTCTCCACGCCCTACCATAGCATAAAAGACTTTTCCCTTTTGATCTTAAAAAGAACCTTGTACAAACACTTATATTTCCAGTTATTGATTAAAGTGACGTCTTAAGAGGTCCGAGCAGATGTAATTTCGATGTATTGCTCATGCGCTGCCTGCGATATGCAAGGTCTCTGACCAGAGAGCAGTGTTGACTGCAGTAGGAACTGTGTAGCTGTAGCAGTAAGTTGTTGCTAGTCTGGAGTCTGCTCTGGTCTGGTGTGGTGTATCGTGTTGGCTGGCCCGGTCGCGGTGCAGCGATGTCGGAGCCCGAGTATTATTGTATAAGGTAAAAAGCAGCCTCGCGCATATGTAGTAATGTTATCTCAATTCGCATGTAAATGTTTTAAAACTCTCGTAATAATAATCTTCCTCATAAAAAGTAACTTTTAACAACCATTCATTTCAATGTAAAGAATTTACTAATTTCTCCCATCCATGATCATCTCGATTATTGCAATAGAAAAATCAGTTGCTTTCTTTCATAAATGACAGATAGGTCGGCCAGCATTGCACAGAGCTCTGCCGGAAAAATTTATTCTAAGAGCACATATATCCGGCGACTTCATTGAGGTAAGAATTTTTCCTTTTTTTATTCAGAATGATCTTTCAGGGCCATGACGCAGCACTGCTGTCGTCCAAAATTTACCAGGTTAAATTCACAGTGAATTATTGAAAAGTCATAAGTGAGCGACAATTTAATTGAGAGGTTAGCTACATTGTTTTATTACCAGGTTACTGAATTTATTTTTTTATTGGGACGTTACGCTGAATGTGAACGACATAATTATAATTTTTACTGTTGAGAGGTTTAGGAATTTTTCTGTTGTGAGGCTACGCTAAATGTGAATGAATTTCTGTAGGGAGGTTATAAATGGGAACGAATTTTGTGGGGAGGTTACACTTTGAAAGAATTTTGTTTTGAGGTTACACTAAGTTAGAATCTTATTCATATTATTTATTTATTTTTATTTTTCTTTTATGAGGAAGATTATTATTACGAGAGTTTTAAACATTTACATGCGACTTGAGATAACATTACTACATATGCGCGAGGCTGCTTTTTACCTTGTACAATAATACTCAGGCTCCGGCATCGCTGCACCGCGACCGTGCCAGCCAACACGATACACCACACCAGACCAGAGCAGGCTCCAGACTAGCAACAACTTACTGCTACAGCTACACAGTTCCTACTGCAGTCAACACTGCTCTCTGGTCAGAGACCTTGCATATCGCAGGCAGCGCATGAGCAATACATCGAAATTACATCTGCTCGGACCTCTTACAACGTTATCGTGCATGGCCTTTCTCAAATGGTTCAAATGGCTCTGAGCACTATGGGACTTAACTTCTGTGGTCATCAGTCCCCTAGAACTTAGAACTAGTTAAACCTAACTAACCTAAGAACATCACACACATCCATGCCCGATGCAGGATTCGAACCTGCGAGCGTAGCGTTCGCGCGGTTCCAGACTGTAGCGCCTAGAACCGCTAAGCCACTCCGGCCGGCTGGCCTCTCTCAAGAAAGTTCACGGCACCGAACTGGTTATGAATCCCTGTGTTCGTTGTATCTGCGATGTTCGACTCACTGATCATATTTCACCTTCACATGCACAGCTATCCTGGCTGCGTGCCGACAAGTGCAGAGATTTCCATATTCTCTGTCTTCTCTACCGTCTTGTCAACGTACATTGCCTTCCACATCTCTCTTCGACATTAACCCTGTTCTCTGAACAACATGGCAGAAACACTCGTTCCCATCAGAGCAGAGTCCCTTCTGTCCCACTCCATCGTTCAGCCACTTTCTCGAAGTCCACCTGAGTAGCAGGAACTTGACTCTGAAATAACCGCCCGCAGTATATTAGAGAACTGAATAACATCTCCAGCTTCGGAAGACAGTTAATGATATACCCACTAAAGCAGCAATAACGAGTACCACTGTCCCTGTAAGCACTCGTTGCCCTTGTGCATTCTTCTTTCCAACCAGATCTCCCTCGTTTTCCAGTATTCTTAGCTGGCGCAGTCTCCTTAAAATACCTTTTACTAGAACTCACTTCGTCAGAAAACATGTATTTTGTACTCCCATAAATTCTTCTTATATCTGCCACTATCATTACTATCATCGACTTCATCGTCAACATTATATTATTATTGTTGTTGTTGTTGTTATCCCTGTAAGTGGCAGCATCAGTAGTAGTAGTAATAGTACAACTACTGCCAGTATTAACTTTATTAGTTCATAGTCAGTAAAACTTTGTAATCGAATTTCACTACTGTATAAAATGATAATACATAGTAAGTAATAAAGTAAAGTGGCACTTGTGAGGTGCATAATTAATTGTTAGTTATGAGCAAGTCTATTATTTCTAAACTTGGGAAAGAAAACCTGACGAAGTGTTCTTACAGTATTACAGTACTTTAATGTGTACACTCACTGGTAAAGGCAAAATTAGGTTCTCCACCTGTGTCACATTGGACGGGCCTCTATTACCTTGACCGCAGTATACTATCGTTAATAATGTAACAAATAAAAGAATAATCACAGTTTAAAGCCCTAAGCAACAATTCTGAGCGACAGTTGTTGCAGTGCTTCCAACTGCCTGGTGATATAGTCCAGGATCACCCTGACTGAGAAATTGTACGTCATTCTGGTAATTCGACTAGTTGTGCTGCCATTTGTGAAAAGCATTCCAGAGGGTGTTTTCCAACAGGATAGCGCTCGTTCACATACCGATGTTGTAACCCAGTATGCTCTGCATATTGTCGACATGTTGTCTTGGCCTGCTCGATCAACAGATCTGTCTCCAATCGAGCACATATCGGGCATCAGGGGAGACAACTCCAGCGCAACCTACAAACAGCATTAACCGTCCCTATATTGACTGATCAAGTACAATAGCCATGGAACTCCAACCCACAAACTGACATCTGGCACCCGAACAACAAAATGCAGCCATGTTTGCATTCAACATTCTGTGGGTTACACCGATTATTTCTGTACCAGCATTTAACATTTGCAACGGCTTATCTCACGCTTATATTAACCTGTGCTCTTGTGAAGTTAAGCACGTAAAAATGTTACCTAGACAAATGTATTTCAGAAATTTCGTTACTCCACATTAATAATTTTTTCCGTGTATGAAGTTGCGAACTTCACGTGACACAATTGTAGCAGCTCCTACTTCCGCGACTGAAGCACAATTGGATTAATTGATGCCATATGAACAGTGTTGAGTTACCATGTATAGAGATATGAACGCGAACGATCTAATAGACGTAATGGTGGCTGAAGTAAATAGCAAGCAGACATTTTGTTTGGACATTGGAGAATGACGTTTCCTCTACAACATTGTTTGGCTATAAAACTTATTAGCGTACAATGATCAGCATGAATATTATGACCACCGACCTACTATCGATATAGAGCCGTCCAGGCGATAGCAGCATCAGCTGGCGAGGAATGATCGCTAGTCAGACACACGCACCGTGCATATAGTGTTAGTGAGCGTGCTGTCCGTGTGTAGAATGTGGAAGGCGAGCGATCTGTCTGAGTTTGAGCGAGGGCGGCCCAGAGGCTCACACGAGCACTTTGGAAACTGCATGGCTTGTAGGGTGTTCGAGGAGTGCTGTGGTGAGTGTCTTCAACACGTGACGAAACCAAAGTGAAACCATGGCCAGGCATCATAGGGTTTGGCGGCCACCCATTATTAAAGATGTCGGACGTCGTAGGCCGGGCCTACTGGTAAAACAGGACAGGCGGCGAACGGTGGCGGAACTAACATCAGCCTTTAATGCTGGGCAGAGTACAAGTTCGTCTAAACACACAGTGCACCGAACATTCCTAACGATGGGCCTGCGTAGCCAATGACTCATGTATGTGCTAATGTTAACTCCAAGACATCAGCAACTATGACTGAAAAGGGCACTTGACCATCGCCACTGGACGTTGACTCAGTGGCAGAGCGTTGCATGGACTGATGAATCCCTGTTTTCATCATGCTGGTAGGAGGGCGCAAATTTGTCGTCTTCCAAGAGAAAAGCTCCTTGACACCTGTACTGTGGGACAAAGACAAGCTGGCGGTGGCTCCATTATGCTTTGGGGAACATTCACAAGGGCATCCATCGATCCAGTGGAGCTCGTGCAAGGTACCATGACAGCCAAGGTGTATCGTACACTGTTTGCAGACCATGTACACCCCTTCATGACGATCATGCTTCCCGATGGCAGTTGCGTTTTTCAGCAAGATAATGCACCATGTCATAAGACCAAGAGTGTGATGGAGTGTTTCTAGGAACACAGTGTCGAGTACCAATTGATGTGCTGGCGTGCCATTTCGCCAGATCTGAAACCTATGAAACACATTTGGGAATGAGTGAACATGGCACGAGAGGTCATACCCCCTCCCAGGAATTTACGGGAATTAGGTGATTTGGGTGTGCAGGCGTGGTGGCAACTCCCTGCAGCGACCTACCAAGGTCCTGTTGTTTCCATACCAAGACGCGTTGCCACTGTTATCCTTACCAAAGGTGGATATACCGGCTATTAGGTAAGTGGTTATAATGTTCCAGCTGATCAGTGTAACATGTGGTTAGTTACACTAATATTTGGTAACACTGCCTGTATCCTTCATAAAGACTTCAGTTCAGCTAGGAAGAGAGCCCTAAAGTTTCACCAAGTATGTGAAATACACCTGAAGCTACTCACTGATGATAAGCTCTTGTAGAGCTGTCAAAATACCGGTACGTGGTTCGCTACTTTTTACCACCTGTTCCAGACACACTATCTGATTAAAAGTATCCGGACACCCCTACACAGTGTGGAAGTGATCGCTAGATGAAAGCAAGAGGCGGATCAGACAGTATAAAATGAGGCAGGGGGTATTGTGTTGTCAGTAGAGAAGCACTAACAGCAGAATGGGTCTGTTCGATGAGCTCTGTGACCTAACGGGGATGTCACCTGAGTGACAAATTCATCAGTGACATTTCAGTCCTTCTGGAGCCCCCAAAATTTGTTGTTGATGATGTAATTGTGAAGTGGAAATGTGAACGAACAACCACAGCTGAACCATCGTCAGGCAGACTGACCTCGTGTACTGAGAGGCAGGGACTGTCCAGATTTGTGGAATATGGTTGTAAAAATCGCATTAAATTAGCGGAGACGATCACTCCTGAGTTCCGAATTGCAACCAGCAGTCCTAGTACAATGGCTGTGTGTCGGGAGATAAAAATAATAGATTTTGATGGTCGAACAGTTCTTCATAAGGTACACGTTTTTGTAGTCAGAGCCAAGATACGCTAACGTGGTGTAAAGAGCGAAGAATTGGACAAGATGACTGGAAATTTGTGATTCAGAGTGATGAACCAGGCTCTGATCTGTGACAACCCGATGGAAGGGCTTGAGTCCAAGGAATATCTCAAGGACGTTACCTGCCACCACTTGTAGTGCTGACATCGAATTAAAGTGGTGTTAAGAAGTGGGGGTGTTTTTCGTGGTTATGGTGCGGTCGCCTTACTGCGCTTAAGAAAATACTAAGTGTGAAGGGATGTGAACATGTTTTACATCATTGTGTACTGTGTACAGTGTAGTAACATTTCGGAGACGATTATTGATTGTATAAGCATCACAGTGCACGCTGCCGTAAAGCAGAATCTGTAAGGCAGTCGTTTGTGGACAATAACATTGCTGAAATGAACTAGCCTGCCCATAGTTTCGATGTTAACCCAATGGAACCCCTTTGGGATGAGTCAGAACATTAACTTCGATCCAGACCCCAACGCCAAACATCACTACTTCTCTGGTTTCGGCTCTTGAGAAAAATGATCTGCCATTCCCACACAGACATCCAGAGGTATCACTGAAAGTGTCCACGGTAGAGTGCAAGCCGCCATAAAGGCGAAGGGTGGACACACTCCATATTAACGTCCACTAGCAGGTGTCCAGATGGTTTGATCAGATAGCGTAGTCGCAGATAATTTCTATGGAATTAAGATCGGGTGATTTAGCGGGCCATTCGAGTTTCAGTAGAGTGCCTAAATGTTCGCCTAACCTGTGAACATGTCTGTTGCCATGCCGAAAGGCGTGAGTGTCCACAACAATCATCATGAAGATGTAGTAGAAAGGGGCACCATTTGATCATGGAGAATATTGAAATAAAAATCCTGGTTCAGGTTCAAGATAACCTCAATGAGTGGGCTCACGTCATGGAACGAAAAACACCCCCATAACATCACAGACCCAACTCTGGTCTGAGCTGCACCCTACATACAACAAAACCTGCATGTCACACAGGATCACCCCTCGACACGATGCTTTGCACTAACTGGAAAGAAGTAAAACAGCTACTCGTTGGACCGCTCTAGGTGCATCTCGTCAGCTACTGTCCAGTCTCTGTGTTCAGTAAGATCGTATGTAAATTCTCAAGTAGTTGCTGTGAAATCAGGTTTAATATGTTCATGATTGAATCATTCGCTACAGTTACATTGTTATGTATCGACTGAAGTTTCTAGACTATCGCGTTTCATGGACTCAGCCCCATTTTCCGGTGTACCTACAGGGTGTCTCAAACTTTGTGAGACAACTGAAACAGGTGATAGAGGGTCCACAACCGATTATATTGAAGTAGAGAACCAATGGTAGGAAATGCAGATTTAGTGTGTTATGGACATACATAGCGTACACAGCATAACAACAATGAAGCTCGTAGCAATTGTTCAAAGGGAAGACCTCCAGTCTCAATGCAAGTATTGCAAAACTGAACGCAGTTCCACCACACTCTCTCAAAGATCCCGGATGCCTATTGTACACTGGAACAGGCAGCAGGTGGTAAACAGTGTACACCTGTAATCACCAAATAGACGTACTGCACACAACTTAGCTCATAGTATGAGTGTCATGTGACAACCAAATGCATCGCATCAGCGCATTAACTCCTGCAGCACGTAAACAACTATCCCTGGTGTCAGTTGTTCATTGCACCTGATAGCTTATGATGTGTTAGTTCAAATGGCTCTGAGCACTATGGGGATTAACATCTGAGGTCATCAGTCCCCTAGAACTTACATCTACTTAAACCTAACTAACCTAAGGACATCACACACATCCATGCCCGAGGCAGGATTCGAACCTGCGACCGTAGCGGTCGCGCGGTACCAGACTGAAGTGCCTAGAACCGCTCTGCCACACCAGCCGGCGATGTGTTAGAGGTGAGATGTGACACTGTCTACAGTTCATGATGCATAGTTAAAGAAGGAACGTTACTCGTGATGGTAGACATGCATTTAATGTATGGTGTGCCAAGATGTCCGGCCAGTGTGGCCGAGCGGTTCTAGGCGCTTCAATCTGAAACCGCGATACCGCTACGGTCGAAGGTTCGAGTCCTGCTTCGGGCATGGATGTGTGTGATGTCCTTAGGTTAGTTATGTTTAAGTAGTTCTAAGTTCTAGGGGACTGATGACCTCAGATGTTAAGCCCCGTAGTGCTCAGAGCCATTTGTGCCAAGATGTACTGCCTGTAAAGCAGCACGAATGTGCAAGAAACGCTTTCCCAACATGCGTCATACTAACTGGAAAAAGTTTATTTCCGTGGGTACCAACTTGCGGCACATAGAACCGGCCAAGATACCATCGTCAGACATATCTGAAAACCAGACTTTGAGGAGATGGTGTTGGATCATGTGGTCGACCAGCCAGCAATGGCCACCCATCAGCTTGCCCGTGAAACACACACTTCTAACGATACTGAGGGGAGAGTACCATGAAACAGGTATTACACCCCTGTTTTAAAGAACGTGTGTAAGCAGTGAGACCAACGGATTTTGAGCCCCCAGCTCACTTCTGTCAATGGATTATCCACCGCATTGCTATAGTGCCTAATTTCGTACTATATATATTGTTCACGGATGAGGCCTCATTTACCTGTGGTAATGTTATCAAAATCCACAACAGCCATGTCTGGAGTGAGGACAATCCCCCAAATCGAAGGCCACCAGCAACAGTTGTCTGTCAACGTATGGGCAAGTATTACCCAACATCACCTCATAGGACCTTATTTGCTGCCTCCCCAGTTGACTGGTCCATGCTACCTGGTGTTCCTGCGAGATGTGCTGCCACGGTTCTTGGAGACTCTATCCCTTTTTTGTCCGTGGTAGTAATTTGTTTCAACACGATGGTACATCATCCCACTTCGATATTAACCTGAACAATACGTACCCTCATAGTTGGACTGGAAGAGAAGGTCTGTCCCATGACCAGCGCTATCGCTGGATCTGTACTTTTTCCTCTGGGGTTACGTCAAGACGTAAACTCCCTTAGAAACGGATGAAGACTGCTTGTCAGGGTCTAAGATGTCTGCCTGCTGGTACAACAGGCACCAGGGATCATTGAGAGACTGCGACATAACTTTATGCATCGTTGCTGTGCATGCATTGACACTGGTGGTCGTCAATTTGAACAACTGCTATGAGCTATGTTGTTGTTATGCAGTGTACACTGTGTATGCCCATAATACAATAAATATATATTTCCGACCATTGGTTCCCTGTCTGAGTGTAATCGATACTGAACCCAGTATCACCTGCTTCAATTTGACCCAAAAGGTTTGAGATACCCTGGATAAATAGTAGAGCGCAGCGTCCATGTCCAAATTAATTTCCAAGGCAACACATGCACTGCACATGACTCAAAACTTGGAAGTTACCTTGGACATGTACGTTACGTCTACTGTTTATAAAGAAGTGGAAATGGGGCTGACTCCATGAAACCTGGTAGTGCAAATACTTCATTCAGTACATGACTATACAGCTGTTGCGGATGTTTGAATTATGAACATACCACATAAAAGTTTTGGATGTATCATCAGATAAAATTGATGTTTCAGACCTAATACGTATCACATATGAGTGTTTTACATATCAACCGATTATCGTTATTTTTATTTTTCCTGTCTTTATTGACAAATTTTTTTCTCGTGTTGTTATGTCACAATCAGTCCTAACAGTGACCACTTATATTCCAAAAAATATGTAGTTGAGATGCTGACTGTGATTTGTATTTATTCAACAAATCTTCAAAAGCCCTACTGTTAACACTGAAGGCTGTAAAAGCAAGGTCATAATATTTTTTCCAGTCCCATTCATGTTACGAACACATTTTGAATAGGCTGGTGTACACGCATCATTATCGTCACATTCATCACTATTTTCCGAACTATATTCACTTTGAACTACTGCTTACGGTTCTTTAGAATATAAATCACTGAAAGACAGATCACTAAATTCAGTGTCACTGTTGGAAACAACATTAACAAATTTCTGTAAGTCCTCCTTATCACTACCACGAATTACTGTCTTTGTCATGTTGGATGTTAACTACGATTAGCAACCCTGTGACATTCAGCCTGTGCTTCGCTTTAGAATACATTTAAGAACCATCTACTAGTTGGAAACTGAACTCGACGCATTGAAATAGTGAAGAGTGCATATGCGATTTGAGCTCCTCATACGGTTTTGAATGCCACAGCAACTTCCATGCACTACAGCTCGTCATTTGATGCGATTGGTTAGAGAGAGTTGGCCTTTTACGGGACGCCCGACTCCATCTGTCCTTGCGTGCCGTTCCCTCCGCAGTGTCCACTCGTAAACCGACTGAGATGGGCCTGTTTCCACTGACAGAAGTAGTTCCTGTCGTGTTTGAAACAGATTGCCATCAAAAAGGCTCTACACTCGTCTCAGACCCCTAATGGCGAGGCTATTCTTTACGAATATCGTTGTTGGCTGTGTTACTTAGCTGCAAGTCGTACTCGTTTCCTTGTAAACATTTCAGTATTATAGGGCCCGCAGCGTAATAAATGTCACAGTATAACGTATTAATGAATGGATAATTCATGTTAACTGCTTAAACTTTATTATTCTTTCGTACTACAAGTGATTTCGGACTTGTCTAGTACAATCTGCAATCATTATGCATAGTACACATATCATCAGTTACATGGTCTTTCACATAGAATATGAACACAGGTATACTTACTTTAAGTTGTTCATAAGGTGTGTACGTACTGCGTCTGTATGAGGTCGCTATTTTCTTGCTGTTATATCCGTAAGATTCTATTCTATTTTGACAGTTTATTAACTTGGTCGAAGTTTACTTTCGCTAAGTTGTTATAATGTATTTATATACCGGATTTGCATACGGTAGTAATCTTCTTGCTCTCTTATTCTGCGAATAGTTACGTGTTTTTCGTAAGATTAGACAGATTTATAGCTTATCCAGAGATGCTGGATTTTTACATTTGTTTATCTGTAACACATATACTGTGCCAGAATGAGATTCACTCTGCAGCTGTGGCTAAGCCATGTCTCCGCAATATCCTTTCTTTCAGGAGTGCTAGTTCTGCAAGGTTCGCAGGAGAGCTTCTGTAAAGTTTGGAAGGTAGGAGACGAGGTACTGGCAGAAGTAAAGCTGTGAGTACCCGGCGTGAGTCGTGCTTCGGTAGCTCAGTGGTAGAGCACTTGCCCGCGAAAGGCAAAGGTCCCGAGTTCGAGTCTCGGTCGGGCACACAGTTTTAATCTGCCAGGAAGGTTCATATCAGCGCACACTCCGCTGCAGAGTGGAAATCTCATTCTGGAAACATCCCCCAGGCTGTGGCTAAGCCATGTCTCCGCAATATCCTTTCTTTCAGGAGTGCTAGTTCTGCAAGGTTCGCAGGAGAGCTTCTGTAAAGTTTGGAAGGTAGGAGACGAGGTACTGGCAGAAGTAAAGCTGTGAGTACCGGGCGTGAGTCGTGCTTCGGTAGCTCAGTGGTAGAGCACTTGCCCGCGAAAGGCAAAGGTCCCGAGTTCGAGTCTCGGTCGGGCACACAGTTTTAATCTGCCAGGAAGTCACATATACTGTGGTTTGAATTCTTGATTGTGCAGTCTTTGGCGTGTGCAGTAATCTGGTTTATAGTTTCAAAATGTTAATAAATTTTCCTAAAAAGCGCTCATGTTTTAGGTATGTTTGTTCGTTTAGTATAACTTGTAGGTTTTTTTCATGTGTAGGTAAATTTAAATTTCCTCTAGATTGTTCATGCTGTCCCTTTTTGAAATTTTGTATAGTCTCTGGATAGCTGTTTCGATGTTTTCTGTTTTATGAGTGTAGTTTCTTAGATATAGAAAGAAGGTGGATGGTCGTTGTCTGAATTTGCTGTGTGCGTTCTATATCTGATGTAGAAGTTACGTCCCTTTTTTGTTCTATTTAATTTTTTTTTCGAAGTTCCCGAAATTAAACGGGGCGTATCCTCTACATCATATATAAAGAGCACACAAGAGATACCGACACCTTGTTTCTATACCTAAAAACCGGAAACCATAAAACAGAGAGCATCAAAACAGCAATCCACTTATGGGACTTAACTGCTAAGGTCATCAGTCCCTAAGCTTACACACTATTTAACCTAAATTATCCTAAGGACAAACACACACACCCATCCCCGAGGGAGGACTCGAACCTCCGCCGGGACCAGCCGCACAGTCCATGACTGCAGCGCCTAAGACCGCTCGGCTAAAGCCGCGCGGCCCAAAGGGAATAAGTATGACTATTCTAGACGAAATTGAATTGCACCTACACATAAAAAACAACCCAGAATATATTCTAAACAAACAAACAGCCCTAAAACATAAGCACTTTTTAGAAAACTTTATTAGCGTTTGGAAGCTATACACCAGATTCCAGCATACACCAAAGATTGCACAACCAATAACTCAAACCGCAGTATCTAAGTTATAGATAAACATATGCAAACATACAGCGTCTCTGTACCAAGCTATAAATCTATCTAATCTTACGAAAAATATGTAATTATTCGCAATATAAGAGAGCAACAAAATTATTACTATATACAAATCCCGTATACAAATACGTTATAACACTTAACTCAAGTAAAGCACGGTCAAGTTAATGACCTGTCAAAATAGAACCAAGTGTAAAATGTTATACAAAACACCTACTTGTTCGTGATATGACAGCAAGAAAATAGCGACCATACACAGACGCAATATGTACATACGCTCTGAACAGCTTAACGTAAGTATACCTTTGTATGTGTTCTGTATAGTATATCACATAGCTGACGACACCAGTACTATGTATAATGATTGCAAGTTGCACTAGAAACGGCAATAACGCCGAAATAAGCTTAATACGTAAGAATAATAATGTTTAATTGTTGTTGTTGTTGTGGTCTTCAGCCGAGAGCCTGGTATGGTGCACCTCTCCATGCTCATCTATCCTGTGCAAGCTTCTTCATCTCCCAGTACCTACTGCAACCTACACCCTCCTGAATCTGTTTAGTGTATTCATCTCTTGGTCTCCCTCTACGATTTTTACCCTCCACGCTGTCCTCCAGTGCTAAATTGGTGATCCCTTGATGCCTCAGAACATGTCCTACCAACCGATCCCTTCTTCTAGTAAAGTTGTGCCACAAACTCCTCTTCTCCCCAATTCTATTCAATACCTCCTCATTAGTTATGTGATCTACCCATCTAATCTTCAGCGTTCTTCTGTAGCACCACATTTCGAAAGCTTCTATTCTCTTCTTGTCTAAACTATTTATCGTCCACGTTTCACTTCCATACATGGCTACACTCCACACAAATACTTTCAGAAACGACTTCCTGACGTTTAAATCTACACTCTGTGTTAACAAATTTCTCTTCTTCAGAAACGTTTTCCTTGCCATTGCCAGTCTACATTTTATATCCTCTCTACTTCGAGCATCATCAGTTATTTTGCTCCCCAAAAAGCAAAACTCATTTACTACTTTAAGCGTCTCATTTCCTAATCTAATACCCTCAGCATCACCCGACTTAATTCGACTACATTCCATTATCCTCGTTTTGCTTTTGATGATGTTCATCTTATATCCTCCTTTCAAGACACTGTCCATTCCGTTCAGCTGCTCTTCCAGGTCCTTTGCTGTCTCTGACAGAATTACAATGTCATCGGCGAACCTCAAAGTTTTTATTTCTTCTCCATGGATTTTAATACCTACCCCGAATTCTTCTTTTGTTTCCTTTACTGCTTGGTCTATATACAGATTGAATAACATTGGGGATAGGCTACAACCCTGTCTCACTCCCTTCCCAACCACTGCTTCCCTTTCATGCCTCCCCAACACTTATAACTGCCATCTGGCTTCTGCACACATTGTAAATAGCCTTTTGCTCCCTGTATTTTACCCCTGCCACCATCAGAATTTGAAAGAGTATTCCAGTCAACATTGTAAAACGCTTTCTCTAAGTCTATAAATGTAAGAAACGTTGGTTCGCCTTTCCTTAATCTATTTTCCAAGATAAGTCGTAGGGTCAGTATTGCCTCACGTGTTCCCACTTTTTTACGGAATCCAAACTGATCTTCCCCGAGGTTGGCATCTACCAGTTTGTCCATTCGTCTGTAAAGAATTCGTCTAAGTGTTTTGCAGCCACGGCTTATTAAACTGATAGTTCGGTAATTTCACATCTGTCAACCCCTGCTTCCTTTGGGATTGGAATTATTATATTCTTCTTGAAGTCTGAGGATATTTCGCCTGTCTCATACATCTTGCTCAACAGATGGTAGAGTTTGTCAGGGAGGCTCTCCCAAGGCTATCAATAGTTCTAATGGAATGTTGTCTACCCCCGGGGCCTTGTTTCCACTTAGGTCTTTCAGTGCTCTGTCAAACTCTTCACGCAGTATCATGTCTCCCATTTCATCTTCATCTACCTCCTCTTCCATTTCCATAAAATTGTCCTGAAGAACATCGCCCTTGTATAGACCGTCTATATACTCTTTCCACCTTTCTGCTTTCCCTTCTTTGCTTACAACTGGGTTTCCATCTGAGCTTCTGATATTCATGCAAGTGGTTCTCTTTTCTACAGAGGTCTCTTTAATTTTCCTGTAGGCAGTATCTATCTTACCCCTAGTGATATACGCCTCTACATCCTTACATTTGTCCTCTAGCCATCCCTGCTTAGCCATTTTGCACTTCCTGTGAATCTCATTTTTGAGAGGTTTGTATTCCTTTTTGCCTGCTTCATTTATTGTATTTTTGTATTTTCTCCTTTCATCAATTAAATTCAGTATCTCTTGTGTTAGCCAAGGATTTCTGTTGGACCTCGTCTTTTTACCTACTTGATCCTCTGCTGCCTCAGCATTTAATCTCTCAAAGCTACCCATTCTTCTTCTACTGTATTCCTTTCCCCCATTCTTGTCAAGTTTAAGTATATAACAGGAAAGAACATTAACACATCCTTATGAACATATTGGACAGTCCTCGAATCCACTTCGGAATACTAAAAAATTGCGGAACTTCATTAGCGGTGTGACCATGAGCGCGTCCAAAAACGGTTTTCTTACTGCCATTGTGTCCTGTCTCGGCTTCGACCTACCTTACATTTCCATCAGCAGCTGAAGATGACATGTTCACCTGGTATTAATTCTGCATCTGTATCATCTACAGCGCACCAATGTGACCAGTGCGCTCTTCAGTGGGGCGAATAGTTTTGTCTGGTGAGCTTATATATATATGTAGGATTCAGCAACCATCTATATTCAAGTTTGATACAGGCTATTTGGAAATGCTGAATGTATTCATTACTTTCTGTGTGCATTATCAACACTTTTGTTTAGTTTTCAAGAGAAGTCTAGAAGGACACGAGCTAGCTGAGCTTATTGATAAACACGAACATCCTCATCTGGAGCAATATAAATAACTGATGGGCGAGGCAGCACACACGCCACACACAGCCCGTGCGTCACCGCGGCGCACAAACAACGCTCTCTCCACTCGTCCAAATCCTTTGCCGCCCGCCGCGTATTTGCTTCTCCAGCCACTACGCGGATGAACTTCGCTGTGCTCTGTCACAAATATTAAAATATCTCCTCCCGCAGAGATATTTTCGGTTGTGTTCCCAAATCAGTTCAGCCTTCGCGTCCTTGCGGAGCAATTACTGGGGCAAGGCCGAGCCGTCGACGTTGACAAACCCCGGCTAAGGCGCTGCGTCATTGTGCCACTCGGTCGGAACCCATAAAATGTTTTTTTTTTTTTTTTTTTTTTTTTTGACGCAAGCCGACCGCGGCAAAAGCTGGAAGGCCAGTGGCGAACCCTTTGACAAGAAACGAAAACAGATAGCCTGTCTGGACTTCCACTCTCCGCTCGCTCTTTGCTGGAATCAGGCCGCGCAGCGAGATGCAGTATTTCCGACTCGAAAACCTTTATGTCTCAGAACAGAACGTAAACAATGCTAAAGTTAGCCCGCGCGGCACTGCGAGCGTGCCAATGCGAGGGGCTGCGCGGGGGGTGGAAGTCATTTCGCACTGGGACGGGGGGCGGGCACTTTGCCAGTGGCGCCAGACACACGTAATCCCAACGTGACACCTCTAGCTCACACGGGACGACACAGTAGCCTCGACTTCTCCCTGATGGACGTTTAGAACGCGTCGCCCTTCGAGTGTAAAGGCTCTGCCGTTTCCCCTAAACGTGAGCGTTCGCTGCAGCGACGCAACAGCCACACGAAAGGCAACATAGCATTCGCTTCAACGTCCACAGTGCGAATGCGGACACAAAGACGCACTTCACGACTCACCAATGGAGAACGCAGAGTATGCCTCGCATTCGGCGCATGGGGCTGCTTCGGATTACGTCACAGGCGAATTATGCGTAGTAAACGACACAACAAGAATCCAATGCACTGACTTGACAGAAGTCATGTGATACTTCCTAACACCGTGTCGCATCTCCTTTTACCTGGGGTAGTGCAACAAATGGCTCTGAGCACTATGGGACTTAACTTCTAAGGTCATCAGTCCCCTAGAACTTAGAACTACTTAAAACCTAAGTAACCTAAGGACATCACACACATCCATGCCCGAGGCAGGATTCGAACCTGCGACCGTAGCGGCCGCGCGGTCCCAGACTGTAGCGCCTTTAACCGCTTGGCCACCACGGCCGGCGTAGTGCAACAATTCGATTACCATGGACTCAAGCCGTTTCAAGACCTCTGCAAAAATATTGAGCCTTGTTGCCTCTATTGTTGTTGTTGTTGTTGTTGTTGTTGTGGTCTTCAGTCCTCAGACTGGTTTGATGCAGCTCTCCATGCTACTCTATCCTGTGCAAGCTTCCTCATCTCCCAGTACTTACTGCAACCTACGTCCTCCTGAATCTGCTTAGTGTATTCATCTCTTGGTCTCCCTCTACGATTTTTACCCTCCACGCTGCCCTCCAATGCTAAATTTGTGATCCCGTGATGCCTCAGAACATGTCCTACCAACCGGTCCCTTCTTCTTGTCAAGTTGTGCCACAAACTTCTCTTCTCCCTAATTCTATTCAATACCTCCTCATTAGTTATGTGATCTACCCACCTAATCTTCAATATTCTTCTGTAGCACCACATTTCGAAACCTTCTATTCTCTTCTTGTCCAAACTATTTATCGTCCATGTTTCACTTCCATACATGGCTACACTCCATACAAATACTTTCAGAAACGACTTCCTGACACTTAAATCTATACTCGATGTTAACAAATTTCTCTTCTTCAGGAACGGTTTCCTTGCCATTGCCAGTCTAAATTTAATATGCTCTCTACTTCGACCATCATCAGTTATTCTGCTTCCGAAATAATAAAACTCCTTTACGACTTTAAGTGTCTCATTTCCTAATCTAATTCCCTCAGCATCACCTGACTTCATTCGACTACATTCCATTATCCTCGTTTTGCTTTTGTTGATGTTCATTTTATATCCTCCTTTCATGACACTGTCCATTCCATGCAACTGCTCTTCCATGTCCTCTGAATATAATTTCGAAACTGTTGCCGCTCAGGCTTTTGTGGACGAACTGACCTCTCGATTAGCTCCCATAAATGCTCAATCTTATTCAAGTCACGATTTGCGTGGCCAAATGCTTCCCTTAAATTTTCCGCCGGCCGCTGTGACCGAGCGGCTCTAGACGCTTCAGTCCGGAACCGCGATGCTGCTACGGTCGCAGTTTCGAATACTGCCTCGGGCATGGATGTGTGTGATGTCCTTAGGTTAGTTAGGTTTAAGTACTTCTAAGTTCTAGGGGCTGATGGCCTCAGATGTTAAGTCCCATAGTGCTTAGAGCCATTTGAACCATTTTTTTTTAAACTGTCCAGAATGTTCTTCAAACCTATAGCGAAAGTATGTTGCCTGGTGACATAGCACATTGTCATCTACAAAAATGGCATCATTGCTTGGGAATTTGAAGCCCATAAATGTCCGAAAATGGTCTCAGTTCTTTCTGTTGGACCAGAGGACCCAGTCCATTCCATGTAAACAAACCCCCACCATTATGGGGCCACCACCAGCTTGCACAGTGCGTTGTTGAAAACTTGGATCCGTGGATTCGTGCTGTGCAACACTCAAATCCTACCATCAGCTCTTACCAGATAATGTTCGAGTCCTCCCTCTGGCATGGGTGTGTGTGTTTGTCCTTAGGATAATTTAGGTTAAGTAGTGTGTAAGCTTAGGGACTGATGACCTTAGCAGTTAAATCCCATAAGACTTCACACACATTTCTTACCAGCTAAAATCAGGACTCTTCTGACCAGGTCACGGTTTTTAACTCGTCTAAGATCCATTTTCTGCCATAGCCCATTAATGCCAGATTTCGCCGTAACCGCAAACGGATAGGATCTTACGTCCCACATTGATTTCTGCAGTTATTTCATGCAATGTTGCTTGTCTGTTAGTACTGACAGCTCTACGGTAACGACGCTGCCCTCGGTAGTCAAGTGAAGGACGTCGTCCACTGCGTTGTCCGTGGTGAGACCTCATGCCTGAAATCTGGTATTCTCAGCACACCTTTGCACTGCGCATCTCAGAATACTGAATTCGCTGACGATTTCCGAAATGGAATGTAAGATACGTCTAGCTCTAGCTACCATTGCGCGTTCAAAATCTGTTCATTCCTGTTGTGAGGACATAATCAGGTCCGAAACCTTTCAGGTGAATCCCTTGACTACAAATAACAGCTCCGCCCATGCGCTGCTCTTTTATATCTTGTGTGCGCTGTCTTACTGGCAGCTGTATGAGTGCACATCGCAATTCCATGACTTTTGTCCCTCAATTTATAGGAGCATAGAGCGGTGAGCACTACCTACTCTATTGGTGGGAATTCCGAATTTTGGAGAGTACTTCTAATTTTGGCGGGACTTCCGAATTCTGGAGGGAATTTCGAATTTTGGAGGGATTTTCTTTGTTCCAGGGATGTTCTGATGTCACATCCCCCCCTCCCCTCCCCTCTGGGAATTGGCGGAAAATTAAAAAGTGGCGACAGCCTTTTCTGGGACTCAAACCCTAGTCCCTCTGGACGGAAAACCCTATGGCGCCTCCTGCCCCCCCTCCCCCCCCCCCCAAAACCCTATGGCGCCTATTGCCCCCCTCCCCCCCCCCAAACCACATGGTAACTACTCAGACGCAGGAGAGGACTTTATTTATTTAGGCTGGGAAACTGAAGCACAGATCGGGTCTAATTACGTAATTACCACAAAGATCGGCCCTAATTACACAACTGTATGCATAGTGCTACACAAGGGCTGCCTAAACTCTACCCTTCACCTACAAGCTGGCGGAAAAAAAACGGTGGAGTGAAACGATTTTTGGTGGGAAATATATTCAACTGAGGAGATGCTGGTATTGGACAGAGAGAAGTTTGGTAAATGTATAACCTGTAAGCGTACAGCTGAGGACTTTATCCATCGCCGTTTCACGTCAGAGTTCGCTACAGACGCCTGCTCGACAATCATCCTGCAGCCCAGATAATCGAAACCAATACAGTCTATCACAACTGGTAGAAAATGCTTCACTGCCTTATTATTATTTTTCTTGGGTCGTCAGACTTCTGCTTCTGACTGGTTTGATGCGGCTTAAATAACAGAATTCCTTAACTTCATCTACTTCGTGACCATCAATCCCGATGCTAAGTTCCTCGCTGCTCTCATTTCTGCTGCTTCTCATTACTTTCGTCTTTCTTCGATTTACTCTCACTCCATATTCTGTAGTCATTGGATTGTTCATTCAATTCAGCAGATCATGCAATTATTCTTCACTTTCACTCAGGATACCAATCTCATCAGCGAATCGTATCGCTGACATATTTTCACCTTGAATTTTAAAATCACTCCTGAACCTTTCTTTTATTTCCGTCATTGCTTTTTCGAGTACAGATTGAACAGTAGGGGCGGAAGGCTACATACCTGTCGAAAGGCTACATCCCTGTCTTACACTCTTTTTAATCCGAGTACTTCGCTCTTGGTCGTCACTCTAATTATTCCCTCTTGACTCTTGTACATATTGTATATTACCCGTCCCTCTCTATAGCTTACCTCTACTTTTCTCAGAATTTCGAACATCTTGCGCCATTTTACACTGTAGAAGGCTTCTTACAGGTCAACAAATCCTATGAACGTGTCTTGCTTTTTCTTTAGTCTTGTTTCCGTTAACAGCCGCCTCTCTGGTGACTTTACCTTTCCTACATCCAAACTGATCGTCATCCATCATGTCCTCAATTTTCTTTTCAATTCTTCTGTGTATTATTCTTGTCAGGAGCTCGGATGCATGAGCTGTTAAGCTGATTGTGCGACAATTCTCGCACTTGTCAGCTCTTGCAGTCTTTGGAATTGAGTGGATGATACTTTTCCGAAACTCAGATGGTACGTCGCCAGACTCATACATTCTACACACCAACGTGAATACGTTTTTTTGCCACTTCCCCCTCTGATTTTAGAAATTCTGATGGAATGTTATCGATCCCTTTTGCCTTATTTGATCTTAAGTCCTCCAAAGCTCTTTTAAATTCTGATTCTAATACTGGATCCCATAACTCTTCTAAATCGACTCCTGTTTCTTCTTCTATCACATCAGACGAATCTTCCTCCTCGTATAGGCTTTCAGTGTACTCTTTCCATCTTTCCACTCTCTACTCTGCATTTGGCAGTGGAATTCCCATTGTACTCTTAATGTTACCACCCTTGCTTTTAATGTCACCGAAGGTTGTTTCTATATGCTGATTCAGTCCTTCCGACAAATATTTCCTTTTCGATTTTTTCACATTTTTCCTGCAGCCATTTAGTCTTAGCTTCCCTGCACTTCCTATTTATTTCATTCCTCAGAGACTTATATTTCAGTACGCCTGAATTTCCCTGAACATTTTTGTATTTCCTCCTTTCATCGAACTTCTTTGTATCTATGTTTTTCTTTCCAACTTCTGTAATTGTCTCATTTAAAGATGTTAACTCCTCTTCAACTGTACTGTCTACTGAGTTATTCTTTATTGCTGTATCTATAGCTTTCGAGAACTACAAGCGTACCTCGTCATTCTGTAGTACTTCCGTATCCTACTTCTTTGCGTATTGATTCTTCCTGACTAACCTCTTAAACTTCAGCCTACTCTTAATCACTACTACATTGCGATCTGAGTCTATATCTGCTCCTGAGAACGCCTAGCAATCGAGTGTCTGATTTCGGTATCTCTGTCTGACCATGATGTAATCTAACGGAAAGCTTCCCGTATTACCCGGCATTTTCCAAGTATACCTACATCTACATCTACATTTATACTCCGCAAGCCACCCAACGGTGTGTGGCGGAGGCCACTTTACGTGCCATTGTCATTACCTCCCTTTTCTGTTCCAGTCGCGTACGGTTCGCGGGAAGAACGACTATCTGAAAGCCTCCGTGCGCGCTCGAATCTCTCTAATTTTACATTCGTGATCTCCTCGGGAGGTATAACTAGGGGCAAGCAATATATCCGATACCTCATCCAGAAACGCACGCTCTTGAAACCTAGCGAGCAAGCTACACCGCGATACAGAGCGCCTCTCTTGCAGAATCTGCCACTTGAGTTTGCTAAACATCTCCGTAACGCTATCGCGGTTACCAAATAACCCTGTGACGAAACGCGCTGCTCTTCTTTAGATCTTCTCTATCTCCTCCGTCAACTCGATCTGGCACAGATCCCACACTGATGAGCAATACTCAAGTATAGGTCGAACGAGTGTTTTGTAAGCCACCTCCTTTGTTGATGGACTACATTTTCTAAGGACTCTCCCAATGAATCTCAACCTGGTACCCGCCTTACCAACAATTAATTTGATATGATCATTCCACTTCAAATCGTTCCGCACGCATACTCCCAGATATTTTACAGAAGTAACTGCTACCAGTGTTTGTTCCGCTATCATATAATCATACTATAGGATCCTTCTTTCTATGTATTCGAAATACACTCCATTTGTCTATGTTAAGGGTCAGTTGCCACTCCCTGCACCAAGTGCCTATCCGCTGCAGATCTTCCTGCATTTCGCTACAATTTTCTAATGCTGCAACGTCTCTGTATACTACAGCATCATCCGCGAAAAGCCGCATGGAACTTCCGACACTATCTACTACTTCATTTAAATATATTGTGAAAAGCAATGGTCCCATAACACTCCCTTGTGGCGCGCCAGAGGTTACTTTAACGTCTATAGACGTCTCTCCATTGAGAACAACGTGCTGTGTTCTGTTTGCTAAAAACTCTTCAATCCAGCCGCACAGCTGGTCTG
The DNA here is from genome assembly GCF_021461385.2 of Schistocerca piceifrons. NCBI lineage: Eukaryota > Metazoa > Arthropoda > Insecta > Orthoptera > Acrididae > Schistocerca > Schistocerca piceifrons. Next base: position 123,114,477 of record NC_060139.1, on the reverse strand, counting down.
ATATTCCGTAGGCTCTTACTTTGTTTATCAGGCGACAGTGCGGAACTGTATCGAACGTCTTCCGGAAGTCAAGGAAAATAGCATCTACCTGGGAGCCTGTATCTAATATTTTCTGGGTCTCATGAACAAATAAAGCGAGTTGGGTCTCACACGATCGCTGTTTCCGGAATCCATGTTGATTCCTACAGAGTAGATTCTGGGTTACCAAAAACGACATGATACTCGAGCAAAAAACATGTTCCAAACTTCTACAACAGATCGACGTCAGAGATATAGGTCTATAGTTTTGCGCATCTGTTCGACGACCCTTCTTGAAGACTGGGACTACCTGTGCTTTTTTCGAATCATTTGGAACCTTCCGTTCCTCTAGTGACTTGCGGTACACGGCTGTTAGAAGGGGAGCAAGTTCTTTCGCGTACTCTGTGTAGAATCGAATTGGTATCCCGTCAGGTCCAGTGGACTTTCCTCTGTTGAGTGATTTCAGTTGCTTTTCTATTCCTTGGACACTTATTTCGATGTCAGCCAATTTTTCGTTTGTGCGAGGATTTAGAGAAGGAACTGGAGTGCGGTCTTCCTCTGTGAAGCAGCTTTAGAAAAAGGTGTTTAGTATTTCAGCTTTACGCGTGTCATCCTCTGTTTCAATGCCACCATCATCCAGGAGTGTCTGGATATGCTGTTTCGAGCCACTTACTGATTTAACGTAAGACCAGAACTTCCTAGGATTTTTTTGTCAAGTCGGTACATAGAATTTCACTTTCGAATTCACTGAACGCTTCACGCATAGTCCTCCTTACGCTAACTTTGACATCGTTTAGCTTCTATTTGTCTGAGAGGTTTTGGCTGCGTTTAAACTTGGAATGAAGTTCTCTTTGCTTTCGCAGTAGTTTCCTAACTTTGTTGTTGAACCGCGGTGGGTTTTTCCCGTCCCTCACTGTTTTACTCGGCACGTACCTGTCTAAAACGCATTTTACGATTGCCTTGAACTTTTTCCATAAACACTCAACATTGTCAGTGTCGGAACAGAAATTTTCGTTTTGATCTGTTAGGTAGTCTGAAATCTGCCTTCTAATACTCTTGCTAAACAGATAAACCTTCCTCCCTTTTTTTATATTCCTATTAACTTCCATATTCAGGGATGCTGCAACGGCTTTATTCCCCGATTCTCTGTTCTGCACTTACAGAGTCGAAAAGTTCTGGTCTGTTTGTTATCAGTAGGTCCAAGATGCTCCCCTTGTGAGACTTGAACAGAGTATTCGCTATTACTGGCTGATATTCAGTACAGAAATCAATTAATCTTTCTTCTTTCTCATTCCTTGTCTCAAGCCCATATTCTTCTGCAACGTTTTCTTCCATTCCTTCCCCTACAACTGGATTCCAGTCCCAGATGACTATAAGATTTTCATCTGCCTTTACGTACGATATTACCCTTTTAGTATGCTCAATATACTTTCTCCAGCTCTTCATCTTCAGCTTGCGACGTCGGCATGTATTCCCGAACTATTGTTGTCGGTGTTGGTTTGCTGTCGATTCTGATAAGAATAACCTCATCACTGAACAATACACAGTGACACATTTTTTGCCCTACCTTCCTGTTCATAACGAGTCCTACTCGCGTTGTACCACTTTCTGCTGCTGTTGATATTACGCCGGCCGGTGTGGCCGAGCGGTTCTAGGCGCTTCAGTCTGGAACCGCGCCACCGCTACGGTCGCAGGTTCACCGCTACGGTCGCAGGTTCGAATCCTGCCTCGGGCATGGATGTGTGTGATGTCCTTAGGTTAGTTAGGTTTAAGTAGTTTTAAGTTCTAGGGGACTGATGACCTCCGCTGTTAAGTCCCACAGTGCTCAGAGCCATTTTTTGTTGATATTACCCTATACTAACCTTGTTGAAGCCTGCCTTGATGTCAGATATGTGGGATCTAGGAAGCCTACCTTCTCGTATCGCTAGACGACGTTCAAACAAATCGTATTAATGAATGTCATTACGAAAGGAAATGATTACGATACTTAACTTTGTATTTACACAGCTGTATCCCAAGCAAAGGATGACAGACAAAATAAACAAAGTTCTTCAGGATCTATAATTCATGAGTCACTGGTCTTGGAAGTGACTGATCTTGATGTTACTGTAGAAGTGAGCCGCGGCCAGTTGGTCACGGCGCGTATGTTCTCTTTGCATTGAGGCCGCTGCTATCGCGTTGTCGTCCTGGAGAGGGGTCGGTCGGGGTGCAGTTGGCTGACGTCTTCTTCACAGCCCTCTCTGCTCTCTCGTGCCCGACTGGCGTGCCAGTGCTTGACTTTACGCCGGAACACATCTGACCAGAAATCCTTGTCTTCTTTCCATTTCACTCACTGACCCTTACTATATCTAGATTGAGCCTTTGCATTACTCTTTTCAGATTTTCTAGCTTCCCTACCATGTTCAAGCTTCTGACATGCTACGCCCCAACTCTTAGAACGTTATCCTTTCGTTGATTATTCAGTCTTTCACTCATGGACAGCTCAGCCTTGGCAGTCCCCTCCGGGAGATCCGAATGGGGGACTATTGTGGGTTCTTTTGCCAATGGAGAGATCATCATGACACTTTGAAACGTCCCCTTAGAAAAATTATAAATGACTGTGCTTAAAGTGACACACAATATTTTTAGCGCAACGCAATCTGACTTTCAAAAATCCGTACAAAAGAATGGCCCTGACTAACTATAACCTATACCTTTCATGAATCACTTACCTCACAAAAATCTTCGTTACTCGAACTACTGCAATACAGCGAGCGCCGCTACTGCCAGCTAAATGAAAGATTGTAACTACTGAAGGCCCTAACTAAAAAATGGTTCAAATGGCTCTGAGCACTATGGGACTTAACAGCTGTGGTCATCAGTCCCCTAGAACTTAAAACTACTTAAACCTAACTAACCTAAGGACATCACACACATCCATGCCCGAGGCAGGATTCGAACCTGCGACCGTAGCAGTCGCGCGGTTCCGGACTGCGCGCCTAGAACCGCGAGACCACCGCGGCCGGCGAAGGCCCTAACTACTGATAGGCATAGTTAGCAAATGAAAAATTTTGCTAGAGAACAAACAATGTACTTACCTTAACAGTGTTCAAAAGTCATAATATATATATATCATTTCATGATATCCAGTATTACAAATTTACTCTCTCTGATGGACACACGTCCAGATCATCCGCTCTCAAAACTCCGCCATCTCTCTCCCCACATCCACCACTGCTGGAGGCTCACCTCCAACTGCGCAACGCTACGCGCTGTTCACATCCAACTGCCCAACACTACAATAGCATATATTACAACAATGACAACCAGCCACAGACTGCACACAGCACAGTCAGTGATTTTTATACAGAGCGCTACGTGGCGTTACCAACATAAAAACCTAAACAGCCTACTTACATGCTCCCCGCAAAAAATTTTACAAACTGTTTTCGGCAGTGGTCTATGTAAGTAGGCCGTTTAGGTTTTTATGTTGGTAACGCCACGTAGCGCTCTGTATGAAAATCACTGACTGTGCTGTGTGCAGTCTGTGGCTGGTTGTCATTGTTGTAATATATGCTATTGTAGTGTTGGGCAGTTGGCTGTTAACAGCGCGTAACGTTGCGCAGTTGGAGGTGAGCCTCCAGCAGTGGTGCATATGGGGAGAGAGATGGCGGAGTTTTGAGAGCGGATGATCTGGACGTGTGTCCATCAGAGAGAGTAAATTTGTAATACTGGATACCATGAACTGATATATATATATATATAATGACTTTTGAACACTATTAAGGTAAATACATTGTTTGTTCTCTATCAAAATCTTTCATTTGCTAACTATGCCTATCAGTAGTTAGTGCCTTCAGTAGTTATAATCTTTTATTTAGCTGGCAGTAGTGGCGCTCGCTGTATTGCAGTAGTTCGAGTAAGGAAGATTTTTGTGAGGTAAGTGATTCATGAAAGGTACAGGATATTGTTAGTCAGGGCCATTCTTTTGTAGGGATTTTTGAAAGTCAGATTGTGTTGCGCTAAAAATATTGTGTGTCAGTTTAAGCACAATCATTTATAATTTTTCTAAGGGGACGTTTCAACTTATTCAATTACCGGACACATGTACTGTGGATACACGTTACGTGGGTTTGATTCAGTGGTTTCCATTGCCTTCTGCATCCTCATACCGTTGATCATTGTGATTCTTCCTTCAACAGGGAGTGGACGTGCGTACAGAGTTGACTTCTGCTGCTGTTCTGATATTTTTCTACGTAAGTACATACTTACGTATATACTTTTATTGCTTACCAGACGCGCTTCGCTACTTTCGTTTACATCGTCCACTTCTGATACGTTCCCACAACCTTGTCAAGACATCTACAAACTGTTGATTTCGGGTATTTTTTTTTTTTTAGTAGTAAGTTATTCGTTAGTTGGCAATGTATCGATTGCAGTTACTATCGTGGAATGTGAGAGTTGCCCTTCTCCGTACCGACACCGTGCGCACACCCAGCAACATAATTTACAGACGAACAGTTAGCAATTTATGCACTCGAACCGCAACCGTCTGCCACTGACAGCTCTACACACATCCACATAGAGACTATACATGCGTACTACCAATAGCAAAGTCTCGAGTTTAACCACTTGTACGTTATGTTTGACGGTGGTACAGCCCCGCAAATAGCGAAAAATTCTTCGCAAAACGATTCTGTAGGGGATGTGAGCAAATTTAAATTCATACTGCTAAAGAGCATAACATCTTCGATGCAAGTTATGTTACTGATATTTTGTAGCAATGCTGTCTAGATTCTCCAGTAATAACAACAAACCAGGGCAACCTGCTGCACTCTCAAGTTCCAGGATGCTGAGTGCAGTCGACACTTGTCAACTAACGAATCATTACTAGAACAAAAAAAATCAGTTAGCAGATGTCCTGACGTGGTTGTGGGACGTATCAAAGTATAGGTGTAAACAATAGTGCCGAACCTCATCTAGGCAGCAATAAGAGCATATACTTATGGGGAAAAAAACTTCAGAGCAGCGGCAGAAATCAGCTCTGTACACATAGCATCACCCCTGTTACAGATCCCTACAAGGTAGGGTAGAAATCAGATGAACGTGTAGAGTTGTGCCAGACTTTGAGTTTCCCTCAGGTGCTTCATTACATGAGTCTGCAGACAAACTTTCTGATGTTTCATAGCAGTACACTGATTTGTTTTAAGACTGCGAGTTTCCAATCTGCACCACTTGTTGAGGTCAATGTTTATGTGAGTCTTTGCACCGATGATGACTGTATTGTGATTGAAATCTAGATCTTCAATAAATTACGGATTCTGCAGCTGCCTGCTGTCCTTGTTTACATTTAAATTTCATTTTTTATTGCCTCAATCAAGTCGTGGCGCATGGCCATGCCCATGCGTGCCATATAGTCCGTAGGTTCAAGATGACTGAGCATCTGGATGTCATACGCCTTTTTCTTCAGTACGAAGCTCAAGGTCTGGCACACGGTGGACTTTGGGATGCCGTGTTCCCGTCTGAGTCGACGTTCTGACGCATTTGATCTCTGCTCAAAAGCCTGTTGTATGGTCTCCACAGTTTCTTGCGACGTCGACGGCCACCCACAACGTTTCTCGTCACAAGCATTCCCAGTTCGCTGGAATTTGCTGACCAGACCCCTTATAGTTGTTTGCTTTGAGGTTACACCAAAGTCTCATAGTTTCACAGATAATATACAGCAAAGATACACGTCAACATACGCCTATGCCTCTTGGCTTTTGGAAAGATGAACGAGTAGTATCAAGGGAGGTCCCTTGGGTCTCATAAAATGCCTTGGCATAAATGGTAAGAATATTTCATCTCAAAAACTTAGGTGTCTTACATCACACATGGTTATTTGTGTCGCATCACTTAATGACAACTAAGGGAGGCATACCCAGATCCTGATATGTACAGACGTTTTGGGCTCTTCCTTTCATGAAAGGGATTCTATATTTACATACAGCTGTCGTTCAGCACTCTTATCTTATATTTAATTTTAAGGTCCATTGATCTTGCGAGGTGGGTAGGTATATCGAAGTTCCAGTTTTATAGACGTGGGAATATGGTTTACTTTGGTATTTATCATCAGCAGGTGCGCTTTAAGCTCTTAGTTAGACGTGCAGTACTGCTTATGTGTGTGTTGTGCAACCGATTTTTATGTATTTAGACGAATCTCATGCACGGTAGAAAGTTCAAACTATGGTCGTCTCTAATCTATAATTTATTCAAGCAGTGTGAATAGGCGAGCTGCGTGTATTTTAGTAAGTAAAACAGACGCGGAAATATAATAACTTTGATGGTTCATTTTATCTGAAAAGTGTGTTTTGTACTCGAAAACGTACAATATATTTTTTGGCATTGTTCGAATTTTCACGATCTAGAATTACAGTTGCAGTCAACTTGCATGCGTTTTGATAAATGATTTTAGTTCGCTGGCATGATTTTACTGTGTCATCATCTTTGATCGTATAGTGTGTAAAGACTGGTGAAGTTATCCAGCTTATGTCATACATCGTGGGTGTGACTGTGGTATTTTTACAACTCATGGCTTTATTACGTGTTGGCATTATTTAGTTCTTGATTATAGGAAACGTTTGTAAACGTTTTACAGAGCCTTGACGCCGTTTTATGACTGATGAATATTCCAGCCTTCATCGAAATTCATTTTGTACTTAACGTAGACTGTGCCCAGTCATTTACAATGACTGAAAAACTTGTAAAAGCTCTGTGTGAGGACAGTATGTTGCATAAACCACAAATAAAATTTCCTCAGATTGAAACGTCAGCGCTCTTTGCGTATTTCAGACTTGCGGATACCACTGCTCTCGTGGCATTTGACAAGTATCATCGAACAATTTAGATGTGGGAAAATTTAGTTTGAGGTATTCACTTACTGTAGAGCTTAATAATCGAATTGACTATGTTCTTCCAGTAGCTGACAGTAATTAAGACTGCCTATTTGTTTGTGTGCTTACCTGCTTAGCGTAATATTTTAGCTAACATGTATTTTCTGCTGTTATAAAGCTCGTCAATGATTAGGACTACCTTTTAATGTCAGCTGTCCACTTAGCATGTTATTTGTAACTGTTTGGGAATGGAAATAGCAATGGGAGTACTTACTTTAGAGTATACAATCATGTTTTATGTACCAGTTTGACGTACATATGGAGAAATAAGACTGTGATGCATCACACATACACTGCACTTTTTTACGTTGCTGACGTATTTTTTGTAGACATTTTCGATTGGAAAGAACATTGTGACACTTGACAAGCGTCATAGATCAGGAAAATATTTAATTTGATGCTCTGTATCAAGCGTAGTACAGTAACCGAACTTTGTACGTTTAGAAGCGCTGTCATTTGTTAGCGTAGAAAAGCTCAGAAGCATAAAACAGCGGTTGATTTTATTTCGCATTTTGAAGTAATGCGGAATAGGATTTAAAACAAAACTTATCTTTGACTACTATATGTATCTAATTAATTAATTATATTGCGCAACCAAACGTTGTTTTTAACCAATTATGGAGAGTATGTTTTATACTCACCCCATAGATAATGCTATATAGTTTCAAATGAAATTTACAGATGCAACTGCTAGGGAAGTCCACACACAATTTTTTGTAGCCAGTAGTGAAAACACAGCGGACAATACTCTTTCAACTTGGAGCTATTTTACGCATTTCAGGTAGAGGTTAAGTATTTTGTAAGTGTGTCTTGATGAGACATTTAGGATGTTGAAATACTGCAAACATAATTATTTGATATATAATTCAGGCCATTTGGATATTTTTGAGAACAAACAAAGATAGGTACTCTAGCCTACACTGTGACTAGTTCTTTCATTTTAATGTCCGATAAAATACTAGGCTGTGACTGGAGGAGTGGGTACACATTACAAACCGCAACTGAGCTAATTCCAGCCTCTTGCATTTTGATTCGCTGATTCATTCTAATACTAAGTTGAGATTGGCTGACTCATTTCAGTAGCATGCTGTGACTGGCCAGAGAGGGGAGATAGAGTGATGGTAGGGGAGGTGGAGGGGGGGGGGGAGGAAGTGTGTTGGGACAGAGGGGCGTCTTTTCATCTGATGACTTCACAAATAAAGAGGGTGCAGCATTGTCACAGGTGTAAATCAAGTGCTACTGGATCGTACATAAGTTATACTACTCATCAAGCAAATGGGAATTTAGTGTCTGTGCTAGCGGTTTAGCTCCACACCCAACAGGACAATAATGTTATCCACAAAAGCTGCCACCATCCATATCACTTACAACATGCACAGACCATTCTACCTGTGGACTTGGTTACACTGTGACCCACTACTATAGACATCACCCCTCTTGTGTGTGGAGCTAAAACAGTAATACATTGGGAATGTTCTCACTTGCCTGTTGTGTTCTCATGTGTGCTTCCTTTCAATCATTGAAACCTACAATAACATCTTTTGTCTCTGTCTTCAATTGTGTGTACTTTCCTTGGAAAGCATTTGTGCTCACATGTCCACATGACCATTTTTTCTTCTACAGTTTGTCCCAATTTAGTAAAATTATCCTGTATAAAGGCTCAAATCTATCGACAGTAAGTCAGGTAGACTTGCAGAAACATTTCTTGAAAACTGTTCCTATAGTATAGCCTATTTTCTACTACTTGGTATTTCACTTGATGGTTTGGTATAATGTTGATAATCACCGTCATTATGCACTGATTCACCCTACGAAATAATACTTTTTCTATTAGGGCTAATTTTTTATAAGTTTCGTGTTCCCTTTAACTGGCTTTCTGAAATTTCCCCGTGTTTTTTCCCCAACACATGTTTAAGTGAGATCACGCCCTGTAGCGGACCTACCTGTTTAATAGTGCCAGTGTTCACAAATATTTTGCACAGTCACCAACACGGTTGACATCGTTCCTGTATTTTGTCGTTTTCGGTGGATAGAGATCAACTGTCGAACAGGAATCTGTTAGTAACTGCAACAGCACACGCATCACTTTCCATGGATCGTGCCTTAACAGAAGTTCACCTGAAAGTTCTTTGTTAGTACACAGGGAGGTGGATACTGTGTGTTTAAGATGTGCTCAAAGATGTTACGAACCACAAAATTTGCAGTCAACGCGCATGGCAATGACTGTTCCTACATCGGAACGTCCATTTATGCTGAAAGTTCCTTACTGATCACTCTAGAATATATTTCCAGGGCTGAATAATTATTATTTAATAATTTTCGTTGATGCTTGCTAATTTATATCCGTTTCCTTACACTGCGAAGGATAACTGTTGTCACCACGTAATACTGACAGACGGGAAGTTATCTGAACCTGCCAGGAAAACGGCTTCATACAGATTTCAAATATCACTAATTTATTTGAATTAATAGACAACAGTTGGCTTTTAAGGTCTTGTCAATAACCATTCATGTTCCTCCAGTGTGTTCCACGAAGTCATCTCCTGACTTTCCATTAGGTCACTTTATTAGTCATTCCTGATCACTTGGAATCCAGCAAAGAACTTCCTCTCCCCACCTGTTAACCATTCTCTGAGCCACGAGTTCGTGACCCACCCATCTCCATTTAAATTTAGTTGTGTTCATAGTTCAGATTCGTCTCAAGTCTGTTTTCTGGGCCATTTGTTTGTTCTCCTCCTATAGCCCGATTTAAATCAGCTGGTATTCTATATTAGCAGGCTCGACTGCCCCACCACCAATACACCAACGAAAGGCTGGCGTTATCAGCTCCCACCGCGTTGCCACGTCCGTTGAGCAAAGCGTTGTGCCTACAACTCTTCAAGTAGTATACTTTCCTTGACGCGAAAACGTCGCGTGTTACAAGGAAATACGTAAGTCCGACCCTAGTTAAACTTAAGAAAAGATTTCTGACGTACTCAAAGACATTATTCAGATCTATACCAAACGCTACTTTCAGAATTTTTATATAATTTTTGCATACTTATTACGAGTTAAATAAGAAGAAAATTGCAGGAATACGCAGTTTTCAAAAGCTTACTCATAGAAGCTGCATTACAACACGAATGTTTGGAAAAATTCATTGGAAAACAAGCTGTTTTGGTAATCAACTTGGAGTTAAATAGTTTGTTAGATATAACATGGTTGTTTCTCAAACAGTGAACACATTCATTCCCTTCACTCTCTCTCTCTCTCTCTCTCTCTATATATATATATATATATATATATTTCGCGTCTGTAGCACGTCATCTTCGTTGTGTAGCAATTTTAATGGCCAATAATATATATATATATATATATATATATATATATGGCCAATAATATATATATATATATATATATATATATATATTATTGGCCATTAAAATTGCTACACAACGAAGATGACGTGCTACAGACGCGAAATTTTTACCGACAAGAAGAAGATGCTGTGATATGCAAATGATTAGCCCTTCAGAGCATTCACACAAGGTTGGCGCCGGTGGCGACACATACAACGTGCTGACAGGAGGAAAGTTTCCAAACCGATTTCTCATACACAAACGGCAGTTGACTGGCGTTGCCTGGTGAAACGTTGTTGTCATGCCTCGTGTAAGGAGGAGGAATGCGTACCATCACGTTTCCGACTTTGATAAAGGTCGGATTGTAGCCTATCGCGATTGCGGTTTATCGTATCGCGACATTGCTGCTCGCGTTGTCGAGATCCAATGACTGTTAGCAGAATGTGCAATCGGTGGGTTCAGAAGGGTAACACGGAACGCCGTGCTGGATTCCAACGGCCTGGTATCACTAGCAGTCGAGATGACAGGCATCTTATCCGCATGGCTGTAACGGATCGTGCAGCCACGTCTCGATCCCTGAGTCAACAGATAGGGACGTTTGCAAGACAACAACCATCTGCACGAACAGTTCGACGACGTCTGCAGCAGCATGGACTATCAGCTCGGAGACCATGGCTACGGTTACCCTTGACGCTGCATCACAGACAGAAGCGCCTGCGATGGTGTACTCATTGATGAACCTGGGTGCACGAATGGCAAAACGTCATTTTTTCGGATGAATCCAGGTTCTGTTTACAGCATCATGATGGTCTCATCCGTGTTTGGCGACATCGCGGTAAACGCACATTAGAAGCGTGTATTCGTCATCGTCATACTGGCGTATCACCCGGCGTGATGGTATGGGGTGCCATTGGTTACAAGTCTCGGTCACCTCTTGTTCGCATTGACGGAACTTTGAACAGTGGACGTTACATTTCAGATGTGTTACGACCCGTGGCTCTACCCTTCGTTCGATCATTGAGAAACCCTACATTTCTGCGGGATAATGCACGACCGCATGTTGCAGGTCCTGTACGGTCTTTTCTGGATTCAGAAAATGTTCGACTGCTGCCCTGGCCAGCACATTCTCCAGATCTCTCACCAATTGAAAGCGTCTGGTCAATGGTGGCCGAGCAACTGGCTCGTCACAATAAGCCAGTCTCTGCTCTTGATGAACTGTAGTATCGTGTTGAAGCTGCATGGGCAGCTGTACCTGTACACGCCATCCAAGCCCAGGCGTATTAAGGCCGTTATTACAGCCAGAGGTGGTTGTTCTGGGTATTGATTTCTCAGGATCTATGCACCCAAATTGCATACCAGTTCTAGTATAATCTATTTGTCCAACGAATACCCGTTTATCATCTGCATTTCTACTTGGTGTAGCAATTTTAATGCCCAGCAGTATACATATATATATATGCACCCACTCGTGCTTCTGGTGGTAGATAGCCCTTGGTTTACTCTCATAGAAAATTCTAAAATATTCAAAACCAACATCTTACATTTCCATTCTTGGAGATGTATAAGGCTTAATCGAATATATCGAATTTCGAATGTCAATACAAGTTTTACAATACTGACAAATTACAGTGCTACGTCCAACACAACAAACTCTTAGTAATTCAGAATCAAAAAAGGCATATGACATAATAATGAGTCATTATAAAGAATCAACAGGGTGACATAAAATTTCTGGATACACCTGGCAGTATGGTCAAAACGACATAGTGACATAATGTTTCTGGATGCACCTGGCAGTACTGGTCAAACATTTTTAGTTAACTTAATCCCAGGTGACATTTGCACTAACAAAGAAATAGTGCTCAGCCTGGCATCATCAGAGTAGTGGGGCAAAGGGGTTCTGGTGCACTTTTGATATCAAATTCATACGCCAATTAATTAAATTGATCAATTTTATATCAAAAGTGCATCAGAATCCCCCTTTGCCTCACTTCTCATCAGGAATAGCAGATACATTTGTGGATAGCAGCCGAAAAGCGCATTTTGTGTTAAAATTACCTTTAAATGTAGCTGAACATGAATATCCGATATCTGATGTAACGAAATCATCATCATCATGTTGACAAATATTGAAACAGTGCAAGGCTGTCATATGGGACAAAAGCATAAAGGCCTGCTGAATGTCTTTGAAAGCACTGAATAGAACACTCAAGGATTTACGAGCTAATGCGAGTTTAATGGGAGATGTATTACTAATAATGTCACGCGATTTTCATCAAATGCTGCCTGCCATTCCGAAATCGCCGCCAGCAAATGAAATACATGCCTGCTTAATAAAGTGATTCATATGGTAACTCATAAAAATAAAAAGTTAACAACAAATGTGAGAATGCATATCACAGGAGACAGAAGAGTGCAAGAATTTTCCAAAATCTTTTACAAATAGAAGAAGGCACCTATCCAATTGAAGAAAATTCTCGTCAAATATTAGTGACAAATAACTGTGTAATACAAATCAAAATGTTAGGTCACTTAATTGGATAGGTTGGTTAGAGAATTTAAAAGGGAAAATCAATATTTTGCAGTTAGATATAGCACAAATTAGTGCAGTTCAGTGACAGGAAGAACAGGTCATCAGGTCTGATGAGTTCAGGCCTGTCAATAGAAATTCAAATCGGGGTAATGAGGAGTAGGCCTAATAATGAGTAAGAAAATGGGAAAGCTACTATTGACTGCTTAGTGAACGCATTATCATAGACACGATGGGCACGGACCCACGATCAATCACAGTAGTACATGTTTTTGGGCTAACTAGCTCTTTTAGGTGAATAAGAGACTGAAAGAATGTATGATGAGGTAAATGAAATTATTCAGGTAGTTAATGGAGAAAAAATTTAATTATGATAGATGACTGGAATTGGTTACTAGGAAAACCAATAGAAGGAAAAATAGTAGGAGATCATGGACTGGCGGAAAGAGATGAAAGAGGAAGCTACCTGCTAGAATTTTGCATAGAGCGTAGTTTAAATAATTCCAACATTTCGTTGAGTAATCATAAAAGAAGGCTGCTATAGGTTACACACACATGGGGATACTGGAAGATTCAGAATGATAATGTAATGGAAAAACAGAGACTTCGAAATCAGATTTTGAACTATAAGTTATTTCCAGGGGACCTAAGAGGACTGTGACCATAATTTATTGGTTATGAACTGCATATTAAAACTGAAGAAAGCTTAGAAGAATACGAAACTAACGAGATGGGGCTCAGATAAATTTTAAAGAAACAGAGGTTGTTGATAATTTAGAGGGAGCATTAGACAACAGTGAACTGAATCAGAAGAAAAGAAAGTAATAGAAGACGATCTGATCGTTTTGAAAGATGAAATAATGAATGACGCAGAGGACCACATACGTAAAAGCCCAAGGCCACTAGAAATCCTACAATAAGCAGAAAATATAAAAAATGCAACAAGTAAAGCACGTGGAAGGAAATAGCAATTTCTAAAAGATAATACTGAGTGAAAGTGCAATATGGCCAGGCAGTAAGTCAGAGGACAAGTGCAAAGTTGCAGAAATATGTGTGACTAGAGGAGAGATACATGCCACCTATAGAACTAGTAAGGCTACATGTAACCTGAACCACTTTGTTTCCATTCGTTATCTCACTGAAAACGGGCAATGTTCTTCCAGTGATGTCACAAGCCAAGCCTCCAATCTATGACATCTTCGTCAAAATGTCACGAGCTACACCCTCTTTTCCAGGACGCCATGGCAGACATCCAAGCACAGCACAATAGTTAACTGCCTATTAAAAGTAAATATCCAATCACATCCTACCACTTTAACAGAAATTAAAAGAAACAGGCCACTCAGTATGTATCTACCATCTTGGCCGTGTTCATAAGTATCAAACCGAGCTGAATTTCGTGTTATGTGTAAAAGTTTTCGATTATTTATCAAAAATGGGTAAATACATTGACAATACCGGTGTAACTTGGTACTTACACGTTAAACAACACTTTTCAAACAGCACAGCTTGATCTCTGTACCACACATGTAAGGTACAATGGAGGCCAGCCAAGATTTTCGCAACATTTTCTCAAAAAAAGGTAAAATAGGTTAAGTATGTCAGTTGTCAGCGTGTTTCAGTTCAGTTCGTGGAATGCCTTCGAACAGGAGCTTGATTTGGCAGTGATTGACTATTACTTCCAGATGTTGCACATTAATTTTGTTCAATTTACATGTACTTGCTTACTTATTTTCTAATGAGTTCGTTAATTTGTCTAGCATCATGGGAATATTTCTATAGGCACGGCATTTTGAATATTTTCATGCTTGCACTCGTGACGTTTGATATTTTTACATTTATTCTTTTCCGCAGGCAATTGACGTGGTCTTTGCAACTCATTAAAATTGTCTAAAGCTTGTCAGTCTGGTTTAATTTGCGCTGATAAATACCGTTATATATTATTGAATATCGTATTATTTATATTACAGGTTGGATAGGACCCGATCCAACTGATTCATGCTCCGCGACTTGCAAGTACTATCGAATTACGTTAAAAAGCGCACAAAAAGGATCTCGTGAGTCACGCAAAGACTGAAAAATATAAGAAAACTGTAGCATTCGACAAATATGCAAAGTCGTGCAAAACTTTGACTTCAACGTTCAAACCAGTTTTGTCAGAAACAACCAAGTTCGCTGAATTGAAAATTGTTGCATTCATCGCAGAGCACAATTCATTACAGACTGTAGACCACATGGTCGAGGTACTAGCACAGCTAGACCCTACGTCGCCTGCGATTTCGCATCTAAAACTCCATCGTACTAAATGTTCGATGTTAATTAAAAATATGCTTAGTCCGTGCATACTTCAGGATCTGGTCGAATCAGTGGGTGATGGTCTGTGTTCGATCATGTATTTTGGCTATGAGTTTCATTCCACTGCACAAAATATCGACGAATAAGACTTACCATATGTCAAAGAACGGTGCAAGAAATTTCTCTGTACTTTGAGGCCAGAAATTCAAAAAAGATTGCCAGATAATTTGTCTATTCTGAAGACGATGGCCAATCTTCACCCTCAGGTTGCATTGTCTCAAATAAAACAGTGTGTCTGGCATTTTCACTAAAATTTGCAGTACTCACTTATACAGCGACAAGAATGAAATGGAATAGGAATGGAATCAGCTGTAAAATAATTCGTGGTCGAATGTTACCAACTCCATTGAATTTTATACCGAGATATTTAAAGATTATGATTCCGCTGGAGAAAAGCGTTTTGGAAATATAGCCAAATTTTCAATGGCACTACTCACGCTACCAGTATCAAATTCAAGTGTAGAACGTGCTTTGTCGTCGTACAGTGTAACTAAAAATAAATTACGCAATAATATGTCTGTTGAAGTACTTCAGAGTATCATGATGGTAAGATTTACATTGCAAAGAGACTATGGTTCGTGTGTCAAACTCGTTCCATCCACTCGTATTCTCGAATTATTCAACGTCAGTATGTGTGATCACAAACGTGCAGGCAATAGTAAAGCGTAACATGATACTCAAGCCTTTGACGAAATATTCAATGTTTTCTAAGTCGAAGTCGGAGCACATTTTTACCATTCCCGACATGTTTTTGTTTCATGTTAAATTAGAAGAATTTGTACTGTGCGTTATTTTTTTCCGTTATCAATATTGTCTTAACTTTCAGATTTACTAACCTCGAAGTTAGTTAACAAACAGCAATACTAAATTTTTCAAAGAATGAGTCAAACATGCTTACAAAAAAATGTCTGTTTTTATATCGGTTAACATCATTATAACGCTTAAGAATTAGTCGAAAAAATTCGCCAATGTGTTTATCATAATAGGATATTTAGATTACAAGTTGCATTGTATAAAATATAACAATGTAAATAAAATCATCATTTTTTCGTACCCGAAAGTTTTTTATTAATAGTTCAATGTTTCAATCAAACACAGATACCTATTCGAAATTTTAGGCCGATTTCAAATTGATCCTAGGGGGAACGTCTTTTAGAAGTTGGCAACACACACACATACACACACACACGTTCGTTTCTGTCAAGTGTCCCATGTTAATTCCATGTCTAAAGTGTTTCATAAGCACAAAATATGTTTGCCTGCAAACAACACGGTAAGTGAGCAATTGACACTTTCATCATTTTCTTCATGTGGGGCACCAAGGCGGTATATTTGTTAGACATTTTGAGGTATTCCATCTTGTCTGTTCTTTCTCAAGTATTCCATTTATTATACCTTGCACAACTGGTCATTTTCGGCCATACAGGCCATTTTCAAGTGCAGTAGGTGTCGATGTGTTGTACCATTGGTATCCTGTTAACAAACGGCGAAATATTCCATCTGAAAGCGAGCACATAACGTGCAAGCGTCAGTGTTAAAACTGGAAAGCTTAGTGCATGCAGCAATATTCATCTCGATACCTAATATCAAGTTATAGGACACGTGCATGCTCGCTTTCGTTGTCGAATGTTTCGACGTGACATTACTTATAGTCTAATACCACCATGGCGTCATGAAAATGAGGGTGTGGCTTGCAACTTCATGATTATGACGTCATAGATGGGGGCTGTGGCTTGTCACGTCGTAATAAATTTGCAAGTCCTTTTATAAATGTGAACAAAATGGGTTATCATGTCACACGCTTGGCGAAGTGAGAAGCAACTTAATGAATAACAAAAGCTAATGTGGCAAACCAGTGCTAAGCAAAGAATGGAGTGCCGAAAGGCTGGAACAAAATTCCCTCGGAATTATTGAGATCCTTTGGAGAACCATCCAAGACGACACTTCTACCTAGTGTTCTAGCTATTTGACAACTGGGAAATTTCCTCAGACTTCACGAAGAAAGTAATAATTCCAGATGCTGATAAATGTGAATACTATCGAACCACCATCTTAATAAGTCATGGTCATGACTTGACTTATTTACAGCAGAATGGAAAGACTTAAAGAACTGACCTCGGGGATCATTTTGGGATCTGGAGAAATATAGGAAAAGGCAATACTGAGCCTTTGTCTTATCTTAATATGTAGCTGGGACAAAGGCAAACTGAATATATAGCATTTGTAGATTTAGAGAAAGCTTTTGACAATGTTGACTGGAATTTGAAATTTTGAAGGGAGGAGGGAAAAGAAAAACAGGGAGCGAAAGTTTATTTACAGCTTGTACAAAAACCAGATTGCAATTATAGGAGTCAAAGGACATAAAAGGCAAGCCGTGTTTGAGAGGGGATTAAGGCAGGTTGTAACTTACACCCGAAGTTTCTCGACCTGTACATTGAGCCAGCAGTAAAGGAAAACAATGAGAAATTTGGAAATAAATAGAAACTTTGAGGTGTGTCTGTGACACTGTAATTCTGTCAGAGACAGTAAAGAACTTCGAAAGCTATTGAATGGAATGGATAACGTCTTGAAAAGAGATTATAACATGAACATCAACAAAAGTAAAACAGCGGTAATGGAATGCAACCGAGTCAAATTATTCTACACTCGTGAGATTAGTTTATGAAATGAGACATAAAATGTAGTACTTGGTCAGCATAATAATTGATGATGGACAAAGCAGACAAGTTATGAAGTGCAGACTGACAAATGCAAGAAAATCATCTTTGAGAAAGAGGAATTTGTTAACATATAATGATAGTTGAAATGTTAGGAAATCTTTTCAGAAGATACTTGTCTGGAATGAAGTATTTGCCTAAGGAAAACGTGGACGATATGTAATTCAGACAAAAAGATAATAGAAACTCTCCCAGCGTGATGCTATAGAATAATGCTGAGGATTGTAGTACAGATCAAATAACTGATGAGGATCTTGTTGTTGTTGTTGTTGTTGTTGATGATGATGATGATGATATGATTTCCACCTGCATCTGCTTACTGTACTTATCCCTTTGGTCTCCTTCTACAGTTTTCACATCCCGCACTTTCTTACACTCCTAAACTGACGATTCCTTCATGCCTCAGGAGTATCATATGATCTGACCACTTGTTTTAGTCAAGTTGTGTCATACATTTATTTTTCCCCCAGTTCGATTTTGTGCTTCCCCATTAGTTACACTCCTGGAAATGCAAAAAAGAACACATTGACACCGGTGTGTCAGACCCACCATACTTGCTCCGGACACTGCGAGAGGGCTGTACAAGCAATGATCACACGCACGGCACAGTGGACACACCAGGAACCGCGGTGTTGGCCGTCGAATGGCGCTAACTGCGCAGCATTTGTGCACCGCCGCCGTCAGTGTCAGCCAGTTTGCCGTGGCATACGGAGCTCCATCGCAGTCTTTAACACTGGTAGCATGCCGCGACAGCGTGGACGTGAACCGTATGTGCAGTTGACGGACTTTGAGCGAGGGCGTATAGTGGGCATGCGGGAGGCCGGGTGGACGTACCGCCGAATTGCTCAACACGTGGGGCGTGAGGTCTCCACAGTACATTGATGTTGTCGCCAGTGGTCGGCGGAAGGTGCACGTGCCCGTCGACCTGGGACCGGACCGCAGCGACGCACGGATGCACGCCAAGACCGTAGGATCCTACGCAGTGCCGTAGGGGACCGCACCGCCACTTCCCAGCAAATTAGGGACACTGTTGCTCCTGGGGTATCGGCGAGGACCATTCGCAACCGTCTCCATGAAGCTGGGCTACGGTCCCGCACACCGTTAGGCCGTCTTCCGCTCACGCCCCAACATCGTGCAGCCCGCCTCCAGTGGTGTCGCGACAGGCGTGAATGGAGGGACGAATGGAGACGTGTCGTCTTCAGCGATGAGAGTCGCTTCTGCCTTGGTGCCAATGATGGTCGTATGCGTGTTTGGCGCCGTGCAGGTGAGCGCCACAATCAGGACTGCATACGACCGAGGCACACAGGACCAACACCCGGCATCATGGTGTGGGGAGCGATCTCCTACACTGGCCGTACACCACTGGTGATCGTCGAGGGGACACTGAATAGTGCACGGTACATCCAAACCGTCATCGAACCCATCGTTCTACCATTCCTAGACCGGCAAGGGAACTTGCTGTTCCAACAGGACAATGCACGTCCGCATGTATCCCGTGCCACCCAACGTGCTCTAGAAGGTGTAAGTCAACTACCCTGGCCAGCAAGATCTCCGGATCTGTCCCCCGTTGAGCATGTTTGGGACTGGATGAAGCGTCGTCTCACGCGGTCTGCACGTCCAGCACGAACGCTGGTCCAACTGAGGCGCCAGGTGGAAATGGCATGGCAAGCCGTTCCACAGGACTACATCCAGCATCTCTACGATCGTCTCCATGGGAGAATAGCAGCCTGCATTGCTGCGAAAGGTGGATATACACTGTACTAGTGCCGACATTGTGCATGCTCTATTGCCTGTGTCTATGTGCCTGTGGTTCTGTCAGTGTGATCATGTGATGTATCTGACCCCAGGAATGTGTCAATCAAGTTTCCCCTTCCTGGGACAATGAATTCACGGTGTTCTTATTTCAATTTCCAGGAGTGTATTTATTCGAGCTATCTAATCTTCAGCCTTCTTCCATAGCATCACATTTCAAAAGCTATTCTCATCTTGTTTGATCTGCTAACCGTCCACATTTCAGTTCTGTATACTGCAGACAAATGACTACAAAAAAGACTCATTAATAATTAAATTCATATTACATGTAAAAAAGTTCTTCTTTTCAAAAAATTCTTTTTTTACTGTTAACACTGTGCATTTTGTATTATCTCTGTTTTGGACGTCATCTGTTATTTTACTGCTCATATAGAAAAACTCATCTATTACTTTTAGCCTCTGATTTTTTAAATATAATTCCTTCAGGATCACCAGACTGTATTCGACTAAATGAGGAGGCATTGAATTGAGTTAGGGAGAAAAGACATTTATGGCACCACTAAATGAAAGGGGTCGACTGATAGGACGTAAATGGGTTGGAGGGGGGTGGGGTTTGGGGTCATAAAAATTGTAAAGGTACGCCTAGGCATGAATACAATTATTCGGAATTTTATTCAAGTTAAGACTTCTGCTTGCTCTTCGTAAAGGTGAAATGTATTTATTGTACTTGAAACCGTACCGAATCTGTATGAAGAAAAAAGGCACGGTTTTAGTGGAGCAAGATAATTTATTTTTTGATTTGTCTTTTTCCCGTTATTGCGTCAGCAAAGTCTAGCTAAGGTACACTGTATCGTTTGATTGCTGGGTACCTTGTGCTGTTTGATGTCCTCATGCCGATATATCATTTTAAAATGAGAGAGAGGCTGGAGTGTACTCCCCACAAACATAATAAGAGACTTCCCCCAACGTCCCCCATTTTTTAAAACTTTTCATGTTTCGATATAATCATATTGCACTTGCGAGATTTTTCTGCAAAACTTTTAGATAATTACGAATATGTATTAGTGTCTTTCACCAAGTGTTTATTTATTTTTGTATCTCTAACGACACAATCGTGTAGTTAAATTCGCTGACATGTATGCCATATCATATAATTTTAAGACGTTGACCGCGTCATATGTAGTAACTTTTAAAACGGGAAACTGACGTATTTTAATGTTATGTACGCTGGTAAAACCGCATAAGGGTTGCATTCTTCTCATTTTGCATACGTAAATCCCATCTTTGATAGTAAATTGTAACGTCATTTGACGGTAATGAAATTCATATTTTTGCTTTTTTAATGTGAATTATATTAAGTGGTGAAGTATATGCAGATTATGCTTGTTACAACCATGGTCATAATACAGTTTTACTGAGGACACCATTACGTGAAGATTCCTCCAAACATATGTGTGGAAGTAAGTATATTACATGAGTAGTCTTTCACTGTGTTACAATTAACAGAGATATGTAAGTATTTTTTTCTGTGTATTCTTTCTGTTACTAAAGCTCAGTAACTTTTCATACTGTTTCAGTACCGGATAACTTAAAAGTGTCCAAGAGGGCGAAATTGCCTAACGGTGAAAGCACGAAATAAAATGTTTGTTCCAAAAATAAAAGCACCCTATGCAGGAAACTGATTTCCCTCAAGAAATTCTGTGTATACAAAGGTATGCAGTTTTTGACTGACTTCGATTCACCAATGGCATGAAATATTAGGGTAGCCGAAAATTTCTCGGAAGAGGTAACTAACTGCTTTCCACATTACGGTGTGCTGCTTTATTGATTTCTGTCGGACAAGGTCCGGTAGTCCTCGCACATCTATACTTCATTTGAAAATGAATATTCATCCTCTGAAAGAAGTTATTTTTAAAGAAATGTCAAGATTCTCCTCTCCCCCCGTCTGTCCATCCTGTTTGCATTCATAGTAACCGTTTCCTTCTTTTAGATCTGTTCACTGCCACTGGATGTAACGCAGCGTCCGCAGAGCAAGCAAGAATTTCCGTATAGTACTTGACGCCATTATCGCTTGCTTTCTGTGATTGGAGTACTGGTGTGCAATAAGCCACTTTGTCCGCTTACTTGAGCACAAGCTGTGTTGCTCGAACGTTGGAGGAATTACTCAATGGACACTGAGCGTCTGCGAAGTGAAGGCAACTGAACCACTTTCTCCCGCCTGGTATCTGAAGGTATACAATTTTTATTCATTATAAAATATTAATGCATTTTAGCAAAGTTCTCTGTGAGTCTACAGAACTGTAGATTAAAAACTGCCGTGCCCGACGGCAAATACACCTTGGTAAGGCTGCAGACTAATGTATCAAACGAGATGAGCTTTGCTTAAAAGTTTACGGGCTATTTGAGGGTTGTATCGGTAGGTTTCCCATATAAATTTAATAGAAGACTGGTCCTGGGTTACAGTTTACCAAAAAAAAAAGAAAACGTAGCTATCAAAACACATTTTGTTCAACTTCAGTGTGATATCTGATTAACAATACTTTCGATGGCCTGAAAGTTATAAAAGCGTTCTTTCCCTGTTTCTCTACTTCGAGGAGTATAAATATGGTAGTTTTTGGCAGTCATTTTTTCACCAATCGACCAGAATTTTGTTCGTCACTTTTTCAGCAGATTCAGATTTTTAATTTTCAATGTACACGTTCTTCGTATATAATATTTCTTAGAATTACTCGTTCATACCCCGGATTTAACCATAGGAAGGATGTTATTTCACATGGATGAGTCAAATAGAACCCACTTTTACTTATATTAATACCACAGAAATATGTATTTCACATATACGATGATATATGGCCATTTATGCTGTAAAGCAATCTGTCTTAAATCATTTACTTATTAACGTTTAAGTTATTGTAAGTTTCATGTAGTTCCTGCGAAATTTATTCCTTCTGGCACGATATATTCTGAAACTCATCGAATTAGTTGTATGAAGAAGACAATTTTACAATTTTGCGTCCTCCTGGACGCATGTCTGCAGACGCCCATGGCTATAACCGCACAACATGCACATCAAATATCTTGTAGTCTAATGAATTTATTTGACTTCTAGGCTTCTTCTTTCGCTCCACCAATCTGATCAAAAGTACTTTCTAATCGAGTTCTTCTAAATGGCTGTTTCTATTGTCCAGTGCGATGGGAAGCCGCTATTTTCGAGCTCAAGGAAACTCAATACCTTACATGGAGCTTTCCACTGTCGCAATGGCTGATTCAAGGATTACAGAGCAGTTGTATTGTTTGAGACTAGAGAAACGTTGGCACGTAGTAGCTTCGCCTGTTGGATTTGCTCTTTCCGACAGTGTCCCAAAAATATTTGATTGTGAAATGTTGCACTACACGGAACATAGCTCTGTAGTTCCATATGAATCGGTAGGGTAGTGTAGATTAGCCCAACCACACCGGAAGCTAAGAATTAGTGCACTAGTGTTCGACAGTAAAGTGTTTGCAAGGTTTCGCTGTGTTTTGCTTATCTATTGTATGACGTTATATTCCAAAGTAAATATTACACAGACTCGATAAGAAAGCTGCATGATGACGTCAGGATAACAGCGCTTTGCAATTTCGTGTGGCAGCACTACTATCGTAGAGCTGTTTCGCCTTACACAGGAACCAAGTAACTTCGCATAGTCCTTTATCGTCCTTCAGAAGCACGGCAGTTTCAATCACCGTCCGAAATTGTAAGTTATGTTTTCATTGTTACCGAGCGAGGTGGCGCAGTGGTTAGCACACTGGACTCGCATTCGGGAGGACGACGGTTCAATCCCGTCTCCAGCCATCCTGATTTAGGTTTTCCGTGATTTCCCTAAATCGTTTCAGGCAAATGCCGGGATGGTTCCTTTGAAAGGGCACGGCCGATTTCCTTCCCCATCCTTCCCTAACCCGAGCTTGCGCTCCGTCTCTAATGACCTCGTTGTCGACGGGACGTTAAAACAACACTAACACACTAACCTTTTCATTGTTTCTCGACCGGATTCATGTGATCTGCGTTGAAGCCACAACAATCTATTTCTAAGCTGTAGAGATTGTAGAGATTCCAGTCATAACGACAGATCATCTTACGATGAGTCTATTTTTAAAGTTTTACTTAGCAATTTTTACGCCTCTGCCGTGTTGTGTGTAGAAATGCGTCTGCTACAGAAAATTTTTTTTCGTGTGTTTTGAGTACACCCATATTCTGGGGAATGTTTCTGATATGTGGGACTTAAGGAAAACAGGAAAAGGTGTGGACGGGGCCTAATCAGTTGCCGTTGGTTGCACAGTAAACACATACACTTCATTTAAGGAAATAATTTTTTAAAAACAACCATTTAAAAAATGACTGTAACACAAGCTACACTGACGGCTGAAGGCCTTATTAAGAAAGAATTCAAATTATTTGTCGGCCGAAGGCGAGGAGCAATACTTCAGAACAATTAATGGCTGAAGGCCTCAATTACAAATGAAGAAGACAATTACATGTTAAAAAATACCAAAATAATTTTTAAAACAATCATTAAAGAATTGACTGTAACACAAGCTACACTGGCGGCTCAAAGCATTATTAAGAAGAATCCAAATTATTTGTCGTATGAAGGCCACAAGCAATAGGAATAATTTAAATAAAATATTATTTTTAAACAGTTGACACAATCTGACCGAATAAAGAAGGGAGTGATCCACAGACAGTGCTCCAAGGATCGACCTGAGAAAAAGTCCCTACAGCTGATAAGCGGTGAGAGAGGCAGCCAAGAGTTATGCTCACGTAACAGGATGGGAACTCAAACTAGGGACAGTTTAAGCGCACATCAATCCTCTTACCAAATCCACCTAACGTGTGATAACCAGTGCAACGTCCGCCCCCGGTAGCTGAGTGGTCAGCGCGATAGACTGTCAATCCTAAGGGCCCGGGTTCGATTCCCGGCTGGGTCGGAGTTTTTCTCCGCTCAGGGACTGGGTGTTGTGTTGTCCTAATCATCATCATTTCATCCCCATCGACGCGCAAGTCGCCGAAATGGCGTCAAATCGAAAGACTTGCACCAGACGAACGGTCTACCCGACGGGAGGCCCTCGTCACACGACATTTCATTTACCAGTGCAACGATGGATTAATTCAAGCAAGGGCGAAGTGACATACAGCACTATGTCTTCAGAATCTCGTGTTTAAAACATCGAAAGGCAGAAGGGACTACTACAACCAAGGCAGACAAAAGAAACCACAATCCACACCGCAATCAAGGAGGCTGTCGAACTACACGTCATGACGGACAGCATCGGCAAGACGAGGAAAAGTACACTGCCTCAAATTACGCTAACCTCCAGGGCAGGTAACTGGGGTGTTAGCGGCCACTAGGCAGTAAAATATCGCTGGTTGCACTTCACCAATAATAGCACAAAATTCAAAAACTAATAACAAGCAACAGAAGATGGCTAATAGATTCCGCCAACTCGACACGCTCCACTTGTTGCTGTTCATCTTACGGTGACCCTACGAGCAGCAACGCACGAACAAACGGCATGATCACAAAATAGTGGAGGTTTCACTACTGGATTAATGCTCACTCAACTAAACATCCTGCGTCCGGTGGATAACGAGGTTGTGGCCCTCGCAACTATAGCCCCTCAATGCGGCAATGCCTGCAGGCCGCCAGTGGTCCCCCCCCCCCCCCCCCCCCCCCCCGCCCATGTCCTCACGCTGCCGGACCTCTCTGCTGCTCCGTCCCAACCGAACTACCGACACAGCCGACCTGGAAAAACACTTCACGTCCTTCCAAAGATAGTACAGGTACTAAACGCTGCTGCTGCCACTCGCGGACAGATAACACTAGCAAATGTAGTGGCGCCAGTAAACAAAAGAAGAAAACGAGACGCCACTGTCCCTATCACACGATGCCAACCCACCAACTGTACCAACACGAGCCGCACACGGCTCAGTTTGTTTAACATCATCAAGAAGTAATATTATGTAAGCTTCAGGACTTTGGAGTTTCGTTCTGTGAATAAACACACAAACTACACAAAACGAAAATTTTTGTAGTTGATAAATCTTTAAAACATCTGCAGTGGAAATGATAAAATATCTTAAAATGCTGCTTTAAAAATTATGACATTATTGTTCAGCCACTTGTAACACAAGTGCTTCAAAAAGATTCTTCCGATTTGACAAAAGCATATCTTCAACACGCACGAAGATTGCCGGAAAGTGTTTGACACAGTACAGACTGTTAACGAGGCTCTGACCACACAGCTTAAGTACCGAGATATGTGCGTGGCTTGGAGACTTCCTGTGTAACAGAGTCCGGTACGTTGTCGTCAATGGCAAGTGTTCATCAGAGACATGGGTATCGTTAGGTGTGTCCAAGGGAATTGTGACAGAATGCTCTTGTTATCTATATACATAAATGATCTGAGGGACAGTGTGAGCAGCAATCTGCGACTGTTTGCTGATGACTCTGTGGTGTACGGAAAGGTGTTGTCGTAGATTGGCTGCAGGAGGATACAAGTAGACTTAGGCAACATTTCTAGTTGGTATGATGAATGGAAGCTTACTCTAAATATAGAAACATGAAAATTAAAGCATTTGAGTAGGAAACAAAATCCATACAGTGATAGGGTGCTTCTTAACACAGTCACGTCGATTAAATATCTAGGCCTAACATTAAAAAGCGATATGAAGTGGAATGAGCACATAAGGGCTGGCTGGTTGGTTGATTTGGGGTAGGGGGCTAAACAGCGAGGTCATCAGTCCCATTGGATTAGGGAAGGATGGGGCAGGAAGTCGGCCGGGCCCTTTCAAGGGAACCATCGCGGCATCTACCTGAAGCGATTTAGGGAAATCACGGAAAATCGAAATGAGGATGGCTGGACGCGGGTTTGAACCGTCGTCCTGCCGAATGCGAGTCCAGTGTGCTATTCACTGCGCCGCTTCGCTCGGTGCTGTATTAGGGGTATATTGGGAGAATTTTAGGAAATTGTGGTTCATGTGTAAAGGAGATAACGTATAGAACACTAGAGCGACCCATTCTTGACTACTGCTCGAGTATTTGGGATCCCCACCAGGTCGGAATAAAGGAAGACAGCGAAGCAATTCCGAGGCGAACCGCTAGATTTGTTACCTTAGCTTCAATTAACACGTGAGTGTTAAAGAGATTCTTTGTCAACTCTAACAGTAATCCCAGCAGGGAACACGACGTTCTTTTCGCGAAACACTATAGAGAAAATTTAAGGAAGCGGCATTTGTAGTTGACTGCAGAAAGGTTCTACTGCCGCCAACGTACATTTCACATCAGGACCATGAAGGTAAGATAATAGAAATTAGGACTGTTATGGAGGTATATAGAAAGTCCTTTTTCCCTCGCTGTGTTTGCGAGTGGAAAAGGAAAGCAAACGTCTAGTAGTGGTACAGGCTATCCTCCTACATGCATCTTACCGTGACTTGTGGAGTATATATGCAGACCTAGATGTAGTTTGATGTGTCGGCAGCTGGGCCAACACCTTGTAGATCGAGGTGGCTGAAAATGCACGCTAGACTAACGCAGACGGGCGTGAAGTACTGGAACAGGCTACGTAATTAATGCTATGAAGAAAAGTACGTAGCTGGATTAATACTTATCTTTAATCAATCATTGTGGTACATCGCTCTTGACTATACACAGGAGACTTTAATTACAATCACTGTAAGGCTAATGGCGCCTTGCTAGTTGGTAGCCATTAACTTAGCTGAAGGCTATTCTGTCTCTCGGCTAATGAGAGAGAAAGGCTTCGTACATCTAGTCGCTAGCTAGGTCGTCCGTACAACTGGGCGAGTGCTTGTTCGTATCACGAGACCTGTCTTGTGGTGGCGCTAGGTCTGCGATCACACAGTGGCGACACGCGGGTCCGACATATACTAAATGGACCGCGGCCGATTTAATCTACCACCTAGCAAGTGTGGTGTCTGGCGGTGACACCACATAGTTGAAAACAGAAACTTGAGAATAATTTTAACTCACTCTTCGCGAGTAAGGGATTACCTCGGCAACAGTTGTAGTTGGCCGGTTCATGTGGTTGCCAGTAGGGTTCTCCCTGGTGCAGACGTGCAGCTCGCTCACTCGATCGATCGCTCGTTCATTACCCAGTGTGTGTCGCGTCGAGGTGGCGATGGCAAAGCTATAAGAGGCGTTTTGAGTTCACCGTTTCAACCGGAGCAGAGCGGCTGGACTTTCCTCGAGAGTACGATACTGTACTTCCTACGGAGCAAGGGGCTTACGGACTTGCATTGCACCACAGGCCTCTGAGATTCACATGGTTTCGCGGTATGTACATTTTTTTGTGTGGTTTTGTGAAAGACTCCGTCTCCGTGCCTCCCGTTCCAACAACTTTAGACGAGTCGTGACGCCGCATAGCGACTGCAGTGAATGCAGCAATTCCACACATCCTCTCAGAAGTGTGGGATGAATTTGACTCTCGCCTGTTTCTTTGTCGTGCGTCCAATGGAGGCCACATTTAACATTTACGAAAGGGAAACTAAAATTTAGATTCTATGCGTAACTATAAAAACTACACAAAAGTTGTTTTGCCATGCATGTAAACGGTACACCCTTGTCAAATCGATTGCCTCTTATGAAAATAACATTGCAGTTTGATGCGAAAGTTGCAGTTAATCCCAAATTCTGTCTTCATTATGGAAAATTCGTGGTCTTCTCAAATAGGATAGACTATGCTCTCCCTATTTTGAAGTTATTCGCCGGGACTTCAAATAGTTAACCGTTACTACGGCACGACAGTTACGTTTTAATGATTGGATATAGGTTCCGCCTTTTATGCAAAACATTGTTTTTTCTTGTTATCTAAACATGTTTCAGCACCTCTGTGTCATCATTAGTGGTTTTTGCTTATTGGGCAACTGCAAAAGTGAACACATTTTGGGATGTAACTGATCTAACAAAATGAGGCCGAAAGACAGTCTATTTTCTTTTGTTCTTACTTTGATTTTACGTTATAGGATTTTGCAGGACCATCCGTATGGTGTCCTGCAATGATAGCTTGTCATCTGTAAACCAAACGATTCAAATGTGAATTTTATCAGCAAGTTCATCTATCCCTTGATTTTTTAAGAACGTGATTTTGGTGGGGCAACTTGTTTTGTGTACGTATTTGTTGTTACTCACGTATTGTTGTGAGTGACCCTTCTTCTTTCTCACTCCGAAGGCACTGCACACAGGTGTTAAATGTGCTTTGCGTATTTTCGCTTTTACAATCGCATTTTCACTTAGCAAAACGTTGTGTGTACGATGTTGTTGTGTGTCCTAACCCCGTCGCCCTTTATTTGTTCCAGAGTGAGTCTCTCTCTCTCTCTCTCTCTCTCTCTCTCTCTCTCTCTCTCTCTGTGTGTGTGTGTGTGTGTGTAAGCTCCTTCAGCTGTTTGTGTTGCCTTTTCCGTAAAGTTCCTTTGATGTTTTAAATAATGCGCCTTTAAAGAGTGTATTCACTTAAAACTTGTTTCCCTTCTGCTATTGTCTTCTGTTTGTCGAAGTTTGCTTCT
Source organism: Schistocerca piceifrons (assembly GCF_021461385.2). NCBI lineage: Eukaryota > Metazoa > Arthropoda > Insecta > Orthoptera > Acrididae > Schistocerca > Schistocerca piceifrons. The sequence goes on along the minus strand of NC_060139.1, from coordinate 123,085,300 downwards.
ATTGTTAGTTTGTGGTATAGGCTGTGGCTGGATTTCAGTATTTTTAAGCCTGCTCTTACTTAAAGTTCCTGCATGTTCGTCCTGTTCATACTGATTGGCAAGTGTTGCAAGTGAGTGCATATATTCCTGATCTGTTGAATTTATCTGTGGGTGTCTCCCGTGTTCTGAGTTTCTTCTGTGTTGCGTTGTATGTCCTGTAGCCTATTTGAAGTCCCTGTTTCTTCAATATGTTGCCTATTCTGAGTGCAATTTTGTTATTGTAGGTGAGTATGTGACTTCTTGTTTTGTGTGAGGGTTGTTGCACTGCTGTGTCTTGTATATGATCATTGTTTGTGTGTTGTGTAAGGTTTTGTGTGTGTGTGGTGCGTTCGCTGCTTTCCCCTTTAGAAATGTGTTTGGTGCAGTTGCTAGTACTTTGGACTCGCATTCGGGAGGACGACGGTTCAATCCCGCGTCCGGCCATCCTGATTTAGGTTTATCGTGATTTCCCTAAATCGCTCCAGGCAAATGCCGGTATGGTTCCTTTGAAAGGGCACGGCTGACTTCCTTCCCCGTCCTTCCCTTCTGATGAGACCGATGACCTCGCTGTCTGGTCTCCTCCCCCAAACAACCCAATCCAATCAAAATTTGTTGGTTTAATTTCGCTATCAAGTGGGGCCTGTGACCATTTTCCTCTAGTATTTGTTTTACTGTGTTTAGCTCCTGTGTGTAATTCTGTTTCTTTGTGGGTGTTCTGTTCACTCTATGGAGCATGAATCTGAAGATTGCTTGTTTGTGTGCCATCGGGTGTATCATCGGGTGGTTCGACACACACAAACACACACACACACACACACACACACAGAGAGAGAGAGAGAGAGAGAGAGAGAGAGAGAGAAGAAAACAAAATTCAAATTCCGCGCCAAACTCACTCGGGAACAAATGAACGCCGACGGGTTAGGACACACAACAACATCGTGTACACCGCGTTTTGCGAGGTGGAGAGACATTTGCAAAACCGAAGAAGTGCAAACTGTATTTAATATGTGTGCATAGTGCAGAGAAAGGAGGAGGATCAATCACAACCAAACGTGAGGAATAACAAATATGTACACAAAACATGTTGCCACACCTTCTTCTTCTTCTGGGAGCCATACACTTGTATTGCGTCGGCTGCTCACAGGCGGCGTCCCCTGACTTCTTGAACCAGGTTCTCAAAGTTGTTGATGTGAGTCCATGTCTTGATATTCTGTGACCATGATTGCTTCCTTCTACCTGGTGGGCAAAAAAATGGTTCAAATGGCTCTGAGCACTATGGGACTTAACTTCTGTGGTCATCAGTCCCCTAGAACTTCGAACTACTTAAACCTAACTAACCTAAAGACATCACACACATCCATGCCCGAGGCAGGATTCGAACCTGCGACCGTAGCAGTCCCGCGGTTCCTGGTGGGCACTTTCCTTCTATTCTGATTTCTAGAATTAATTGCAGAAGTTCATATTTATTTCCTCTCATAATGGCTTTCTTCTTTTAATTGTCCCCATTAGTTCTCTATCCACACCGGCTATATGCAGGACTTCAGCATTGCTCACTTTCTCAATCTATGGTATTTTTAGTAACCGGCGTAAGAACCACGTTTCTATTGCTTCTAATCTCTTTACAGATGCTGTTTTAATTGACCAAGTTTCCGCTCCATAGAGTAGGATGGGGATAACATAGGATTGTACCACCCTTATTCTCAGATGGAGCGGCATATCGGTGTATATCAGCACCTTTCGTTGCTTTCGGAACGTTTCTTTGGCAATCCCACAGCGAAACTTGATTTCCGCATCACAATCAAATGTCGAGCTTATCACAGACCGTAGATATTTAAATTTGGTTACTTTCTCGATTTTACTACCGTTAATGACTAGGGACTCGTTTTGACCAGGGGTTCTTTCATTTGACATCAATTTAGTTTTCTTAGCATTTATGCTGACCAGCTGTATCTATTTCTGTAAGTATTTCTGTAGCTCGGCTACGTATGGCGCAAACAAAGCTGTGTAGTCGGCATACCGTAAGTTCCAGACCTTCACTCCATTTACTTTTACATCAAATAATTCTGACTGGATCGAAAAATCTTTTCCAGATACAAATTGAACAGTAATGGGGTTAGTATAAAGCCCTGGCGGGCTCCTTTTAGTATTTGCTTAGATTCTGTTTTTAAACAGCCACCCCAAAACCAAGTTTTTAAAAACTCAAGGTTCAAATGACTCTGAGCACTATGGGACTTAATTGCTGAGGTCATCAGTCCCCTAGAACTTAGAACTACTTAAACCTAACTAACCTAAGGACATCACACACATCCATGCCCGAGGCAGCATTCGAACCTGCGACCGTAGCGAAACTCAAGGGATAGATGAACTCGCTATAAAATTCACATTTACATCGTTTGGTTTGCAGTACACCATACAGATGGTCCTGCAAAACCATATGATGTGAAATCAAGGTAACAACAAAAACGAACAAAAATCGTCTTCAGGCCTCTTTTTATTTGATCAGTTACAATCTAAAATATATTCACTTTTACACTTGTCCAACAATCAAAACCCAATTATGGCACACAGATGCTGAAACATGTTTGCATAACAAGAAAAAAACAGTGTTTTGCATAAAAGGCGGACGCTGTAATCAATAACTTTAACTGCGAACACAGAAGAAATATAAGAGCTGCAAATCCAAAAGATGAACAGGTAAGTCGTATTGAACGCTGCACTACACTTCAACGTGACACACATACATGACGCTGTTTGTCAAGGCAATCACCAAGTCTCCGACATAACGGTCGGAACATTCTACCAATCGTTGAGTTCCTCGACAACAGAAATTCGTTCTTTGGTCACGGAGCCATTCGAGAGCCGCTGTGTGAACGTCCTTATCTTTGGAAAATCACCGACTGCTGCGAGTCAGTTCCTCGGTTCCCCAGACAGGGTCGCCTATGGTCGATGTCAAGCGTCTTCCTTCCCGATCACCATCATCCACGTTTCTGCTGCGGCCTTGATCACATTTATGGCGCCGTTACGCTATGACTGGAGAGGGCATCACATATGGACCACGTACCACTAGAATTTCGCGGTGAATCTGTCTACTATTTAGACGCTTTGTCCGCAAAAACCGTACCGTCGCGCGCTCTTCAACTTTGGAGTACGTTTTCCGCACCATTTTACTCTCACACTGCGATTCACCTGTTGTCCGTACCGCAACAGAACTGTGTCTACAGGAAACCCAGAACATGTACTGTCTTCTCAAAATGCGCCACTCTTTTTGTGCAGTGGTCTAAGCGCGAGATATAATGTGTAACTTACTTCTTGAAGTCACCTCGCGCATGTGAAGTAAAAAACTATTGATAAACAGTATTACGTGTTCTCGAAAAAAATCATTTATACGATAACAGTAATTTTTGATCGCAAGTAGATTTTAAAAAACAGTGTTTATAACGGTTGCGTAATTAATTAATTGGTTGTGTTTTTCTCCTTCCATTTCGCTGAGTGCAGATCCCGCGAAGGACATTTAAAACTGTTCAAACACTTCGTGCCTCTGAGTCACTCCCCCTGTTTACAGAAGCTCTCACTCTTCCCGCTGAGACTAATTGATTTCTCATGAATTTGGCACTCTCGTTATATCTAGAGCCTCTGGCGCTATAGTTAGAAGGCTCAGCAGTACTGGGAACTTCAGAAGCTTTCATTTGATATCAGAGATTTGAAAACGCTGCTGCTTCTAAACATCTAGTCGAAAGAGCAGACGTCCTTTTCTCGAGACTTTTCCACCACTGCGGTGAAATGTGCTGCGTTCGCAGCTGTCATCTTCATTTGGGTAACGAGAATAAACTCCTACAGGCAGCTGCTATACGTTAGCACAACAACTACATATAGCAGCTTCGCAGTGTAACTTTTTCTCATTACACAAAATTTGTATTTTTGCTGGGATAAATCTTAAGACGGTGCATAACCGGAGCGCCGTAGCACTGTTGAAGATGGCTTTGGGAGACAGGAAAATGTGTTAGTTCCCTGGTGGTCCTGTTTCTCCCACTCACACGAGAAGCAGAAAGTGGTGTTGCACTACTCTTCATCAGGTATGTTTGTGCACCTAAGGATGTAACAGCAGCAGAGGCTGTCGATAATCTTCAGCATTTTCAGTATTTCCAGGAGTACGTGTTTTATTTCGAAATACACATTTAATTAATAAATGGCGTTTCAGGAAATGAAAAACACATTCTCTTCATAAATGTAAATTGTGGCATATACACTACTGGCCATTAAATTTGCTACACCACGAAAATGACGTGCTACAGACGCGAAATTTAACCGACAGGAAAAAGATGCTGTGATATGCAACGGATTAGCTTTTCAGAGCATTCACACAAGGCTGGCGCCGGTGGCGACACCTACAACGTGCTGACATGAGGAAAGTTTCCAATCAATTTCTCATACACAAACAGCAGTTGACCGGCGTTGCCTGGTGAAACGTTGTTTTGATGCCTCGTGTAAGGAGGAGAAATGCGTACCATCACGTTTCCGACTTTGATAAAGTTCGGATTGTAGCCTATCGAGATTGCGGTTTATCGTATCGCGACATTGCTGCTCGTGTTGATCGAGACCCAATGACTATTAGCATGGAATCGGTGGGTTCAGGAGGGTAATATGGAACGCCGTGCTGGATCCCAACGGCCTCGTATCACTAGCAGTCGTGATGACAGGCATCTTATCCACATGGCTGTAACGGATCGTGCAGCCACGTCTCGATCCCTGAGTCAACAGATGGGGACGTTTGCAAGACAACAACCATATGCACGAACAGTTCGACGACGTTTGCAGCAGCGTGGACTATCAGCTCGGAGACCATGGCTGCGGTTACCCTTGACGCTGCATCACAGACAGGAGCGCCTGCGATGGTGTACTCAACGACGATCCCGGGTGCACGAATGGCAAAACGTCATTTTTTCGGATGAATCCAGGTTCTGTTTCCAGAATCATGATGTTCGCACCCGTGTTTGACGACATCGCGGTGAACGCACATTGGAAGTGTGTATTCGTGACCGCCATACTGGCGTATCACCCGGCTTGATGGCTTGATGGTATGGGGTGCCATTGGTTACACACCTCGGTCACCTCTTGTTCGCATTGACGGAACTTTGAACAGTGGACGTTACATTTCAGATGTATTACGACCCGTGGCTTTACCCTTCATTCGATCCCTGCGAAACCCTACATTTCAGCAGGATAATGCACGACCGCATGTTCAGGTCCTGTACGGGCCTTTCTGGATACAGAAAATGTTCGACTGCTGCCCTGGTCAGCCATTCTCCAGGTCCCTCACTAATTGAAAACGTCTAGTCAATGGTGGCCGAGCAACTGGCTCGTCACAATACGCCTGTCACTACTCTTGATGAACTGTGGTATTGTGTTGAAGTTGCATGGGCAGCTGTACCTGTACACGCCATCCAAGCTCTGTTTGACTCAATGTCCAGGCGTATCAAGGCCGTTATTACGGCCAGAGGTGGTTGTTCTGGGTAGTGATTTCTCAGGATCTATGCACCCAAATTGCGTGAAAATGTAATCACATGTCAGTTCTAGTATAATATATCTGTCCAATGAATACCCGTTTATCATCTGCATTTCTTCTTGGTGTAGCAATTTTGATAGCCAGTAGTGTAGTTAGGTGAAATAATAAGGCAATAGTTCCAGAAATATTATTTCACACCTTGTCACTGTAAAAAATTAGTGTCTCCAATATTCGGTAACAACGTAACTGTTCTTGAATGTAGGAGTAACATCGGTTCTCAGTATTTCGAGGGATTTCTATCCTGCTTTGTAACTGCTTACAAACGCAGTTGCGTGTTACAACGACTTTTGCGATTTACTCGAGCACAGTTAGTTCCCATTTATCCCTCAGAAACATTTTCAGGTTGTCTTTCTATTTGTTCGTATTTCCCCTAATCCTAGTATCATCTCATGAATTACCGATGAGGTGGTGTCTGAATAACTTTGGGTCGGTTATAGAGAAGACACTTTTTTACAAGGTATAATGTATGGTTCGCCAACGGTGTTACTGCAGTGGTAGCACTGATTCCCGTCAGATAGCCGAAGTAAAGCGCTGCCTTACTTGGCTAGCGCTTGGATGTGAGTTACCGTCCTTGTCTGCCAACTGTCGTTTTCAAGCGGGGTGCACTCAGCTCTTATGACGCCAAATGAGGAGCTCCTTGATTAAGTAGCGGCACCGGTCACGAAAACTGACAATGGCTGAGAGAACGGTGTGCTGACCACATGCCCTTCTGTATCCGCATCCGGTGACGCGTAAGGGCTGAGGATGACACGGTGGCCGGTGGGTATCTTTGGGCCTTCAAGGCGTGTTGGGACAGTGTTTGTTTGTGATGTGTGCTCTGGTCTATTATCTTGGATGAATTCGAATGTAGCCTAATATTTATGGCTAATTCGCCTGGTGCGAACTGTATTGTCCAGCAATACGGCCTAAATACTACCACGGCATTTGTTGATTAGTAGTGAAAAAGGAAGAAGTGGAATTCCGACCATGCTTGATGGACTGTGGCGATAAACTGACGTGGGGACCTTCTGGGAGGTGCATCGCGTTATGAGCTCCCACTTCGCCTGCTTATAGTGTGGGTAGGCACCTATCACACCCTTAGTTTGTAGGTGCCAATGCGGCCTCGTTTTTGAAATATTACCTGTTAAAGTTTGGGCAGCTCTTTATATACAGAAAAGTTTCACTATTGTGGACAGTGAGCGAGTAGCCGGAAAAAAAAGGTGGCAAGCGAGCGAGACTCCCGTCCAGGCGACCGTGGTTCGAGACCCGTCTATACCACTTTTTTTTTAATGCTTGATTTAATTTATAATTACTCAGGAAAATTTTGTAAGGAATTGATTAAAAAGAATTACAAGCCTCTATAAAGCAAAATTACAAATTGAATGTCACATTTTGTTTCAATCTTTTGCGTTTACTTTTATTTTAACAAGAAATTAACCGTAATTAAAACGTTGGCATTCATAAATTTGCCTATTTAGCTGAAAATTGAGAGAAGTTGTTAAAATATTTCTTCGAAAATAGTCATAAACCCGCGACATAAATGTTGGGACAGGGTCCTAGAAAATTTTATACCTGTCAGATCGCTGACGCGTCGTCGCGCCTAATCCTGTTTATGGTCTGTGACCGTTGGCGTTCCCCTATTTGTACCTGCCGTTCCACGAATAAAGGGATTCTACTGTCTGTGTACGTGAGTAGGGACGGTTATAACTGCCGAATAAACGTTTCTCGTCAGTTGAAAGCTTAGCTTTAGAGTGTGCAGACGTTTATGCTTTAAAATGGAGTAAAACGTGTAAGTTGTTCTCGAGTTGTCAGTGCAATTTTGAAAATATTGAACATCTGGTGGAAGACCAAGGAGGTCTTTTCTGAGCTCCACTTGACAATGAAGAACGGCAGGAGTTAACAAATTTTGACAAAATTTGACATTCAATGTGTAATTTTGATTTGTACAGGCTTGTAATTCTTTTTAATCAATTCCATGCGGAATTTTGATGGTTAATTATAAATTAAAAAAGGCATTTGAAAAAAAGCTAAGAAAAGTAGCATAGACGGGTCTCGAACCAGAGTCGCCTCGACGGGAGTCTCGCTCCCTTGTCACTTGGCTACTCGCTCACTTTCCACGAGAGTGAAACTTTTCTGTATATAAAGAGCTGCCGAAACTTAAACAGGCAATATTTCAAAAACGAGGCCGCATTGGCACATACAGTTTTAGGGTGTGATAGGTGCCTACCCACACTATAAGCAGCCGGAGTGGGAGCTCATAAAGCGATGCACCTCCCAGAAGGTCCCCTTGTGAGTAGCCAAATTGTACAGGAAGGGTGACGATGTGGTACGTATGACGCCCGTCTCGATGAGGACTATGATGCAGTATCTGAGTACTCTGTCACACACGAACGTGACAACAGGTGGCGAGTTAACCGGTCTTGAACGTGAGAGGTTAAGCGGTGTTAGACGCAATGAAACAACATATTCGTATAGGGGATTACTGAAGAAATTAAGATTTTCTGAGGTCAGCACTCTCTAGGGTGGATCTTCAATATCGCCAAGGCAACGTATCTACGAGCGCCTGCCGCACGGGACTACCGCAAAGTGTTTGTCGAAGGAACGTCACGTCGTCTCCGAAGAGCCATACGAGCCGATTTGAATGTGGGACGTCAGGAAACCATATCTTCCGGTAATGAAAGGAGACAAATGCGCCACACCTGTGATTCAGCAATCGAAGACTGACATCACATCTGTCATGTCTAGGAAGCTTGCATATTCAGTTCGTTAGACAAACATTCGAACAAATCGTATTAATGAGTCTTATTACGAAATGAAAATGACAATACTTAACTTCTGCAATTACACAGATGTGTCGCAAGCAAAGGGCAACATACAAATTAATCAAGCTTCTTCAGTATAAACAATTCCAAGTCAGTGCTACATAGCGGTACAAGCGAAGTGAATAGAGTTGACGCTGCTACACAAGTGCCTAATCTTGAAGCTGCTATTAAATTGGGCCGTCATCAGTCGGTAGTGGAACGTGTGTCCTCTTCACATAGGAGCCGCTGCTGGCGCGTTGTCGTCCTGGAGAGAGGACAGGTCAGCATGCGATTGGCTGACTTCGTCTCACAGTCATCTCTTCTCTTCTCTGTCGTGCCAGACGGGCGGGTGCTGGCGCTTGACTTTACGTCGTAACAACATCTAAGAGCTTCTTAAACTATTGGCCACTCATTGTATGTTGAAAAGGAAACATACAGTTTTAGATATTTGGAAACTCATCTAACATGGGCTGTTGTAGAATGTCACGTGATGTTTCTAAAGTTATTCATTTCTGTATTGTTTCATGGGCTGAAGGCTATAAACAGCCCTTTATAGATATTATGATTATCATTATTATTTGAGCAGTCTGTCTGTGATGACCACTACAGTACGAATTTAGGAGTGTAGCTCTTTCTGTAATTGCAGGAAAATTTGTTATATTTTCCATCTAGGCTGTCTGGCAGCAACAGCAAATCACTAAACATGCTATCGCACAGAATGGGATGTCAAAACTAGACTGAACCTCTGCAACTGGTGTAATAGTCCAAACAACTGGAGTCTTTTTTTTTTTTTTGTATTGTTTTGGGAGCTCTCCAGACTCTTGTAGATAAACTCCAGGCTGGTCCTAAACTATGCACGGCACAACACACGACAGTTAAACGTAGGAAAAAAATCTACTGCGTGTCCGGTCCACTGCAGGCCTGAAAACTACAACCGGCCGACACAGACAGATACACAACCGTCGAAGTGTCGTGTAAGCGATTAGTGTTTAACTTACCGCCAACGGGGAGGTCATTGGTGACGGAGCGCAGGCTCGTATTGTGAAAGGCTGTTTGCTTTTTAAAGGACCACTCTCGGCATTTGCCTGAAGCAGTTTATGAAAACCAGAGAATATCTTATTTTGGATGGATTCACGATGATACAAAGCGGCGTCCTCCAGAGCATGAGTCCGGTCCCTGCTTTTGATTTACGACACTAGGTTGCGCAAGACGCCTGCTGCGACTGCAGTCTATAATCAACTGAGCGCGTCCATAACGCTATTTCAGATGCTGAATAACAAAAGTTTCCGTCTTATACGAGACAAGTTTTTAAAGTAAGTAAGCATCGCAAAATATCTTCAGCTTTCACCTATCCACAAACGCCATTACTGTATCTTTCGCTTGCGTGAAAGAGTAATTAAGCGTGTTTAAAATGGCTCAGCTGTTGAAAATGTTGCCTATTGTGAAACAGGGGCTGATCTTCGTTTTTGGAATTCGATAGTCGTGAATGCTGCAGAAATTCATCTCAGGATCGGTCAAGATTATGCAGGCTGTGAGCGCAAGGGGTGGTTACAAAATGATATACAGGGCGTTACAAAAAGGTACGACCAAACGTTCAGGAACATTCCTCACACACAAAGAAAGAAAATATGTTATGTGGACATGTGTCCGGAAACGCTTACTTTCCATGTTAGAGCTCACTTTATTACTTCTCTTCAAATCACATTAATCATGGAATGGAAACACACAGCAACAGAACGTAGCAGCGTGACTTCAAACAATGCTCAAAATGTCCTCCGTTAGAGAGGATACATGCATCCACCCTCCGTCGCATGGAATCCCTGATGCGCTGATGCAGCCCTGGAGAATGGCGTATTGTATCACAGCCGTCCACAATACGAGCACGAAGAGTCTCTACATTTGATACTGGAGTTGCGTAGACAACAGCTTTCAAATGCCCCCATAAATGAAAGTCAAGATGGTTGAGGTCAGGAGAGCGTGGGGGCCATGGAATTGGTCCGCCTCTACCAATCCATCGGTCACCGAATGTGTTGTTGAGAAGCGTACGAACACTTCGACTGAAATGTGCAGAAGCTCCATCGTGCATGAACCACATGTTGTGTCGTACTTGTAAAAGCACATGTTCTAGCAGCACAGGTAGAGTATCCCGTATGAAGTCATGATAACGTGCTCCATTGAGCTTAGGTGGAAGAACATGGGGCCCAATCAAGACATCATCAACAATGCCTGCCGAAACGTTCACAGAAAATCTGTATTGATGACATGATTGCACAATTGCGTGCGGATTCTCGTCAGCCCACACATGTTGATTGTGAAAATTTACAATTTGATCACGTTGGAATGAAGCCTCATCCGTAAAGAGAACATTTGCACTGAAATGAGGATTGACACATTGTTGGATGAACCATTCGCAGAAGTGTACCTGTGGAGGCCAATCAGCTGCTGATAGTGCCTGAACACGCTGTACATGGTACGGAAACAACTGGTTCTCCCGTAGCACTCTCCATACAGTGACGTGGTCAACGTTATCTTGTACAGCAGCAACTTCTCGGACACTGACGTTAGGGTTATCGTCAACTGCACGAAGAATTGCCTCGTCCATTGCAGGTGTCCTCGTCGTTCTAGGTCTTCCCCAGTCGCGAGTCATAGGCTGGAATGTTCCGTGCTCCCTAAGACGCCGATCAATTCCTTCGAACGTCTTCCTGTCGGGACATCTTCGTTCTGGAAATCTGTCTCGATACAAACGTACCGCGCCACGGCTATTGCCCCGTGCTAATCCATACATCAAATGGGCATCTGCCAACTCCGCATTTGTAAACATTGCATTGACTGCAAAAATACGTTCGTGATGAACACTAACCTGTTGATGCTACCTACTGATGTGCTTGATGCTAGTACTGAAGAACAATGAGTCGCAGGTCAACACAAGCACCGAAGTCGACATTACCTTCCTTCAATTGGGCCAACTGGCGGTGAATCGAGGAAGTAGAGTACATACTGACGAAACTAAAATGAGCTCTAACATGTAAATTAAGCGTTACCGGACACATGTCCACATAACATCTTTTCTTTATGTGTGTGTGAGGAATGTTTCCTGAAAGTTTGGCCGTACCTTTTTGTAACACTCTGTATAGCATTTAAAGATGACCTAAGGTGATAAAAGCCATAGGATAAGTCCTTATCCAGTGTTGGACCTACTTTTACCCAGCATAGAGCAGCAGCTCGGTATGGCATGGACTCAACAAGTCGTCGGAAGCCCCCTCAGAAATTGGAGCCATGCTGCCTCTATAGCCGTTCATAATTGCGGAAGGGTTGCCAGTGCAGGATTTTATGCGCAAACTGACCTTCCGATTATGTCCCATAAATGTTCGATGAGACTCATGTTGGGCGATCTGGGTAGCCAAATCATTCGTTCGAATTGTCCAGAGTGCACTTCAAACCAATAGCGAACAACTGTGGCCCAATGACATGGCGCATTGTTGTCCATAAAAATTCCACAGTGGTTTGGGAACATGAAGTCCATGAATGGCAGAAAATGGCCTCCAAAAAGTCGCACGAAACCATTTACAGTCAATTATCGCTTGAGTTTGATCAGAGGACCCAGACCATTCCATGTAAACATAGCTCACACCATTATGCAGCTACCACCAGCTTACACAGTGCCTTGTTGACAACTTGGGCCAATGGCTTCATAGGGTCAACGTCACTCTCGAACTCTGCTATCAGCTCTTACCAACCGAAACTGGGACTCATTTGACCAGACCGCGGTTTTCCAGTAATCTAGGGTCCAACCAATATGGTTACGAGCCCAGGAGAGGAGCTGCAGGCGATGCCGTGCTGTTAGCGTAGGTTTCGTTCAAATGGCTCTGAGCACTATGGGACTCAACTGCTGTGGTCATCAGTCCCCTAGAACTTAGAACTACTTAAACCTAACTAACCTAAGGACATCACATACACCCATGCCCGAGGCAGGATTCGAACCTGCGACCGTAGCAACAGCGCGGCTCCGGACTGGAGCGCCTAGAACCGCACGGCCACCGCGGCCGGCTGTTAGCATAGGCACTCACTTCGGTCGTCTGAAGTCATAGCCCATTAAAGCCAGCTTTCGCCGCACCGCCCTGGCGGATACATTCGTCGTACGTCCCATATTCATTTCTGCCATTATTTCACGCAGTATTGCGTGTCCGTTAGCACTGATAATTGTACGCAAACATCGCTGCTGTCGGTCGTTAAGTGATGATCGTCGGTCACTGCGTTGTACGTGGTGAGAGGTAACAAGTGAAATTTGTTTTCCTTGGCACGCTCCTGACACTGTGCATCTCAGAATACTGAATTCCCTGCGATTTCCGAAATGGAAGGTCCTATGCGTCTAGCTCCAACTACCGTTCCGCGTTCAGAATCTGTTAATTTCCGTCGTGCCGTCATAATCATTTCGGAAAGTCTTTCACACGAATCATGTGAGTGCAAATGACAACTCCGCCAATTCACTACCCTTTTATAACTTGTGTATGTCATACTACAGCCATCTATAAATGTGCATATCGCTATCCCACGACTTTGGTCATCTCAGTGTCTGTTCACAATGAGAAACGAAGCAGGCCACCGATCGACATTAGTGATGACCTTGTGGAGGAACTCGATAAAAAATTCGAGAATACAGCGGCTAGACAATTTCACCTTTATCTCACAAGCTGTGCAACAGTGTCGAAGGGAATAAGGCATTTCATGTGACGAAACATGTGTTTCTCAAGTTACACCGACATAAAAACAACAGTGCTTGGAATGCAGACTTTCAACATCCCCTAAGAGACTGAAGTTCCCGTAAACAACTTCAGCTTGAAACGTTATGTGCACAGTCATTGCGAATAGTCAGAGTGTTTTGCTTGTCTTTTATCTCTAGGTAGCACAGTCAACGCTGAAAATTTTGAGATCTTAAACGAACTGCGCCATGCAACCCAAAAGAAAAGGAGAGCGTTTGCTGCACGACCATATAGGCCTGCAGTTAGCTCATCACACTGAAGATCTCATCGCGTCATATGGTTGGAAAGAACCTAGTCAACAAGAGCTCCGACCTAGCACTAAGTGACTATCATTTGCTCTTGAGCTTAAAGAAGCACTTTTGGTTTTCATGTAAAAATATCGTTATTATATTGCTTTTATTTTTAATTTTATTTTCCAACTGTATTTTTAAAAACTCACCTCACTAAAACTTCTTTGACGAATTTCGGAATAGCGCATCATCAGAATATCATAGACAAACTTAGTACTTTAGTAGCGTATCAGCTGGTGACTTAATTAACATCGATGTTAGTTTCTCTATCACCTGGTAGTATCCTTTATATCTGCACTACTGGCCATTAAAACTGCTACACCACGAAGATGACGTGCTACAGACTCGAAATTTAAACGACTGGAAGAAGATACTGCGGTATGCAAATGATTAGCTTTTCAGAGCATTCACACAAGGTTGGCGTCGGTGGCGACACCTACAACGTGCTGACATGAGAAAAGTTTCCGACCAATTTCTCATACACAATCAGCACTTGACCGGAGTTGCCTGGTGAAACGTTGTTGTGATGCCTCATGTAGGGAGGAGAAATGCGTACCATCACGTTTCCGACTTTGATAAAGGTCACATTTGTAAGTAGGCTGTTTAGGTTTTTTTATTGGTAATGCCACCTCTGTATGAAAATCACTGGCTGTGCTGTGTGCAGTCTGTGGCTGCTTTGCATTGTTGTAATACTCGCCATTGTAGTGTTAGGCAGCTGGCCGTGAGCAGTTGGAGGTGAGCCGCCAGCAGTGGTGGATGTGGGGAGAGAGATGGCGGAGTTTTGTAATTTGTCATGAACTGCCATATTTATATATGATGATATCAAGGTAAATACATTGTTTGTTCTCTATTAATATCTTTCATTTGCTAACTATCCCTATCAGTAGTTAGTGCCTTCCATAGTTTGAATCTTTTATTTAGCTGGCAGTAGTGGCGCTCGCTGTATTGCAGTAGCTTGAGCAGCGAAGATTTTTGTGAGGTAAGTGATTTGTGAAAGGTATAGTTTAATGTTAGTCAGGGCCATTCTTTTGTAGGGAATTTTGAAAGTCAGATTGCGTTGCGCTAACAAAATATTGTGTGTCAGTTTAAGGACAGTCTTGTATAATTGTTCAAAGGGGACGTTTCATATGTCGACCCTTAGCCTAGGATACCTCACTGGAATCTTCTGATTTTTTTCTTGTAGTTTGTGTAATTAGTGTAGATTTTGTTTATTGCTAGCGCGTAATTACAGAGAGAATTTCCTTTGTAGTTGTAGTTTTTCATTGTTGTACAGTAAAACAGTTGTGGCATGCATGTAGATTTGCACCAAGTATTTCGCAGCTGCGCTGGCAATTAAGTAGACATTATTCCCATTGCTATGTTATTTTATTTTGCTCTTCAAATTGCGCTTTTCTGTGTTATAGTGTGAAATACTGTGACAATAATGGCGTGTGAAAAACGTAATACTAGGCTCCAAAGTAAACTGAGAAATGACAGTGAAGACGAAAGCAGTGTGTTAGCGCCGCAGAGTAATGAATTAACTAATGTTCAAAGTAGTAATTTGGTAATTGCGCATAGGGAAATGGAGCGGGCTGCAAACAATGGTGTAGACATTGAAACAGGTAGTGCACAGGGAAGCATTATCGATCGATCGGTCGGCAACAGCTCGCCTCAGGAATCGGGAATGACAGGACACAATCTTGCAAATACTGCAGATTCAGGTTTTGGGTCCTCACCGTTTTCTCAAATAAGTCAAGACACATTTTCTGCTTGTCAAAATGTCAATGTTGCCGGTGCAAATTCACTGCTGAAAAGCACTGAGGAACATGTTTCAGACACCAGTGCATTGTTATTACAGTTAATGCAACAAATGGGACAAAAGCTACAAAAGTTAGACACAACACTTGAACAAAATCAGAAACAAATGGGACAAAATCTTAAAAAGTTAGACACAGTGGAACAAAATCTTAAAAAGTTAGACACAATGGAACAACACCAGAGACAAACACAGCAACAGTTAGACACAATGGAACAAAATCTTCAAAAGTTAGACACCACACTTGAACAAACACGTGAAGATTTAACTACTGAGTTACATAACATTGAATCGAAATGTCAAAAAGTCTGTAATGACGTAAAAACACAAATTTGTGAGCATTTTCAACCTATTTTTTCGCGGCATGAGAATGCATTACAGAATCACGAAGCAGCCATAAAAGAACTGCAAACCATGAAAATCATGAGACCTTGTGGGCTAAAATTGACTCAGTTGCATCTACCGATTCGGTTACGCAACTTGCAAAAACTCAGGAAAACTTTAAGGACACAGTAGATACTCTGAAACTTGGTTCAGAAAAACACACTGAAGAAATAAGTACACTATCGGAGAAAGTAGCCGAACTTTCGGATCAGGTCACTAACTTATCTACAAAGGTAGATGATGATCTGAAAGACACAAGACCTGTAGCCTTCACTGACACAGAAGAGTATGAACAAATTAGAAAATTCAAACAGAGTCAAAATCAAATCAATACACAACACCAAAGAGAAATCCGGGAAGTACAAGATCAGCTGACACAGGTAATACAAGAATTACGTATTTCAGAGGATACTCGCGCCCCAATACGGGAAGAGGGACACAGAAATACGGAACAGCCACAAAATAATAACACAGGGAATTTCGGAAGTTATGAAAGAAATTGGCAATGTGCACCGAATTTTGAGATGGAACGGCCGACACGACCTAACAATGACCGATATGCAACTCGCCGACATGATGATTTTGACTATAAGCTGTTCATTACTACATGTAAATTCAAAACATTTAAGAATTCTGGCAACGACATTCATCCACAAGCATGGCTCCATCAATTCTCGCATTGTTTTCCTCCCAACTGGTCGTTAGAACACAGATTAGAATTTATGTGTGGCTACTTGGAGAATGAACCAGCTGTAAGAATGCGATCGGTAATTCACGATTGCCACAGTGAAGGAGAGTTTTACCATGCTTTCCTCTCAGCATATTGGTCTCAAGCCACACAAGACCGAGTAAAACATAGCATCATAATGATGAAACATTTCGAACAATCTGAATTCTCCAGTCTTGTGAAATATTTTGAAGACATGTTGCACAAGAATCAGTACCTGTCAAACCCATACAGCCCCTCAGAACTCATCCGCATTTGCTTACTCAAATTACCTGAACATTTACGGCATATTGTTTTAGCAGGACGTTGCATAGACGACATTGAAGCTTTTCAGGGACTGTCACAAGAACTAGAAATTGACACTGATAATCGCGGAACGCGAAAACAAGGACACAACAATTACAGGTCACATACGTCACAATTCCGTGACGACAGAAACAATAACTGGACACGACTGGTCTATTCTTACAACGCAAATCGTGACCAAAATAGACACCACCCGTACGACAACCGTTGGCAGAGTAATAATAGTTACAGAGAAAGATCGCATTTCCGTAGTAATGACTATCACAGAGACAATCAGAGAAACAGACAATATGGGAACCAAAACAAGTATTATCAAGGGAGGCAGAATAACTTCAGACGCAACAGTTCGGCGCAGAGTTACGATTCAGGAAGAAATTCTCCACCACATGACCGACAAACAAGAAACTATGTAAACTACCGACAAAACGACAGACGTGAATTTCATAAGAACTGGCGGGATTCTAACAGAGCTGGGCCCTCTCGTCACGGTGAATTTGTAGAAGTTAGGTCTCCAAATCCCAATAACGACGCGCGCCAACAAAGAGACAATAGGCAATGACTCACACCGCTGGCAGCAACAAAACGTACTTATGAAACTGATGACGCAGCTGCCGTAGCTAGTAATTACGTAAAAATGGAAGACATTAGGGACATCTTACTCCAGGAACACGACGTAAAATTTAACAACATTGCATATCCTGTGATTCACATTACTGTAAATGACGTAAAATTTACGGCAGTACTTGACTCTGGCAGTCCCATCTCAGTAATTAGTGAAACAGCCTTTAGCAAATGCAACAAATCGAACGATTGCCCCACACTTCCGTTACGTAAGATTAAATTACAAGGTGCAATCTTTGGAAAAAGTGTAGATGTACGCCAACAAACCAACTTAGAATTCTTTTGTCAAAGCCACAGCTTCTCTACGAACTTTCTTATTGTTCCATTATTGTCGACGGAAATTATATTGGGAGTAGACTTTTTGAATGAATTCAAAGCAATCTTAAACTTTCACGATGCTGAAATAAGTGTAGAGAAGGAAGGTAAGTCAATAGCTTTGAAATTTGAAGATTGGCTCTCAAACCATGACGAAGAAATCAATCGGCTTTACCTTCTGTTGGACAACAGTTCGGAATTTTCTACGGAACTAGACACTAACAATCACTCTGCAAGAACTGAAAGGGATGATATCGACGGCATATTTGAAATTAATGATTTAATTCAGAATAAAATTCAAACAATTGAGAATTGTAATGACACTGATAGGCAGGACCTTTTTGAGATTTTACAAGAACATTCCACAGTTTTTACTCATAAAACAGGAACAATCAAGGGATTTCAATATCAATTTCGTGTTCGTGAGCATACTAAATTTTGTGTTAGACCATATGTAATTCCAGCACATTATAGGGACCGTGTTAGAACAGAAATACAATCTATGCTTGACGAGGGGATTATTGAGCCTGCAGTAAGCTCATACAACAATCCATTACATGTTGCTGAGAAGAAAAATGGATCGATCAGGCTTGTCTTAGATTCGAGACAAATCAATACGATCATTATTCCTGAAACAGACAGGCCGCAAACGTTGGAAGAACTTCTTCAAAATTTTAATGGTGTAAAAGTGTTGTCTTCCATTGATCTCAGATCCAGCTTTTATCAGATCGAACTTCATCCAGAATGTAGAAAATACACAGCTTTCCTTTGTTTCGGCGTTTGTTATCAGTTTCGGAAACTTCCCTTTGGTTTGAACATTTCTTCAGGAGCATTCATTCGCGGGCTAAATTCCATATTACCTGAGTTCTTAAAACGTCACATCACCTTATATGTGGACGATATTCTAATAGCAGAAGCTTCATGGGAACTACATAATCGCATCCTCAACAGTTTGTTACGTATTTTTGCAGAATCTGGAATTACAGTTAACTTGGAAAAGTCTGAATTCGGTAGGACAAAGGTGAAGTTTTTGGGACATACTATTTCTTCTGAAGGCATTCAGCCGGATCCTGAAAAGTTAGAAGCAATCAGAGCCATTCCAGTTCCATCCACAAAAAGACAAGTCCGCAGTTTTCAAGGTCTCGTAAAATTTTACCGTCGTTTTCTGAATATGCAAATTCTTGTTACACCAAAACTTTGTTCTCTCACTGGAAAAAATACTATGTGGAACTGGGACGAACAAGCACAATTGGAATTCAATTCTTTGAAAGAAGCGTTACTTCACGCGCCAATCTTAGCGCATCCAGATCTGTCACAAGATTTCTGCCTTAGCACGGATTCTTCTAAAGTCGGTCTTGGTGCCCATTTATTTCAAGAAGCCATAGAAAATGACACTACCATTCAGAAAACCATTGCTTTTGCTAGCCGAGTGCTAACCAAATCTGAAAAAAATTATTCCGTTACTGAATTAGAAGCTTTAGCTATCGTTTGGGCATTTAACAAATTCCGTTTCTTTCTTTCTGGTAAGCACGTAAAAGTATACAGTGATCATCGTGCATTACAATTTCTTATGTCTTCAAAATTAAATCATGACAGGTTAAAACGTTGGGCATTGTTTCTGCAAGAATTCCGCTTCACAATAGTCTACATTCCCGGCAAGGAGAACATTGTTGCGGACGCACTGTCACGCGCACCGGCTGGGCTTGAGAAAAGTACCACAGAAGGCAACCTCGAGAAAAATTTCAGTATTCTTTACATTCAGAAAGTCGCCTTTGAAAACTTCATCACCACATCTTTAAAGGACATTGCTCATGAACAAGATAAAGATCCGATTTGGAAAGACATCAAGAGCAAATGGCATGAAAGGACACACACACAGATTCGGCATTATTATCTGGTTAGAAACAACATACTGTTCAAACGCTGCACTGTTGATGACAAGCTATGGGTACTTTGCATTCCTGACGATTTTGTTAATAAGCTCATTTGGTACATTCATTTCAGCTACGCACATTTTGGTCCACGAAAATGTTATCATATTCTTCGAACGACTTGTTATTTTAACAATATGGAAAAAAGAATTCGAAGAGTCTTGTCTATTTGTAAACTTTGTCAAAAGGCGAAACCATCTACTGTCTCACATCGTGCTCCGTTGTTTCCTATTATTCCTTCTAAATTAAAAGAATTTGCTGCTGTTGATCTCTTGGGACCGCTTGTCAGAACATCCAATGGATTTTCGTACGTTCTAGTCGCTGTTGAACTTACTTCAAAATTTGTTTCTTTCAATCCGTTACGTAAAGCCACTGGACGATCTGTATCCAACGCCTTTGTTAAAAATTTCTTACGTGAAGTTGGCCACGTTGCTAAAGTCATTTCAGATAACGGACCGCAATTTAGATCTGCTGTTTGGTCACGCACGCTTCGGAATCATAAAGTCAAACCTGTTTTTATTTCATTGTACTCACCACATTGCAACCCGTCTGAACGGATTATGAAAGAAATCAATAAGCTTTGCAGACTTTATTGTCACAGAAAGCATCAGCATTGGGACAGATATCTACAATTATTTCAAAATGTGCTGAATGAAATGCCTCATGATTCCACTGCTTTACCACCTACTCTTGTACTAAAGAATGAAGAACCACCGAACAGAATCAGAGAGCTTGTACCTTTCCCGAATACACGTAAACTTCGACACAAAGACATAATTGATTTGGCTCTTAAAAATATAAAATCTGCAGCAGACAAAAGGAGAGAACTACACGGTAAAGCAAATGCAAAGAAATTATATATTGGTCAGAAAGTTCTCATTAAAGCTCATTCATTGTGACATAAGAAGAAACACTTGAGTCACAAATTCTTTCTAGTTTACAATGGACCTTACAGAATCCGACGTATACCACATGATAATTGCGTTGAAGTTGAAACTCTGCGTACTAGGAAGAGTAAAGGTTTACACCACATTTCACATGTAAAACCGTTTATTGAAAGATAATCTACTTTTTAACTTTGTCTTTGCCATAAAACTTTTCACTTCACATTTCTAGTATGCTTTGTCAGACTTAAGAAACTGTTAACATGCAACAATGTTTGAAATTAAATATCCAGTCTAGAACCTAGGGAACATTTTTAAACAGAAATTACGAATGCATTGTTATAGTGAACAGACGACACAGTGTTGTATTTGTACATTCTTGCTTGTTAGTTGCACGATTACATAACGACTATCAGGCTTACATACTTAGGACACATACTGGTACTGCTAATGAGATTTTAATGCAACATTTTGGTTTACTTGAAAATACATTCTGGGTTTAATGTACTTTCTGTGAGATACCAGACGACACAGTGGTTAGTTTATGTGACAGCTACACGATTTTATCACGACGCTACTAATGAGTGACAATTTACAATGTTGCTTTTGCAGTGTTTCTGTTTTATATCTGCACAGTTTCTCTGAATTCTTCTGGAAAGTAAAACATGTTTTAGTAGTAACTTTTGTGGTATAGCTACAGTGAGACTGCCTTTTCCATAGCACGATAATACGTTACAGCACAGTACTTTCCTCATCACGGCAATAAGCATAATAACTAAGATATCTATACATAAAGCATTTCACTTTTGTTTATCATGAGGTAAGTACATTGACTTCTGCAGAACTTAGCTTTCGGAGGACGATAAGTACGACACTTCCACAGAATTATCTTACAGCAAGACGCACATTTAGCGCTACAGGACACGCATTTGAGTGATTAATTTTGTACTTAAAACATTTATTTTTAAAGATATTTGAAGTACAATGATACAAAGGTTTTCAGTGATACATTTCATTTCATTGCTGTAATCTGTAACACCTGAGGGTATAATTACATTAATCCTCAGGGGGGTACACGCTTACTTTGTGTACCATGTGTGTGGCAACCACAAGGAACCCTAGCTAATATGGTATTTGCTTATACAACTTTACACATCGGTACCATATTTCTCTAACACACAGATTACACAGCGATCTGATCATTTAACTGAGAGATAAACATGTTTTTTACTACGTCAGTGACACATGTTTACGTAATTACTCCGTTGGATAACTTCACACTTACGAAATTGTATTTTGTCTGTACTGTGTGAACTCTTCATATTTTTTTCGGAATCATTGTGATACTATGAGAGCTTTGAATGATGTATTTGGTATGGATTCATGATTTTTAAAGTACGTTTGTGGCAGATGACACTTTTGACATGAGCAGAGAATTTTTTTAATTATTGGAGGAAGCTACGACGATTTTGAGATTTGACTGAGGTGTTATGATGTTATTTTTACGACGACGATGTGTATTATGCTGCTGAGGTATGTTTATGATTAATAGGCTGAGGCTATATGAGTTATTTGATTATGCTTCATATTTATAATGACGAAATATTGACGAGTGTCGATGGATACGTATATGTGTAATAAGGTAAGGAGTAATGAGTAGTGATTAGGGACTCTGATTTGTGGAAAAGGTTGTTGGAAACCAAGAATCGTACTTTAAGAGTTATGAAATGTGCGTAAATGCGTGACTGTATCACAATACTGACGAATATTTTATTTGGACACTTATATTTATAGGATTTTCTTTCTACAGATTTGCAACGCTAATTCTTGACCTGTGAAATATTTTTATGTGAGACTGTCACTGTAGCGGAAACTGGTGTCGTAAATATTTCCGTAAGAAAGTTAAGTGACCACCTGCACGTAATGCGTTGTGGGCACGCAGCTGTGTCAAACACCTGGAGAACAAGCCATTAGGGTGTGCCTTTCAGAGCACAGGAAAAAAAAGGGAGGCCATTATCCTGGCCATTGTCATTCCTTTAGAGAAAGCATCGCAAATCCGACATGCTGATTACTTGGAAACATATCGTACTTTCTGATATTTACTGAAATGCCTAATGAAATGACAAGAAATAGTTTGTCTACACACCTGACTATGACTACTGTCTTTCTAGATGAGAGATTTTTTTACTACTTATGAAATGCCACATGACTATTGAACGATGTTCTTGTGCTTTGCTTTGTACATAGTTGCTTATTTCATTTGATATCTAGTTTCTAGCTGCACTGCAGCATTGGTTAAAATAAAATTTTATAGATGTACTAATATAAATATTTTCTGTCTACAGATCGAGTAAATAATAATTTTTTTAAAAAAATGAGGGAGCACAAAATGACATTTACCTTCACAGGAACTGCATTCATAATTTTCTTTTCAAGTAATTGGTAACTTTTTGGTAGAATAACTTCTTGTGGTGCACCACTTTAACTACTTAGACATTAAGATGTGATTATACATTTCCCTTATCTGCATTGTTATCTTTAGTGTACTATTTTTTCTGCTTGAGCTATGTCATGTTTAGATATAAGCTGCTGTTTGCCAGGCATAGTGCTACTGAACTTTAATTTGTGTTACTCTGCTAAGCCAGATTTATTTTTTTGTTGCTGCACATTGGCTCATATTAGTTGTAATGTTGCATTGCTTGGTAATTTAGATTTACTGTAGCTTGCTTTGCAATTTTCCAATTTTTTGCTCATTGCTGTTTGTGTTACTTATTTTGTGCTGCTGCATTGCCTCGTCCCTTAGTTTAGCATCTGAGCTCAGTAGATTTAAGTTAGCTTAAGAGGGGGTAGCCTCTAAGAGAATGAGTTGCGATGAATTGGAAGAAATGCATTGAGAAAACAGGTTTAGGTAGGATTTTCTTGGAAATAAATGTTGAGGTAAGAAATGTGTGAACATATAAATACAGAAAGCATGCTTAGATAGAATTTTTTTGGTGGAAACAAAGGATGAAATAAGAGGAAAGATATATGAAGTTTTGGGTTGGACTGCAGTACCAAATGTTACACTGAAAACGAACCCTGTCCTTTCCTATTGGTGTTATCCCACTATGTGTTTGTGTACCCTTGTGTATTTGTTTTCTTCCTGTCTCTGTGTAGTTTCATAGAATTTTTTCTTCTTTTAATATTAAGCTACATTCACTATGATGAGGAATACTGTTATCCTCGAATATAATTGGCATTAATAATATGTTATTTACTTTGTAAAGATGTTTAGACATTATTTATTCTGTTTTGTGTTAATGCTCATGTGTGAAGTTGGTGTTTCGAAAGTTATTCTGATCTTTTATGTATGTACTCATGTCATAATTCCTGGAACACTGACGTATATGTTATTTCGTTTCTTTTGTAAAGCCTGTACTACAAATGCTATCTGTATTATTATGTTCTTTAATGATGTATTTTGTACCTTTGTAATTGTATTTTCATGTTGTAAATTTATAAAATTGTAATTGACTCCAGTTCATCTTATTATTAACTTGTAAGTTACATTTCACTGCACACGTTTCTGTTGGTCATAGTATGTGGACAATATGTGAGAAGTAGGGACTGTTAGTGTTTGCACGTGTGTTAATAATTCAGCAAGGGACTGGATAACAGTATTGCTGGTTCTAAGGACAATTCCAAAAAACTTTGTGAGTGCACAAGTGGTGGTTATGGACTTGCTATATTAACTGCAAGACTCTTCACTGGTGATTGTGCACCTGCACAATCACAACAGATGGCTGCTGGTCATCTCTACCAGGACTACAGTGGGCCTGTCCACACTTTCTACAAGGACTGCAGTGGGTCTGCACCTCTGGTGGCCCACCAATACCATACTCTCTACCAGGACTACAGTGGGTCTGCATCTTTGATGGCCCACCATTACCATTATCTCTACAAGGACTACAGTGGGTCTGCACCTCTGGTGGCCCACCAATACCGTAATTTCTACCAGGACTACAGTGGGTCTGCTCTGTGATGACCTAACTACCAATATTCTTTAAAACATCGACTGACTCTGCTGTGGGTTTGCTCTGTTGTGGCCCATTATCTGTCAGCATGTCAAGAGTCAGCACTGTCTTTCCGTTGGAAGGACAACACTACTTCTTCAAGACTGCATGGAAATCCACTACTTCTGTGTGCATTTTCTTTTACTGCTCAGACTTTGAGAAAACCTCTGCAATTTTACTGTGATGAATCAGGACTATCTTTATAGACGATGAGAAAATTTTAGCTTTTGACCAACATTGTATCAATAAGTGTGTGCATTTGATATCTTTGTTATTGTAATTATGAAAAATTTTTTTCAAATCTGTATTGGCCACTGCCCAATCCAATTTGTAAAAATTTTTGTGGGGAGCATGGGGGCTATGTAAGTAGACTGTTTAGGTTTTTTTATTGGTAACGCCACCTCTGTATGAAAATCACAGGCTGTGCTGTGTGCAGTCTGTGGCTGCTTTGCATTGTTGTAATACTCGCCATTGTAGTGTTAGGCAGCTGGCCGTGAGCAGCGCGTAGCGTTGGCAGTTGGAGGTGAGCCGCCAGCAGTGGTGGATGTGGGGAGAGAGATGGCGGAGTTTTGTAATTTGTCATGAACTGCCATATTTATATATGACGATATCAAGGTAAATACATTGTTTGTTCTCTATTAATATCTTTCATTTGCTAACTATCCCTATCAGTAGTTAGTGCCTTCCATAGTTTGAATCTTTTATTTAGCTGGCAGTAGTGGCGCTCGCTGTATTGCAGTAGCTTGAGCAGCGAAGATTTTTGTGAGGTAAGTGATTTGTGAAAGGAATAGTTTAATGTTAGTCAGGGCCATTCTTTTGTAGGGAATTTTGAAAGTCAGATTGCGTTGCGCTAACAAAATATTGTGTGTCAGTTTAAGGACAGTCTTGTATAATTGTTCAAAGGGGACGTTTCACATTGTAGCCTATCGCGATTGCGGTTTATCGTATCGCGACATTGCTGCTCGCGTTGCTCGAGATCCAATGACTATTAGCATGGAATCGGTGGGTTCAGGAGGGTAACACGGAACGCCGTGCTGAATCCCAACAACCTCGTATCACTGGTAGTCGAGATGACAGGCATCTTATCCGCATGGCTGTAACGGATCGTGCAGCCACGTCTCGATCCCTGAGTCAACAGATGGGGACGTTTGCAAGACAACAACCATCTGCACGAACAGTTCGAGGACGTTTGCAGCATCAGCTCGGTGATCATGGCTGCGGTTACCCTTGACGCTGCATCACAGTTAGGAGCGCTTGCGATGGTGTACTCAACGACGAACCTGGGTGCACGAATGACAAAACGTCATTTTTTCAGATGAATCCAGGTTCTGTTTACAGCATCACGATGGTCGCATCCGTGTTTGGCGACATCGCGGTGAACGCACATTGGAAGCGTGTATTCGTCATCGCCATACTGGCGTATCACCCGGCGTGATGGTATGAGGTGCCATTGGTTACACGTCTCGGTCACCTCTTGTTCGCAGTGACGGCACTTTGAACAGTGGACGTTACATTTCAGATGTGCTACGACCCGTAGCTCTACTCTTCATTCGATCCCTGTGAAACACTACATTTCAGCAGGATGGTGCACGACCGCATGTTGCAGGTCCTGTACGCGCCTATCTGGATACAGAAAATGTTCGACTGCTGCCCTGGCCAGCACATTCTCCAGATCTCTCACCAACTGAAAACGTCAGGTCAATGGTGGCCGAGCAACTGGCTCGTCATAATACGCCAGCCACTACTCTTGATTAACTGTGGTATCGTGTTGAAGCTGCATGGGCAGCTGTACCTGTACACGCCATCCAAGCTCTATTTGACTCAATGCCCAGGCGTATGAAGGCCGTTATTTCGGCCAGAGGTGGTTGTTGTGGGTACTGATTTCTCAGGATCTATGCACCCAAATTGCGTGAAAATGTAATCACATGTCAGTTCTAGTATAATATATTTGTCCAATGAATACCCGTTTATCATCTGTATTTCTTCTTGGGGTAGCAATTTTTATGGGCAGTAGTGTAGTTTATTTCCGATAGTCTGATGGAGTATGCCCGAAATACGCCAATAAAATTTTTGTAACAAGTGTATTCATGTTATTTACTGACCTTAAGAAATGATAACGCCATACTCAGTTCATTTCTCCACTACACCATCTTATTCAGTGGAAACATTCCTGCCAGTGATTTCAAGTTTTCATAATATTGTATTTGTGTTCAACAAGCCACTCTGAAACTGAATGCCTTACCTCCTCCATCCACTGCAGTTTGTATAATATATGTTCTTGGGATTGTCTTTGATGGCTTAGTAATTTCAGCAGTTTGGATAATATATGTTCTTGGGATTGTCTTTGATTGCTTAGTAATTTCAGCAGACGAATTCGATGTGTGTTCTAAGTAAGAAATTACAAATCTAGTTCCGTCTTGTAACAATTGTGCGCGCATTCTAAATTTATTCCTCAATATATCTGAGATTCCCATCCACGGCGACAAGTATGTCAGCTCTGTTTCCAGATAGCGTATCTTTTCGAAACACACTTATGTACAAAAAGACTCCGTAGCTCAAATCTCAACAGATGATTTTCCGTGTTAAAAATTACGAACAAACTAGAAATGTATCTGAGTCATAACTTAAATGTTCATACCTGCCTTTCACGAGCGGTGTTTTTATGCCGTTGAATCCTTGCGACTTATTCACTCTTCTCCGTTTATTGTTTGTGCCCATATTCGGTTTTTGATGTTAAGGTAACCACGCTGCATTTCAACAATGGCCTGAAACTCTTACAGTACTCTGTGAATGCTTCAACAGACGATTATATCTGGAAACCTGTTAGCGACCCTAGCGTTAATTTTGAGTCAAGCTAACAGTCCGTCTTCCTCAAACCGCATTACAAACAGTAAAAGGAGCCTCTCGAAGAGCAGGCAGATGGTCTGCAGTATTTAATGTGAATCTGGCACCACACCAACTCGAGAGAAACCAATTCGGTTCAAGAATAGCTGCTAACATGTAGGCGTATTTGAGAAACCTCTTGGCAAACACAAATAGAAACCGGTACGCATCGCACGGAGCGTTGACTAAAACTGCATAGTTCCGTGAGTTGATCTGTCCTGCGTCTTAACGATGGGTAAAGATTTACGGAGTAAGCAAAAAACAGGAAGTTGATATGCTGACACGTGCATTTAATGTATCCTACCTTTTGATTTTTATGATTTACAGACACATCCTTGAAACACTGGAAATAGTGTTATCAAAAGTCACTATTTGAACTGTGTTCAGATCTCTGGTTTCTATGGACTTCAGGTAGTCATGGTAGGCCTGGTATGGGAAATGCTGTAAAGCGACAATCGGTAGATTCTTCAGTGCCTTACACTGTCCAGGATATGTCATGTGTACACTGAGCTTCCTGTCATCCGATGTAACTCGTAGCTGAGAAAAATATACCTGATAACAAAAGTCCTATAACAATAATATTAGTTAGTGTGATGAAAAAAATGCCTCAGAATTTCTTAAATTAAAACTCTTAAAGCTTTTTAAATAAAACAAACGTTGCTAACATTCTATGTCTTTATTCTTCACGTCTACATGTTTTGAGCCTTCTGCCGCTAGAGTGCTTCGAACTGTAGCGTGTAACATGGCGGTGTGTAACGTAACCATACTACCGGCCATTAAAATTGCTACACCTAGAAGAAATGCAGATGATAAAAGGGTACTCATTGGATAAACATATTATACTAGAACTGACATGTGATTACATTTACACGCAGTTTGGGTGCATAGATCCTGAGAAATCAGTACCCACAACAACCACCTCTGGCCGTAATAACTGCCTTGATACGCACGGGCATTGAGTCAAACAGAGCTTGGATGGCGTGTACAGGTACAGCTGCCCATGCAGCTTCAACACGATACCACAGTTAATCAAGAGTAGTGGCTGGCGTATTATGACGAGACAGTTGCTCGGCCACCATTGACCAGACGTTTTCAATTGGTGAGAGATCTGGAGAATGTGCTGGCCAGGGCAGCAGTCGAACATTTTCTGAATCCAGAAAGGCCCGTACAGGCCCTGCAATATGCGGTCGTGCATTATCCTGCTGAAATGTAGGGTTTCGCAGGGATCGAATGAAGGGTAAAGCCACGGTTCGTAACACATCTGAAATGTAACGTCCACTGTTCAAAGTGCCGTCAATGCGAACAAGAGGTGCCCGAGACGTGTAACCAATGGCACCCCATACCATCATGCCGGGTGATACGCCAGTGTGGCGATGACGAATACACGCTTCCAATGTGCGTTCACCGCAATGTCGCCAAATTCGTATGCGACCATCATGATACTGTAAACAGAGCCTGGATTCATCCGAAAAAATGACATTTTGCCACTCGTGCACTCAGGTTCGTCGTTGAGTACACCATCGCAGGCGCTCCTGTCTGTGACGCAGCGTCAATGGTAACCGCAGCCATGGTCTCCGAGCTGGTAGTCCATGCTGCTGCAGACGTCGTCGAACTATTCGTGCAGATGGTTGTTGTCTTGCAAACGTCCCCATCTGTTGACTCAGGGATCGAGACGTGGCTGCATGATCCGTTACAGCCATGCGGATATGATGCCTGTCATCTCGACTGCTAGTAATTCGAGGCCGTTGGGATCCAGCACGGCGTTTCGTATTACCCTCCTGTAGCCACCGATTCTATATTCTGCTCACAGTGATTGGATCGCGACCAACGCGAGCAGCAATGTCGCGATACGATAAACCGCAATCGCGATAGGCTACAATCCGACCTTTATCAAAGTCGGAAACGTGATGGTACGCATTTCTCCTCCTTACTCGAGGCATCACAACAACGTTTCACCAGGCAACGCCGGTCAACTGCTGTTTGTGTATGAGAAATCAGTTGGAAATTTCCCTCATGTCAGCACGTTGTAGGTGTCGCCACCGGCGCCAACCTTGTGTGAGTGCTCTGAAAAGCTAATCATTTACATACCACAGCATCTTCTTCCTGTCGGTTAAATTTCGCGGTTGTAGCATGTCATCTTCGTGTTGGGGTAATTTTAATGTCCAGTAGTGTATGTCGGTACGTGAGAAACAACGTGCTGTAATCGAATTTCGAATTCCAAGAGATAGTCCACACATGGGGCACTCTCTCCTTGAGCGTTGCGGCATCTGCAACAATACTTTCATCGACTGTCGTCCATGCAGTCCCGAGTTGGTCCCATCAGATTTTCATCTGTTTTGTTTCCAAAACTGAAAGAACACCTTCGAAGACTTCACTCCCCCCCCCCCCAATACTTCTCACTTCTCCTTTCCCATTCCTTGTGCTCCTGCCTGGGTTGCTCCCTTTCCCACCCTTCCCATCTCGTGCCCCTTGGTGTGCTACTGGCTCCCCCCTTCCACTCCTTGCTGCCCCCCCCCCCCTCCTCTCTAACCTACTCTCTGATCTCCCCTCTCTTCACAGGTCCTCTCACTTTTAACCTAGTTACTTTGTCGTGTTTTGGTGAGCGCCGTGTATGTTACATAAATACAATGTGTGCTCAGTCATCGTCCCCCACTGTGAGCGCCGTTTTTAATTGTGCCCTTCGTGCCGCTGCTGTTTATGTGATAAGCCTTAGTCTAGCGTCATTTTAATTATATGTGGATTTTATGTAAATGTGCCTCGTCAAACTACCCCTTGTTTCGTATATTTTAACTCCAATTAATTTTCCCTTCTCACGTGTAAACTTCGTCCTTTATCCCCGTCTTTTATATATGTAACATTCCCCTGTGATATTTTATGTAATCTCTCGGCTGAAGAGCGGCGAATTGTGCCGCTGCCAGCAGAAAATAAATGTGTGGTGTAATGACTGGCAGTTGTCGCTCAATATTAGTAAGTGTAACCTACTGCGTATAACAAGTTGGGTCTGATTCAAGAGATTGAGAAGGTCCAAAGAAGAGCGGCAAGATTCGGGACTGGTACATTTAGCCATCGCAAAAGCGTTACAAATCTCATAGAAAGTTGGAATTGGGACACACTTGCAGATACAGTAGATGACGCGCTAGACGGAAGGGGCTGCTCACTAAATTCCGAAATCCGATCTTCGCCGAGGATGTAAAGCATATATTATTACCACCAACTTTCAAATCGCGCAATGATCACCATTCAAAGATAAAGGAAATTAGAGCTCGTACTGAGGCGTTCATACAGTCGTTTTTCCTTCGAGCGATCTGCGAGTGGAACGAAGGGGGGGAAATATGACTTTGGTGCGAATTGTGCCCTCTGCCACACACCGCTTGGTGGCTAGCGGAGTACATGGGCAGGAGTATGATATAACAATACAGAAAAAAAGACTTCACTTTCATAGTGATCAAGCAGTGCAAGCAGAGGTGAAGTTGTTGCTCCATCAACAAAGTCAAACATTCTACAGTGACGATATCAACAGACTGGTATCTCGTTGGGAGAAATGTTTTCGTCACCAGGGTGATTGTGTTGAAAAATAATCATATAAACATGGAGAATACAGATGTAGAAGATTAATAACATTTGTTTCAAGGCATTAATTTTCATGACGGTATCGTAGTTTGTGTTTATAACGTAATATAGCAGGACGTAGTGCGATTAGTATTCTGTGAAGTCTTTGTACACATAAACTAGCAAAATAAGAATTAATATGCATTTATGAGACATATCTGAACCATCTTCCTTTTGCAGATGGAGCCGCACATAAATTTCAACTCCAAGTGGAGGTATTTAGCAGAGGAAGTTTCCACGAAGTTCAAAATGTTCAAATGTGAGTGAAATCTTATGGGACTTAACAGCTAAGGTCATCAGTCCCTAAGCTTACACACTATGTAACCTAAATTATCCTAAGGACAAACACGCACACCCATGCCCGAGGGAGGACTCGAACCTCCGCCGGGACCAGCCACACAGTCCATGACTGCAGCGCCTGAGACCGCTCGGCTAATCCCACGTGGCTCAGCCCCCGAAGTTACATTCAGCAGGCTATCCTAAAACAAACGTTCGCTCAGAACAACTTGCTACAAGCTGCATGCAAAGAAGAAGGAAAACCTATCTGACAAAAAAATTTCTCGTTATATTATTTCTTGGCAGAATGTTTTCAGTCAACTATGCTCACATTGACTGTGAGTGGAAAAAAATTTAAGCAAGAACTTGTAAATTGATCATAAATGTTATAAAACTTAGAAAAACTTACAGGAGGAAAAGCAGAAAAAAAACCATATATTCACAAGTACCTGTGTTACTACTATTAAATATGTGCGAAAGTGTGTCATGAAACACAACCTATATTCACGGATGAATTAATGTAAAACCAATATTGATCCTAGTACTATAGAAAATACCACGACTGAAACAAAGAAATCTAATCTCGAGAACAATGAAAACTCATATGCAAACCTGGAAATCATGTAACATACCAGCCGGCCGGTGTGGCCGAGCGGTTCTAGGCGCTTCAGTCTGGAACCGAAAGACCGCTACGGTCGCAGGTTCGAATCCTGCCTCGGGCATGGATGTGTGTGATGTCCTTAGGTTAGTTAGGTTTAAGTAGTTCTAAGTTCTAGGGGACTGATGACCTCAGATGTTAAGTTCCATGGTGCTCAGAGCCAGTTTTGTAACATACCGGGTGTTTACAATTAAACTGACGGTGTCCCGAGTGCTGTAATGCGGTCTCTATACATCGCAGGACGCTGAAACATCATAGGTATTAATCGGAGTGCTCGCACAGTATTCTGAAAAAATAATAATTCTTGCTTCTGCCGCCAAGCGAAATTGTGGTATGTTTGTATTTCTGTATCTCATAGCAGTTATCTCCATGGATCTGTCTGCTACTTACTAAGCGTCATCATTTATTTTTTTTTTTGAATGGTTTTCGAATTAGAGGTTCAGATCCCACTTCCATGGTTCGAAAATTTGAATACAGGACTTTTCAAAAAGAAGGAATAGATTTCAAAAATTTTTGCTTCCAAACTACAAAAGACATACGTACACACAGCTCCAGCGTTCCTGGAAAGAGCAAAGTTCAAATTTTTATGTATTCAGTGTGTTACACGACAAATAACAAAACTATGGTTCATTTACTGCCACACACGAAGCAACTGGTCTCTCGTTGTCGAATTCACAGCTTCAGCAATGCGATTTCGCAGACTTTCAAGAGTGTCAGGCGTAAGGGGATAGAAACGCTACCTTTTACGTAACTGCACAGATAAAAGTCACAAGGTGTGAGGTCTGGAGACCACCGGCGATGAAGTTTATCTTCTGCTCCTCCTCTTTAAGCACGTCCGATGCTAGGTGAATGACACCATTCTAGGATGTTGTTTTGCCAGTGGAGGTGCAGATGATGAACTTCATCGACCCTGGCCTCCCAACTCTGCGGAACTCACACCTTATGAGTTTTATCTGTGAGCTTACGTGAAGGACTGCGTTCTTGTCCTCCCTGTGTCAGTTTCTTTTGCGAAGCAACATTTGAATCCTTTCTCTATCTTACGCTAAATTAGCAAGAGTTCACCCTTTATGATGAAAAGCTAACATTAAAAAAAAGTATTCAGGGGAGATCCATGCAGAGTCCTGTTACTGAGAAACGGATTAGTATCCCCTTCAACGGCATTGCTCCGTACTATCGTACTTTGTTGGAAAAGGGGTGACGTAGCAAACGATCCACGGGTATTCTCCCAATGAGTGGCTGATGTCACCAGTTACGATTGCAGTGAGCGCGTGAGTCTCGTGACTGCACAGGAATAGTGGAAACGAGTTACCTGGTGAGATTAATCACGCTTCCTGATAACTCACGTATGGGATCATGTCGATCCAGTGACCGTCTGCTCGTCATACTCAGGTGCACAGACAGGTGGTGGCGGTGATACACTACTGATCTCCCAGGGAGGCTATAGCAAAAGGCGCCATAACAATTCTGCACCACCTCTTTAATGTCCCGGTCTCTTGTTCCAATCATGATACCACGATTCAAAGTTTTTTGCTTAACGGGGCATTTTCGGGTGAAAATCCACTCATGCCACAGGATAGTATCTTGTCGTAATGGAGAGGGAAGCAACAATATGAATTTCACAAGGCGTTCTCGATAGGTGGAATATCAAGCCTACCGAACACGTTTGCGATATGAAAGAGCGCCATCTCGGGACTCAAAATTCCTTTCCTTTTAAACTATCGGTAATTTGTGACCAGTGCACGAAATTCCTAGTATTTTCCGGGGCAGAGGTTTACTAGCAAACTGATAAAATAATGAAAATATGATGACGTAAGAGAAATTTAGACCTCAGACGTAATTGGGCACTGAAATAAATCCAATGGCGACAAGTGAAAATTTTCTGCCAGACCGGGAACCGAACGCGGATTTCCCGCTTTACACGAACGATCGTCTAAATCACTTTATTTTAAAATTCTGGTAACAGGAGGTGAAAGCAATTGAATTAATAAAACATATAACTGCTCTTCTTCCATTACAGGTCAATAACTGACTGCTGACGCCATATTGGAATTATGTCTCGCCGATCCCCGATGCTACTCACGCTGGAATCGGGCACGTTCTCGCAAGGTATTGTGGAGACCGTTCCATTGTCCTGGTCTATTCTTACTCTGTATTAACATCTATATTAATTAAGTTCTCGTGCTCGGTTCACCACAACAGCGCGGGGGATCTAGAAAGGCACTTCTTAAAAAGTTTCCCCTCAGGGGCTCAGCATTCGTTTGCTGAGCACGAGCTTGGCGACCCCGGGGTTCCTGAGCTGCGGAGTGGTAAGCGCCACCAGTCCTCTGTCACCGTAAGCTCTGGTCGTACTTCGGCGACCACCGTGGGGCGCAGGGATGGAATGTTCTGTGTTTCGGAGAACTGGGGTCTTGACCTCACCGCTTGGACCGCGAGGAAGGTACTCACCTGTGTAAAAATCCCTCAACCTCAAGATATGCTACGTGCTGAGGAGGTGAATGGCTGTTGAGGTAAAACAGTCTTTAGCGGGCAACCTCTGGGGCACGTGCCGCCCCCAGTTGTATAAGGCTTGCTCAGGCATGCAAGGCTCTGCCTGGATCGACGGTTTCTTGCCTAGCGTCTTGTGGGATGTCTATGGAAATGTCTCTTGAAACTACTCCTCCTCACGGGACGGGGGTACCGTCAGGCAGCACCTACACCCACTCCTCAAAGAGAGCTCGGTTGGTCAGTCCTCCCGAAAAGAAGCCTCAGAATCATAGTAACAGGGCATTAGTGTGCCATAACACTTTCATTGTAATCAAGAGAAACGGGGGAAGCTTTGAGAAGATATCTCCTTTCTATATTCACAAGGCATTGGAAGATATTTCTGGGTCTCTGAAAAGTGTCAAACGACTTCGTAATGGAACACTTTTAGTTGAAACTGCTAATTCCAACCAAATATCTAAGCTTCTCGGATGTAAGGCCTGAGGTGACTACCCAGTCGAGGCTGAGTTGCATAACACCCTTAACTTTAGTAAGGGCGTGGTTACCTGCTCCGATATAATGGAGATGGACCCCGCGGAGTTACAGGACGAATGGAAGAATGTGGGCGTCACGGAGGTGCAGAATTATATGAGGAGAGTCAATGGTAAATTGAAAAAATCGGCAACATTTATTCCAACTTTTAGTAGTCCAGAATTACCGGAACATATCCTTGCAGGCTATATCCGCCTTAAGGTTCGCCCGTTTGTTCCTAACCCCATGAGATGCTATAAATGTCAGAGATTTGGCCATACCACTATGGGATGTAACGGGAAGGCTACGTGTGGCAATCGTGGAGGGTCAGCTCACGAGTCAGGGACTTCTTGTGCACTTCCTCCGAAATGTGTAAACTGTTCTGGGGATCACCCAGTGTGGAGTAGAAATTGTGGGGTTTACAACGAGGAAAGGAAAATTCAAGAGTTGAAAGTAAAGGGACGCATACTCTATGGTGAAGCTAAAAAGGCTTTCAAAACCATGCAACCACCGGTTTTTGTTACTTCTTTTGCATCAGCCCTTAGGACACTAATCGCTAAATGTGATGCCTCCACACAAACTCAGACCACAGATTCAAGTACGAGCACATGCACTTGCCGATGTACCTGTGGGGGAAACGCTCCACTTGCAACTGATGTCGTTCGGAAGCCGTCAGCAGTAGGCTTACCACCTAAGCCACAGACCGCTCCCCAACATCAGAAGCCAAGTAAGTCATCCTCCCAACCCAGGAAACCGCCTCCTCTTGTCAGTTAAGAAAAACGTCCTTAGAAAAGTAGTTCCATATCCAAGAAAGCGGTAGTTAAACCTTCGGATCGACGAGCTCTCTCACTTTCTGGTGGAGACTATGCTCTTGAGGATATGGACTTCCAATAGGAGGAGCCAGAGAGCACGGAACCGGATACCGTTCCCCCTGGCCTTCCTGGTAAATCACCGCCTCCGAGGGAGAAAGAAAATAACAACCGTCGCTAACCAATGGCTTCCACAGGGACTTCTGTGTTGCAGTGGAATTTGGATGGATATCGCCCACATTTGGAAGAATTGCAGCTGCTTACAAGAAACGCATCTTAAAGCCACAAACACACCTACAGTACAGGGCTACCACATATACAGGAAGGACGATACTACTGGAGACAGGGCTAATTGTGGAGTGGCTATTTTCCTTGATGACAGATGCCACTCTTTTCCTGTCCCTCTTACCACGACCATTCAAGCAATTGCTGTGAAAGTTCTCGCACCCCTTTACTATCACAGTGTGTTCTTTGTAGCTGCCCCCCTCCCCCCCCCCCCCCCAATGACGCATTGGATGCAGACGCACTGGCAGACCTCTTCCAGGCACTCCCACGGCCATTCCTCCTTGTGGGGGACTTCAATGCCCACAATGTGCTGTAGGGCTCGGCTACTACTTGCTCCAGCGGTCGGATGATCGAGTGACTCGTCCATTCTGAGAATATCTGCCTTCTGAACGCGGGTCAGATGATTCACTTTTCCACAGCTCCAGGGTCTTTTTCAGATGTTGACTTTTGTTTGTGTTCCCCAGCTATTGCATACTCAGTTCAGTGGGAAGCGACTCCAGATTTACATTCTAGTGACCACTTCCCAGTGCAGATTCGTCTACCGACTAGGACGGTGGTCAACAGAAGACCACACAGGTGGATGATACACAGGGCAAATTGGTTACAGTACAGTCGACAGGCTATTTTTGAACAAAAGGATTGTGCACAGGTGGCGGTGGCCCATATCACTCATGAGATCCAAAGGGCTGCCGCAGAGTCTATCCCCAGGTCTAGTAAACACTCAGACGATGGGCTATACCTTGGTGGAATGACGACTGTCGATTGGCAATCAGAGCCAGACGGACAGCTCTGCGGAACTTCAAACACTGTCCAACTACAGACAATCCTCATACCTTCAGGTCTGCGAGAGCACATGCAAGGCGAGTGATCAAAGAACGGAAGAGGGCTTCCTGGAGGGAATTCACGACTTCCAGTAATTTGTCCACTTCCGCTGCGCAAGTTTGGGAATCAATAAGACGGACTTCATGCAAGGGTAGTACACGTCCCCTTACAGCCTTGTCAAATAATGGGGTCTTGGTGGACACGCCAGAAGACATGGCTCACGTTTTAGCTGCACACTTATTTACTGTTACTACGTCATCCAGACAGGCTTCTGCTGTTCAGGTATTCCGTCGGGCTGCAGAGATGAGGCAGCTCAATTTCTTCTCGCGTAATGAGAAAGTCTACAGTCTTACTTTCACCATGTGGGAACTGGAATCAGCCTTGTCTGCAGCCAGAGACATTGCTCCAGGACGTGATGAGATCCGTTATGTCACACTTCGTCATCTGTGCCCTGAAGCGAAAGGTCAGCTCCTCTCTTGTTTCAATCAAATCTGGTTTGATGGACAGCACCCCACGACTTGGAAGTAGGCAATATTAATTCAATTCTGGAAACCAGGCAAGGACCGTAGCGCTCCTAACAGTTATCGGAGTGTCGCCCTTACCAGTTGTATGGGTAAGACTCTTGAACTCACGGTCAACCGCCGCCTCGTCTGGCTGCTCGAGTCCAGAGGTCACCTGAGCTGCTCCCAGTGCGGTTTCAGGCGCTACCGATCCACTATTGAAAACTTAATTCTACTGGAGAAGCAGAAACCATTTGGTTTGTGTGATTTTTTACCTCGAAAAAGCATATGACACTACTTGGAGGTACAACATCCTTCGACAACTTCATGAATGGGAACTATGTGGACGCCTGCCGCTTCTGATCCAATCCTTTCTCGAGGACCGGCATTTTCGTTATCGCATTGGCGATGCCATGTCTGACTGCTATGTTCAGAAGAGTGGTGTGCTTCAGGACAATGTCCTCAGTGTCACATTGTTTGCCATCGCTATCAATGGCATTTCCTCCACATTTAGGAGCCCTGTCAAATGCTCTTTGTTTATGGGTAACTTTACAATCTTCTGCTCTTCCTCTGATCATACGACGACGAGGCAGCTACAGCTGACCATTAGGAGGCTGGAAACCTAAGTCCAGCAACTGGTTTTCGGTTCTCACCTGAGAAGACTATGTGTGTCAATTTTAACCATGCTCGTCGGAGTTTTAACCAACCAGTGCCTCCAATGGGGGATACGTTTTCAACACACTGTGCGCTTTTTCGGTTTATTATTTGACTCGAAATTAACATGGCTCCCACACCTGGAAGACCTATGTACAAAGGCTTCCGGTCATTGAACACTTTGAAATGCCTTGGCCGAAAAACATGGGGAGCTGACAGGTCCCACCTCCTACAGTTTTATAGGGCATTTGCTCGATCACGCTTAGATTATGACAGCGTGGTCTACGGATCGGCTCCTCCTTCCTACCTCCAGATGTTAGATGCTGTCCACCATGACGGCATCCGGATATCGACTGAAGCTTTTCGGACCAGCCCAGTTCAGAGCCTATGTGCAGAGGCTGGTGAACCGCCACTCTGGATTCAGCGACGTATACTTTTGGCTCGACAGGTGCTGAAAATCTCAGCGTCACCTCAGTCATTGGCATTTAGTCCAGTGACCCAACCAACATTCGAATGACTGTTCAGGAATCCGCCCCAAGCGACCAAGCCATTTGGTATACGTGCTACAGACTGTCTCAAGGATCTGGATCTCTCGGGCATGAAAATACACACCCAGAGATGGAACGCACTGTCACCTTGATATCTTCAGAGGCCCAAAGTGATTTTAAGCTTGACACAGTGCAAGAAAAGCTGCACTCCAGATTTGGAAGCCAAGGAAGCATGTTGTGATAGTGCTGTCCATCAATGTCCCATCCCGTTGCACGCCATCATCTCATTTTCTGACAGATGCATCATGCGTCAGTGGATTCAGTGGGTGACGGAATGGTTGCAGGTGACAGACAACAAACTGTGGTCACTCAAATCGATCACAAAGGCTTGGCGGACTTCGTGTCAGCCTCGCCGCTGGAAGGACGTTTTGCTTACCAGACTGTGCATCGGGCGTAGCCCTCTCACACATGGCTTCCCCCTCCGGCGGGAGGATCCACCATTCTGTGGAGTTTGTGGCGTGCCGCTTTCAATTCAGCATATTGTGGGTACATGTGACCTGTATACTGATATTAGGGCAGACCTCGGTCTCGCTGGAGATCTGCCCACCATCCTCGCAGATACCGATACAGTGTTACAAGAGTGGTGAAATTTTGTGAACTGGCCTCATCCCTAAATTGTTGGGGAAGGGCGGCAAACTTTAGTGCGTTATAAACTGCTCCGCATGTGGGGACAGCCATCTCCCCACCCATGAGATTTGCATGTTGACTTTTCGTCAGACCGCTGAGGACCATGATGTTGAGCGCCCCCTCAATCCAAATCATCATCGTCACCATCTTAAAAAGTTAGCGTATTATAGTCATTTTGGATTTTTCAAAAGTAAAAAATTACGTTATTGCCGAAAGTCCCAAAAATCAGGTACATTCTTCTAGTCATCTCGGAAAAGATAAAACTGTGTCAAACCTCGTATCCAACTCACTGCATTGGTATTCACTCGGGGATAGTATGTGTTATCCGGGAAAAGTAATATCCGTGATTCGATAGCTTGCGTTACTACTCGAAGTAAGAAAGCTATCATTATTTCCACCAAACACCACACTTCTGCAGAAGGTTCCAATTTCAGGTGATGTCTATTAGTATTCAAAACATTGCACTGAACTGCAATGAGAACCACGTAACTTCATCAGTCTGTGAAAAGCTTGTAATTCCAGTAACCGCTAACTCCACTATCAAAGAGAGATTTGAAAGACATGGATATCTCTAATCCGTCAGTAAAGTTGTTAAAAGTTGTTCTAAAAGTTGTTAAAAACCATTCAAAAGCCAAGATCGCACAAAATATTTTTTTTATTCAAGACAACCAATTTCAAGTCTTAGCTGTGATCTTCAGGTCTTAAACTTTTCTTTGATGTAGAACATATTCATTTTACGGTGACCTCATGCACAAGATGTCAAGTGGGTAAAACTTAGTGCATTATAGACGTTTGTCATCGCTAAGATGTTTAAAAACACAGAGCATCATGTTCTTATACATGCTGTGAGCATGAGCCTTTAGACAAGACGCTGTATGTTTTTAAATATTGTAGCTATAACAAACATTTATAATGTGGTGGATTTTACCCAACTGATATCTTGTGCCTGAGATCAGCGTAAAATGAACTCATTTTACTACCAAAAAAAAATTTTTACACCTGAAGACGACAGCTATGACCGTTGAAACCGGTTTTCTTGAACAAAAAAGGAAATATTTTGTGCGATCTTGGCTCTTCAATGGTTACCCACTCTTGTACAAACGACTTTGATTTTCTCATATATTTAGACGCCACGGAGTGACTCATTTTCGGACCTTTGAGGTGGCTACAGAGAAACGCAGACACAAAGCTGTACTCATGTGTCTTCCTGTGCACCTCAGTCAAGTATTCAAGTTAAACTAATACTTTAGGGACACTGCATGAAAGACAAAGGTTCCCTCTATTGGGCTGTGGAAGAAAGAGATCTCTTTTACCATCTGCGTGTAATGTCGATCACGCTCTTACTTAACAGACTGTATATCTCGTGCCGTTGCAAGCCTGATAGTCGGTAGGTCCGTTTGTACAGAAATGTATTCGACAAAACAATAAGCGACAGTGAGATGTGAGCCATCGCTATCGACGCTAGGGGAGAGAATGGTGCATATTCCTCTCTCACGGTGCCAGTCAAATGTGTCTAGTGTCGAATCCACATCTTAATCATGACGACATGTCGCTAAGATAGGTCGCTGCTGTACATCCACAGACATGGACAAGGCCAAGGCCCCTTCGCCTAATGGGGAGGGTAAGGTTTCCATAGCTGACTTTAAAAAGCAGACCATCGCTCACAAAATATCCTAACGGTGCAAGGAGCCGGCCCGCTGTAACCACCGGCAACGGGAGGACGTGGGCCGAGTGACTCCGGAATAGGTTTTGACGGAGGTGATCCGTTGCATCATTTCTAAAGCTCTTCACATTTTACTTCGAACACTCGTTCTAATTTTTTGTAGGAGACGTTTATAATTGAGCGGTGCCGTGTGACGAACTTCGTTATTGAATATAGTCCCCAAGTCTTTTATCTCGTCCATCATCCTTAACGGTGCCGCACTGTCAACTGGGAGCCCTCTGCC
Source organism: Schistocerca piceifrons (assembly GCF_021461385.2). Taxonomy (NCBI): domain Eukaryota; kingdom Metazoa; phylum Arthropoda; class Insecta; order Orthoptera; family Acrididae; genus Schistocerca; species Schistocerca piceifrons. The sequence continues at coordinate 123,044,266 of NC_060139.1, read as the reverse complement.
AATGTTGATCGCTTCCGACTTCGCCACGTCCACCCAACTTCTTGTAGCCATTCCGTACAGACTGATCCAATTCAGTGCCAGTCGCACCTCGTCTTCCGACCGTGCTACGAATACCAGGTCATCCGCATACATTCTACATATAAATGTGCGGTCCCTCGTCGTGATTCCTGTCAGTCCGTTCCGAAGGCCACAAAGTAACGGCTCGAGAGGTATGCAATAAAGTATCGTCGGCAGCGGTCACCCTGTCTGACCGCTCTCGAGTTACTGATTGGCCCGACCAGACGACTATTGACGAACACTCTGGAGGAGGCACCACAGAATAATTGCGCCACGACGATAGCAAAATTATGTGGGAATCTTCACGTGCGTCATTATTTCTGCGAGATACACGTGCCTCACACCGATACCGATGCCAGGACACCATGGAGAATACATGTTGTTGCCACATCGAGATAGTGACTGAACGTCGTCTGTGCATTGCTGTTCCCACCGAGCGAGGTTTGGTCGAGTGAGATCACTTGAAGCAGAATACGTTTTAGACGCGTTGCAAGTATGCTGGTTTAATTCTTAAGAAGCATCAGCGGTCGGTAGTCCTGTATCCCTGTCCCGCTGGAAGGTTTGGGGACTGGAAAAATCATACCTTCCAAAAGGACATGTGGGAAGGTTACATTGAGGGACATCAATTTGTGTTATGTAGCAGTCCATCGACGAGCTATGAGGTCTGTGAAAGTCCAATAAAACTGTAACAGAAATCCACTGGGTCCCGGTGACGAGTTCTCTGTGCCCTTAAATAGATCTTCCGCCACTTAATCATCCATAAACTCCTCCATTAACATTCCCCATAAAGGATCCCATATAGTTTCCGAGGAACTTCGTGGAAGGCTGCCACGTAGTGTTCCATTTCTTCGTAAAGCTGACTATAATGCTCCAAATAGGCATTGGCGTCTTTTGCGATTTCAGATCTCTACCATCCGGCATGTCCACGTCGTGTATTAAAAAGCCCTCCGACCTCGTCGTTTCTCGCTGATGTGATACATCGACGGTGGTTCCCCCCGGCCTCGATCAAAAGCTCTCACTCGTACCACTGCTCCTTCTAATTTGCTTCAGATTAGGGAAATTATCTGGGCCTCTGTCCGTTTAATTGCAGCGTGCCGAGCTTGTGAAGGCGCTTACACAGAGAGCTGCCGTAGCACCGCGAAATAAAAGTCCACCGTATTCCATCTCTATACCGACTACTCCCGTCCATATGCAACCAGTGCTCGACGCAAAGCAGGTTTGACGCATTCCAGCCACCGTTGAAGCTTCGAAAGATACGTCAGAGGACGTCGTTCGTATGTAATCGAGGTTTCTTCAATTAAACATCTGCATTTCGGGTCTCGGAGGTGTGCTACATTCATTTTGCAAGTGCCTCTTCTCCTCCACACCCGCAGCCGTCGGGGTGAGACCGCGCATCACAGGGCACAATTCAACATCAAGGACAGCATTTGTGAGACTATGTGTGACGCAAATTCGAGCTATACAACTTGCTGAGCGACTTGTAACATATGTATATCCCCAATAATCGTCACGCACGGGTTCCCAAGTACCGATCAAATTTATATCCTGCACCAGCAACTGCAGCCCCTGGCATGGGGTATAACGTGGATAATGATCTTCTGGTGGAAGCACGCAATTGAAGTCGCCTCCAAGTATAAAATAGTCATATCGGTCAAGGAAGACTGGGGCAATCTTCTCCACATAAAATCTGGAATTGTCCCGCCGTCACGGAGGTAAGCCGGTTCGAATCCTCGTGGTGGATGGAATTTTCACTGTCTGTATTAGCCGGCAAGGAGAGGAGAGGTAAGAGGAGAAGTAATGGCGTAAAGTTTCTGATTTCCAGTCTTTGTGCCAATGTTCTAGATTAAATTCCAAGCCTCTACGCAGTGTCTCATGATGTGAGGGCACGTGTGTTGGTGGTGATCCGTACGTCGGATGGGGACATTAAGCTCGGCGGCCCCCATAGTGATTCTGGAGAAGAGTAGGATCTCTGCCGGCACCTGGTTTACCTCTCTCCGTTATCTAATGATCATCGTAGAACACAGACATAACGTTATACATGCGTCCGTTGCACTCACCTGCACACCCCAAATACACATAAGACACAACTCTCACATATCCGAAAGAAAAGGAACCAGTATGAGCGGAGGCAGAACACACTATCCTATAGGCGGCTGAACCCACCCCAAGGGATATCACAGCCAACAATGGCGTACGACATTTTTCTTTTAAGTATTACATATTACTTCCATCCTTCACCCTTCCCTTTCCTGCTCAATACTAGCTTAGCATCTGACGTCTTGATGTTCATACAGCTGCTTCTCTTTTGTCCAAAGATTACTTTGATTTTCATACACATAGAATTTACTTTCCTAAACTCATGCACGTTTCTACAGATATTCCAGTTCTCCTCTAGCAATTTCTGCTTTGACACTTTCGACTTTCTGTCAGTATCCGTTTTAGACGTCAGTATTCCCTTTACCATGCGTCATTTGCTGCATTTTTATATTTTATCCATTCGACAACATTAGTTTCCATAGAACCATTTTACGAGGGTAATCCCGAAAGCAAGGCCTCATATTTTTTTATAAGTACAGAACTCTATTTGTGTGGCAGTTGGTCACACTGGCAGATGTTGAGAATGGAGCTCCCGTTGGATGTTACCGCCAAGTGCGAATTGCCCGGAGTTATTCGGTTTTGGAACGCAAAGGGCAAAGGGCACTACGCCGATTGAAATCCATCGCCAATTGCCGGAAGTGTATGGTGAGTCGTGTATGGATGTCAGAAATGTTCGTAAGTGGTGTAGAGAGTTTGCAGCTGGTCGGACCGAAATTCACGACGAGCAAAGGAGCGGGAGACCGTCAATTTCTGAGGAGACTGTGTTGAAGGTTGAGCAAAGCATGCGTGAAGATCGGCGGATCACCCTGGATAATCTCTGCACGTTGGTTCCTGAGGTTTCCCGAAGCACCGCTCTCAGAATTTTAACGGAAACATTCAACTACCGGAAGGTGTGCACAAGATGGGTGCCATGCATGCTGACTGAGGACCACATGCGGCAACGAGTTGATGCTTCCCGCGCATTTCTTCACCGCCTTGCAGCCGAACAGGACAACTTTCTGGACTGGTTAATAGAACATTTGGCCGGAAAGCGATTTAGCTCCGATGACGAGGTCAAAGAAGAGATTCGTAACTTTCTGAACAGCATGGCGACGATCTGGTATGACATGGGCATACAAAAACTGCCACAGCGTCTACAAAAATGCATCGACAGAAATGGTGATTATGTCGAAAAATAGCTAAATGTTGAAGCTGTAAACTGATTAAACCACTGTAGAAATAAACAGGTCTATGTGCTTATAAAAAAATAAGAGACCTTACTTTTGGGATTACCCTTGTATTTTACGAGGACATACTTTTGACATGCAAGCACATACAACCTTAGGATACGTTTGATAGTTACATTTAGAATAAAGTTTTCCTTTATCTTTCGCGGGTGCTGAATGTACCGTCCACCGGAAAAACGACAAAAATGTAGGCGATAATCAAACTCGCCTCACAGTCCTGTGAGCATGTCTGTAGTTCCTGCATTCACTACTGTTGGTAAGCCGCATTACAGTTCACTTGTATTCGTTGGAAGGGTAAGCGCGTAGACGGAGTCCTTCCCAAACCCTTATAAAAGAAAAAAAATACATACGGTGAGATGAGGCATCTTGTAGGCCAATGGTGCAGTGTAAGATACGTACGTCCCGTAAGGCCCCTCCATCGTTGAGACAGTGCATTACTAAGAAATGGTCCACCGATTTGATAAATTCTCTAACAATAAGTGCAGTTTCTACAGAGATACCGCCTAAGACTTCCATCGTTGTGACTTCCGCTCATCAAGGAAATAACTATTCTGCCAAGACGCGCGAGGGACATAAACAACAACCATGAAACCTCCGCGAAGCCGCGACAGCTTATTATTTTGATAGTATTCCCCTTCTGTTTCAGTACCTGCTGTCAGTACCTACTCAGTCACGGCCCAGTAATGGCAGTCATAAGATTTTTAAGCAGTAAATCAGCGTCTTCGAAAAAGACTGGAGAAACAGCCTTTTTCTAAGAGGACTCAGGAAACATAAGAAACATCTACATCTACGTGATTACTCTGCTATTCACAATAAACTGCCTGGCAGAGCGTTCAATGAACCACCTTCAAGCTGTCTCTCTACCGTGCCATTCTCGAACGGCACGCGGGCAAAACGAACACGTACATTTTTCTGTGCGAGCCCTGATTTCTCTTATTTTATCGTGATGATCATTTCTCTCTATGTAGGTGGGTGGCAACAGAATGTTTTCGCAATCGGAGGAGAAAACTGGTGATTGAAATTTCATGAGAAGATCCCGTTGCAACGAGAAACACCTTTGTTTTAATGATTGCCACTCCAGTTCACGTATCATGTCTGTGACACTATCTCCCCAATTTGCGATAATACAAAACGAGCTGCCCTTCTTTGTACTTTTTCGATGTCATCCGTCAGTGCCAGCTGATGCGGATCCCACACCGCACAGCAATATTCCAGAATAGGGCGGACAAGCGTGGTGTAAGCAGTCTCTTTAGTAGATGTGTTGCACCTTCTAAGTGTTCTGCCAATGAATCGCGGTCTTTGGTTTGCTCTACCCACAACGTTATCTATGTGATCGTTCCAATTTAGGTTGTTTGTAATTTTAATCCCTAAGTATTTAGTTGCATTTACAGCCTTCAGATTTGTGTGAATTATCGTGTAATCGAAATTTAGCTGATTTCTTTTAGTACTCATGTGAATAACTTCACACTTTTCCTTATTCAGGGCCATTTGCCAGTTTTCGCACCATACAGGTATCTTATCTAAATCATTTTGCAAGTCGTTTTGATCATCTGATAACTTTACAAGACGGTAAATGACAGCATCATTTGCAAACAATTTAAGACGGCTACTCAGATTGTCTCCTATGTCGTTAATTTAGATCAGGAACAATAGAGGGCCTATAACACTTCCTTGGGGAACGCCGGACATTATTTCTGTTTTACTCGATGACGTTCTATCTATTACTAGGAACTGTGACCTTTCTGACAGGAAATCACGAATCCAGTCGCACAACTGAGGCGATACTCCGTAGGCACGCAGTTTGGTTAGAAGACGCTTGTGAGGAACGGTGTCGAAAGCCTTCTGGAAATCTAAGAATTTGGAATCAGTTTGACATCCCCTGTCGATAGCACTCATTACTTTATGAGTATAAAGAGCAAGTTGTGTTTCACAAGAACGATATTTTCTGAAACCGTGCTGACTATGTGTCAATAAATCGTTTTCTTCGAGGTACTTCATAATGTTCGAATGCAGTATATGTTCCAAAACCCTACTGCAAATCGACATTAATGACATAGGCCTGTAATTCAGCGGCTTACTTCTACTTCCCTTTTTGGGTATTGGTGTGACTTGAGCAATTTTCCAGCCTTTAGGTACGAATCTTTCTGTGAGCGAGTGGTTGTATATAATTGCTAAATATGGAGCTATATTATCAGCATACTCTGAGAGGAACCTGACTGGTATACGAACAAATACACACATTTGTAATTCTAAAAAAAATTAACATCGTTCATATAAACATTGTGTTTGCTACATAATACTTAAAATTAATAAACTCTGATGTACACTTACCATATGTCGTTGCTGCAATAACTGTCAGTAAAAAAGCCCTGTGCAGCCACATACAGTAGGCTACACCCTTTTTACTCCGAACAATTTTCTCTTTGTATTCAATACTAACTGTTCTACCTTGGTTCTTGTACATATTGGATACTACCCGTCGCTCCCTAAGGCGTACATCTATTTTTACAAGAATTTCAAACATCTTGTGCCATTTTACGTTGTCGGTTGCTTTTTCTGCATCTACAAGTCCTATGAAAGTGTCATGATTTTTCTTGTCTTGCCTTCATTATCAAGTGCAACTTCAGAACGACCTCTCTGGTGCTTTTGCCCTTCTTCAAGTCCAACTGAGCGCCAGCCAAGAGATCCTCAATTGTCTTTTCAACTTGCTGGCCATCAAGATGCAGCCCATTTACCTGTCGCAGATATGAGTATAGCGGCTTCGGTTGTTGTAATGAAGTCATGGGTGTTCGTTGTCTTCTTTGCTTGTTCCCCAGTAGCTAGACTTTGGAGCTGTGGCTGCTCCCGGGAGGTGTCGCCGCTACTTGTGTTTATCGGGGACGGCTGCCACGCACGCGGATGCGTCGCGACTGGTTAAAGATAGCCTCGGCCGGCCATACGCACAGCAAATGTGCGTAACGACAGGTGACGTCGCGCTGTTAGCTAACAGCCGGCAGTGCTGCTCTCCTTCCTACTGGCGACGAGAGCAAAACGTGGAAACACTGGGAAACTGACGTTCATACCATCCCACAGTGTAAGTACACTTCCAGATTCTCCTCGAAATAATCCTGAACTTACTCTCCCCATCCTCCCAGTCGTTACTTCAAGTTAGCTAACAGCGAGCACCAGGAGATACTGAAGAAGATCTCAGCAGAGGGTCGGAACTTCGATCGTGTGGAATAAACTGAAGAGGACCATGACGGGTCCTAACAAACTAGAAAGAAAATTTTACTTTCAATGACAGCGGCCATGAAACCTGCAGACTTCACGACAGAGCAGGTTGACCACAACCATCCTATTTTGTATGCCCTCATGTTGCATGTATTAAAGTCTATATAAAATTTTCACTAACTTTCTTTTCAAAATCTCCATGTTCAAGTTCTTACATTAATCGCATCGTATGCACATTATCGAAATGATAGTAACAAATTCCTCTCACAAAACTATATTATTAAGATCATTCAGTTTGTTGTCCTGGTTACAATGAGCTAATCAGTTTCGCCAGTAATGGTGACAGTCAAAAGTTATTCCAAACTTCCTACGTCTATCCTTAGGAAACATGTAATGAGGTAATAGGTAAATTCAGAAGGGAAGACCACTTCCTAATTAAAGAGCTATTTTTCTTATTTTCGGCAAAGTGTTTATATTAACCCAAATATTTCACCTACTCCAGACGTTCACTGCCGATTACTGCTGTACTAGTGAAAATTTTCGGGTTCTGTTGAAATACTTCTCATCACCTGATTTTTGTGAATCTAAAGACACGCATATTAATGAGAGACCGTAATTAAAAATTAATAAATTTCCAGTGACTAAATTTTAACATACAAGATGGATCCCATGCTCATAAATCCGGAATTCTCATTGTATAGGTATAAATTAGTACCGCATGGTATAAATTAGTACCGCATACTTCAGTAAATACTGCTCACGCGAAATAATATGCAAACAAAATATAATGATAAAATCAGTGATCAATAAAAGATGAACTTTCTGACCTTTGGAATCCGTAAGCTGTTACAAATTATCAAAGTTCTGTAATATACTGCAGCGGGTCTTTATAAAGCCCAAGCTCGTGCGATTTTCGGTTATTCTGATCATTTCGCTCATAGCCCTCGGCTGGTATATCTAGTCCCTGGAATAGCCTCGGGAATCCTTTGAGTCGTGCACATCGTGCTCAGAGAATATTTTTACAATAATAAGCATTAGATAATCAAAATACTTGTTGGATTATTTGAACAACGTTTTTGACTTATTACCGTTCTGTGACTTTTGATACTTAATTGCAAATGAAGAAATTCTTATTCACTTCTTCTTACTGTACGAACTTTTACTTTGTGATGAGAGAAGAACTAAAGAGACCTGGTCATCACTGGCAGTATCTTACAAATGTGGTTAAATATTGGTGAACTCCCTATTCTGGACTTATGAAGAAGGTTTTGGTTATTCTTTTATTGAATAGTTCCCACATCAGCGTTTTCAGGCGGTGATCCAGCGAAAACATGTAGCTACCGAGAGAATTCCTTAACAGGTGGGACTAGTTCACATGACAACTTACGTATAGTAGGGTGCAGGCAGGCAGCTTAGGGTGGCTTAGGGTGGTAGAGCACCAGGCGATGAATAAGTACAATTCTTAACAACAAACAATTTTACCAACCGAAATTAGTTTGGCCTGCAGAAATAATAAAGTTTCGCATCACAGAATTTCTTAATACAGTGTTTTCCTTGAAAACAGATCTCAACATTAGTAAATGAATCGAACGAGATTTACTCACTTCAGTCGTCAGAAAATATTTCTAAAAGTAACAAACAATGAAGACCTTCGAATGACTAATTGAATTAAGTAAGTAACTCTTACATCGTCACCATTAAAGAAGTTTAGTTCCATTAACACTTTAGAAAAACAGAGGGATCTCTGAAATAATTAGGTTCAAATGGCTCTGAGCACTATAGGACTTAACTTCTTTGGTCATCAGTCCCCTAGAACTACTTAAACCTAACTAACCTAAGGACATCACACACATCCAAGCCCGAGGTAGGATTCGAACCTGCGACCGTAGCGGTCGCGCGGTTCCACACTGTAGCGCCTAGAACCTCTCGGCCACTCCGGCCGGCAAATAATCAGGTTCACAGCCATTGACGTAAGCATTAAACCACGCAACATGATGATGCATTCTTCCTAACAAGCCAACTCGAGCCTCGCAATAGTTTTAACAACCTTTATATTAACCAGGTAAAAAATAATAAAAACAATAACAGAGAGAAAGAGAATTTAAAGAAGCATTGAAGTCGTTAAGAGACCAGTTTACACGACTAGTAACATTTGACAACAACAAAAAATGGGAGTTGCCAGTTATACATGGCTAAACAAGACAAAGCTTAATATGCCAAATGTAGGGTGATTCAGCTCCCCCTAGCAATGTGTTATATGCAACCTGCAACGTCTTCAAATAATATGTGCAAGATTTTCGTAGTGTCTCGCTCGCTATGCCCAAACTGTTAGTCCTACAGAAAAAAATGAACAGGAGTTTTTTGAAGGAAATTTATTTTGTACTGGGATACTTTTCCGTTAGAGGTCGTAGTTCTCGAATTATTTAACAAAAGCATAAAAAAGTGACCTTCAAACGCGTTTTCTTGAACTTCAAAACCTATGGTCCACAGGGAAAACGTATCCCGTATAAAATTTAACGACATTAAATTTCCTACAAAAAGTATCCTGTTCTTTTTTTCTGTAGGACTAACAGTTTGTCTGCAGTGAGCAACCGAATATGAAAATCTCACATGTGGTTTTTGAAGGTGTTGTAAGTTGCATAGCCGGCCGGTGTGGCCGTGCGGTTCTAAGCGCGTCAGTTTGGAACCGCGTGACCGCTACGGTCGCAGGTTCGAATCCTGCCTCGGGCATTGATGTGTGTGATGTCCTTAGGTTAGTTAGGATTAAGTAGTTCTAAGTTCTAGGGGACTGATGACCTCAGTAGTTAAGTCCCATAGTGCTCAGAGCCATTTGAACCATTCTTTTAAGTTGCATAAAACCCATCAGAAGGGCAGGTGAACCACCCTTTATGCTCTGAAAACATTTAAAAATTTGCTGTAGAATATGAACAAAGCTTAGGTAAGATTAAGGTTCTAACGTTCTTTTATCTATGATGTAACTTAACTATTATGTTGAATGAAGTCTGATCTGTGGAATGAGTGCTGAACTCGTATTATCGTGTAGGGGAAGTGCAAGTGATGTGCTTACTCTGTCTTACTGTTAGCAAAACTTCACGAATCTATTGACCAATGCAACTCCCAATACCAATAAAGAAATACAGTCGCTGCAAAATACTTTCAGCCCCTTAGACACTGAATCATCTGGCCCCGTTCAAAAAACAAATAAATGAAAGTGTCTTACCTCTAAAGCAGCAACGGAGTAACACGATATATTCTGGTCTCTCATAAAAAACATGAATATGCTAATTACAGGCTCAGCAGTGTGCAGTGCTGGCTATAATACTTGAGATGCATATGAAATTCATTTGGCTGATAAACGAGAACATTTAAGAAAATTCAGCTTCTTTAAAAAAATATATGACGTGGACTTGGAGGCGGTACTGATTATGGTGAATTACTAACACTCTTTTTTTAGCAAAGTTATATTGCAAGTTAAGTTTGTCTTTTCAAAAACATCCGACAGTTAAAGCTACATTATTCACAATTGATTCACAAACAACGAGATTTAAACAGCAAGTATTATCCAACTTCATTAATACAACATAAATGTAAATCATCATATTACTTACAGCTCTGTTAACAAGTCTTAAAGTCATTACAAAAATGAAATGTCCAACTAGCTTTTTTCTCACAGCAGTTTACGTATATTCTGGGGTTATTCAACAATTACAAATTATCAGCAACTCATCTATACTAACGCCCTGGCAAAAAAAAAAAAAAAAAAAAATCATAATTATTTAAATCTTTACATTATTTGCCTTATCTGTTTCCATGTTCAACAATATTGACATACCTACATTAATCTAACTCTTGGTGGCTTCCCACAGCACACCACAGAAACTGCCTACTTCATCATCTTTCCTTCACTACCTGCAACTGAGCGCCCAGCGCTCTCTTATTTCAACGCAGCAGTATCTTTGGCTCTGCGATCGCGCACAGTCAGCGATCCACGTTACCGAGCCTATCAGAGACATTAATCGTTTATAGTAAACTAGTTTCATTTCAATTTATTAATATTCTTATCTTATTCTGGTGCCACGTACAAGTGTGTCACAGTATAATCCTTTCAAGTTCCACTTAAGTTATTTCTGTTTTGGCGCTCCCAGAACTATCACAATTAACTTAATGAAAAAAACCATTGGTTATTAAAGTCCGAACCGACGACAGTGACAAGTTTAACATCAAATTCCAACCGAATAATTTTAGCTCTGCGATCGTCCTCAAGTAACTGATTCATTGCCTTCGATGCTGTGTGCCATGTTTACTCTAATCAGGCGAACTCCCTTTCCCAAGTCCACAGCTAGGCCTCGACTGCATGAAATGCACAGGAAGTAGAAAGGCTCCAGTAAGAACTTCCTGATACGGCCACGACCTGTATTAATACCGCAATGTACCACTCCTAGCCCTTCACTCGTGATGACGTCACAACTCACTCCATCACACGACTGACGAGGAGAACACGGCAGGAGTCATCACCCGATTTCTCAGGAACTTCGCTCAGTGGAAGAGTAGTCGAAAACTGATCCGTAGACACTCGACCGTTTCTGAAGAAACAACGGTCAACGTTTTGGACGTATTTTCGGTGTACTTTATTTGCTTGTTACCGGTCCGTATATGCAAATGAAATGGTGGCTCAGTGGTAAGCAGAGCGGCATCTTAATTTTGGGCCCTGCGTTCGAAACCCGATTATCGTTTTTATTTTATTTCATTTTAGTTTTGTTGGTTTTGTTTGATTTTATATTTTTTTAACGTTACTACACGAATGTTTCTTCTCGGATTATGGGACAAAGGGTGTTGTATTAATTGTAAAATTACAAATGAATTTCACAGTAAGTGTCGTTCATTTATTATGCATATAATACATATGTGTGTGGTAAGTTGAGGGGTTACAATCTTTTTAAATTCTCATTTTTTTATGTCTTATTTTCTTATCGATTCTTATGTTAATTCTTATATTTTGTTCATATGTTTATCCTTCAGGAAGATTTTATATATACCCTTGGATTTACTGATTATAAGAACATTCGAAACAGATATTCCGAACTCCACGAGCATCGCCAGAATGCAGGTTTGCCTTAGTGACATTTCTTCACATGAATTTCATCCGGGAAAGAAACGCCGTTAACAGTATCTTGTTGGCAATGATTTCACGGCAAACCATGCATAACGGAATACTTTCCCAAAATTGGCGCTTGCAATTGATTATAATTCAATATAAATTTACAGGAATTTCACCGTAAACAATTTAAATTAATTTTCTCGTCCTTTTTTTTTTATTTCATTGATCTGACCTAGAATCAGCAGACGAATAAGGGCAACACAATATAAGTGTGGAATGGAAAACACTCGTTTAGCAATCTTCTGTAGAAATGGGTATATAACTGAAAAACAAAGATAAATGTGATGAACGGGTTTCGAACACAGGGCGCAGAATCAAACAGCCACGACGCTAACCACTGTGCCATCATCCCGTCCAAACGGAGCACACGGTAAAAGGCACATAACGTACCTCGGAAAAAACCGAGAAAACCTTGACTCGTTTTTCCAGAAACGGTCGAGTATCTACAGATAAGACTTGTTCGCATATTTTGAACTCTATTTCACTGAGAGAACTTACTTGGAAATCTGTTGATAGCACTTGCCGTGTTCTCGTGAGTCGGCGAACACGGTCGATCGCCTTATGTCGGCACTGCGCCGGCCGCCACCTGGTGGCGAGAAAGGTGAACACGATCTCGGCAGTTAAGAAAAGGTGTACTAATACATACAGGGGTGCCTGTCGCACGGGTAAAATGATACGTAACTATCTGTTCCAGCATTATTTGCTCATGGTTTTATTTTCCCCACCTACTGAAAAGTTGCTACATGTAACTCTCTCTCTCTCTCTCTCTCGTACTTCTCGTTTTCTGGTTTAACATTTAGTGTGCTCCAGATGTCACCACGCTCTCCAGGCAATCATTGTAGGCAAAACCACCCCCTACTTCCGTCTCCTCGATTTCTGTATCACCATTTATGGCCGTCCTGTCGCCCTCACCCCCACCCTCAAGTACCTTGGCGTCACCCTTGGTCGTCGCCTCTCCTGGACCCCCCATCTCCAGACGATCCAAGCCAAGGCATGCTCCCGACTCTGTCTCCTCAAGCTCCTTTCTTTCCACACATGGGGTCTGGACCCCTCCACCATCCTCCACACCTATAAATCCCTCATCCGCCCTATCCTCTGCTATGCCTACCCTGCCTGGATCTCCGGCCCTCCTACCTTCTACAAATCCCTTCAAATCCTAGAACGCCATGCTCTCCGCCACACCTATCCCATCGGTCTCCTCTCCCCCACGCGGATCCTGTATGACCTTATTCCATTCCCGCACCTCCTCCTCTTCCTCGAACGGATACAGATCCTCTACACCTCCCGTAAACTTGATCCCCCTCACCCGCTTGTCTCTCCCATTCTCTCCCACTCCTGTCTGCCGCCGCGCCTGTATTCCCACGTCCCACCTGCTCTCCATCTCTCCACTCTCCATACCCTCTCGCAAGGTGACTTCCACCACCTCCCCCTCCCTGATGATGCCCTCATCCTCTCCATCTATCAACTTTGATCCTCCCTATCCCCACCCTGTGTTTCCTTGGGGCACCCTCTCTCCCTTCTCTCCCTCCTCCCTTCCTCCCTCTCTCCTCCTCTGGGCTTTCCCTACCCCCATACCTTCTTTCCTCCCCCTCCCATCTCCACTGCCACTGGATCTACACTCTCCCCTCTCCCTCCTCCCCCACTTTTCCCCTTTTGTCAGGTCCCCGGACTCACACACGTCAAGTGAACATTCGCGTGCTGGAGATCATCACCATCGGTTGTGTGTGTGTGCCGTCGTGTTAGTGCTTTAGTGTTTTCACCGTCCACGCTCCATTATTCACGTGTGTTGTTTCAGTCATCAGTGTCCGTGTAGAAGTGCTGAAAGTTATTTTTTCTTATACTCCGCCTGTGAACAGTTCTGTGTTTTTTACTAAGTGTCTACTGTTTTTTGTCCACCATTATGTTTTGTTTTTCTGAGTCTTCCTTGTGTCTGTTTGTTCTATCTATGGACGAAGAGCGGCGTAATATTGCCGCTTCCAGCTCACCTATTGTATAAGGTATTGAAATAACAATAAAGGACAAAAAATCCCCACGCTCAATGTCACTGAACTCAGACTGTTTCAGACATACAGATCTAAGAGGAAGACGGAGGATAATAATAGCACAGCAGAGTTGTCGGCATGTCGTGGACATCGACACTGACTCCCTTTGATCCATTCCAAAAAAATCACTCTGCATGAAGCTACATCTCAAGTAGAATGGTATGGATGTGCTGTTTGTTGATTACAGCCCACAAAACAGCCTGTACTTTGTAAACCTGTCATCTGTTCGCGTATGCAGGGCGTTTAAATAGTGTGTCACATATTCATACAGGAGGTAGTTCTGGTCTAAACTAAAGGAAAGCTCCTATAATGATATATCCAGAAATCAATAACAGTTGAGACATCCGCAGTTCAGAACTTGTATTTACTTACACACAAGGCAGGATTCAGAAGAGATTGCATTGTAAATTACTTTCATACGTACGTGATGGAAATCTTCGAACAATCATGGAAACGAGGCCTCAGAATAGCTTCTGTAGCAACGAAGGGAGATAAATTTTCGGTGACAGGTTTATAGTGCCACGTACATTACCAGACAGGTGCCGTGTGTCACCGGTGTCTGCGCGATAATCATCAGTGCTATTGGAGAACGGTTCCCGCGGAGCAAGACGACTGTGGTGTACGCAGTCCGGAGCACCGTCCAGTTATCTACGGCTCTTGCGACAGTAACTCATAGCAACGTTTCATGGGCGGTGGCCTGTCCGTTCACCGCACCTGAATCATTTGGATTTTTGGCCATGGGGACATTTGGGCACTGGCCTACGCCCAACCAATGGACAATGTGGAGTCGTTACAAGAGCGTGTGGCCAGTGCACGTGACACAATCCGAATGGAGCCAGGTGTATTAGAAAAGGTGTGTGATACACTGTGATGAAGGCCTGTAGGATGATCAGGACCTACGGTAACAACATGCAGTGCAACGTAACCTTCGAGTACTGGTGGTGGTAAAACTCTACCTAAGTAGGAAGATTACCGTCGCCTTATCATGTCCTACAGCTCTGCAAGCTGCCGTCTGTAGTAAATGGTTTCTTAAGTTCGTGTGTTCCACGAAATTACTGGCCCCTGCGAGTTATTGCCAGGTACTAATAATTTCTAGCGGAAGGTTTTCACCAACCGGGAAATATTTGAACGCAACGGATAACCCAATATTTTTTTGAACCGCTACAGAAGGCACCTACACAAGGCTTAGTAGGCAGTATACAGCTTTAATTTGCTTTCATGACCCAGGATTCAACTTTGGTACTGATTTTCACCTATTCTTTACTAAGGAGGTAGCAAGTAATCAGTCAACGGTAGAGATTAATTGATATTTATTCAGTACCGATGGTATTTCAACAACTAGTCGTATTTCTCTTGCAATATACCGGGTGATCAAGAAGTCATTATAAATTTGAAAACTGAATAAATGTAGATTGAGAGGTGCAAATTGACACACATGCTTGGAATAACATGGGGTTTAATTAGAATCGACAAAATACAAAAGTTCAAAAAATGTCCGACAGATGGCGCTCATCTGATCAGAATAGCAGTACTTAGCATAACAAAGTAAGACAAAGCAAAGATGATGTTCTTTACAGAAAATGCTCAATATGTCCACCATCATTCCTCAACAATAGCTGTAGTCGAGGAATAATGTTGTGAACAGCACTGTAAAGCATGTCCGGAGTTATGGTGAGGCATTGGCGTCGGATGTT
Source organism: Schistocerca piceifrons (assembly GCF_021461385.2). Lineage (NCBI taxonomy): Eukaryota > Metazoa > Arthropoda > Insecta > Orthoptera > Acrididae > Schistocerca > Schistocerca piceifrons. Next base: position 123,028,782 of record NC_060139.1, on the reverse strand, counting down.
GTCTTTCAGCATCCCTAGAGATGTCGGTCAATCGCGACACACTTGCGACTTGAGGTAACACCAAAGCCAATAATCGCACGGATTGAAGTCTGGGGACCTGGGAGGCCAAGCATGACGAAAGTGGCGGCTGAGTACACGATGATCACCAAACGACCCGCGCAAGAGATCTTTCACGCGTCTAGCAATATTTGTGTGTGTGTGTGTTTTTTTTTCTAATAAAACCCCATGTCATTCCAAGCATGTGTGTCAATTTTTGCTTCTCTATCTACATTATTCCGTGGTTTATTAAGTTTTCAAATTTATACTGACTTTTTGATCACCAGGTACATCATCATGACTGGTCTCTCTAGTTAACATGGATCAGTTTCGCCACGTAATTATGGAATGGGACAGGGGAGCGCACACCTGGCCTCAATGTAATTTTACACAAACACACAGTTATACCTAAACCCATGCTTATTATCTTCAATTGCTATAGGTGACTCAGAACAAGTTCAGTAAAGATGCTACCAACAAAATTATGTCAGGGTGGAAGAGTATTTCGCAAGCTTTTATCAAATCAATCGGCATTAAAATCTGATACTTTTCCTAGTGGCACGAGTTTAAACCGTGCATTTTACTTATCGCACAACATCGACAACAAATCAAATAGTTATGGGGGAGTACAAGAAACATCATCACTTCAATGCTACTCAACACACGTGGCCAAGTTTCGGTAGCCAACAGAAGTCCAGAAAATTACGGACACACAAGATTATTCCTTCCCTATTTTACACGCGCCCACTATCGTATGATTATTCACCGTGTACAATACATTTTCAGACCGAAACTCCAATTTATCAATGTAGCGGTTGCTCCAACCGACCACGTGGCGCTAAAGCAAGTTCACAAAGAAAACATATGAAAAATAAATAAAAATCCCCAAAATGTTACTGTAAAGGAAAGAGCAGATTAAAATGCATTGAATGAGTCAATTTCCGTTAAGCACAGAGTAATAATATGACTGTGAGCTTAAGGCCCATGGCGTGTGGCCTGACCAAGGCACAAACGCAAAGTTCTACTCAAATCCGAATAAATTATGAAAATAAATTCCCTTATGGGGTTTAGTGGTAATCTCGCACCTGATTTCAACATCTGGACCTCATTACTGAGCAGATTTCAAACAATCTAATACCTGAAACTTCTTGGCAAATTGAAATTGTGTGCCGGACCGAGACTCGAACTCGGGACCTTTGCGTTTCGCGGGCAAGTGCTCTACCAACTTCTTTTTTAATCTCATTTTGTTCGTGATTGTTCGTGTAATTTGTTCTGGGCGGACGTCCGATGACACTCGTTTAGGTTCTACGTTGATCCATTTACTCAGTATTTTGTTACAGAGGGTAGCTAACCCTCTGACCGAACACGCTGAGCTACCGTGCCGGCATCCTCCAAAATATTAACCAACTGAGCTACCCAAGCACGACTCACGCCCCGTCCACACGGCTTTACGTCTGCCAGTACCTCGTCTCCTACCTTCCAGACTTCACAGAAGCTCTCCTGCGAACCTTGCAGAACTAGCACTCCTGAAAGAAAGGATATTGAAGACACATGGCTTAGCGACAGCCTGGGGGATGTTTCCAGAATGAGATTTTCACTCTGCAGCGGAGTGTGCGCAGATATGAAACTTCCTGGCAGATCAAAACTGTGTGCCGGACCGAAACTCTAACTCGGGACCTTTGCCTTTCGCGGACAAGTGCTCTCATTCTGGAAACATCCCCGAGGCTGTGACTAAGTCATGTCACCACAATATCCTCTCTTTCAGGAGTGCTAGCCCTGCAAGGTTCGCAGGAGAGCTTCTGTAAAGTTTGGACGGTAGGAGACGAGGTACTGGCGGAAGTAAAGGTGTGAGGACGGGGCGTGAGTCGTGTTTGGGTAGCTCAGTTGGTAGAGCACTTGCCCGCGAAAGGCAAACGTCCCGAGTTAGAGTCTCGGTCCGGCACACAATTTTAATCTGCCAGGAAGTTTCATATCAGCGCACACTCCGCTGCAGAGTGAAAATCTCATTCTGGAATCTAATACCTTTGTTAACATTGCCAAAACGACAGCTGCGTCTCCATGTCTGTCCAGCGCCGTGACCCAGGAACAAGCGCTTCACCGGACACCTCGCCTAACCGTTCTTCGTTCAAAAGGTGGTGGAGGGAATGGTTCGCCAACCTAACAGAGCCAATCCTCGGGCCTTTGCGATCTCTCTGACCTGAGTTCCTCACCATCTTTGCTGAACTTGTTCACGTTTAGGGCGTTGGTACTATCTTAACACAGAACGACTCTACACATGCAATGCTACGACCTCAGACCAGAGCTTTCTGCTACACCACATACTATCTCATCCATACAGTGCAAGGTCGCATAAGGGAAAGGATACAAGGAAACGTGCCACACATGAAATAAAATGAATAAATAAACACCACTTAGTCCATTCTCTTCTGTTTGTTATACACGGAATTCGCTTCTGCAGAGTCAAGACACTGTGGCTATAGTTTCCTGTACCGGAATTTATTGGAAATATATGGAATGGGACTACAAGTTCCGTTTCAGCAGTATTGCCTATAGTGTCCTATGTAACAGTCCATATTTCAACAAGTGTTGGTGTCCGGACAATCACTAGAGGAACTTTTGTTCTAGTTTTGGTCAAAATTCCTGTTGAAATATGTGACAGCTTTTTTAAAAAATAGCAGCATCTTATTTACATGTGGCTCCGCATTCAGAGCAGAAGTATTGAGTCCTTCGAGGATACCTATGTGTGAAAGATGACGAAATCTGGACAGAGCTTTGTGATATACTAGAAGTGTTACATGTGTGAGATAATGTGTTCTTTGTTTCAGATGGCAGATTTCTAGAATCGGGACAAGCAGGTTTCGCTGTTTGTCTGTTAGAGCAATGAAGGCCATACCTTTATTCTAAAATATCAGTTCTGCTGTACAACATTCTAAAAAGGTGGTTTATCCCGAATTAGGCACCGTTAAAGATCTCTGGAATCGCAAGAAGCAGTACGACACAATGTCGAAAAAAGCTTTCATGTTATCTCTGTGACGTGAGCCAGAGAGTCACATGGGTGATCATAAACAATACCAATCACAAACTTTCTTATTAACGTTGTGCTGGATTGATCAATTGACTCTGAACTCTATATGTCTTAAACTAACTTTGCAGTCCATGCACTGTTTTTTATTTCAGTCGTAAAACTATTTTCTGTTCTGCACTGCTAATGTTAAAACTGTATTCATCCCTCCCCCAACATGCGAAATCTGA